>NW_022987564.1:14735777-15465777 GCF_902827165.1 Trematomus bernacchii | reverse complement strand
CACTGCTCTCAGTCTGCTCTCTGGCTCTCAGGACATGTTTCAACATCAACCTGTTTTTGCTTTGTCGATGGTTTCAACATTTTAAAATAATAAAGATGAATGTGTGTATTTTAAAAGTGGTATGTCTTCTGATTCCCTTTCTCTAAAATATTATATATGTAAGGAACCTCATTCATATTAATTCACAAAAGATTCATCCTAGTTTTATTTGTGTTAATCAAGATTGGTACCAATAACCATAGCATGAACATTTTAATGGTAAACAGCAAAGCTCTCTCTTATCACTAATGTTAAAGTAAATCCCCGTGTGATGTTCATGTGTTGTTAAACTTTACCTTGAATATATTCTCAAAATCTGAATCAAATATATTTCCAGGATTATGAAAAGCAGTAAATAATCTGCATAAAGTTAAATAAGATAAATCTAAATTGATATTTTACCTATCTAGATGAAACATCACATACAGTACTACAGTCTCTGTCTTTTTAGCAGAATTTAAACATTGATTTTTCGGTACTTGAATTGAAACAAATATTATACTAAAATAAAGCTCCTATCGTCTTTTCCTAACCACTACTCCATGACGTCTGAGGGAAACGTCACCGGGTTAATGAATAGTGGTTTTTAATGAAGTTGTTTTATGATTTTTGAACCTGGACAACAGTGAAAAATATATTATTCATTAGGTTGGAATTGAAATATAAACGTAAATTGAAACGTATTGTTGCTCACACGTATTAATCCACATGAATCCCAATACATATGATTGTATGAGAATATTTTAAGTAAATACAATTGTATTTATTATAAACTTGTTAGGCCTCAACCTATCACTGTGTATATCACCAATCAAACGTGTTTGATAAAGTTTAAGAAACCTCAACTCAGTAAAGACTGAGAAATGTTGACTTTATTTGGTCATTTTACAGTTAAAATGTAACATTCATATTTTGTCTTTTGATTATTATAGTGTTGAACATTCAAAACCAATCCCTTTGGCAAGTTAAGATATAACTTGTAAAATGTTTATTAAGCACCGTAACTTTCATGATATTTAGTTCTCGGTCACTGTCGGTTGTTTCCGTGAACGGCCGAATGTTGTGTCCAGGTTAATGTCGCGGCCGCAAGGTATTGTGGGACAACCTTTTCTGCTTTCCTTTCCTAAAGGAGTGTTTCCTAATCAAAGGAGTGCTTCATAGCTAAAGGAGGCTATAAAGGAAGTTTCAAAGCTCCTTTCCTATCATCTAGAGAATTCCAACGACTCATGTCATGGCTGCCACTGAGGCACTCCCGGGTCATTTCACTCCGTTAGAAACCTTCCTAAACTAAACTGACAATTCAAACGCAACTTAAGACCTATTCATCAGCTGTGTTCATGCATTATATAAACATAATGACTCATATGTTGCTGTGTCACATCAAAACAGTTTGTATCCAAAGAGACTGAGTTTGTCTCAGGGTCGGATCACTGAGATTTTATAATCCTCTTTTAGGTTTTAAAATATATATATTTTTAGAGTTCTTCCACTTTCGAGAGATAATCTAAATAACTATAAAACCTGAAATACATTTGAGCAAAAAACGTTAAGTATCATTGATATGTTATAAGTGTAATGTTTTCTGGACTTTTTGAAACATGAAAAGTACAAATTAAGCATTCACTAAATATTTCTAAATTAATCTATATTAATGTATTTATTATCGGTTCAAATTTTACTTAGAATATAAAGTTGTAAGGGACGACATTAAAGAGTGGTAATTAAAGCTTTTAGCAAACTTATAATTACTCACAAACAACAACAACAAATTACCTTAATAATAGCAATTGTTTGCATGCTGAAAGTGTTATTTTGTTATTAGTTTAAAATTGTATCTTAATCAAAGATTTATTTTTTCTTTTTTCTATGCAGCTGTTCATTCAGATGACTTCCTCTTTATTTGAGGAGGTTTTTGTACGACGTTGTATCACTGTGTGAACGGCCGGCTGCTACTCTGCTGACAATAATAATCTCCTGCATCTACAGTCTGAACTCCAGTGACGGTCAGAGTGAAGACAGTCCCAGATCCACTTCCACTGAAACGATTTGAAACTCCAGAGTGAAGAGATGTAGCATAATATACCAAGAGTTTAGGAGCTTCTCCAGGTTTCTGAAGGTACCAGTGAAGGTTATTACTAACACTTGTACTGGCTGTACATTTGATAGAAAGAGTCTGTCCTGGAACAACAGACAGAGATCCAGGAGACTGAGTCAGGAGGATTTCTCCTGATGAATCTGGAAAACATGAAAACAGCAGAAGGGTTATTGAGACAAACAGCGTGGAGAAAGATGATCAACATCCAAACAGAAGAGCATCCTCTCTTTAACATGGAGAACAGATGGAAGAAGGTACATGCTGCTTGTCTCAGTGCTTCTCCATCATAGCAGATCATCATGTTGGGGAACCTGGTTGCATCCTGAAGCAAAGTTTTCAGAAGAGAGTCTCACCCTGAACAAGGAGCCCCAGGGTGGCCAGCAGTAAAGTCAGTGACATCATCATTGTGCTGCCGGCGTGTCAGTGGCTCTGAAAGGTCTGGACAGCCGCTGATCACCTCTGGCCTCTTAACGTCTGGGAGCAGAGAGGCAGGACACATATGCAAACACACAGAGTCAGTGAAGTGTAGCTGTCCTCAAACAGCATGGTGTTCCCCCTCAGTGCTGACAGCATTCACTGTTTCATGTTTCACTACATAATGGGCTCTCAAAGATTACTATGTCGTACACAAGTTCATTTGGTTCACACAAAGCAGCAAGTTGAGCCTGTTGGTGAGAATATTTTAAAGTGTAGAAATATATGTTGTTTAACACACGTGAAAGAAAAAAAGGTTGTTGATACAGATTGTTAAAAGGTTTCACACCAGAATACAAATTCAGCGTTGCAAGTTTTCTTACACAGTAGCTACTTTAATTTACATGATTCATTTTGACAAAAATGTAAAGTCCGATGTCGGCAATTCATCCTTTTTGTAAATCTAAAAGGAGAGTGGCATTAGACAGAATACTTTCTTTAATGGCTGATCACATTATGGTCATTAAGATGAAACAAGGCAGTTTTATATGATGTAAAAATTAATATCATTGGTGGGGAATATAAGTGTATGATGAATATACTCAGAGAAGATACCTGAGATGCTGATGCTTTTCTTTCATCTCCATAAAGTTGTATTATTACAATTCTCAGATGCTCCTTTTTCCTCATCTGTTCAAATCTACTGTCTGAAATAGGGCTAACACTTTAGATCAGACATTGACTGTTGAGCAGCATGAAGTGTTGGATTCACATCTGTTGTTTACCGTTTACATTATTTGTTAAGTTGAATCCCAATGTGCTTCAAGCTAAGCTGGAGATGATCATTTACAGATTTATTTGTCCATTTAAACTGTGTAACTCCATTTCTTCTTTACTTTCACAGCCATCACTCACTGAAATGTCCAAAGGACTGTTAAATGAACTTTGACCGGCTCTTTGAAAAGATCTCATGTAACAGCTTGATTTGTATTCATGGCTCCACATTAAATAAAGAATCCAGTTTAAGATACTTGTGATCCCTTTTAGAGCTCTGCATGGTCAGACAGCCTCCTTTATCTCTGACCTTCTACAGGGCTGTATCACTAGGAGGTCAGGAACGTCTCATGATCAGGGCTTACTGGCAGTGGCGGCGCCAGGGTATGGCTGGGGTAGGCTACAGCCATACCAAGAAATGGCTTAGCCCCACCTTAGCCCCACCTTAGCCCCACCATGAAAAATGATGTTAAAGTAAGCAAATTAAATTAAATAATAAGCAAAATGCTAAATGTTGAGAACACGGGTTGCGAAAAATATACGGGTCGTGTCCACAACACACAAACTGATCCTGCTGTAACAACAAGTGCACGTTACTGATGCAATATGGTTGAGACCATTCAGGCGTATGCTAGAAGAGGGGTGCAAGGAATAGTCTAAGTAGTGGGGAGTTTTATACACTAAAGGTGTGTAAATTCTCTGGCGTTATAATATCAGCGCGGCCGCGGTCAGATCAAAATGCCTCCAAATGCAATTTGAATAGAGTCAGACCTACAGCCAATCAGAGCAACAAAACGTTGGGTCTGCGTCATGCATTACTGATTGAGATCAGTCGGAACCGCCATTCAGTATCCCTATTGGATCTTCAACGTGTACTATCATACGTCACGTTCACAGTGATCCCTTTTTATTTACTACAAGACAAATGTGCCGTTTTATTTCATACAGTTCCATTTTGATTGAGATAGGGAAATAATCTAAACCTCACGTGTGGCGTTTCACTGTCAAAGGGGGCGATATAGCGTGTATGTAATTACATTGCAAATACTGACTTGAGCCCCACCACTGTAGGCTATGGGTTACCCAACAAAAATACTCTGGCGCCGCCACTGCTTGCTGGATTTACCTCACTTCAGACTTTAAAGTGAAGGTGACCTTTGATTTGAAGTCGGGACTTTTGATCTTTGGGAGTCACTCCAGTTAGACAGAAGTGAACACTGTTCAAAAAAGAAGTTCCCAGAGCACTGGAGCATGGTGCTGCTGATGCAAAGTGTCTCTCTATGGAAATGCTCTGACTGACTCCAACAGGGACCTGGATTATTGATCACGAGGAAGAAGATAAAGAAGATGGACCTCCCCTGGGGAAAGATTCTGTTTCCACTCTGTTTTTTGTACACACACACATTACAAGTACATAGGTGCACAGGAACATGTGCCAGGGAGCACATGGGGGTCCGGTGCCCTGCTCAAGGGCACTGCCGCCCGGAATGGGTCAGGGCTCACTTGTTCTTTCCAAAAAGTATTTTTCAATTTCATATAATTCACTCCCACACAAATCAATGCTCTCTTCCTCCACAACAATCTAAAATAAAGCTTTATAAAATGACAATGATTTACATTTTGCCCGATTGATTCAAAATCTTTCTTAAGAAATTGCGTAATTATATGTACTTCATTCAATATGAATATTTTGCTTTTTAAATGTATAACAGCTAACAAAAAAAGATTCAATACTTCTCCATAGTGTGTGAATCTGTTTCAAACATTTGAAGCAGTAATTATATAAACTGGGTAAACTGTGGATGTGTTTGGTGAGTTTGTTTGTGTCAAAGTCAGAGAGCCGTGTCTCTCTACAGTGAGAGGTTTTTGTACGGCGGCTCAATGACTTTGTATCACTGTGGTACACGTTCGGTGGAGGAACCAGACTGGATGTTGGAAGTAAGTCAAATGTTAATTTATAAGAGACATTTCTATTTTGTTGTACTTTTTATTTAGCAAACTAAGAGAAATAGTTGCCTCTCCATGTCATTGTATAAATTCTTCTCAAATATTTTGCACTGAGAGGCTAACTTTACTCCAGCAAAAGACGTTTAAATGTTTTCATGAGAGTTAAACATTGAACAGAGAATAAATCATTATTTCCACCTTTAATGGTGAAGTAGCATCTTGAGGGCTGGTAGGTTTAGTTCAGTGTGTCAAAGTCAGAGAGCCGTGTCTCTCTACAGTGAGAGGTTTTTGTACGGCGGCTCAATGACTTTGTATCACTGTGGTTGACTTTTGGTGGAGGAACCAGACTGGATGTTGGAAGTAAGTTTCTGCACAAAAACTAAATATGATGTTGTTAAGAGATGTTTTAATTCTGTGTTGGAATATTTGAGAGATAGATTTTTATTATTTTAATTGTAATGTTTAGATAGTATTAATATTCATGTTTTTATTTCTCTTCATCATTGAGCAAAGTCGGAGCAGCTTTTCTTGAAATGTCTTTATACATTCCCAACAAACTGTCATTTAAACAGCTTCAAATGTGAAAGGATAAAACTGCAAATGTTAAAATAATTTTTCCTTAACTTATTTTGAATTTTCTATCTCGGTTCTCCCTTCTGTTTTTGAATAAATTAAGAATACAGTTTTTAAATACAGATGAACAGAGTAAAGATATCGACGGATATTAAAAATGTGTTGAATTATTTCAGACATTATTTTAAAGTTTGTAAAACTGGGTAGTGATTGAGATTCAAATTGAGATCAATTGATTGCTCCATTTCCTGTATTTGTTCATTTATCCACTACTGTAAATCATTTAATAATGGTTTGTAGAGTTCAGGTTTTGGATGATTTGAACAACTACTACTTAAAATGTGTCCTAATGTTGTACTTTATTTCCAGTGTAGTCTGACATATTTCAGGTGATTCTGTATGAAGTGTCTCTGTGCTGATTTGCATGAGAGGCTTCTTAAAGGGAAGTGAAACAATGTGTGAGTGAGAGACTGATGGAGCAGAACCAACATCTGACAGAAACTCCTTAAAGGAGAAACACTCTCACAGTAAAGGTGTCCCAGTGTCTGCTGGTTGATTGACAGCTGTTTGCTCCCTGTCCTCTAATCTGATTGGTGTCTCCTAGGTGATGTCCGTCCCACCCTGACGTTGCTGCCCCCCTCCAGAGAAGAGCTGCAGCAGGGGAAGGCCACGCTCATGTGCCTGGCCAACAAGGGCTTCCCCTCAGACTGGAGTCTGGCCTGGAAGGTGGACGGCAGCAGCAGCAGCAGCAGCTGGGAGGAGAGCAGGAGCCCCGGGGTGCTGGAGAAGGACGCCCACTACAGCTGGAGCAGCACCCTGAGGCTCTCTGCAGATCAGTGGAGGAAGGTGCGCTCTGTGACCTGTGAGGCCACCCAGGGCTCCCAGACTCCGCTCTCAGAGACACTGAGGAGAGACCAGTGTTCCCAGTCCTGAGCTGACTCACTGGGACTCTGCTTTCTCTCTCACACTGCTCTCAGTCTGCTCTCTGGCTCTCAGGACATGTTTCAACATCAACCTGTTTTTGCTTTGTCGATGGTTTCAACATTTTAAAAATAATAAAGATGAATATGTGTATTTTAAAAGTCTTCTGATTCCCTTTCTCTGAGATATATATAAAAGGAACCTTATTCACATGAATTCACAAAAGCCACAACATTCATAATGATACATTTGTTCCAGATACTTGTTAATAATTGCTAGACTGTTGATGTACTTCTGCATTCATTTAGGTTCTATCTATGTTATGAATTAGTTCCAATAACCTTAGTAGGAACATTTCAATGGTAAACCACAAAGCTCTTATAACTGATGTTTAATTTATTCTCTATGTTATGTTCATGTGTTGTTAAATGTTACCCTGAATTAATTCTGGACATCTGACTCAATAAGAATAAGAAATTCAGGATAAGAAATAAAAAGCAGGGTATCATCTGCATAAAGTTATACAACTGGAATCTAAATTGAGATGACCTTAAAGGTCCCTTATTATACTCCTTTCCAACAATATATTATAGGTCTCAGATATTTACAAACCATGTCTCTGAAGTGTTTGGCTCTAGAAACCACTGAGATCATGCATGGTATAATGCAGTAAACCCCTCTGTTTCAGCCCTGTGTTTGGTTTGAAACACACAGAGGTGCTCTAGGAGGAGAATCAGGTGATAAGGTGGGCGGGTGTTACCTTGGTTATTGGCTAATGGTTACACAGCCCAAAAAAACATTGTGACATCACAAAGTGGCCAAAATCTGATCAGCTCATTTTCAGACAGGTTTTTATATAGATGGATCAGGACCAAAAGAGACAGATTATTTTGTCCTGAAACTTTCATAATCTCTTTACACAGAGGGGACACATATGTATGTATAAAATATATGGAAAAGTGGATTTTGCATAATAGTTGACCTTTAAATCTTATTTAATGGACTCATTACAACTCAACCTAAAATGTTGATACACCAGTCTCTTTCCTCTTGCAGTTTGTTCTGTTTGCAGAATCAATACATTTAATGATTTTTCGCTGATTGAATTCAAACTGATATTTGACTAAAACAAAGACCTAATTGTGGCTGTGCCTGTCGCTGTGGTCCTGAGTCGTGGTCCTGAGTCGTGGACCCTGAGTCGTGGTCCTGAGTCGTGGATCCTGAGTCCTGGTCCTGAATCGTGGATCCTGAGTCGTGGACACTGGGTCATGGATCCTGAGTCGTGGACTTCATCTTCAAGTCAAGGTAAGACCACAATTGTATTGAAAATGGGATCTTACTAAGAGAGAACAATCCAATATTTAAATGATCAAATTACATTTGTTGGGTATCCTTTTGTTGAACTGTCTGTTTAAAATTAATCGAAGCGTCAGACTAAAAAAGCTTTTGAAAATAATATTATATTTTGATTTAGGTCAAAATATAATATTTGTAAACTTGAAGAGTCAGTGCCAGTGCCTCACCAGCCATGAACCTCACTGCACGTCACTGCAGAAGCTTACATTAGTATTATGGTTGCTCTCAAAGGGCCGGTTGTAACTATATAAATATATAATATATATATAAAATAATGTATTATATTACATTATTGCCTCTGAATTGGATTATTATCGGATAGGGTAATAACTTAGTAATTAACTACGTCTGAAAGCAGAAGTCCAGGGCAAATAATTGCAAGTCCCTTCAGTGTGCATGTCACAAAATGAGATGCATTGTGGGACATGTAGTTTATGGGCAACCTGCTTCTGTAAAGTGGCATGTAACCGTATAATAAACGTATTATATTCTTTGCAAGCTCTTGCAGGGCCACATCAAATGAAGTCGCGGGCCGGATTTGGCCCCCGGGTCTTGAGTTCGACACCCCTGCTCCAGAGGCTAAATCAGCATGTTAATCGTTGTCACATAGCTATCATATACCTAAAACAGTGTGTCCTGACGCTCTTCTAGGTAATCATACATCCTGTTACGTACACAGGCCTTTGTTATCATGTGCTACTCTGATATTGGAAGAGTACATTCAGTATTTTCCCAACATGCTCTTAACCTTTTTTTAATTTATATTACCATATTTTATTCAATATGCTCCTTAGATAACTTTTTATTTTATTTGTTTTATTATTTTCTCCTTATAGCATTGTGAAGCACCTTGAGATGACGATGTTTTTAAAGTGTGCTATATAAATGAAATGTTATTATTATTATTGTTAAATGACTTTAGAAAGCAAACATAAAAAGTAGGAATGTAGCATTCACTCAATATTTATACAAAATCTACATTAGTTTATTAAATATGTGCTATAATGTCACTTGGGGTTGACAGTTATTAGGGCCAATGTTATAGAGTGGCTATTAAAGCTGTTAGCAAACCTTTTGGTACTCACAAATCACAAAGAAATTGTAAAACTATTTTTAACTGAAATATTCAAATCTTTTGAATGCTGAAAGTGCTGTTGTGGTATTACATTAAAAAATGTTAGTTAATGAATCTTATAGTTATTTTCTTTTCTGTGCAGTTGTTCATTCAGATCACTTCCTCTTTATTTGAGGAGGTTTTTGTACGACGTTGTATCACTGTGTGAACGGCCGGCTGCTACACTGCTGACAATAATAATCTCCTGCATCTACAGTCTGAACTCCAGTGACGGTCAGAGTGTAGACAGTCCCAGATCCACTTCCACTGAAACGATTTGAAACTCCAGACTGAAGAGATGTAGCATGATATACCAAGAGTTTAGGAGCTTCTCCAGGTTTCTGAAGGTACCAGTTAAGGCATCCACCAACACTTGTACTGGCTGTACATTTGATAGAAAGAGTCTGTCCTGGAACAACAGACAGAGATCCAGGAGACTGAGTCAGGAGGATTTCTCCTGATGAATCTGGAAAACATGAAAACAGCAGAAGGGTTATTGAGACAATCAGCGTGGAGAAAGATGATCAACATCCAAACAGAAGAGCATCCTCTCTTTAACATGGAGAACAGATGGAAGAAGGTACATGCTGCTTGTCTCAGTGCTTCTCCATCATAGCAGATCATCATGTTGGGGAACCTGGTTGCATCCTGAAGCAAAGTTTTCAGAAGAGAGTCTCACCCTGAACAAGGAGCCCCAGGGTGGCCAGCAGTAGAGTCAGTGACATCATCATTGTGCTGCCGGTGTGTCAGTGGCTCTGAAAGGTCTGGACAGCCGCTGATCACCTCTGGCCTCTTAACGTCTGGGAGCAGAGAGGCAGGACACATATGCAAACACACAGAGTCAGTGAAGTGTAGCTGTCCTCAAACAGCATGGTGTTCCCCCTCAGTGCTGACAGCATTCACTGTTTCATGTTTCACTACATAATGGGCTCTCAAAGATTACTATGTCGTACACAAGTTCATTTGGTTCACACAAAGCAGCAAGTTGAGCCTGTTGGTGAGAATATTTTAAAGTGTAGATATATATGTTGTTCAACACACGTGAAAGAAAAAAAGGTTGTTGATACAGATTGTTAAAAGGTTTCACACCAGAATACAAATTCAGCGTTGCAAGTTTTCTTATACAGTAGCTACTTTAATTTACATGATTCATTTTGACAAAAATGTAAAGTCCGAGTCGGCAATTCATCCTTTTTGTAAATCTAAAAGGAGAGTGGCATTAGACAGAATAATGTCTTTAATGGCTGATCACATTTACATATTTATTTGTCCATTTAAACTGTGTAACTCCATTTCTTCTTTACTTTCACAGCCATCACTCACTGAAATGTCCAAAGGACTGTTAAATGAACTTTGAACGCCCGTTACGGCTGCCGCCTTCCTGGTCGTCTTAACTGGGTGTTTCTCAATCACGAGTACGCTTGCTTGGTAGCACATGTCTGCCGAGCATCTTGCTTCAGAAGCGAGGCAAGAATACTTGCTGGCATTCGGAAAACGATGAGTGGAACAGGCTAGCAAGTGTGCAGGTGGGCGTCATGGCCCCGCCTTACATTTTCCGCCACAGATTTGGGGAAATTGGTCCGTGCGCAAAGCATTGTGGGGGTGCCCCCGAAGATTGTGATTGGAGCACGCCGGCCCGACGCACTCCAATCGCAGCGCACAGCCGGCGCATACCTGCTGGAGATGACTTCAAAGCCTGTGGGTGTTTCTCAATCGCGAGTAAAGCTGCTTCAGAGCCACTATTTCAAGCATACTACGTCATCGAGTGCCGCCGAAGTACTGTTCCAATCTCTAGCATACTTGGAAATCTACCGAGCCCGGCGTACTCCGTTTGGAGAAATATCGAGGCTGCACATGAGTAGACTCCGCGGTCTTAAAATCCCCACAATGCTTTGCGCATGGACCAATTTCCTCAAATCTGTGGCGGAAGATGTAAGGCGGGGCCTATCATATGACGCACACCTGCACACTTGCTAGCCTTCGTTTTCCGAATGCCAGGAAGTATTCTTGACTCGCTTCTGAAGCAAGATGCTCGGCAGACATGTGCTACCAAGCAAGCGTACTCGCGATTGAGAAACACCCTGTGACTGACGATCACTCTGGAGGCTCTGTTGTGTGAACAGACGCCTCTCGCTACTTGCTCTTGGTTTGTGTATAAATCTGTTAGCAGTGGTTAACTTGTTTGGTCTGTGTTCAGTAGTGTTGTTATGATTAGATGTGACTAGAGTAGCTTAGCCTTTACGTTGAGTGTAGTTATTTAGCTTAGCTGTGTTTTCTTACAGCCTCCTTTTCATTAGTTTGTACCACTGTGATAGTGAGGGTTATTTTGTTTATTATGTATATTCCTTTGTATTTAAGTAGGCTCACTTATTAGAGTCCTCCCTTTGTTGGTTATCCATTTAAATCGGCGCCCTGTTGGCCTTTTTGTTTGCTCCTGGCTGCTTGTCTGCCATTTTGTTCTTTTGTTATAAACTCCCTTATAATTATACCAATTCCAACTGGTGTGTGTAGTTTCCCTCTACCCCTAGAGGGGGACGTAACACTGCCTCTTTGAAAAGATCTCATGTAACAGCTTGATTTGTATTCATGGTTCCACATTAAATAAAGAATCCAGTTTAAGATACTTGTGATCCCTTTTAGAGCTCTGCATGGTCAGACAGCCTCCTTTATCTCTGACCTTCTACAGGGCTGTATCACTAGGAGGTCAGGAACGTCTCATGATCAGGGCTTGCTGGATTTACCTCACTACAGACTTTAAAGTGAAGGTGACCTTTGATTTGAAGTCGGGACTTTTGATCTTTGGGAGTCACTCCAGTTAGACAGAAGTGAACACTGTTCAAAAAAGAAGCTGAGGACCCATGAGTTTAGTGTGGCTATTTTTTAGTATTTTACTATGGTGTGTATGAGTTCATTCACTTAATATATTATTAGAAATATTTCAGAAGTGTTTGCTTGAAAAAGAAAAAAGTTATACGCGTAATGGAGATGAAAGTGTGTGTGTGTGTGTGTGTGTGTGTGTGTGTGTGTGTGTGTGTGTGTGTGTGTGTGTGTGTGTGTGTGTGTGTGTGTGTGTGTGTGTGTGTGTGTGTGTGTGTGTGTGTGTGTCAGTCAGTTCAGTTCCTGTTCAGTCTGACTGAGGGAGGTTTTTGTACGACGCTTTTTCACTGTGTGAACACCCACTGACTGTTGGGGTTATGTACACTCTGACAGTAGTAAACTGCTGCATCATCAGTCTGGACTCCACTGATGGTCAGAGTGAAGTCAGAGTTTGATCCACTGCCTGTAAAACGGTTTGAAATCCCTGATTCTCGAGTGCTAGTATCGTAAATGAGCAGTTTAGGAGTTCCTCCATCTCTCTGTTGGTACCAGGCTAAATCGTCACTATAAATATTCTGACTGGTCCTACATGTGATGGAGACGGAGCGTCCCGGAGCAGAGCTCACTGCTCCAGATTGAGTCACTGTGATCTGGCCTCTGGACTCTGAGGATACAGAGACAAAGACATAAAGCAGCGTCATGGTTTTGTCCGCTTCATTTCAGAGGGACGGATGTTCACAGAGGAGAGGAGTTTGATTCTCTGGACTTTACCTGTGAAGCAGCAGCAGAGGAGAGTCCAGATGAGGACGCAGATCAAAGTCATGTTTTTGATGAGGAGGATTTCTGTGGCTTCTGTTGTCATGAAGGACAGCTGTCAGTCATCCAGTGTTCAACTCTCAGGACTATAAGGTCTCCCAGAGCACTGGAGCATGGTGCTGCTGATGCAAAGTGTCTCTCTATGGAAATGCTCTGACTGACTCCAACAGGGACCTGGATTATTGATCACGAGGAAGAAGATAAAGAAGATGGACCTCCCCTGGGGAAAGATTCTGTTTCCACTCTGTTTTTTGTACACACACACATTACAAGTACATAGGTGCACAGGAACATGTGCCAGGCAGCACATGGGGGTTCGGTGCCTTGCTCAAGGGCACTGCCGCCCGGAATGGGTCAGGGCTCACTTGTTCTTTCCAAAAAGTATTTTTCAATTTCATATAATTCACTCCCACACAAATCAATGCTCTCTTCCTCCACAACAATCTAAAATAACGTCATTACATGTACTTCATTCAATACGAGTATTTTGCTTTTTAAATGTATAACAGCTCATAAAAAAAGATTCAATACTTCTCCATAGTTTGTGAATCTGTTTCAAACATTTGAAGCAGTAATTATATAAACTGGGTAAACTGTGGATGTGTTTGGTGAGTTTGTTTGTGTCAAAGTCAGAGAGCCGTGTCTCTCTACAGTGAGAGGTTTTTGTACGGCGGCTCAATGACTTTGTATCACTGTGGTACACGTTCGGTGGAGGAACCAGACTGGAGTTTGGAAGTAAGTCAAATGTTAATTTATAAGAGCAATTTCTCTTTTGTTGTACTTTTTATTTAGCAAACTAAGAGAAATAGTTGCCTCTCCATGTCATTGTATAAATTCTTCTCAAATATGTTGCACTGAGAGGCTAACTATACTCCAGCAAAAGACGTTTAAATGTTTTCATGAGAGTTAAACATTGAACAGAAAATAAATCATTATTTCCACCTTTAATGGTGAAGTAGCATCTTGAGGGCTGGTAGGTTTAGTTCAGTGTGTCAAAGTCAGAGAGCCGTGTCTCTCTACAGTGAGAGGTTTTTGTACGGCGGCTCAATGACTTTGTATCACTGTGGTTGACTTTTGGTGGAGGAACCAGACTGGATGTTGGAAGTAAGTTTCTGCACAAAAACTAAATATGATGTTGTTAAGAGACGTTTTAATTCTGTGTTGGAATGTTTGAGAGATAGATTTTGATTATTTTAATTGTAACTTTAAAGTAGTATTAGTATTCACTTTTGTATTTCTCTTCATCATTGAGCAAAGTCGGAGCAGCTTTTCTTGAAATGTCTTTATACATTCCCAACAAACTGTCATTTAAACAGCTTCAAATGTGAAATGATGAAACTGCTGTTTTTTCCTTAACTTATTCTTAATTTTCTATCTCGTTTCTCCCTTCTGTTCTCAAATAAATTAAGAATACAGTTTTTAAATACAGATGAACAGAGTAAAGATATCGACGGATATTAAAAATGTGTTGTATTATTTTAGACATTATTTTAAAGTTTGTAAAACTGGGTAGTGATTGAGATTCACATTGAGCACAATTGATTACTCCATTTCCTGTATTTGTTCATTTATCAACTAAATGATTTAATAATGGTTTGTAGAGTTCAGGTTTTGGATGATTTGAACAACAACTACTTAAAATATGTCCTAATGTTGTACTTTATTTCCAGTGTAGTCTGACATATTTCAGGTGATTCTGTATGAAGTGTCTCTGTGCTGATTTGCATGAGAGGCTTCTTAAAGGGAAGTGAAACAATGTGTGAGTGAGAGACTGATGGAGCAGAACCAACATCTGACAGAAACTCCTTAAAGGAGAAACGCTCTCACAGTAAAGGTGTCCCAGTGTCTGCTGGTTGATTGACAGCTGTGTGCTCCCTGTCCTCTAATCTGATTGGTGTCTCCTAGGTGATGTCCGTCCCACCCTGACGGTGCTGCCCCCCTCCAGAGAAGAGCTGCAGCAGGGGAAGGCCACGCTCATGTGCCTGGCCAACAAGGGCTTCCCCTCAGACTGGAGTCTGGCCTGGAAGGTGGACGGCAGCAGCAGCAGCAGCAGCTGGGAGGAGAGCAGGAGCCCCGGGGTGCTGGAGAAGGACGCCCACTACAGCTGGAGCAGCACCCTGAGGCTCTCTGCAGACCAGTGGAGGAAGGTGCGCTCTGTGACCTGTGAGGCCACCCAGGGCTCCCAGACTCCGCTCTCAGAGACACTGAGGAGAGACCAGTGTTCCCAGTCCTGATCTGACTCACTGGGACTCTGCTTTCTCTCTCACACTGCTCTCAGTCTGCTCTCTGGCTCTCAGGACATGTTTCAACATCAACCTGTTTTTGCTTTGTCGGTGGTTTCAACATTTTAAAATAATAAAGATGAATGTGTGTATTTTAAAAGTGGTATGTCTTCTGATTCCCTTTCTCTAAAATATTATATATGTAAGGAACCTCATTCACATTAATTCACAAAAGATTCATCCTAGTTTTATTTGTGTTAATCAAGATTGGTACCAATAACCATAGCATGAACATTTTAATGGTAAACCGCAAAGCTCTCTCTTATCACTAATGTTAAAGTAAATCCATGTGTGATGTTCATGTGTTGTTAAACTTTACCTTGAATATATTCTGAAAATCTGAATCAAATATATTTCCAGGATTATAAAAAGCAGTAAATAATCTGCATAAAGTTAAATAACATAAATCTAAATTGATATTTTACCTATCTAGATGAAACATCACATACAGTACTACAGTCTCTGTCTTTTTAGCAGAATTTAAACATTGATTTTTCGGTACTTGAATTGAAACAAATATTATACTAAAATAAAGCTCCTATCGTCTTTTCCTAACCACTACTCCATGACGTCTGAGGGAAACGTCACCGGGTTAATGAATAGTGGTTTTTATGGTGTTGTTTTATGATTTTTGAACCTGGACAACAGTGAAAAATATATTATTCATTAGGTTGGAATTGAAATATAAACGTAAATTGAAACTTATTGTTGCTCACACGTATTAATCCACATGAATCCCAATACGTATGATTGTATGAGAATATTTAAAGTAAATACAATTGTATTTATTATAAACTTGTTAGGCCTCAACCTATCACTGTGTATATCACCAATCAAACGTGTTTGATAAAGTTTAAGAAACCTCAACTCAGTAAAGACTGAGAAATGTTGACTTTATTTGGTCATTTTACAGTTAAAATGTAACATTCATATTTTGTCTTTTGATTATTATAGTGTTGAACATTCAAAACCAATCCCTTTGGCAAGTTAAGATATAACTTGTAAAATGTTTATTAAGCACCGTAACTTTCATGATATTTAGTTCTCGGTCACTGTCGGTTGTTTCCGTGAACGGCCGAATGTTGTGTCCAGGTTAATGTCGCGGCCGCAAGGTATTGTGGGACAACATTTTCTTCTTTCCTTTCCTAAAGGAGTGTTTCCTAATCAAAGGAGTGTTTCATAGCTAAAGGAGGCTATAAAGGACGTTTCAAAGCTCCTTTCCTATCATCTAGAGAATTCCAACAGCTCATGTCATGGCTGCCACTGAGGCACTCCCGGGTCATTTCACTCCGTTAGAAACCTTCCTAAACTAAACTGACAATTCAAACGCAACTTAAGACCTATTCATCAGCTGTGTTCATGCATTATATAAACATAATGACTCATATGTTGCTGTGTCACATCAAAACAGTTTGTATCCAAAGAGACTGAGTTTGTCTCAGGGTCGGATCACTGAGATTTTATAATTCTCTTTTAGGTTTTAAAATATATATATTTTTAGAGTTCTTCCACTTTCTAGAGATAATCTAAATAACTATAAAACCTTAAATACATTTGAGCAAAAAACGTTAAGTATCATTAATATAATAATAATAATAATAATAATAATAATAATAATAATAATAACTTTATTTGTTTAGCACCTTTCATACAGGGGATTGCAGTTCAAAGTGCTTTACATCAGTAAGAAATAAGACATAACATCAGTGTAAAACAAGCAGCAAGAGCAAAGCATAAAGTGGGATACAATAATTAAACATAAAAACATGGGGAATAAAACATAGAGAAATAGTGCAGTATAATAGTGCAAAGTCAGTAAAATGCTTTGGTAAAGAGATAGGTTTTAAGCTGCCTTTTAAAAATGTCTAACGTATTGGCTTCCCTAATATTGTTGGGTAACGTGTTCCACAGTTTTGGGGCGTAGTTTACAAAGGCTGCATCACCGATCTTCTTATGACTCTTTCTGGTGACCTCTAATAGACCTGCATCTGATGATCGCAGTGTTCTGGCGGGTGTGTAGTTTATTAGAGAGTCAGCAATGTAGCTGGGTCCTTTGTATGTGAGGAGAAGCACCTTAAAATCAATTCTAAAAGTTACAGGAAGCCAGTGTAGAGGAGCTAACACAGGACTAATGTGTTCCCTCCTTTTGGTATTAGTTAGTCTAGCTGCAGAGTTTTGAATGAGCTGGAGTCTTTCAATAGTTTTCTTGGGGAGACCAGTGAATAGTGCATTGCAGTAGTCTAGTCGGCTAGATATAAAAGCATGAATTAGCTTCTCTGCATCATTTTGATTTATGAATGGTCGTACCTTCGCTATGTTTCTGAGATGAAAGAAAGCTATTTTGGTCACTTTGTTTAAATGGGCGTTGAAGTTCAAATCTGAGTCCAGGATGACACAGAGACTTGTCACCTCGGGTTTAATCCAAGTGGTTAAGCTTCCTAGATTATTTGTAAGCATCTCTCTTTTTTGATTTGTGGCCAACAAGTAGGACTTCAGTTTTGTCCTCATTCAATTTAAGAAAGTTATTGTTCATCCATTTGTTTATTGCTGTCAGGCAGTTGGTAATGGAGTTTATGGCTGTCGCATCATTTGGTTCAGCGGATATGTACAATTGTGTATCATCCGCATAGCTGTGGAAATCTATACCATACTCTCTGATGATGTCGCCGAGCGGTAACATATAGAGATAAAAGAGTAATGGACCTAAACAGCTCCCTTGTGCAACCCCGTAGCGGCTTTCATGTTTCTCTGATGTATGGCCTCCTAGACTAATATAGAACATCCTTCCTCTGATATATGTTTTGATCCAGTTCAACACGCAGCCAGAGAAACCAATAAGCTTTTCAAGTCGATTTATCAGGATGTTGTGATCAATAATATCAAAAGCTGCACTGAGATCTAATAGGATAAGGATGGAGATTTTATTTGCATCAGAGTTGAGTCTGAGGTCACTAATTACCTTTGTGAGTGCAGTTTCCGTACTGTGGTATCTTCTGAAACCTGACTGAAATACTTCTAAGATGTTGTTTTCTTTAAGATAGGAATTTATTTGGACTGAGATAATTCTTTGCAATATTTCACTGATAAACGGAAGATTTGATATTGGTCTGTGGTTTGCTACTGTGTTGTTATCCAAATTAGGTTTCTTTAATAGAGGCTTTACAACAGCTGTTTTAAAGGCATCAGGGAAGACGCCAGTTTTAAGGGATGTGTTTATAATGTCCAGGACCGCAGATGGGAATACATTGCAATCAGTTGAAAGCTATTTGCGTCCCTTTATGAAGCTGAAGGAGCCTAGGAGCGTCCCAACTGCACGCCTCGGGACCCTGACCAAGCGTCGCTCCTGGACGTTTATGGAATGAGAGTGTGTTGGTTTTAAAGGCATCAGGGAAGATGCCAGTTTTAAGGGCTGTGTTTATAATGTCCAGGACCGGACTGGAGACGCTATCAAACACTCGCTTAAAGAATTTTGTGGGGATAGGATCAATGTCTGAGGTTGTGGAGTTTGCTTCTGAGACAGTTTTACACAGTTTGCTTAGTGTGATGCATGTAAAGTTACTCATGGTTACATTACATACTCTACTGAGATCGGTTTCATCTCCACCTCCACTAGTAATGATACTAGCTCTGATTGAAGTTATTTTGTTCTAAAAAAACAGAGCAAATTCCTCACATTTAGCTGTTGAGGAGGGTGGGGGGGGCAGAGACAGTGTTTAGCAGCTGATCGATAGTGGAGAAAAGGACTCTGGAATTTCTGGCATTTTCTGTGATAATATTGGAAAAATAATCTTTCCTTGCTAGTCGGATAGTTCTGTTATAGGCAGTTAAAGCATCTTTGTAGATATCACAGCAGATAGTGGTTTTTGTATTCCTCCATTTTCTCTCTGCTGCACGACATTTCCTTTTTTTATATGTTATAAGTGTAATGTTTTCTGGACTTTTTGAAACATGAAAAGTACAAATTAAGCATTCACTAAATATTTCTAAATGAATCTATATTAATATATTTATTATCGGTTCAAATGTTAATTCGAATATAAAGTTGTAAGGGACGACATTAAAGAGTGGTAATTAAAGCTTTTAGCAAACTTATAATTACTCACAAACAACAACAAAAAATTACCTTAATAATAGCAATTGTTTGCATGCTGAAAGTGTTATTTTGTTATTAGTTTAAAATTGTATCTTAATCAAAGATATATTTTTTCCCTTTTTTCTATGCAGCTGTTCATTCAGATCACTTCCTCTTTATTTGAGGAGGTTTTTGTACGACGTTGTATCACTGTGTGAACGGCCGGCTGCTACTCTGCTGACAATAATAATCTCCTGCATCTACAGTCTGAACTCCAGTGACGGTCAGAGTGAAGACAGTCCCAGATCCACTTCCACTGAAACGATTTGAAACTCCAGAGTGAAGATTTGTAGCATGATATACCAAGAGTTTAGGAGCTTCTCCAGGTTTCTGAAGGTACCAGTGAAGGTATGTACCAGCACTTGTACTGGCTGTACATTTGATAGAAAGAGTCTGTCCTGGAACAACAGACAGAGATCCAGGAGACTGAGTCAGGAGGATTTCTCCTGATGAACCTGGAAAACATGAAAACAGCAGAAGGGTTATTGAGACAAACAGCGTGGAGAAAGATGATCAACATCCAAACAGAAGAGCATCCTCTCTTTAACATGGAGAACAGATGGAAGAAGGTGCATGCTGCTTGTCTCAGTGCTTCTCCATCATAGCAGATCATCATGTTGGGGAACCTGGTTGCATCCTGAAGCAAAGTTTTCAGAAGAGAGTCTCACCCTGAACAAGGAGCCCCAGGGTGGCCAGCAGTAGAGTCAGTGACATCATCATTGTGCTGCCGGCGTGTCAGTGGCTCTGAAAGGTCTGGACAGCCGCTGATCACCTCTGGCCTCTTAACGTCTGGGAGCAGAGAGGCAGGACACATATGCAAACACACAGAGTCAGTGAAGTGTAGCTGTCCTCAAACAGCATGGTGTTCCCCCTCAGTGCTGACAGCATTCACTGTTTCATGTTTCACTACATAATGGGCTCTCAAAGATTACTATGTCGTACACAAGTTCATTTGGTTCACACAAAGCAGCAAGTTGAGCCTGTTGGTGAGAAGATTTTAAAGTGTAGAAATATATGTTGTTCAACACACGTGAAAGAAAAAAAGGTTGTTGATACAGATTGTTAAAAGGTTTCACACCAGAATACAAATTCAGCGTGGCAAGTTTTCTTATACAGTAGCTACTTTAATTTACTTGTTTCATTTTGACAAAAATGTAAAGTCTGATGTCGGCAATTCATCCTTTTTGTAAATCCAAAAGGAGAGTGGCATTAGACAGAATACTTTCTTTAATGGCTGATCACATTATGGTCATTAAGATGAAACAAGGCCGTTTTATATGATGTAAAAATGAATATCATTGGTGGGGAATATAATTGTATGATGAATATACTCAGAGAAGATACCTGAGATGCTGATGCTTTTCTTTCATCTCCATAAAGTTGTATTATTAAAATTCTCAGATGCTCCTTTTTCCTCATCTGTTCAAATCTACTGTCTGAAATAGGGCTAACACTTTAGATCAGACATTGACTGTTGAGCAGCATGAAGTGTTGGATTCACATCTGTTGTTTACCGTTTACATTATTTGTTAAGTTGAATCCCAATGTGCTTCAAGCTAAGCTGGAGATGATCATTTACAGATTTATTTGTCCATTTAAACTGTGTAACTCCATTTCTTCTTTACTTTCTCAGCCATCACTCACTGAAATGTCCAAAGGACTGTTAAATGAACTTTGACCGGCTCTTTGAAAAGATCTCATGTAACAGCTTGATTTGTATTCATGGCTCCACATTAAATAAAGAATCCAGTTTAAGATACTTGTGATCCCTTTTAGAGCTCTGCATGGTCAGACAGCCTCCTTTATCTCTGACCTTCTACAGGGCTGTATCACTAGGAGGTCAGGAGCGTCTCATGATCAGGGCTTGCTGGATTTACCTCACTACAGACTTTAAAGTGAAGGTGACCTTTGATTTGAAGTCGGGACTTTTGATCTTTGGGAGTCACTCCAGTTAGACAGAAGTGAACACTGTTCAAACAAGAAGCTGAGGACCCATGAGTTTAGTGTGGCTATTTTTTAGTATTTTACTATGGTGTGTATGAGTTCATTCACTTAATATATTATTAGAAATATTTCAGAAGTCTTTGCTTGGAAAAGTGACACGCTTAATGGAGATGAAAGTGTGTGTGTGTGTGTGTGTGTGTGTGTGTGTGTGTGTGTGTGTGTGTGTGTGTGTGTGTGTGTGTGTGTGTGTGTGTGTGTGTGTGTGTGTGTGTGTGTGTGTGTGTGTGTGTGTCCTCAGTGAAGTGGATCAGTCCCTGCAGTAGCTTCCAGCTGCAGCAGTCAGTTCAGTTCCTGTTCAGTCTGACTGAGGGAGGTTTTTGTACGACGCTTTTTCACTGTGTGAACACCCACTGACTGTTGGGGTAATGTGCACTCTGACAGTAGTAAACTGCTGCATCATCAGTCTGGACTACACTGATGGTCAGAGTGAAGTCAGAGTTTGATCCACTGCCTGTAAAACGGTTTGAAATCCCCGATGCTCGAGTGCTAGCACGGTAAATGAGCAGTTTAGGAGTTGCTCCATCTCTCTGTTGGTACCAGGCTAAAAAGTCCCCATTATAAACCACCTGACTGGTCCTACATGTGATGGAGACGGAGCGTCCCGGAGCAGAGCTCACTGCTCCAGACTGAGTCACTGTGAACTGGCCTCTGGACTCTGAGGATACAGAGACAAAGACATAAAGCAGCGTCATGGTTTTGTCCGCTTCATTTCAGAGGGACGGATGTTCACAGAGGAGAGCAGTTTGATTCTCTGGACTTTACCTGTGAAGCAGCAGCAGAGGAGAGTCCAGATGAGGACGCAGATCAAAGTCATGTTTTTGATGAGGAGGATTTCTGTGGCTTCTGTTGTCATGAAGGACAGATGTCAGTCATCCAGTGTTCAACTCTCAGGACTATAAGGTCTCCCAGAGCACTGGAGCATGGTGCTGCTGATGCAAAGTGTCTCTCTATGGAAATGCTCTGACTGACTCCAACAGGGACCTGGATTATTGATCACGAGGAAGAAGATAAAGAAGATGGACCTCCCCTGGGGAAAGATTCTGTTTCCACTCTGTTTTTTGTACACACACACATTACAAGTACATAGGTGCACAGGAACATGTGCCAGGGAGCACATGGGGGTTCGGTGCCCTGCTCAAGGGCACTGCCGCCCAGAATGGGTCAGGGCTCACTTGTTCTTTCCAAAAAGTATTTTTCAATTTCATATAATTCACTCCCACACAAATCAATGCTCTCTTCCTCCACAACAATCTAAAATAACGTCATTACATGTACTTCATTCAATACGAGTATTTTGCTTTTTAAATGTATAACAGCTCATAAAAAAAGATTCAATACTTCTCCATAGTGTGTGAATCTGTTTCAAACATTTGAAGCAGTAATTATATAAACTGGGTAAACTGTGGATGTGTTTGGTGAGTTTGTTTGTGTCAAAGTCAGAGAGCCGTGTCTCTCTACAGTGAGAGGTTTTTGTACGGCGGCTCAATGACTTTGTATCACTGTGGTACACGTTCGGTGGAGGAACCAGACTGGAGTTTGGAAGTAAGTCAAATGTTAATTTATAAGAGCAATTTCTCTTTTGTAGTACTTTTTATTTAGCAAACTAAGAGAAATAGTGGCCTCTCCATGTCATTGTATAAATTATTCTCAAATATGTTGCACTGAGAGGCTAACTTTACTCCAGCAAAAGACGTTTAAATGTTTTCATGAGAGTTAAACATTGAACAGAAAATAAATCATTATTTCCACCTTTAATGGTGAAGTAGCATCTTGAGGGCTGGTAGGTTTAGTTCAGTGTGTCAAAGTCAGAGAGCCGTGTCTCTCTACAGTGAGAGGTTTTTGTACGGCGGCTCAATGACTTTGTATCACTGTGGTGGACTTTTGGTGGAGGAACCAGACTGGATGTTGGAAGTAAGTTTCTGCACAAAAACTAAATATGATGTTGTTAAGAGACGTTTGAATTCTGTGTTAGAGTGTTTGAGAGATAGATTTTGATTATTTTAATTGTAACTTTAAAGTAGTATTAGTATTCACTTTTGTATTTCTCTTCATCATTGAGCTTAAGTCGGAGAAGCTTTTCTTGAAATGTCTTTACATATTCCAAACATAATGTCATTTAAACAGCTTGGAATGTGAAAGGATGAAACTGCTGTTTTTTCCTTAACTTATTCTTAATTTTCTATCTCGGTTCTCCCTTCTGTTGTCAAATAAATTAAGAATACAGTTTTTAAATACAGATGAACAGAGTAAACGATGGATATTAAAACATGTGTTGAATTATTTTAGACATTATTTTAAAGTTTGTAAAACTGGGTAGTGATTGAGATTCACATTGAGCACAATTGATTACTCCATTTCCTGTATTTGTTCATTTATCCACTAAATGATTTAATAATGGTTTGTAGAGTTCAGGTTTGGATGATTTGAACAACAACTACTTAAAATGTGTCCTAATGTTGTACTTTATTTCCAGTGTAGTCTGACATATTTCAGGTGATTCTGTATGAAGTGTCTCTGTGCTGATTAGCATGAGAGGCTTCTTAAAGGGAAGTGAAACAATGTGTGAGTGAGAGACTGATGGAGCAGAACCAACATCTGACAGAAACTCCTTAAAGGAGAAACACTCTCACAGTAAAGGTGTCCCAGTGTCTGCTGGTTGATTGACAGCTGTGTGCTCCCTGTCCTCTAATCTGATTGGTGTCTCCTAGGTGATGTCCGTCCCACCCTGACGGTGCTGCCCCCCTCCAGAGAAGAGCTGCAGCAGGGGAAGGCCACGCTCATGTGCCTGGCCAACAAGGGCTTCCCCTCAGACTGGAGTCTGGCCTGGAAGGTGGACAGCAGCAGCAGCAGCAGCAGCAGCTGGGAGGAGAGCCGGAGCCCCGGGGTGCTGGAGAAGGACGCCCACTACAGCTGGAGCAGCACCCTGAGGCTCTCTGCAGATCAGTGGAGGAAGGTGCGCTCTGTGACCTGTGAGGCCACCCAGGGCTCCCAGACTCCGCTCTCAGAGACACTGAGGAGAGACCAGTGTTCCCAGTCCTGATCTGACTCACTGGGACTCTGCTTTCTCTCTCACACTGCTCTCAGTCTGCTCTCTGGCTCTCAGGACATGTTTCAACATCAACCTGTTTTTGCTTTGTCGGTGGTTTCAACATTTTAAAATAATAAAGATGAATGTGTGTATTTTAAAAGTGGTATGTCTTCTGATTCCCTTTCTCTAAAATATTATATATGTAAGGAACCTCATTCACATTAATTCACAAAAGATTCATCCTAGTTTTATTTGTGTTAATCAAGATTGGTACCAATAACCATAGCATGAACATTTTAATGGTAAACCGCAAAGCTCTCTCTTATCACTAATGTTAAAGTAAATCCATGTGTGATGTTCATGTGTTGTTAAACTTTACCTTGAATATATTCTCAAAATCTGAATCAAAAATATTTCCAGGATTATAAAAAGCAGTAAATCATCTGCATAAAGTTAAATAACATTAATCTAAAATGATATTTAACCTATCTAGATTAAACATGACATACAGTACTACAGTCTCTGTCTTTTTAGCAGAATTTAAACATTGATTTTTCGGTACTTGAATTGAAACTAATATTAAACTAAAACAAAGCTCCTATCGTCTTTTCCTAACCACTACTCCATGACGTCTGAGGGAAACGTCACCGGGTTAATGAATAGTGGTTTTTATGGTGTTGTTTTATGATTTATGAACCTGGACAACAGTGAAAAATATATTATTCATTAGGTTGGAATTGAAATATAAACGTAAATTGAAACTTATTGTTGCTCACACGTATTAATACACATGAATCCCAATACGTATGATTGTCTGAAAATATTTTTAAGTAAATACAATTGTATTTATTATAAACTTGTTTGGCCTCAACCTATCACTGTGTATATCACCAATCAAACGTGTTTGATAAAGTTTAAGAAACCTCAACTCAGTAAAGACTGAGAAATGTTGACTTTATTTGATCATTTTACAGTTAAAAGTAACATTCATATTTTGTCTTTTGATTATTATAGTGTTGAACGTTCAAAACCAATCCCTTTGGCAAGTTACAATATAACTTGTAAAATGTTTAATAAGCACCGTAACTTTCATGATATTTAGTTCTCGGTCACTGTCGGTTGTTTCCGTGAACGGCCGAATGTTGTGTCCAGGTTAATGTCGCGGCCGCAAGGTATTGTGGGACAACCTTTTCTGCTTTCCTTTCCTAAAGGAGTGTTTCCTAATCAAAGGAGTGTTTCATAGCTAAACGAGGCTATAAAGGAAGTTTCAAAGCTCCTTTCCTATCATCTACAGCAGTGGTTCCCAAACTTTTTGTGCCCAAGGCACACTAAAGGAAAAGTAAAAATCTGAAGGCACACCTATTGTGCAAAATAGCCCTTATAACACGTGTTATCACTCATATCATGTAAAATATCTGTAAATGTGCATAATTATTTACTAATGCCAAATAAAATGTGACAAAGACAACTATATTACTCATGAAATATTTATTAACGAAATATTTCAGAAATTAATTTGAAACTTTATCAAATTAGGCTTCATCAAAGCAGCAACACACTCATTTAAACCAGACAGGTCACAACATTAAAAATTGTGGAGGATCAGGCTTTGGTGGTCGGCTCCCATCTCGGCGCACAGCTGGGAGAAGAGGCGAGATTTCAGGGGCCTTGATTTGATGTAATTCACCATCTGCACAGCCTGATTCAGCACCTCAGTCAACTCCGGGGGCATGGTTTTGGCAACTAATGCCTCTCTATGCAAAATGCAGTGGTTTGTCACGATATGTGGGTTTTGTGCTCTCACCTGACGTTTGCCAGAAGTTGGGCAGCCCCACTTATGTCAGTAGATTCGTCTATTTGTAGGGAAAATCTGCCGCTTGCCGACGCACTCGGGCTGAGGATTGTTGACATCCCCGGTCCAACTGAAGCCATAAGACAGGTAACTTTCATGATACTGTCTGCTGACAGTTTTTTTTCCTCTTTTCTTTCGGTGGTGGGTTGTCGGCAGTCTCTGCACTGGTGGTTGGTGGTTTGCTCCGCACAAGAAAGCGCTCCATTTTCCCTCTTGCGTGTTTCTCTGTTTTAATGTTGTCCTTCAGCCTTCGATGTGTCACGGTCTTATAATTCCCACCTGCAACTGCGTTAACAGCGAAATATGGGGTTCTGTGAGGATTTTTTTTTAAATAATTGTTTTTAGGTATAGAGTTTGCCTCTGTATTATGAAATGAGTGCATACAAAGTAGGCCTACTGATATAGTAAATTAAAAAATAATTATTTTTGTGTAGTTGTATATTGCAATAATAACGTATGGTTGTCACAAAATCCCACGGCACACCCGGACTTGCCTCACGGCACACCAGTGTGCCGCGGCACACCGTTTGGGAACCACTGATCTAGAGAATTCCAACGGCTCATGTCATGGCTGCCACTGAGGCACTCCCGGTTCATTTCACTCCGTTAGAAACCTTCCTAAACTAAACTGACAATTCAAACGCAACTTAAGACCTATTCATCAGCTGTGTTCATGCATTATATAAACATAATGACTCATATGTTGCTGTGTCACATCAAAACAGTTTGTATCCAAAGAGACTGAGTTTGTCTCAGGGTCGGATCACTGAGATTTTATAATTCTCTTTTAGGTTTTAAAATATATATATTTTTAGAGTTCTTCCACTTTCTAGAGATAATCGAAATAACTATAAAACCTTAAATACATTTGAGCAAAAAACGTTAAGTATCATTGATATGTTATATGTATAATGTTTTCTGGACTTTTTGAAACATGAAAAGTACAAATTAAGCATTCACTAAATATTTCTAAATGAATCTATATTAATGTATTTATTATCGGTTAAAATGTTACTTAGAATATAAAGTTGTAAGGGACGACATTAAAGAGTGGTAATTAAAGCTTTTAGCACACTTATAATTACTCACAAACAACAACAAATAATTACCTTAATAATAGCAATTGTTTGCATGCTGAAAGTGTTATTTTGTTATTAGTTTAAAATTGTATCTTAATCAAAGATATCTTTTTTTTGCTTTTTTCTGTGCAGCAGGTCATTCAGATCACGATTTGAAACTCCAGATTGAAGATTTGTAGCAGAATAAACCAAGAGTTTAGGAGCTTCTCCAGGTTTCTGAAGGTACCAGTTAAGGTATGTACTAAAACTTGTACTGGCTGTACATTTGATAGAAACAACCTGATCTCACCAGAATGCGTGACTCCACCACGACTCCTTAACACTGCATTGCGTGGTGGAGTCACGAACTTTGTTACATTTACGTGTCTGCACCACGCAAACAACGCCAATGTAAAGTGAATGAGGCTCCTTTGTCGTGGTGCACACACGCATTTCTACAACGTCCAGCAGTGAGCTTTTATTCTATAAAACGTTTTTAAAATCTACTGTATAGCTTGTAGTAACTCACAGGAGGCTTCTTTTATTTTATTTGTATTCATAATAATTTTTATTTTTCGTCAGAATGTATTATGGTGCATTATTCACCAATGTTTGTTCTCAAAAAACAATGTATTGTAAGTAATACAACTGTGATTTTTATTAAATTAGTTCGTTTTTAAGGAAGGCCAGAGCTTCAGCTGTGTCAAAGAGATTGTTCCCTTTAGTTAACGTTATTTAAAAGATAATTATATTCCTATTTGATTAAGTACCCTTTATTGTATTACGGACCCAAAGAGCTGAGCGTCCATTCCCATTGGATAACAGAGCATTTTACACCCGGAAGTAAGTATTCTCCTTACTGTCCATTGATTTTATTTACAGTGATATCTGCACTACTCATCAACTCAAAAACACCAGATTATCCTTGTTAATTACACAACATTGATTGGTTTAAATTGTGTACAATGCTTTTGTATTTTCCCCTTTCGATTCGGAGAAACAAATATGTTTTCGGAGTGTGTGGATGGTAGAAGACACTACACTACCCAGAATCCTCAGCTATTGTTCCGCTTTGCCTCAAGCTCTGTGATTGGTTGACCTCCAACTGCATTCCAATGAAAAAAAACGTTTCGTCAAAGATCAAATCATACTTTATTCAGCAGTGCTTGCTTTACTCTTTGAAAGTCATCACATGAATGCATTGTAATGAATGGTTTGGCTGCATTAAACATTACACATCTGTCGTAGTTCTTTATTTATCTACAGAGATCGGGCCTCAGAATGGACCGGAAACTATTCTTTTACCGTTCTATTTTAATTTCACAATAAAGTTAGTAGTAATAATTTGTTTTGATATTATTGTTTTTTATTAACTACTAGACCGCTGGGTCATGTTAAGACCATCTTTTCTGTGTTGCTGTGGGTTTTTTACATCGCTTTTGTGTTACAAATATCAAAACAATAACAGAATATATCCGTCGTAAACTAAACCAGAAACAGCAGTATATTTTATTTTGTTAACACTGTAAACTTGACAGCTTTTTAACCCGCACCTCCTACTGGTTAAAGCACGTTATTACACGTTTAGAGTAATGCAATGCAGGTAGATTGGGTTGCTTTTTATTGACTGTTTTAAAATGCCTTTTTCTTAATGTCTTTCATTTTTGTAAAGCACTTTTGAATGTGTTATATTTGATGAAAACATTTCAATATTAAGAGTACATACTCTTAATATAGTGGGAAAGTGGAAGGTCAATGATATAAATAATATAGAATAGAAAATATCAAGAAGATACTGTAAGTGATCTCTACAATAAAACAGTTTAGTGCCTGATAGGAGGATGTGCAAAACAGACAAACTTATAAGGCTTTATTTAAACATTAAAGAATACTTTAGGTTAAGGTCGTCTTTTAAATAAGAAAAAAGCTTTGGGGGTATCTACAGATATTAAGCCTGACAAAGTACTTAACGTCTAATATATTGCATGGTTTGTTTTGGAACTTGACAATCAACTTTCCTTCAATGTTAACTATGTTGAAGCACTTATTTTAACTGATATTATACATATTAATTATACTCTTATAAGATGTATGTAGATAGTATAAGAAATGTGCAGAATATGTTTAATGGTGGAGGTACACAGATATCGATAGATGTCTTGTGATGCACTGTTGATGAACCTGTGACCCAAGTGTTTCATTCATTGCATAACTACACCGTAGTTGTGTATATGATATGTCAATAAACCTTAGAAAATCTTGAAATCTTGAAAGGGATGTGCAAAATAGCCATTATATACAGTTTTTAATGAACTATTAGTAGAGAATAACGAGTAATGAATATGCTTTAGGGATCTGCAGATACATATTTAGTCTTCTCAAGCACCCACTACCAAATATCTCGCCTGATTGTTGGCTGAATTCACTGAATTTTACTCCGGTGTAACTAAAGTCTGATTTAAGGGTTGTTTATATTTCACATCATTAATCCAAATCTGTAAAGTAACTAAAATAAATGTAGTGGAGTAAAAATACCAGGTTAACCTTAAAGAAAGCCCTCAGGATTATAAAAGACCCCCATCACCCCACAAACTGTTCTGTCTGCTGCCGTCTGGCAGGCGGTACCGCAGCATCCGGACTAAAACCACCAGACTCAGGGACAGTTTCATCCCACAGGCCATAAGACTATTAAACACCTGAACTTAGAAACAACATCCATAACATTCATCTGGCTGCTACTTAGAAATTATTTATCTAATATATCATATTCCAATCACTTGTATATAGACTCTTATTGCACTATTTCACTTTTTACTATTTTACTATTTTTCTTTTTGTATTTACTTGCACTATTTGTTCTGTGTAGCCTATCTGTTTTATTGTGTTGCACTCTAAGCACATGGTGTAGTCCTATAGCTGAGGATTCTGGGTAGTGTAGTGCCTTCTGCCATCCACACACTACGAACAAATATTTGTTTCTCCGAATCGAAAGGGGAAAATACAAAAGCATTGCACACAATTTAAACCAATCAATGTTGTGTAATTAACAAGGATAATCTGGTGTTTTTGAGTTGATGAGTAGTGCAGATATCACTGTAAATAAAATCAATGGACAGTAAGGAGAATACTTACTTCCGGGTGTAAAATGCTCTGTTATCCAATGGGAATGGACGCTCAGCTCTTTGGGTCCGTAATACAATAAAGGGGACTTAATCAAATAGGAATATAATTATCTTTTAAATAACGTTAACTAAAGGGAACAATCTCTTTGACACAGCTGAAGCTCTGGCCTTCCTTAAAAACGAACTAATTTAATAAAAATCACAGTTGTATTACTACAATGCATTGTTTTTTGAGAACAAACATTGGTGAATAATGCACCATAATACATTCTGACGAAAAATAAAAATGATTATGAATACAAATAAAATAAAAGAAGCCTCCTGTGAGTTACTACAAGCTATACAGTAGATTTTAAAAACGTTTTATAGAATAAAAGCTCACTGCTGGACGTTGTAGAAATGCGTGTGTGCACCACGACAAAGGAGCCTCATTCACTTTACATTGGGGTTGTTTGCGTGGTGCAGACACGTAAATGTAGCAAAGTTCGTGACTCCACCACGCAATGCGGTGTTAAGGAGTCGTGGTGGAGTCACGCATTCTGGTGAGACCAGGTTGGATAGAAAGAGTCTGTCCTGGAACAACAGACAGAGATCCAGGAGACTGAGTCAGGAGGATTTCTCCTGATGAACCTGGAAAACATGAAAACAGCAGAAGGGTTATTGAGACAAACAGCGTGGAGAAAGATGATCAACATCCAAACAGAAGAGCATCCTCTCTTTAACATGGAGAACAGATGGAAGAAGGTACATGCTGCTTGTCTCAGTGCTTCTCCATCATAGCAGATCATCATGTTGGGGAACCTGGTTGCATCCTGAAGCAAAGTTTTCAGAAGAGAGTCTCACCCTGAACAAGGAGCCCCAGGGTGGCCAGCAGTAGAGTCAGTGACATCATCATTGTGCTGCCGGCGTGTCAGTGGGTGTTTCTCAATCGCGAGTACGCTTGCTTGGTAGCACATGTCTGCCGAGCATCTTGCTTCAGAAGCGAGTCAAGAATACTTCCTGGCATTCGGAAAAAGAAGTGTGGAACACGCTAGCAAGTGTGCAGGTGTGCGTCATATGAGAGGCCCCGCCTTACATCTTCCGCCACAGATTTGGGGAAATTGGTCCGTGCGCAAAGCATTGTGGGGATTTTAAGACCGCGAAGTCTACTCATGTGCAGCCTCGATATTTCTCCAAACGGAGTACGCCGGGCTCGGTGGATTTCCAAGTATGCTGGAGATTGGAACAGTACTTCGGCGGCACTCGATGACGTAGTATGCTTGAAATAGTGGCTCTGAAGCAGCTTTACTCGCGATTGAGAAACACCCAGTGGCTCTGAAAGGTCTGGACAGCCGCTGATCACCTCTGGCCTCTTAACGTCTGGGAGCAGAGAGGCAGGACACATATGCAAACACACAGATCAGTGAAGTGTAGCTGTCCTCAAACAGCATGGTGTTCCCCCTCAGTGCTGACAGCATTCACTGTTTCATGTTTCACTACATAATGGGCTCTCAAAGATTACTATGTCGTACACAAGTTCATTTGGTTCACACAAAGCAGCAAGTTGAGCCTGTTGGTGAGAATATTTTAAAGTGTAGAAATATATGTTGTTTAACACACGTGAAAGAAAAAAAGGTTATTGATACAGATTGTTAAAGGTCCCATGTCATGGCCATTTCTACTGATCATAATTCCATTGTTGAGGTATACTAAAGTAGATTTATATTGTGCAATTTTCCAAACACACTTAGGTTTCCCATACAGCATATCTATAAAGTATGTGTATTCACTCTCTGTCCTAAACGGCTTGTCTGAGCTCCTGCTCCTCCCTGTTAGTTGAAAATGTGGTCCCCCCCCCATCCTGGTGTGTGAGGAGTTCCGCGGATTGGTCCATTTTGGTTCCCGGAAGAAACAAATGGAAAAAGAGAAATCTCCAACGAGGCGTTCTGGTGCTGCATAGACAGGTCTTTTCTGTGTCAGAGTTTTACTCGCTACAGAGTGTACTTTGAGGGTTTGTGACTCTGCAGACCGTTTACATGCATACAAAGCTACATAACACACAAGGGGACGGGCAGGGCCGGCCCTAGACATTTTGGTGCCCTAGGCGAGATTATGATTTGGTGCCCCCCCCCCCTCCAAGCAATACACAATAGAATATTATATACATAAAGAAGGTTTCAAATGTATTCAGTATTGTATGAACATGTTTTGATTGGGGGGTGGACGTCACCTCCTCTAGGGGGGTCCGGGGGTATGCCCCCCTGGAAAGATCTTTTAACATTTTAAAGTAAAATGCTTCAATCTGGTGCACTTTGAGCAGAATTACTATAGACTAGATCTAGGGGGTACAACTCTAAAACACCCATATGAAAAATATCGGTTTACATTTTAATAATCAAATAAGTATGTGAACATAACCAATAACCTACCATAGCCAATAACAAATGAATGTAACTTATTTTATTTTTGTTGTTCATTCATATCTTATTTTACCTAGTTAACATTTATTTATTCATGCATTTTTTTTAATATCTCCAGTTTTAAACGATATTTTTGGTTTACATAGTATACATTGGAATGATTTCAAACCTGTTGTTATTCATCCTAATAATTATAAAGGAGTGCCTTGGAAATATTTGTTTACATAAATTGTAAGATCCAGATTTGGCGCCCTAGGCGACCGCCTAGTTCGCCAGTGCCAAGGGCCGGCCCTGGAGACGGGTAATAACCAGAAAAGCATGACATGGACCCTTTAAAAGGTTTCATATCAGAATACAAATTCAGCGTTGCAAGTTTTCTTATACAGTAGCTACTTTAATTTACATGATTCATTTTGACAAAAATGTAACGTCCGATGTCGGCAATTCATCCTTTTTGTAAATCTAAAAGGAGAGTGGCATTAGACAGAATAATGTCTTTAATGGCTGATCACATTATTACATTACATGTTACTTTGTTAGACACTTTTATCCAAAGCGACTTACATACTCTATACGGTGGACATCCCCCACAGGAGCAATTTGGGGTGAAGTGTCTTGCCCAGGGACACAACGACATGCTGACTGCAGTGGGGTTTGAACCTGTGACCCCCTGATCCCAACACCAGGGCTCTATCCACTGCGCCACACGCCTCCACATTATGGTCATTAAGATGAAACAAGGCAGTTTTATATGATGTAAAAATGAATATCATTGCTGGGGAATATAATTGTATGATGAATATACTCAGAGAAGATACCTGAGATGCTGATGCTTTTCTTTCATCTCCATAAAGTTGTATTATTACAATTCTCAGATGCTCCTTTTTCCTCATCTGTTCAAATCTACTGTCTGAAATAGGGCTAACACTTTAGATCAGACATTGACTGTTGAGCAGCATGAAGTGTTGGATTCACATCTGTTGTTTACCGTTTACATTATTTGTTAAGTTGAATCCCAATGTGCTTCAAGCTAAGCTGGAGATGATCATTTACAGATTTATTTGTCCATTTAAACTGTGTAACTCCATTTCTTCTTTACTTTCACAGCCATCACTCACTGAAATGTCCAAAGGACTGTTAAATGAACTTTGACCGGCTCTTTGAAAAGATCTCATGTAACAGCTTGATTTGTATTCATGGCTCCACATTAAATGAAGAATCCAGTTTAAGATACTTGTGATCCCTTTTAGAGCTCTGCATGGTCAGACAGCCTCCTTTATCTCTGACCTTCTACAGGGCTGTATCACTAGGAGGTCAGGAACGTCTCATGATCAGGGCTTGCTGGATTTACCTCACTACAGACTTTAAAGTGAAGGTGACATTTGATTTGAAGTCGGGACTTTTGATCTTTGGGAGTCACTCCAGTTAGACAGAAGTGAACACTGTTCAAAAAAGAAGCTGAGGACCCATGAGTTTAGTGTGGCTATTTTTTTGTATTTTACTATGGTGTGTATGAGTTCATTCACTTAATATATTATTAGAAATATTTCAGAAGTCTTTGCTTGAAAAATAAAAAAGTTACACGCTTAATGGAGATGAAAGTGTGTGTGTGTGTGTGTGTGTGTGTGTGTGTGTGTGTGTGTGTGTGTGTGTGTGTGTGTGTGTGTGTGTGTGTGTGTGTGTGTGTGTGTGTGTGTGTGTGTGTGTGTGTGTGTGTGTGTGTCCTCAGTGAAGTGTATCCGTCTCTGCAGTAGCTTCCAGCTGCAGCAGTCAGTTCAGTTCCTGTTCAGTCTGACTGAGGGAGGTTTTTGTACGACGCTTTTTCACTGTGTGAACACATACTGACTGTTGGGGTAATGGAGACTCTGACAGTAGTAAACTGCTGCATCATCAGTCTGGACTCCACTGATGGTCAGAGTGAAGTCAGAGTTTGATCCACTGCCTGTAAAACGGTTTGAAATCCCTGATGCTCGACTGCTAGTATCGTAAATGAGCAGTTTAGGAGTTCCTCCATCTCTCTGTTGGTACCAGGCTAATTCGTCACTATAAATATTCTGACTGGTCCTACATGTGATGGAGACGGAGCGTCCCGGAGCAGAGCTCACTGCTCCAGACTGAGTCACTGTGATCTGGCCTCTGGACTCTGAGGATACAGAGACAAAGACATAAAGCAGCGTCATGGTTTTGTCCGCTTCATTTCAGAGGGACGGATGTTCACAGAGGAGAGGAGTTTGATTCTCTGGACTTTACCTGTGAAGCAGCAGCAGAGGAGAGTCCAGATGAGGACGCAGATCAAAGTCATGTTTTTGATGAGGAGGATTTCTGTGGCTTCTGTTGTCATGAAGGACAGCTGTCAGTCATCCAGTGTTCAACTCTCAGGACTATAAGGTCTCCCAGAGCACTGGAGCATGGTGCTGCTGATGCAAAGTGTCTCTCTATGGAAATGCTCTGACTGACTCCAACAGGGACCTGGATTATTGATCACGAGGAAGAAGATAAAGAAGATGGACCTCCCCTGGGGAAAGATTCTGTTTCCACTCTGTTTTTTGTACACACACATTACAAGTACATAGGTGCACAGGAACATGTGCCAGGGAGCACTTGGGGGTTCGGTGCCTTGCTCAAGGGCACTGCCGCCCAGAATGGGTCAGGGCTCACTTGTTCTTTCCAAAAAGTATTTCTCAATTTCATATAATTCACTCCCACACAAATCAATGCTCTCTTCCTCTGAAACAATCTAAAATAACGTCATTACATGTACTTCATTCAATACGAGTATTTTGCTTTTTAAATGTATAACAGCTCATAAAAAAAGATTCAATACTTCTCCATAGTTTGTGAATCTGTTTCAAACATTTGAAGCAGTTATTATATAAACTGGGTAAACTGTGGATGTGTTTGGTGAGTTTGTTTGTGTCAAAGTCAGAGAGCCGTGTCTCTCTACAGTGAGAGGTTTTTGTACGGCGGCTCAATGACTTTGTATCACTGTGGTACACGTTCGGTGGAGGAACCAGACTGGAGTTTGGAAGTAAGTCAAATGTTAATTTATAAGAGCAGTTTCTCTTTCGTTGTACTTTTTATTCAGCAAACTAAGAGAAATAGTTGCCTCTCCATGTTATTGTATACATACTTTTATAAATAGGTTGAACTAAGAGGCTAACTTTACACCAGCAAAAGACGTTTAAATGTTTTCATGAGAGTTAAACATTGAACAGAGAATAAATCATTATTTCCACCTTTAATGGTGAAGTAGCATCTTGAGGGCTGGTAGGTTTAGTTCAGTGTGTCAAAGTCAGAGAGTCGTGTCTCTCTACAGTGAGAGGTTTTTGTACGGCGGCTCAATGACTTTGTATCACTGTGGTGGACTTTTGGTGGAGGAACCAGACTGGATGTTGGAAGTAAGTTTCTGCAAAAAAACTAAATATGATGTTGTTAAGAGACGTTTTAATTCTGTGTTGGAATGTTTGAGAGATAGATTTTTATTATTTTAATTGTAATGTTTAGATAGTATTAATATTCATGTTTTTATTTCTCTTCATCATTGAGCAAAGTCGGAGCAGCTTTTCTTGAAATGTCTTTATACATTCCCAACAAACTGTCATTTAAACAGCTTCAAATGTGAAAGGATTAAACTGCAAATGTTAAAATAATTTTTCCTTAACTTATTTTGAGTTTTCTATCCTTTCTGTTTTCGAATATATTAAGAATACAGTTTTTAAATACAGATGAACAGAGTAAAGATATCGACGGATATTAAAAATGTGTTGTATTATTTTAGACATTATTTTAAAGTTTGTAAAACTGGGTAGTGATTGAGATTCACATTGAGCACAATTGATTGCTCCATTTCCTGTATTTGTTCATGTATCAACTAAATAATTTAATAATGGTTTGTAGAGTTCAGGTTTTGGATGATTTGAACAACAACTACTTAAAATATGTCCTAATGTTGTACTTTATTTCCAGTGTAGTCTGACATATTTCAGGTGATTCTGTATGAAGTGTCTCTGTGCTGATTAGCATGAGAGGCTTCTTACAGGGAAGTGAAACAATGTGTGAGTGAGAGACTGATGGAGCAGAACCAACATCTGACAGAAACTCCTTAAAGGAGAAACACTCTCACAGTAAAGGTGTCACAGTGTCTGCTGGTTGATTGACAGCTGTGTGCTCCCTGTCCTCTAATCTGATTGGTGTCTCCTAGGTGATGTCCGTCCCACCCTGACGGTGCTGCCCCCCTCCAGAGAAGAGCTGCAGCAGGGGAAGGCCACGCTCATGTGCCTGGCCAACAAGGGCTTCCCCTCAGACTGGAGTCTGGCCTGGAAGGTGGACGGCAGCAGCAGCAGCAGCAGCAGCAGCTGGGAGGAGAGCAGGAGCCCCGGGGTGCTGGAGAAGGACGCCCACTACAGCTGGAGCAGCACCCTGAGGCTCCCTGCAGACCAGTGGAGGAAGGTGGGCTCTGTGACCTGTGAGGCCACCCAGGGCTCCCAGACTCCACTCTCAGAGACACTGAGGAGAGACCAGTGTTCCCAGTCCTGAGCTGACTCACTGGGACTCTGCTTTCTCTCTCACACTGCTCTCAGTCTGCTCTCTGGCTCTCAGGACATGTTTCAACATCAACCTGTTTTTGCTTTGTCGATGGTTTCAACATTTTAAAATAATAAAGATGAATGTGTGTATTTTAAAAGTCTTCTGATTCCCTTTCTCTAAAATATTATATATGTAAGGAACCTCATTCACATTAATTCACAAAAGATTCATCCTAGTTTTATTTTTGTTAATCAAGATTGGTACCAATAACCATAGCATGAACATTTTAATGGTAAACAGCAAAGCTCTCTCTTATCACTAATGTTAAAGTAAATCCATGTGTGATGTTCATGTGTTGTTAAACTTTACCTTGAATATATTCTCAAAATGTGAATCAAAAATATTTCCAGGATTATAAAAAGCAGTAAATCATCTGCATAAAGTTAAATAACATGAATCTAAATTGATATTTTACCTATCTAGATGAAACATTACATACAGTACTACAGTCTCTGTCTTTTTAGCAGAATTTAAACATTGATTTTTCGGTACTTGAATTGAAACTAATATTAAACTAAAACAAAGCTCCTATCGTCTTTTCCTAACCACTACTCCATGACGTCTGAGGGAAACGTCACCGGGTTAATGAATAGTGGTTTTTAATGGTGTTTTATGATTTATGAACCTGGACAACAGTGAAAAATATATTATTCATTAGGTTGGAATTGAAATATAAACGTAAATTGAAACGTATTGTTGCTCACACGTATTAATCCACATGAATCCCAATACGTATGATTGTATGAAAATATTTTTAAGTAAATGCAATTGTATTTATTATAAACTTGTTAGGCCTCAACCTATCACTGTGTATATCACCAATCAAACGTGTTTGATAAAGTTTAAGAAACCTCAACTCAGTAAAGACTGAGAAATGTTGACTTTATTTGATCATTTTACAGTTAAAAAGTAACATTCATATTTTGTCTTTTGATTATTATAGTGTTGAACGTTCAAAACCAATCCCTTTGGCAAGTTAAGATATAACTTGTAAAATGTTTAATAAGCACCGTAACTTTCATGATATTTAGTTCTCGGTCACTGTCGGTTGTTTCAGTGAACGGCCGAATGTTGTGTCCAGGTTAATGTCGCGGACGCAAGGTATTGTGGGACAACATTTTCTGCTTTCCTTTCCTAAAGGAGTGTTTCCTAATCAAAGGAGTGTTTCATAGCTAAAGGAGGCTATAAAGGAAGTTTCAAAGCTCCTTTCCTATCATCTAGAGAATTCCAACGGCTCATGTCATGGCTGCCACTGAGGCACTCCCGGGTCATTTCACTCCGTTAGAAACCTTCCTAAACTAAACTGACAATTCGAACGCAACTTAAGACCTATTCATCAGCTGTGTTCATGCATTATATAAACATAATGACTCATATGTTGCTGTGTCACATCAAAACAGTTTGTATCCAAAGAGACTGAGTTTGTCTCAGGGTCGGATCACTGAGATTTTATAATCCTCTTTTAGGTTTTAAAATATATATATTTTTAGAGTTCTTCCACTTTCTAGAGATAATCTAAATAACTATAAAACCTGAAATACATTTGAGCAAAAAACGTTAAGTATCATTCATATAATAATAATAATAATAACTTTATTTGTTTAGCACCTTTCATACAGGGGATTGCAGTTCCAAGTGCTTTACATCGGTAAGAAATAAGACATAACATCAGTGTAAAACAAGCAGCAAGAGCAAAGCATAAAGTGGGATACAATAATTAAACATAAACACATGGGGAATAAAACATAGAGAAATAGTGCAGTATAATAGTGCAAAGTCAGTAAAATGCTTTGGTAAAGAGATAGGTTTTAAGCTGCCTTTTAAAAATGTCTAAAGTATTGGCTTCCCTAATATTGTTGGGTAACGTGTTCCACAGTTTTGGGGCGTAGTTTACAAAGGCTGCATCACCGATCTTCTTATGACAGTAGTCTAGTCGGCTAGATATAAAAGCATGAATTAGCTTCTCTGCATCATTTTGATTTATGAATGGTCGTACCTTCGCTATGTTTCTGAGATGAAAGAAAGCTATTTTGGTCACTTTGTTTAAATGGGCGTTGAAGTTCAAATCTGAGTCCAGGATGACACCGAGACTTGTCACCTCCGGTTTAATCCAAGTGGTTAAGCTTCCTAGATTATTTGTTAGCGTCTCTCTTTTTGATTTGTGGCCAACAAGTAGGACTTCAGTTTTGTCCTCATTCAATTTAAGAAAGTTATTGTTCATCCATTTGTTTATTGCTGTCAGGCAGTTGGTAATGGAGTTTATGGCTGTCGCATCATTTGGTTCAGCGGATATGTACAATTGTGTATCATCCGCATAGCTGTGAAAATCGATACCATACTCTCTGATGATGTCGCCGAGCGGTAACATATAGAGAGAAAAGAGTAATGGACCTAAACAGCTCCCTTGTGCAACCCCGTAGCGGCTTTCATGTTTCTCTGATGTATGGCCTCCTAGACTAATATAGAACATCCTTCCTCTGATATGTGTTTTGATCCAGTTCAACACGCAGCCAGAGAAACCAATAAGCTTTTCAAGTCGATTTATTAGGATGTTGTGATCAATAGTATCAAAAGCTGCACTGAGATCTAATAGGATAAGGATGGAGATTTTATTTGCATCAGAGTTGAGTCTGAGGTCACTAATTACCTTTGTGAGTGCAGTTTCCGTACTGTGGTATCTTCTGAAACCTGACTGAAATACTTCTAAGATGTTGTTTTCTTTAAGATAGGAATTTATTTGGACTGAGACAATTCTTTCCAATATTTCACTGATAAATGGTAGATTTGATATTGGTCTGTGGTTTGCTACTGTGTTGTTATCCAATTTAGGTTTCTTTAATAGAGGCTTTACAACAGCTGTTTTAAAGGCATCAGGGAAGACGCCAGTTTTAAGGGATGTGTTTATAATGTCCAGGACCGGACTGGAGAGCAAACACTCGCTTAAAGAATTTTGTGGGGATAGGATCAATGTCTGAGGTTGTGGAGTTTGATTCTGAGACAGTTTTACACAGTTCGCTTAGTGTGATGCATGTAAAGTTACTCATGGTTACATTACATACTCTACTGAGATCGGTTTCATCTCCACCTCCACTAGTAATGTTACTAGCTCTGATTGAAGTTATTTTGTTCTAAAAAAACAGAGCAAATTCCTCACATTTAGCTGTTGAGGAGGGTAGGGGGGCAGAGACAGTGTTTAGCAGCTGATCGATAGTGGAGAAAAGGACTCTGGAATTTCCGGCATTTTCTGTGATAATATTGGAAAAATAATCTTTCCTTGCTAGTCGGATAGTTCTGTTATAGGCAGTTAAAGCATCTTTGTAGATATCACAGCAGATAGTGGTTTTTGTATTCCTCCATTTTCTCTCTGCTGCACAACATTTCCTTTTTTTATATGTTATAAGTGTAATGTTTTCTGGACTTTTTGAAACATGAAAAGTACAAATTAAGCATTCACTAAATATTTCTAAATTAATCTATATTAATGTATTTATTATCGGTTCAAATGTTACTTAGAATATAAAGTTGTAAGGGACGACATTAAAGAGTGGTAATTAAAGCTTTTAGCACACTTATAATTACTCACAAACAACAACAAATAATTACCTTAATAATAGCAATTGTTTGCATGCTGAAAGTCTTATTTTGTTATTAGTTTAAAATTGTATCTTAATCAAAGATATATTTTTTTTCTTTTTTCTGTGCAGCTGTTCATTCAGATCACTTCCTCTTTATTTGAGGAGGTTTTTGTACGACGTTGTATCACTGTGTGAACGGGTAGCTGTTACTCTGCTGACAATAATAATCTCCTGCATCTACAGTCTGAACTCCAGTGACGGTCAGAGTGAAGACAGTCCCAGATCCACTTCCACTGAAACGATTTGAAACTCCAGACTGAAGAGATGTAGCAGAATAAACCAAGAGTTTAGGTGCTTCTCCAGGTTTCTGAAGGTACCAGCTAAGCCATGAACTAACACTTGTACTGGCTGTACATTTGATAGAAAGAGTCTGTCCTGGAACAACAGACAGAGATCCAGGAGACTGAGTCATGAGGATTTCTCCTGATGAATCTGGAAAACATGAAAACAGCAGAAGGGTTATTGAGACAAACAGCGTGGAGAAAGATGATCAACATCCAAACAGAAGAGCATCCTCTCTTTAACATGGAGAACAGATGGAAGAAGGTACATGCTGCTTGTCTCAGTGCTTCTCCATCATAGCAGATCATCATGTTGGGGAACCTGGTTGCATCCTGAAGCAAAGTTTTCAGAAGAGAGTCTCACCCTGAACAAGGAGCCCCAGGGTGGCCAGCAGTAGAGTCAGTGACATCATCATTGTGCTGCCGGCGTGTCAGTGGCTCTGAAAGGTCTGGACAGCCGCTGATCACCTCTGGCCTCTTAACGTCTGGGAGCAGAGAGGCAGGACACATATGCAAACACACAGAGTCAGTGAAGTGTAGCTGTCCTCAAACAGCATGGAGTTCCCCCTCAGTGCTGACAGCATTCACTGTTTCATGTTTCACTACATAATGGGCTCTCAAAGATTACTATGTCGTACACAAGTTCATTTGGTTCACACAAAGCAGCAAGTTGAGCCTGTTGGTGAGAATATTTTAAAGTGTAGAAATATATGTTGTTTAACACACGTGAAAGAAAAAAAGGTTATTGATACAGATTGTTAAAAGGTTTCACACCAGAATACAAATTCAGCGTTGCAAGTTTTCTTATACAGTAGCTACTTTAATTTAGATGATTCATTTTGACAAAAATGTAAAGTCCGATGTCGGCAATTCATCCTTTTTGTAAATCTAAAAGGAGAGTGGCATTAGACAGAATACTTTCTTTAATGGCTGATCACATTATTACATTACATGTTACTTTGTTAGACACTTTTATCCAAAGCGACTTACATACTCTATACGGTGGACATCCCCCACAGGAGCAATTTGGGGTGAAGTGTCTTGCCCAGGGACACAACGACATGCTGACTGCAGTGGGGTTTGAACCTGTGACCCCCTGATCCCAACACCAGGGCTCTATCCACTGCGCCACACGCCTCCACATTATGGTCATTAAGATGAAACAAGGCAGTTTTATATGATGTAAAAATGAATATCATTGCTGGGGAATATAATTGTATGATGAATATACTCAGAGAAGATACCTGAGATGCTGATGCTTTTCTTTCATCTCCATAAAGTTGTATTATTACAATTCTCAGATGCTCCTTTTTCCTCATCTGTTCAAATCTACTGTCTGAAATAGGGCTAACACTTTAGATCAGACATTGACTGTTGAGCAGCATGAAGTGTTGGATTCACATCTGTTGTTTACCGTTTACATTATTTGTTAAGTTGAATCCCAATGTGCTTCAAGCTAAGCTGGAGATGATCATTTACAGATTTATTTGTCCATTTAAACTGTGTAACTCCATTTCTTCTTTACTTTCTCAGCCATCACTCACTGAAATGTCCAAAGGACTGTTAAATGAACTTTGACCGGCTCTTTGAAAAGATCTCATGTAACAGCTTGATTTGTATTCATGGCTCCACATTAAATAAAGAGTCCAGTTTAAGATACTTGTGATCCCTTTTAGAGCTCTGCATGGTCAGACAGCCTCCTTTATCTCTGACCTTCTACAGGGCTGTATCACTAGGAGGTCAGGAACGTCTCATGATCAGGGCTTGCTGGATTTACCTCACTACAGACTTTAACACTGTTCAAAAAAGAAGCTCCCAGAGCACTGGAGCATGGTGCTGCTGATGCAAAGTGTCTCTCTATGGAAATGCTCTGACTGACTCCAACAGGGACCTGGATTATTGATCACGAAGAAGAAGATGAAAAAGATGGACCTCCCCTGGGGAAAGATTCTGTTTCCTCTCTGTTTTTTGTACACACACACATTACAAGTACATAGGTGCACAGGAACATGTGTCAGGGAGCACATGGGGGGTCCGGTGCCTTGCTCAAGGGCACTGCCGCCCGGAATGGGTCAGGGCTCACTTGTTCTTTCCAAAAAGTATTTTTCAATTTCATATAATTCACTCCCACACAAATCAATGCTCTCTTCCTCCACAACAATCTAAAATAAAGCTTTATAAAATGACAATGATTTACATTTTGCCCGATTGATTGGAGAGTTTTTCTTAAGAAATTGCGTAATTATATGTACTTCATTCAATATGAGTATTTTGCTTTTTAAATGTATAACAGTTCACAAAAAAAGATTCAATACTTTTCCATATCCAGACAGAGATCCAGGAGACTGAGTCAGGAGGACTGGAAAACATGAAAACAACCTTCTACAGGGCTGTATCACTAGGAGGTCAGGGCTTGCTGGATTTACCTCACTACAGACTTTAAAGTGAAGGTGACCTTTGATTTGAAGTTGGGACTTTTGATCTTTGGGAGTCACTCCAGTTAGACAGAAGTGAACACTGTTCAAAAAAGAAGCTGAGGACCCATGAGTTTAGTGTGGCTATTTTTTAGTATTTTACTATGGTGTGTATGAGTTCATTCACTTAATATATTATTAGAAATATTTCAGAAGTCTTTGCTTGAAAAAGAAAAAAGTTACACGCTTAATGGAGATGAAAGTGTGTGTGTGTGTGTGTGTGTGTGTGTGTGTGTGTGTGTGTGTGTGTGTGTGTGTGTGTGTGTGTGTGTGTGTGTGTGTGTGTGTGTGTGTGTGTGTGTGTGTGTGTGTGTGTGTGTGTGTGTGTGTGTGTCCTCAATGAAGTGTATCAGTCCCTGCAGTAGCTTCCAGCTGCAGCAGTCAGTTCAGTTCCTGTTCAGTCTGACTGAGGGAGGTTTTTGTACGACGCTTTTTCACTGTGTGAACACCCACTGACTGTTGGGGTAATGGGTACTCTGACAGTAGTAAACTGCTGCATCATCAGTCTGGACTCCACTGATGGTCAGAGTGAAGTCAGAGTTTGATCCACTGCCTGTAAAACGGTTTGAAATCCCTGATGCTCGACTGCTAGTAGAGTAAATGAGCAGTTTAGGAGTTCCTCCATCTCTCTGTTGGTACCAGGCTAAATAGTTCCCATTATAAACCACCTGACTGGTCCTACATGTGATGGAGACGGAGCGTCCCGGAGCAGAGCTCACTGCTCCAGACTGAGTCACTGTGATCTGGCCTCTGGACTCTGAGGAGACAGAGACAAAGACATAAAGCAGCGTCATGGTTTTGTCCGCTTCATTTCAGAGGGACGGATGTTCACAGAGGAGAGGAGTTTGATTCTCTGGACTTTACCTGTGAAGCAGCAGCAGAGGAGAGTCCAGATGAGGACGCAGATCAAAGTCATGTTTTTGATGAGGAGGATTTCTGTGGCTTCTGTTGTCATGAAGGACAGCTGTCAGTCATCCAGTGTTCAACTCTCAGGACTATAAGGTCTCCCAGAGCACTGGAGCATGGTGCTGCTGATGCAAAGTGTCTCTCTATGGAAATGCTCTGACTGACTCCAACAGGGACCTGGATTACTCTGATGATGCTGTTTATCAATGGATCCATCCCTCTGTCTGAGGATTGATCTGGAATGGGTCAGCACTCACTTGTATGAGGCTCTAAGTTCAATGGACACATTTTCTTGCAGTTAATTTAATTAAAAAGCTCAAATTAATAACCCCAAATAATCAATCCCACCTAGGAAAAACAAAATTGAGATTTATTATTGATCCTGATGGAAAAACAAACTTGTAGTCATGGCAATGATTCACATTTGGAAGTATAACATGTAGAGATTTTATTAGACATTTATTGTTTTATTTAAGTGTTCAATTACTTTGCTTGCTGATGTTTAAAAGTTGATAAAATCGTGAAACTAAACATATTTTGTGAACAATCCGTTTTTCAAAAGAAGAATCTTCATTTTAAAACTGAAGAGATGAGTAAATATTTGTTGTAAATGTTTAAAAGGTTCACTAAAGAAACAGTAGATACTTTTCCATAGTGTGTGAATCTGTTTCAAACATTTGAAGCAGTTATTATATAAACTGGGTAAACTGTGGATGTGTTTGGTGAGTTTGTTTGTGTCAAAGTCAGAGAGCCGTGTCTCTCTACAGTGAGAGGTTTTTGTACGGCGGCTCAATGACTTTGTATCACTGTGGTGGACTTTTGGTGGAGGAACCAGACTGGATGTTGGAAGTAAGTTTCTGCACAAAAACTAAATATGATGTTGTTAAGAGACGTTTTAATTCTGTGTTAGAATGTTTGAGAGATAGATTTTTATAATTTTTATTGTAATGTTTAGATAGTATTAATATTCATGTTTTTATTTCTCTTCATCATTGAGCAAAGTCGGAGCAGCTTTTCTTGAAATGTCTTTATACATTCCCAACAAACTGTCATTTAAACAGCTTCAAATGTGAAAGGATAAAACTGCAAATGTTAAAAATAATTTTTCCTTTAACTTATTTTGAATTTTCTATCTCGGCTCTCCCTTCTGTTTTTGAATAAATTAAGAATACAGTTTTTAAATACAGATGAACAGAGTAAAGATATCGACGGATATTAAAAATGTGTTGAATTATTTCAGACATTATTCTAAAGTTTGTAAAACTGGGTAGTGATTGAGATTCACATTGAGCACAATTGATTGCTCCATTTCCTGTATTTGTTCATTTATCCACTAAATGATTTAATAATGGTTTGTAGAGTTCAGGATTTGGATGATTTGAACAACAACTACTTAAAATATGTCCTAATGTTGTACTTTATTTCCAGTGTAGTCTGACATATTTCAGGTGATTCTGTATGAAGTGTCTCTGTGCTGATTAGCATGAGAGGCTTCTTAAAGGGAAGTGAAACAATGTGTGAGTGAGAGACTGATGGAGCAGAACCAACATCTGACAGAAACTCCTTAAAGGAGAAACACTCTCACCGTAAAGGTGTCCCAGTGTCTGCTGGTTGATTGACAGCTGTGTGCTCCCTGTTCTCTAATCTGATTGGTGTCTCCTAGGTGATGTCCGTCCCACCCTGACGGTGCTGCCCCCCTCCAGAGAAGAGCTGCAGCAGGGGAAGGCCACGCTCATGTGCCTGGCCAACAAGGGCTTCCCCTCAGACTGGAGTCTGGCCTGGAAGGTGGACGGCAGCAGCAGCAGCAGCAGCTGGGAGGAGAGCAGGAGCCCTGGGGTGCTGGAGAAGGACGCCCACTACAGCTGGAGCAGCACCCTGAGGCTCTCTGCAGACCAGTGGAGGAAGGTGGTCTCTGTGACCTGTGAGGCCACCCAGGGCTCCCAGACTCCGCTCTCAGAGACACTGAGGAGAGACCAGTGTTCCCAGTCCTGATCTGACTCACTGGGACTCTGCTTTCTCTCTCACACTGCTCTCAGTCTGCTCTCTGGCTCTCAGGACATGTTTCAACATCAACCTGTTTTTGCTTGTGTCGATGGTTTCAACATTTTAAAACAATAAAGATCAATGTGTGTATTATAAAAGTGACATGTCTTCTGATTCCCTTTCTCTGAGATATATTATATAAAAGGAAACTTATTCACATGAATTCACAAAAGCCACAACATTCATAATGATACATTTGTTCCAGATACTTGTTAATAATTGCTAGACTGTTGATGTACTTCTGCATTCATTTTGGTTCTATCTATGTTATGAATTAGTTCCAATAACCTTAGTAGGAACATTTCAATGGTAAACCACAAAGCTCTTATAACTGATGTTTAATTTATTCTCTATGTTATGTTCATATGTTGTTAAATGTTACCCTGACTTAATTCTGGACATCTGACTCAATAAGAATAAGAAATTCAGGATAAGAAATAAAAAGCAGGGTATCATCTGCATAAAGTTATACAACTTGAATCTAAATTGAGATGACCTTAAAGGTCCCTTATTATACTCCTTTCCAACAATATATTATAGGTCTCAGATATTTACAAACCATGTCTCTGAAGTGTTTGGCTCTAAAAACCACTGAGATCATGCATGGTATAATGCAGTAAACCCCTCTGTTTCAGCCCTGTGTTTGGTTTGAAACACACAGAGGTGCTCTAGGAGGAGAATCAGGTGATAAGGTGGGCGGGTGTTACCTTGGTTATTGGCTAATGGTTGCACAGGCCAACAAAACATTGTGACATCACAAAGTGGCCAAAATCTGATCAGCTCATTTTCAGACAGGTTTTTATATAGATGGATCAGGACCAAAAGAGACAGATCATTTTGTCCTGAAACTTTCATAATCTCTTTACACAGAGGGGACACATATTTATGTATAAAATATATGGAAAAGTGGATTTTGCATAATAGGTGACCTTTAAATCTTATTTAATGGACTCATTACAACTCAACCTAAAATGTTGATACACCAGTCTCTTTCCTCTTGCAGTTTGTTCTGTTTGCAGAATCAATACATCTAAGGATTTTTCGCTGATTGAATTCAAACTGATATTTGACTAAAACAAAGACCTACTCGTGGCTGTGCCTGTCGCTGTGGTCCTGAGTAGTGGTCCTGAGTCGTGATCCTGAGTCCTGGATCCTGAGTCCTGGATCCTGAATATTGGACCCTGAGTCTTGGATCCTGAGTCGTGATCCTGAGTCGTGGTCCTGAGTCGTGGATCCTGAGTCGTGTATCCTGAGTCGTGTACCCTGATTCCTGGATCCTAAGTCCTGGATCCTGAGTCATGGATCCTGATTCATGGACTTCATCTTCAAGTCAAGGTAAGACCACAATTGTATTGAAAATGGGATCTTACTAAGAGAGAACAATCCAATATTTAAATGATAAAATTACATTTGTTGGGTATCCTTTTGTTGAATTGTCTGTTTAAAATTAATCAAAGCATCAGACTAAAAAAGCTTTTGAAAATAATATTACATTTTGATTTAGGTCAAAATATAATATTTGTAAACCTGAAGAGTCAGTGCCAGTGTCTCACCAGCCATGAACCTCACTGCACGTCACTGCAGAGGCTTATAAACAGATCTAACTTTTTTGTGCCCCACCACTTTTGTAAATATAAAAACGCCACTGCACGTAAGCAATAAACATGACAGTCATATGTCTATCTCTCTAGAGCAGGGGTGTCAAACTCAATTTCATCGCGGGCCACATTAGTATTATGGTTGCTCTCAAAGGGCCGGTTGTAACTATATAAATATATAATATCTATATAAAATAAAGTATTATATTACATTATTCCCTCTGAATTGGATTATTATCGGATTGGGTAATAACTTAGTAAATAGCTACGTCTGAAAGCAGAAGTCCAGGGCAAATAATTGCAAGTCCCTTCAGTGCGCAATTCACAAAACGAGATGCATTGTGGGACATGTAGTTTATGGGCAACCTGCTTCTGTAAAGTGGCATGTAACCGTATAATAAACGTATTATATTCTTTGCAAGCTCTTGCAGGGCCACATGAAGTCGCGGGCCGGATTTGGCCCCCGGGCCTTGAGTTTGACACCCCTGCTCTAGAGGCTGAATCAGCATGTTGATCGTTGTCACATAGCTATCATATACCCTAAAACAGTGTGTCCTGACGCTCTTCTAGGTAATCATACATCCTGTTACGTACACAGCTACGTAGGGCCTTTGTTATCATGTGCTACTCTGATATTGGAAGAGTACATTCAGTATTTTCCCAACATGCTCTTAACCTTTTTTTAATTTATATTACCATATTTTATTCAATATGCTCCTTAGATAACTTTTTATTTTATTTGTTTTATTATTTTCTCCTTATAGCATTGTGAAGCACCTTGAGATGACGATGTTTTTAAAGTGTGCTATATAAATGAAATGTTATTAATATTATTATTGTTAAATGACTTTAGAAAGCAAATATAAAAAGTAGGAATGTAGCATTCACTCAATATTTATACAAAATCTACATTAGTTTATTAAATATGTGCTATAATGTCACTTGGGGTTCACAGTTAATAGGGCCAACGTTTTAGAGTGGCTATTAAAGCTGTTAGCAAACCTTTTGGTACTCACAAATCACAAAGAAATTGTAAAACTATTTTTAACTGAAATATTCAAATCTTTTGAATGCTGAAAGTGCTGTTGTGGTATTACATTAAAAAATGTTAGTTAATTAATCTTATTGTTATTTTCTTTTCTGTGCAGCTGTTCATTCAGATCACTTCCTCTTTATTTGAGGAGGTTTTTGTACGACGTTGTATCACTGTGTGAACGGGTAACTGTAACCCTGCTGACAATAATAATCTCCTGCATCTACAGTCTGAACTCCAGTGACGGTCAGAGTGAAGACAGTCCCAGATCCACTTCCACTGAAACGATTTGAAACTCCAGACTGAAGAGATGTAGCATGATATACCAAGAGTTTAGGAGCTTCTCCAGGTTTCTGAAGGTACCAGTGAAGGTAATTACTAATACTTGTACTGGCTGTACATTTGATAGGAAAGAGTCTGTCCTGGAACAACAGACAGAGATCCAGGAGACTGAGTCAGGAGGATTTCTCCTGATGAATCTGGAAAACATGAAAACAGCAGAAGGGTTATTGAGACAAACAGCGTGGAGAAAGATGATCAACATCCAAACAGAAGAGCATCCTCTCTTTAACATGGAGAACAGATGGAAGAAGGTGCATGCTGCTTGTCTCAGTGCTTCTCCATCATAGCAGATCATCATGTTGGGGAACCTGGTTGCATCCTGAAGCAAAGTTTTCAGAAGAGAGTCTCACCCTGAACAAGGAGCCCCAGGGTGGCCAGCAGTAGAGTCAGTGACATCATCATTGTGCTGCCGGCGTGTCAGTGGCTCTGAAAGGTCTGGACAGCCGCTGATCACCTCTGGCCTCTTAACGTCTGGGAGCAGAGAGGCAGGACACATATGCAAACACACAGAGTCAGTGAAGTGTAGCTGTCCTCAAACAGCATGGAGTTCCCCCTCAGTGCTGACAGCATTCACTGTTTCATGTTTCACTACATAATGGGCTCTCAAAGATTACTATGTCGTACACAAGTTCATTTGGTTCACACAAAGCAGCAAGTTGAGCCTGTTGGTGAGAAGATTTTAAAGTGTAGAAATATATGTTGTTTAACACACGTGAAAGAAAAAAAGGTTATTGATACAGATTGTTAAAAGGTTTCACACCAGAATACAAATTCAGCGTTGCAAGTTTTCTTATACAGTAGCTACTTTAATTTACTTGTTTCATTTTGACAAAAATGTCCGATGTCGGCAATTCATCCTTTTTGTAAATCTAGAAGGAGAGTGGCATTAGACAGAATAATGTCTTTAATGGCTGATCACATTATGGTCATTAAGATGAAACAAGGCAGTTTTATATGATGTAAAAATGAATATCATTGGTGGGGAATATAATTGTATGATGAATATACTCAGAGAAGATACCTGAGATGCTGATGCTTTTCTTTCATCTCCATAAAGTTGTATTATTACAATTCTCAGATGCTCCTTTTTCCTCATCTGTTCATACTGTCTGAAATAGGGCTAACACTTTAGATCAGACATTGACTGTTGAGCAGCATGAAGTGTTGGATTCACATCTGTTGTTTACCGTTTACATTATTTGTTAAGTTGAATCCCAATGTGCTTCAAGCTAAGCTGGAGATGATCATTTACATATTTATTTGTCCATTTAAACTGTGTAACTCCATTTCTTCTTTACTTTCACAGCCATCACTCACTGAAATGTCCAAAGGACTGTTAAATGAACTTTGACCGGCTCTTTGAAAAGATCTCATGTAACAGCTTGATTTGTATTCATGGCTCCACATTAAATAAAGAGTCCAGTTTAAGATACTTGTGATCCCTTTTAGAGCTCTGCATGGTCAGACAGCCTCCTTTATCTCTGACCTTCTACAGGGCTGTATCACTAGGAGGTCAGGAACGTCTCATGATCAGGGCTTGCTGGATTTACCTCACTTCAGACTTTAAAGTGAAGGTGACCTTTGATTTGAAGTCGGGACTTTTGATCTTTGGGAGTCACTCCAGTGAGACAGAAGTGAACACTGTTCAAAAAAGAAGCTGAGGACCCATGAGTTTAGTGTGGCTATTTTTGAGTATTTTACTATGGTGTGTATGAGTTCATTCACTTAATATATTATTAGAAATATTTCAGTGTGTGTGTGTGTGTGTGTGTGTGTGTGTGTGTGTGTGTGTGTGTGTGTGTGTGTGTGTGTGTGTGTGTGTGTGTGTGTGTGTGTGTGTGTGTGTGTGTGTGTGTGTGTGTGTGTGTGTGTGTGTGTCCTCAGTGAAGTGTATCAGTCTCTGCAGTAGCTTCCAGCTGCAGCAGTCAGTTCAGTTCCTGTTCAGTCTGACTGAGGGAGGTTTTTGTACGACGCTTTTTCACTGTGTGAACACCCACTGACTGTTGGGGTAATGTGCACTCTGACAGTAGTAAACTGCTGCATCATCAGTCTGGACTCCACTGATGGTCAGAGTGAAGTCAGAGTTTGATCCACTGCCTGTAAAACGGTTTGAAATCCCTGATGCTCGAGTGCTAGTATCGGTAAATGAGCAGTTTAGGAGTTCCTCCATCTCTCTGTTGGTACCAGGCTAAAAAGTCCCCATTATAAACCACCTGACTGGTCCTACATGTGATGGAGACGGAGCGTCCCGGAGCAGAGCTCACTGCTCCAGACTGAGTCACTATGATCTGGCCTCTGGACTCTGAGGATACAGAGACAAAGACATAAAGCAGCGTCATGGTTTTGTCCGCTTCATTTCAGAGGGACGGATGTTCACAGAGGAGAGGAGTTTGATTCTCTGGACTTTACCTGTGAAGCAGCAGCAGAGGAGAGTCCAGATGAGGACGCAGATCAAAGTCATGTTTTTGATGAGGAGGATTTCTGTGGCTTCTGTTGTCATGAAGGACAGCTGTCAGTCATCCAGTGTTCAACTCTCAGGACTATAAGGTCTCCCAGAGCACTGGAGCATGGTGCTGCTGATGCAAAGTGTCTCTCTATGGAAATGCTCTGACTGACTCCAACAGGGACCTGGATTATTGATCACGAGGAAGAAGATAAAGAAGATGGACCTCCCCTGGGGAAAGATTCTGTTTCCTCTCTGTTTTTTGTACACACACACATTACAAGTACATAGGTGCACAGGAACATGTGCCAGGGAGCACATGGGGGTCCGGTGCCCTGCTCAAGGGCACTGCCGCCCGGAATGGGTCAGGGCTCACTTGTTCTTTCCAAAAAGTATTTTTCAATTTCATATAATTCACTCCCACACAAATCAATGCTCTCTTCCTCTGAAACAATCTAAAATAAAGCTTTATAAAATGACAATGATTTACATTTTGCCCGATTGATTCAACATTTTTCTTAAGAAATTGCGTAATTATATGTACTTCATTCAATATGAATATTTTGCTTTTTAAATGTATAACAGCTAACAAAAAAAGATTCAATACTTTTCCATATCTTGTGAATTTGTTTAAAAAAATGTAAGTATTAATTATATAAACTGGGTAAACTGTGGATGTGTTTGGTGAGTTTGTTTGTGTCAAAGTCAGAGAGCCGTGTCTCTCTACAGTGAGAGGTTTTTGTACGGCGGCTCAATGACTTTGTATCACTGTGGTACACGTTCGGTGGAGGAACCAGACTGGATGTTGGAAGTAAGTTTCTGCACAAAAACTAAATATGATGTTGTTAAGAGACGTTTTAATTCTGTGTTAGAGTGTTTGAGAGATAGATTTTGATTATTTTAATTGTAACTTTAAAGTAGTATTAGTATTCACTTTTGTATTTCTCTTCATCATTGAGCAAAGTCGGAGAAGCTTTTCTTGAAATGTCTTTATACATTCCAAACATAATGTCATTTAAACAGCTTGGAATGTGAAATGATGAAACTGCTGTTTTTTCCTTAACTTATTCTTAATTTTCTATCTCGGTTCTCCCTTCTGTTGTCAAATAAATTAAGAATACAGTTTTTAAATACAGATGAACAGAGTAAACGATGGATATTAAAACATGTGTTGAATTATTTTAGACATTATTCTAAAGTTTGTAAACCTGGGTAGTGATTGAGATTCACATTGAGCACAATTGATTACTCCATTTCCTGTATTTGTTCATTTATCCACTAAATGATTTAATAATGGTTTGTAGAGTTCAGGTTTTGGATGATTTGAACAACAACTACTTAAAATATGTCCTAATGTTGTACTTTATTTCCAGTGTAGTCTGACATATTTCAGGTGATTCTGTATGAAGTGTCTCTGTGCTGATTTGCATGAGAGGCTTCTTAAAGGGAAGTGAAACAATGTGTGAGTGAGAGACTGATGGAGCAGAACCAACATCTGACAGAAACTCCTTAAAGGAGAAACACTCTCACCGTAAAGGTGTCCCAGTGTCTTCTGGTTGATTGACAGCTGTGTGCTCCCTGTCCTCTAATCTGATTGGTGTCTCCTAGGTGATGTCCGTCCCACCCTGACGGTGCTGCCCCCCTCCAGAGAAGAGCTGCAGCAGGGGAAGGCCACGCTCATGTGCCTGGCCAACAAGGGCTTCCCCTCAGACTGGAGTCTGGCCTGGAAGGTGGACGGCAGCAGCAGCAGCAGCAGCAGCTGGGAGGAGAGCAGGAGCCCCGGGGTGCTGGAGAAGGACGCCCACTACAGCTGGAGCAGCACCCTGAGGCTCTCTGCAGACCAGTGGAGGAAGGTGGGCTCTGTGACCTGTGAGGCCACCCAGGGCTCCCAGACTCCGCTCTCAGAGACACTGAGGAGAGACCAGTGTTCCCAGTCCTGATCTGACTCACTGGGACTCTGCTTTCTCTCTCACACTGCTCTCAGTCTGCTCTCTGGCTCTCAGGACATGTTTCAACATCAACCTGTTTTTGCTTTGTCGATGGTTTCAACATTTTAAAATAATAAAGATGAATGTGTGTATTTTAAAAGTGGTATGTCTTCTGATTCCCTTTCTCTAAAATATTATATATGTAAGGAACCTCATTCACATTAATTCACAAAAGATTCATCCTAGTTTTATTTGTGTTAATCAAGATTGGTACCAATAACCATAGCATGAACATTTTAATGGTAAACCGCAAAGCTCTCTCTTATCACTAATGTTGAAGTAAATCCATGTGTGATGTTCATGTGTTGTTAAACTTTACCTTGAATATATTCTCAAAATCTGAATCAAAAATATTTCCAGGATTATAAAAAGCAGTAAATCATCTGCATAAAGTTAAATAACATAAATCTAAATTGATATTTTACCTATCTAGATGAAACATTACATACAGTACTACAGTCTCTGTCTTTTTAGCAGAATTTAAACATTGATTTTTCAGTACTTGAATTGAAACTAATATTATACTAAAACAAAGCTCCTATCGTCTTTTCCTAACCACTACTCCATGACGTCTGAGGGAAACGTCACCGGGTTAATGAATAGTGGTTTTCATGGTGGTGTTTTATGATTTATGAACCTGGACAACAGTGAAAAATATATTATTCATTAGGTTGGAATTGAAATATAAACGTAAATTGAAACGTATTGTTGCTCACACGTATTAATACACATGAATCCCAATACGTATGATTGTATGAAAATATTTTTAAGTAAATGCAATTGTATTTATTATAAACTTGTTAGGCCTCAACCTATCACTGTGTATATCACCAATTAAACGTGTTTGATAAAGTTTAAGAAACCTCAACTCAGTAAAGACTGAGAAATGTTGACTTTATTTGATCATTTTACAGTTAAAATGTAACATTCATATTTTGTCTTTTGATTATTATAGTGTTGAACGATCAAAACCAATCCCTTTGGCAAGTTACAATATAACTTGTAAAATGTTTAATAAGCACCGTAACTTTCATGATATTTAGTTCTCGGTCACTGTCGGTTGTTTCCGTGAACGGCCGAATGTTGTGTCCAGGTTAATGTCGCGGCCGCAAGGTATTGTGGGACAACATTTTCTGCTTTCCTTTCCTAAAGGAGTGTTTCCTAATCAAAGGAGTGTTTCATAGCTAAAGGAGGCTATACAGGAAGTTTCAAAGCTCCTTTCCTATCATCTAGAGAATTCCAACGGCTCATGTCATGGCTGCCACTGAGGCACTCCCGGGTCATTTCACTCTGTTAGAAACCTTCCTAAACTAAACTGACAATTCGAATGCAACTTAAGACCTATTCATCAGCTGTGTTCATGCATTATATAAACATAATGACTCATATGTTGCTGTGTCACATCAAAACAGTTTGTATCCAAAGAGACTGAGTTTGTCTCAGGGTCGGATCACTGAGATTTTATAATTTTCTTTTAGGTTTTAAAATATATATATTTTTAGAGTTCTTCCACTTTCTAGAGATAATCTAAATAACTATAAAACCTTAAATACATTTGAGCAAAAAACGTTAAGTATCATTGATATAATAATAATAATAATAATAACTTTATTTGTATAGCACCTTTCATACAGGGGATTGCAGTTCAAAGTGCTTTACATCAGTAAGAAATAAGACATAACATCAGTGTAAAACAAGCAGCAAGAGCAAAGCATAAAGTGGGATAAAATAATGAAACATAAAAACATGGGGAATAAAACATAGAGAAATAGTGCAGTATAATAGTGTAAAGTCAGTAAAATGCTTTGGTAAAGAGATAGGTTTTAAGCTGCCTTTTAAAAATGTCTAACGTATTGGCTTCCCTAATATTGTTGGGTAACGTGTTCCACAGTTTTGGGGCGTAGTTTACAAAGGCTGCATCACCGATCTTCTTATGACTCTTTCTGGTGACCTCTAATAGACCTGCATCTGATGATCGCAGTGTTCTGGCGGGTGTGTAGTTTATTAGAGAGTCAGCAATGTAGCTGTGTCCTTGTCCATTTAGAGCTTTGTATGTGAGGAGAAGCACCTTAAAATCAATTCTAAAAGTTACAGGAAGCCAGTGTAGAGGAGCTAACACAGGACTAATGTGTTCCCTCCTTTTGGTATTAGTTAGTCTAGCTGCAGAGTTTTGAATGAGCTGGAGTCTTTCAATAGTTTTCTTGGGGAGACCAGTGAATAGTGCATTGCAGTAGTCTAGTCGGCTAGATATAAAAGCATGAATTAGCTTCTCTGCATCATTTTGATTTATGAAATGAATACCTTCGCTATGTTTCTGAGATGAAAGAAAGCTATTTTGGTCACTTTGTTTAAATGGGCGTTGAAGTTCAAATCTGAGTCCAGGATGACACAGAGACTTGTCACCTCGGGTTTAATCCAAGTGGTTAAGCTTCCTAGATTATTTGTTAGCGTCTCTCTTTTTGATTTGGGGCCAACAAGTAGGACTTCAGTTTTGTCCTCATTCAATTTAAGAAAGTTATCGTTCATCCATTTGTTTATTGCTGTCAGGCAGTTGGTAATGGAGTTTATGGCTGTCGCATCATTTGGTTCAGCGGATATGTACAATTGTGTATCATCCGCATAGCTGTGGAAATCTATACCATACTCTCTGATGATGTCGCCGAGCGGTAACATATAGAGAGAAAAGAGTAATGGACCTAAACAGCTCCCTTGTGCAACCCCGTAACGGCTTTCATGTTTCTCTGATGTATGGCCTCCTGGACTAATATAGAACATCCTTCCTCTGATATGTGTTTTGATCCAGTTCAACACGCAGCCAGAGAAACCAATAAGCTTTTCAAGTCGATTTATCAGGATGTTGTGATCAATAGTATCAAAAGCTGCACTGAGATCTAATAGGATAAGGATGGAGATTTTATTTGCATCAGAGTTGAGTCTGAGGTCACTAATTACCTTTGTGAGTGCAGTTTCCGTACTGTGGTATCTTCTGAAACCTGACTGAAATACTTCTAAGATGTTGTTTTCGTTAAGATAGGAATTTATTTGGACTGAGACAATTCTTTGCAATATTTCACTGATAAATGGTAGATTTGATATTGGTCTGTGGTTTGCTACTGTGTTGTTATCCAAATTAGGTTTCTTTAATAGAGGCTTTACAACAGCTGTTTTAAAGGCATCAGGGAAGACGCCAGTTTTAAGGGATGTGTTTATAATGTCCAGGACCGCAGATGGGAATACATTGCAATCAGTTGAAAGCTATTTGCGTCCCTTTATGAAGCTGAAGGAGCCTAGGAGCGTCCCAACTGCACGCCTCGGGACCCTGACCAAGCGTCGCTCCTGGACGTTTATGGAATGAGAGTGTGTTGGTTTTAAAGGCATCAGGGAAGATGCCAGTTTTAAGGGCTGTGTTTATAATGTCCAGGACCGGACTGGAGACGCTATCAAACACTCGCTTAAAGAATTTTGTGGGGATAGGATCAATGTCTAAGGTTGTGGAGTTTGCTTCTGAGACAGTTTTACACAGTTCGCTTAGTGTGATGCATGTAAAGTTACTCATGGTTACATTACATACTCTACTGAGATCGGTTTCATCTCCACCTCCACTAGTAATGATACTAGCTCTGATTGAAGTTATTTTGTTCTCAAAAAACAGAGCAAATTCCTCACATTTAGCTGTTGAGGAGGGTGGGGGGGGCAGAGACAGTGTTTAGCAGCTGATCGATAGTGGAGAAAAGGACTCTGGAATTTCTGGCATTTTCTGTGATAATATTGGAAAAATAATCTTTCCTTGCTAGTCGGATAGTTCTGTTATAGGCAGTTAAAGCATCTTTGTAGATATCACAGCAGATAGTGGTTTTTGTATTCCTCCATTTTCTCTCTGCTGCACGACATTTCCTTTTTTTATATGTTATAAGTGTAATGTTTTCTGGACTTTTTGAAACATGAAAAGTACAAATTAAGCATTCACTAAATACTTCTAAATGAATCTATATTAATATATTTATTATCGGTTCAAATGTTAATTCGAATATAAAGTTGTAAGGGACGACATTAAAGAGTGGTAATTAAAGCTTTTAGCAAACTTATAATTACTCACAAACAACAACAAAAAATTACCTTAATAATAGCAATTGTTTGCATGCTGAAAGTGTTATTTTGTTATTAGTTTAAAATTGTATCTTAATCAAAGATATATTTTTTCCCTTTTTTCTATGCAGCTGTTCATTCAGATCACTTCCTCTTTATTTGAGGAGGTTTTTGTACGACGTTGTATCACTGTGTGAACGGCAAGCTGCTACCCTGCTGACAATAATAATCTCCTGCATCTACAGTCTGAACTCCAGTGACGGTCAGAGTGAAGACAGTCCCAGATCCACTTCCACTGAAACGATTTGAAACTCCAGATTGAAGATTTGTAGCAGAATAAACCAAGAGTTTCGGAGCTTCTCCAGGTTTCTGAAGGTACCAGTGAAGGTATGAACTAACACTTGTACTGGCTCTACATTTGATGGAAATAGTCTGTCCTGGAACAACAGACAGAGATCCAGGAGACTGAGTCAGGAGGATTTCTCCTGATGAATCTGGAAAACATGAAAACAGCAGAAGGGTTATTGAGACAAACAGCGTGGAGAAAGATGATCAACATCCAAACAGAAGAGCATCCTCTCTTTAACATGGAGAACAGATGGAAGAAGGTGCATGCTGCTTGTCTCAGTGCTTCTCCATCATAGCAGATCATCATGTTGGGGAACCTGGTTGCATCCTGAAGCAAAGTTTTCAGAAGAGAGTCTCACCCTGAACAAGGAGCCCCAGGGTGGCCAGCAGTAGAGTCAGTGACATCATCATTGTGCTGCCGGCGTGTCAGTGGCTCTGAAAGGTCTGGACAGCCGCTGATCACCTCTGGCCTCTTAACGTCTGGGAGCAGAGAGGCAGGACACATATGCAAACACACAGAGTCAGTGAAGTGTAGCTGTCCTCAAACAGCATGGTGTTCCCCCTCAGTGCTGACAGCATTCACTGTTTCATGTTTCACTACATAATGGGCTCTCAAAGATTACTATGTCGTACACAAGTTCATTTGGTTCACACAAAGCAGCAAGTTGAGCCTGTTGGTGAGAAGATTTTAAAGTGTAGAAATATATGTTGTTTAACACACGTGAAAGAAAAAAAGGTTATTGATACAGATTGTTAAAAGGTTTCACACCAGAATACAAATTCAGCGTTGCAAGTTTTCTTATACAGTAGCTACTTTAATTTACATGATTCATTTTGACAAAAATGTAAAGTCCGATGTCGGCAATTTATCCTTATTGTAAATCCAAAAAGAGAGTGGCATTAGACAGAATACTTTCTTTAATGGCTGATCACATTATGGTCATTAAGATGAAACAAGGCAGTTTTATATGATGTAAAAATGAATATCATTGGTGGGGAATATAATTGTATGATGAATATACTCAGAGAAGATACCTGAGATGCTGATGCTTTTCTTTCATCTCCATAAAGTTGTATTATTCAAATTCTCAGATGCTCCTTTTTCCTCATCTGTTCATACTGTCTGAAATAGGGCTAACACTTTAGATCAGACATTGACTGTTGAGCAGCATGAAGTGTTGGATTCACATCTGTTGTTTACCGTTTACATTATTTGTTAAGTTGAATCCCAATGTGCTTCAAGCTAAGCTGGAGATGATCATTTACAGATTTATTTGTCCATTTAAACTGTGTAACTCCATTTCTTCTTTACTTTCACAGCCATCACTCACTGAAATGTCCAAAGGACTGTTAAATGAACTTTGACCGGCTCTTTGAAAAGATCTCATGTAACAGCTTGATTTGTATTCATGGCTCCACATTAAATAAAGAGTCCAGTTTAAGATACTTGTGATCCCTTTTAGAGCTCTGCATGGTCAGACAGCCTCCTTTATCTCTGACCTTCTACAGGGCTGTATCACTAGGAGGTCAGGAACGTCTCATGATCAGGGCTGGCTGGATTTACCTCACTTCAGACTTTAAAGTGAAGGTGACATTTGATTTGAAGTCGGGACTTTTGATCTTTGGGAGTCACTCCAGTTAGACAGAAGTGAACACTGTTCAAAAAAGAAGCTGAGGACCCATGAGTTTAGTGTGGCTATTTTTGAGTATTTTACTATGGTGTGTATGAGTTCATTCACTTAATATATTATTAGAAATATTTCAGAAGTCTTTGCTTGAAAAAGTGACACGCTTAATGGAGGTGTGTGTGTGTGTGTGTGTGTGTGTGTGTGTGTGTGTGTGTGTGTGTGTGTGTGTGTGTGTGTGTGTGTGTGTGTGTGTGTGTGTGTGTGTGTGTGTGTGTGTGTGTGTGTGTGTCCTCAGTGAAGTATATCAGTCCCTGCAGTAGCTTCCAGCTGCAGCAGTCAGTTCAGTTCCTGTTCAGTCTGACTGAGGGAGGTTTTTGTACGACACGTTTTCACTGTGTGAACACCCACTGACTGTTGGGGTAATGGGTACTCTGACAGTAGTAAACTGCTGCATCATCAGTCTGGACTCCACTGATGGTCAGAGTGAAGTCAGAGTTTGATCCACTGCCTGTAAAACGGTTTGAAATCCCTGATGCTCGAGTGCTAGCACGGTAAATGAGCAGTTTAGGAGTTGCTCCATCTCTCTGTTGGTACCAGGCTAAATAGTCCCCATTATAAACCCTCTGACTGGTCCTACATGTGATGGAGACGGAGCGTCCCGGAGCAGAGCTCACTGCTCCAGACTGAGTCACTGTGACCTGGCCTCTGGACTCTGAGGATACAGAGACAAAGACATAAAGCAGCGTCATGGTTTTGTCCGCTTCATTTCAGAGGGACGGATGTTCACAGAGGAGAGGAGTTTGATTCTCTGGACTTTACCTGTGAAGCAGCAGCAGAGGAGAGTCCAGATGAGGACGCAGATCAAAGTGATGTTTTTGATGAGGAGGATTTCTGTGGCTTCTGTTGTCATGAAGGACAGCTGTCAGTCATCCAGTGTTCAACTCTCAGGACTATAAGGTCTCCCGGAGCACTGGAGCATGGTGCTGCTGATGCAAAGTGTCTCTCTATGGAAATGCTCTGACTGACTCCAACAGGGACCTGGATTACTCTGATGATGCTGTTTATCAATGGATCCATCCCTCTGTCAGAGGATTGATCTGGAATGGGTCAGCACTCACTTGTATGAGGCTCTAAGTTCAATGGACACATTTTCTTGCAGTTAATTTAATTAAAAAGCTCAAATTAATAACCCCAAATAATCAATCCCACCTAGGAAAAACAAAATTGAGATTTATTATTGATCCTGATGGAAAAACAAACTTGTATTCATGGTAATGATTCACATTTGGAAGTATAACATGTAGAGATTTTATTAGACATTTATTGTTTTATTTAAGTGTTCAATTACTTTGCTTGCTGATGTTTAAAAGTTGATAAAATCGTGAAACTAAACATATTTTGTGAACAATCCGTTTTTCAAAAGAAGAATCTTCATTTTAAAACTGAAGAGATGAGTAAATATTTGTTGTAAATGTTTAAAAGGTTCACTAAAGAAACAGTAGATACTTTTCCATAGTGTGTGAATCTGTTTCAAACATTATAAGCAGTTATTATATAAACTGGGTAAACTGTGGATGTGTTTGGTGAGTTTGTTTGTGTCAAAGTCAGAGAGCCGTGTCTCTCTACAGTGAGAGGTTTTTGTACGGCGGCTCAATGACTTTGTATCACTGTGGTACACGTTCGGTGGAGGAACCAGACTGGATGTTGGAAGTAAGTCAAATGTTAATTTATAAGAGCCATTTCTCTTTTGTTGTATTCAGCATACTAGGATAAGTGGTTGCCTCTCCATGTCATTGTATAAATTCTTCTCAAATATTTTGCACTAAGAGGCTAACTTTACTCCAGCAAAAGACGTTTAAATGTTTTCATGAGAGTTAAACATTGAACAGAGAATAAATCATTATTTCCACCTTTAATGGTGAAGTAGCATCTTGAGGGCTGGTAGGTTTAGTTCAGTGTGTCAGAGTCAGAGAGCCGTGTCTCTCTACAGTGAGAGGTTTTTGTACGGCGGCTCAATGACTTTGTATCACTGTGGTTGACTTTTGGTGGAGGAACCAGACTGGATGTTGGAAGTAAGTTTCTGCACAAAAACTAAATATGATGTTGTTAAGAGACGTTTTAATTCTGTGTTGGAATGTTTGAGAGATAGATTTTTATAATTTTTATTGTAATGTTTAGATAGTATTAATATTCATGTTTTTATTTCTCTTCATCATTGAGCAAAGTCGGAGCAGCTTTTCTTGAAATGTCTTTATACATTCCCAACAAACTGTCATTTAAACAGCTTCAAATGTGAAAGGATAAAACTGCAAATGTTAAAAATAATTTTTCCTTTAACTTATTTTGAATTTTCTATCTCGGTTCTCCCTTCTGTTTTTGAATAAATTAAGAATACAGTTTTTAAATACAGATGAACAGAGTAAAGATATCGACGGATATTAAAAATGTGCTCAATTCTTTCAGACATTATTTTAAAGTTTGTAAAACTGGGTAGTGATTGAGATTCACATTGAGCACAATTGATTGCTCCATTTCCTGTATTTGTTCATTTATCCACTAAATAATTTAATAATGGTTTGTAGAGTTCAGGTTTTGGATGATTTGAACAACAACTACTTAAAATATGTCCTAATGTTGTACTTTATTTCCAGTGTAGTCTGACATATTTCAGGTGATTCTGTATGAAGTGTCTCTGTGCTGATTAGCATGAGAGGCTTCTTAAAGGGAAGTGAAACAATGTGTGAGTGAGAGACTGATGGAGCAGAACCAACATCTGACAGAAACTCCTTAAAGGAGAAACACTCTCACAGTAAAGGTGTCCCAGTGTCTTCTGGTTGATTGACAGCTGTGTGCTCCCTGTTCTCTAATCTGATTGGTGTCTCCTAGGTGATGTCCGTCCCACCCTGACGGTGCTGCCCCCCTCCAGAGAAGAGCTGCAGCAGGGGAAGGCCACGCTCATGTGCCTGGCCAACAAGGGCTTCCCCTCAGACTGGAGTCTGGCCTGGAAGGTGGACGGCAGCAGCAGCAGCAGCAGCTGGGAGGAGAGCAGGAGCCCCGGGGTGCTGGAGAAGGACGCCCACTACAGCTGGAGCAGCACCCTGAGGCTCTCTGCAGACCAGTGGAGGAAGGTGGGCTCTGTGACCTGTGAGGCCACCCAGGGCTCCCAGACTCCGCTCTCAGAGACACTGAGGAGAGACCAGTGTTCCCAGTCCTGAGCTGACTCACTGGGACTCTGCTTCCTCTCTCACACTGCTCTCAGTCTGCTCTCTGGCTCTCAGGACATGTTTCAACATCAACCTGTTTTTGCTTGTGTCGATGGTTTCAACATTTTAAAACAATAAAGATCAATGTGTGTATTATAAAAGTGACATGTCTTCTGATTCCCTTTCTCTGAGATATATTATATAAAAGGAACCTTATTCACATTAATTCACAAAAGCCACAACATTCATAATGATACATTTGTTCCAGATACTTGTTAATAATTGCTAGACTGTTGATGTACTTCTGCATTCATTTTGGTTCTATCTATGTTATGAATTAGTTCCAATAACCTTAGTAGGAACATTTCAATGGTAAACCACAAAGCTCTTATAACTGATGTTTAATTTATTCTCTATGTTATGTTCATATGTTGTTAAATGTTACCCTGACTTAATTCTGGACATCTGACTCAATAAGAATAAGAAATTCAGGATAAGAAATAAAAAGCAGGGTATCATCTGCATAAAGTTATACAACTTGAATCTAAATTGAGATGACCTTAAAGGTCCCTTATTATACTCCTTTCCAACAATATATTATAGGTCTCAGATATTTGCAAACCATGTCTCTGAAGTGTTTGGCTCTAAAAACCACTGAGATCATGCATGGTATAATGCAGTAAACCCCTCTGTTTCAGCCCTGTGTTTGGTTTGAAACACACAGAGGTGCTCTAGGAGGAGAATCAGGTGATAAGGTGGGCGGGTGTTACCTTGGTTATTGGCTAATGGTTGCACAGCCCAAAAAAACATTGTGACATCACAAAGTGGCCAAAATCTGATCAGCTCATTTTCAGACAGGTTTTTATATAGATGGATCAGGACCAAAAGAGACAGATCATTTTGTCCTGAAACTTTCATAATCTCTTTACACAGAGGGGACACATATTTATGTATAAAATATATGGAAAAGTGGATTTTGCATAATAGGTGACCTTTAAATCTTATTTAATGGACTCATTACAACTCAACCTAAAATGTTGATACACCAGTCTCTTTCCTCTTGCAGTTTGTTCTGTTAGCAGAATCAATACATCTAAGGATTTTTCGCTGATTGAATTCAAACTGATATTTGACTAAAACAAAGACCTACTCGTGGCTGTGCCTGTCGCTGTGGTCCTGAGTCGTGGTCCTGAGTCGTGAATCCTGAGTCCTGGATCCTGAGTCCTGGATCCTGAATATTGGACCCTGAGTCTTGGATCCTGAGTCGTGATCCTGAGTCGTGGTCCTGAGTCGTGGATCCTGAGTCGTGTATCCTGAGTCGTGTACCCTGATTCCTGGATCCTAAGTCCTGGATCCTGAGTCATGGATCCTGATTCATGGACTTCATCTTCAAGTCAAGGTAAGACCAGCACATTGTATTGAAAATGGGATCTTACTAAGAGAGAACAATCCAATATTTAAATGATAAAATTACATTTGTTGGGTATCCTTTTGTTGAACTTGTCTGTTTAAAATTAATCAAAGCATCAGACTAAAAAAGCTTTTGAAAATAATATTACATTTTGATTTAGGTCAAAATATAATATTTGTAAACCTGAAGAGTCAGTGCCAGTGCCTCACCAGCCATGAACCTCACTGCACGTCACTGCAGAAGCTTATAAACAGATCTAACTTTTTTGTGCCCCACCACTTTTGTAAATATAAAAACGCCACTGCACGTAAGCAATAAGCATGACAGTCATATGTCTATCTCTCTAGAGCAGGGGTGTCAAACTCAATTTCATCGCGGGCCACATTAGTATTATGGTTGCTCTCAAAGGGCCGGTTGTAACTATATAAATATATAATATCTATATAAAATAAAGTATTATATTACATTATTCCCTCTGAATTGGATTATTATCGGATTGGGTAATAACTTAGTAAATAGCTACGTCTGAAAGCAGAAGTCCAGGGCAAATAATTGCAAGTCCCTTCAGTGCGCAATTCACAAAACGAGATGCATTGTGGGACATGTAGTTTATGGGCAACCTGCTTCTGTAAAGTGGCATGTAACCGTATAATAAACGTATTATATTCTTTGCAAGCTCTTGCAGGGCCACATGAAGTCGCGGGCCGGATTTGGCCCCCGGGCCTTGAGTTCGACACCCCTGCTCTAGAGGCTGAATCAGCATGTTAATCGTTGTCACATAGCTATCATATACCCTAAAACAGTGTGTCCTGACGCTCTTCTAGGTAATCATACATCCTGTTACGTACACAGCTAGGTAGGGCCTTTGTTATCATGTGCTACTCTGATATTGGAAGAGTACATTCAGTATTTTCCCAACATGCTCTTAACCTTTTTTTAATTTATATTACCATATTTTATTCAATATGCTCCTTAGATAACTTTTTATTTTATTTGTTTTATTATTTTCTCCTTATAGCATTGTGAAGCACCTTGAGATGACGATGTTTTTAAAGTGTGCTATATAAATGAAATGTTATTAATATTATTATTGTTAAATGACTTTAGAAAGCAAACATAAAAAGTAGGAATGTAGCATTCACTCAATATTTATACAAAATCTACATTAGTTTATGAAATATGTGCTATAATGTCACTTGGGGTTCACAGTTAATAGGGCCAACGTTTTAGAGTGGTTATTAAAGCTGTTAGCAAACCTTTTGGTACTCACAAATCACAAAGAAATTGTAAAACTATTTTTAACTGAAATATTCCAATCTTTTGAATGCTGAAAGTGCTGTTGTGGTATTACATTAAAAAATGTTAGTTAATTAATCTTATTGTTATTTTCTTTTCTGTGCAGCTGTTCATTCAGATCACTTCCTCTTTATTTGAGGAGGTTTTTGTACGACGTTGTATCACTGTGTGAACGGGAAGTTGTTACAATGCTGACAATAATAATCTCCTGCATCTACAGTCTGAACTCCAGTGACGGTCAGAGTGTAGACAGTCCCAGATCCACTTCCACTGAAACGATTTGAAACTCCAGATTGAAGATTTGTAGCATGATAAACCAAGAGTTTAGGAGCTTCCCCAGGTTTCTGAAGGTACCAGTGAAGGTGACTAACACTTGTACTGGCTGTACATTTGATAGAAAGAGTCTGTCCTGGAACAACAGACAGAGATCCAGGAGACTGAGTCAGGAGGATTTCTCCTGATGAATCTGGAAAACATGAAAACAGCAGAAGGGTTATTGAGACAAACAGCGTGGAGAAAGATGATCAACATCCAAACAGAGGAGCATCCTCTCTTTAACATGGAGAACAGATGGAAGAAGGTACATGCTGCTTGTCTCAGTGCTTCTCCATCATAGCAGATCATCATGTTGGGGAACCTGGTTGCATCCTGAAGCAAAGTTTTCAGAAGAGAGTCTCACCCTGAACAAGGAGCCCCAGGGTGGCCAGCAGTAGAGTCAGTGACATCATCATTGTGCTGCCGGTGTGTCAGTGGCTCTGAAAGGTCTGGACAGCCGCTGATCACCTCTGGCCTCTTAACGTCTGGGAGCAGAGAGGCAGGACACATATGCAAACACACAGAGTCAGTGAAGTGTAGCTGTCCTCAAACAGCATGGTGTTCCCCCTCAGTGCTGACAGCATTCACTGTTTCATGTTTCACTACATAATGGGCTCTCAAAGATTACTATGTCGTACACAAGTTCATTTGGTTCACACAAAGCAGCAAGTTGAGCCTGTTGGTGAGAAGATTTTAAAGTGTAGAAATATATGTTGTTTAACACACGTGAAAGAAAAAAAGGTTGTTGATACAGATTGTTAAAAGGTTTCACACCAGAATACAAATTCAGCGTTGCAAGTTTTCTTATACAGTAGCTACTTTAATTTACATGATTCATTTTGACAAAAATGTAAAGTCCGATGTCGGCAATTCATCCTTTTTGTAAATCTAAAAGGAGAGTGGCATGAGACAGAATACTTTCTTTAATGGCTGATCACATTTACATATTTATTTGTCCATTTAAACTGTGTAACTCTATTTCTTCTTTACTTTCACAGCCATCACTCACTGAAATGTCCAAAGGACTGTTAAATGAACTTTGACCGCCCGTTACGGCTGCCGCCTTCCTGGTCGTCTTAACTGGGTGTTTCTCAATCGCGAGTACGCTTGCTTGGTAGCACATGTCTGCTGAGCATCTTGCTTCAGAAGCGAGGCAAGAATACTTGCTGGCATTCGGAAAACGAAGAGTGGAACAGGCTAGCAAGTGTGCAGGTGTGCGTCATGGCCCCGTCTTACATTTTCCGCCACAGATTTGGGGAAATTGGTCCGTGCGCAAAGCATTGTGGGGGTGCCCCCGAAGATTGTGATTGGAGCACGCCGGCCCGACGCACTCCAATCGCAGCGCACAGCCGGCGCATACCTGCTGGAGATGACTTCAAAGCCTGTGGGTGTTTCTCAATCGCGAGTAAAGCTGCTTCAGAGCCACTATTTCAAGCATACTACGTCATCGAGTGCCGCCGAAGTACTGTTCCAATCTCCAGCATACTTGGAAATCTACCGAGCCCGGCGTACTCCGTTTGGAGAAATATCGAGGCTGCACATGAGTAGACTCCGCGGTCTTAAAATCCCCACAATGCTTTGCGCATGGACCAATTTCCTCAAATCTGTGGCGGAAGATGTAAGGCGGGGCCTCTCATATGACGCACACCTGCACACTTGCTAGCCTTCGTTTTCCGAATGCCAGGAAGTATTCTTGACTCCTTCTGAAGCAAGATGCTCGGCAGACATGTGCTACCAAGCAAGCGTACTCGCGATTGAGAAACACCCTGTGACTGACGATCACTCCGGAGGCTCTGTTGTGTGAACAGACGCCTCTCGCTACTTGCTCTTCGTTTGTGTATAAATCTGTTTGCAGTGGTTAACTTGTTTGGTCTGTGTTCAGTAGTGTTGTTATGATTAGATGTGACTAGAGTAGCTTAGCCTTTACGTTGAGTGTAGTTATTTAGCTTAGCTGTGTTTTCTTACAGCCTCCTTTTCATTAGTTTGTACCACTGTGATAGTGAGGGTTATTTTGTTTATTATGTATATTCCTTTGTATTTAAGTAGGCTCACTTATTAGAGTCCTCCCTTTGTTGGTTATCCATTTAAATCGGCGCCCTGTAGGCCTTTTTGTTTGCTCCTGGCTGCTTGTCTGCCATTTTGTTCTTTTGTTATAAACTCCCTTATAATTATACCAATTCCAACTGGTGTGTGTTGTTTCCCTCTACCCCTAGAGGGGGACGTAACACCGCCTCTTTGAAAAGATCTCATGTAACAGCTTGATTTGTATTCATGGCTCCACATTAAATAAAGAATCCAGTTTAAGATACTTGTGATCCCTTTTAGAGCTCTGCATGGTCAGACAGCCTGCTTTATCTCTGATCTTCTACAGGGCTGTATCACTAGGATGTTTCAACATTTTAAAATAATAAAGATGAATGTGTGTATTTTAAAAGTGGTACGTCTTCTGATTCCCTTTCTCTAAAATATTATATATGTAAGGAACCTCATTCACATTATTTCACAAAAGATTCATCCTAGTTTTATTTTTGTTAATCAAGATTGATACCAATAACCATAGCATGAACACTTTAATGGTAAACCGCAAAGCTCTCTCTTATCACTAATGTTAAAGTAAATCCATGTGTGATGTTCATGTGTTGTTAAACTTTACCTTGAATATATTCTCAAAATCTGAATCAAAAATATTTCCAGGGTTATAAAAAGCAGTAAATCATCTGCATAAAGTTAAATAACATGAATCTAAATTGATATTTTACCTATCTAGATGAAACATTACATACAGTACTACAGTCTCTGTCTTTTTAGCATAATTTAAACATTGATTTTTCGGTACTTGAATTGAAACTAATATTATACTAAAATAAAGCTCCTATCGTCTTTTCCTAACCACTACTCCATGACGTCTGAGGGAAACGTCACCGGGTTAATGAATAGTGGTTTTTAATGGTGTTGTTTTATGATTTATGAACCTGGACAACAGTGAAAAATATATTATTCATTAGGTTGGAATTGAAATATAAACGTAAATTGAAACTTATTGTTGCTCACACGTATGAATACACATGAATCCCAATACGTATGATTGTATGAAAATATTTTTAAGTAAATGCAATTGTATTTATTATAAACTTGTTAGGCCTCAACCTATCACTGTGTATATCACCAATCAAACGTGTTTGATAAAGTTTAAGAAACCTCAACTCAGTAAAGACTGAGAAATGTTGACTTTATTTGATCATTTTACAGTTAAAAAGTAACGCTCATATTTTGTCTTTTGATTATTATAGTGTTGAACATTCAAAACCAATCCCTTTGGCAAGTTAAGATATAACTTGTAAAATGTTCAATAAGCACCGTAACTTTCATGATATTTAGTTCTCGGTCACTGTCGGTTGTTTCCGTGAACGGCCGAATGTTGTGTCCAGGTTAATGTCGCGGACGCAAGGTATTGTGGGACAACATTTTCTTCTTTCCTTTCCTAAAGGAGTGTTTCCTAATCAAAGGAGTGCTTCATAGCTAAAGGAGGCTATAAAGGAAGTTTCAAAGCTCCTTTCCTATCATCTAGAGAATTCCAACGGCTCATGTCATGGCTGCCACTGAGGCACTCCCGGGTCATTTCACTCCGTTAGAAATCTTCCTAAACTAAACTGACAATTCGAACGCAACTTAAGACCTATTCATCAGCTGTGTTCATGCATTATATAAACATAATGACTCATATGTTGCTGTGTCACATCAAAACAGTTTGTATCCAAAGAGACTGAGTTTGTCTCAGGGTCGGATCACTGAGATTTTATAATTCACTTTTAGGTTTTAAAATATATATTTTTTTAGAGTTCTTCCACTTTCTAGAGATAATCTAAATAACTATAAAACCTTAAATACATTTGAGCAAAAAACGTTAAGTATCATTGATATGTTATAAGTGTAATGTTTTCTGGAGTTTTTGAAACATGAAAAGTACAAATTAAGCATTCACTAAATATTTCTAAATGACTCTATATTAATGTATTTATTATCGGTTAAAATGTTAATTAGAATATAAAGTTGTAAGGGACGACATTAAAGAGTGGTAATTAAAGCTTTTAGCACACTTATAATTACTCACAAACAACAACAAATAATTACCTTAATAATAGCAATTGTTTGCATGCTGAAAGTGTTATTTTGTTATTAGTTTAAAATGGTATCTTAATCAAACATATATATTTTTTTTTTCTATGCAGCTGTTCATTCAGATCACTTCCTCTTTATTTGAGGAGGTTTTTGTACGACGTTGTATCACTGTGTGAACGGGAAGCTGCTACCCTGCTGACAATAATAATCTCCTGCATCTACAGTCTGAACTCCAGTGACGGTCAGAGTGAAGACAGTCCCAGATCCACTTCCACTGAAACGATTTGAAACTCCAGACTGAAGAGATGTAGCATAATTTACCAAGAGTTTAGGAGCTTCTCCAGGTTTCTGAAGGTACCAGCTAAGCCATGAACTAACACTTGTACTGGCTGTACATTTGATAGAAAGAGTCTGTCCTGGAACAACAGACAGAGATCCAGGAGACTGAGTCAGGAGGACTTCTCCTGATGAACCTGGAAAACATGAAAACAGCAGAAGGGTTATTGAGACAAACAGCGTGGAGAAAGATGATCAACATCCAAACAGAAGAGCATCCTCTCTTTAACATGGAGAACAGATGGAAGAAGGTACATGCTGCTTGTCTCAGTGCTTCTCCATCATAGCAGATCATCATGTTGGGGAACCTGGTTGCATCCTGAAGCAAAGTTTTCAGAAGAGAGTCTCACCCTGAACAAGGAGCCCCAGGGTGGCCAGCAGTAGAGTCAGTGACATCATCATTGTGCTGCCGGCGTGTCAGTGGCTCTGAAAGGTCTGGACAGCCGCTGATCACCTCTGGCCTCTTATCGTCTGGGAGCAGAGAGGCAGGACACATATGCAAACACACAGAGTCAGTGAAGTGTAGCTGTCCTCAAACAGCATGGAGTTCCCCCTCAGTGCTGACAGCATTCACTGTTTCATGTTTCACTACATAATGGGCTCTCAAAGATTACTATGTCGTACACAAGTTCATTTGGTTCACACAAAGCAGCAAGTTGAGCCTGTTGGTGAGAAGATTTTAAAGTATAGAAATATATGTTGTTTAACACACGTGAAAGAAAAAAAGGTTATTGATACAGATTGTTAAAAGGTTTCACACCAGAATACAAATTCAGCGTTGCAAGTTTTCTTATACAGTAGCTACTTTAATTTACATGATTCATTTTGACAAAAATGTAAAGTCCGATGTCGGCAATTCATCCTTTTTGTAAATCTAAAAGGAGAGTGGCATTAGACAGAATACTTTCTTTAATGGCTGATCACATTATGGTCATTAAGATGAAACAAGGCAGTTTTATATGATGTAAAAATGAATATCATTGGTGGGGAATATAATTGTATGATGAATATACTCAGAGAAGATACCTGAGATGCTGATGCTTTTCTTTCATCTCCATAAAGTTGTATTATTACAATTCTCAGATGCCCCTTTTTCCTCATCTGTTCATACTGTCTGAAATAGGGCTAACACTTTAGATCAGACATTGACTGTTGAGCAGCATGAAGTGTTGGATTCACATCTGTTGTTTACATTATTTGTTAAGTTGAATCCCAATGTGCTTCAAGCTAAGCTGGAGATGATCATTTACATATTTATTTGTCCATTTAAACTGTGTAACTTCATTTCTTCTTTACTTTCACAGCCATCACTCACTGAAATGTCCAAAGGACTGTTAAATGAACTTTGACCGTCTCTTTGAAAAGATCTCATGTAACAGCTTGATTTGTATTCATGGCTCCACATTAAATAAAGAGTCCAGTTTAAGATACTTGTGATCCCTTTTAGAGCTCTGCATGGTCAGACAGCCTCCTTTATCTCTGACCTTCTACAGGGCTGTATCACTAGGAGGTCAGGAACGTCTCATGATCAGGGCTTGCTGGATTTACCTCACTACAGACTTTAAAGTGAAGGTGACCTTTGATTTGAAGTCGGGACCTTTGATCTTTGGGAGTCACTCCAGTTAGACAGAAGTGAACACTGTTCAAAAAAGAAGCTGAGCACCCATGAGTTTAGTGTGGCTATTTTTGAGTATTTTACTATGGTGTGTATGAGTTCATTCACTTAATATATTATTAGAAATATTTCTGTGTGTGTGTGTGTGTGTGTGTGTGTGTGTGTGTGTGTGTGTGTGTGTGTGTGTGTGTGTGTGTGTGTGTGTGTGTGTGTGTGTGTGTGTGTGTGTGTGTGTGTGTGTGTGTGTGTGTGTGTGTGTGTGTCCTCAATGACGTATATCAGTCTCTGCAGTAGCTTCCAGCTGCAGCAGTCAGTTCAGTTCCTGTTCAGTCTGACTGAGGGAGGTTTTTGTACGACGCTTTTTCACTGTGTGAACACAGCTTGACTGTTGATATCATGATAACTCTGACAGTAGTAAACTGCTGCATCATCAGTCTGGACTCCACTGATGGTCAGAGTGAAGTCAGAGTTTGATCCACTGCCTGTAAAACGGTTTGAAATCCCTGATTCTCGACTGTCAGCACGGTAAATGAGCGGTTTAGGAGTTGCTCCATCTCTCTGTTGGTACCAGGCTAAATAGTCCCCATTATAAACCCTCTGACTGGTCCTACATGTGATGGAGACGGAGCGTCCCGGAGCAGAGCTCACTGCTCCAGACTGAGTCACTGTGATCTGGCCTCTGGACTCTGAGGATACAGAGACAAAGACATAAAGCAGCGTCATGGTTTTGTCCGCTTCATTTCAGAGGGACGGATGTTCACAGAGGAGAGGAGTTTGATTCTCTGGACTTTACCTGTGAAGCAGCAGCAGAGGAGAGTCCAGATGAGGACGCAGATCAAAGTCATGTTTTTGATGAGGAGGATTTCTGTGGCTTCTGTTGTCATGAAGGACAGCTGTCAGTCATCCAGTGTTCAACTCTCAGGACTATAAGGTCTCCCAGAGCACTGGAGCATGGTGCTGCTGATGCAAAGTGTCTCTCTATGGAAATGCTCTGACTGACTCCAACAGGGACCTGGATTACTCTGATGATGCTGTTTATCAATGGATCCATCCCTCTGTCAGAGGATTGATCTGGAATGGGTCAGCACTCACTTGTATGAGGCTCTAAGTTCAATGGACACATTTTCTTGCAGTTAATTTAATTAAAAAGCTCAAATTAATAACCCCAAATAATCAATCCCGCCTAGGAAAAACAAAATTGAGATTTATTATTGATCCTGATGGAAAAACAAACTTGTATTCATGGAAATGATTCACATTTGGAAGTATAACATGTAGAGATTTTATTAGACATTTATTGTTTTATTTAAGTGTTCAATTACTTTGCTTGCTGATGTTTAAAAGTTGATAAAATCGTGAAACTAAACATATTTTGTGAACAATCCGTTTTTCAAAAGAAGAATCTTCATTTTAAAACTGAAGAGATGAGTAAATATTTGTTGTAAATGTTTAAAAGGTTCACTAAAGAAACAGTAGATACTTTTCCAGAGTGTGTGAATCTGTTTCAAACATTATAAGCAGTTATTATATAAACTGGGTAAACTGTGGATGTGTTTGGTGAGTTTGTTTGTGTCAAAGTCAGAGAGCCGTGTCTCTCTACAGTGAGAGGTTTTTGTACGGCGGCTCAATGACTTTGTATCACTGTGGTACACGTTCGGTGGAGGAACCAGACTGGATGTTGGAAGTAAGTCAAATGTTAATTTATAAGAGAAATTTCTATTTTGTTGTACTTTTTATTTAGCAAACTAAGAGAAATAGTTGCCTCTCCATGTCATTTTATAAATTCTTCTCAAATATTTTGCACTGAGAGGATAACTTTACTCCAGCTAAAGACGTTTAAATGTTTTCATGAGAGTTAAACGTTGAACAGAGAATAAATCATTATTTCCACCTTTAATGGTGAAGTAGCATCTTGAGGGCTGGTAGGTTTAGTTCAGTGTGTCAGAGTCAGAGAGTCGTGTCTCTCTACAGTGAGAGGTTTTTGTACGGCGGCTCAATGACTTTGTATCACTGTGGTTGACTTTTGGTGGAGGAACCAGACTGGATGTTGGAAGTAAGTTTCTGCACAAAAACTAAATATGATGTTGTTAAGAGACGTTTGAATTCTGTGTTGGAATATTTGAGAGATAGATTTTTATTATTTTAATTGTAATGTTTAGATAGTATTAATATTCATGTTTTTATTTCTCTTCATCATTGAGCAAAGTCGGAGCAGCTTTTCTTGAAATGTCTTTATACATTCCCAACAAACTGTCATTTAAACAGCTTCAAATGTGAAAGGATAAAACTGCAAATGTTAAAATAATGTTTCCTTAACTTATTTTGAGTTTTCTATCTCGGTTCTCCCTTCTGTTTTCGAATAAATTAAGAATACAGTTTTTAAATACAGATGAACAGAGTAAAGATATCGACGGATATTAAAAATGTGTTGAATTATTTCAGACATTATTTTAAAGTTTGTAAAACTGGGTAGTGATTGAGATTCACATTGAGCACAATTGATTGCTCCATTTCCTGTATTTGTTCATTTATCCACTAAATCATTGAATAATGGTTTGTAGAGTTCAGGTTTTGGATGATTTGAACAACAACTACTTAAAATATGTCCTAATGTTGTACTTTATTTCCAGTGTAGTCTGACATATTTCAGGTGATTCTGTATGAAGTGTCTCTGTGCTGATTTGCATGAGAGGCTTCTTAAAGGGAAGTGAAACAATGTGTGAGTGAGAGACTGATGGAGCAGAACCAACATCTGACAGAAACTCCTTAAAGGAGAAACACTCTCACCGTAAAGGTGTCCCAGTGTCTTCTGGTTGATTGACAGCTGTGTGCTCCCTGTCCTCTAATCTGATTGGTGTCTCCTAGGTGATGTCCGTCCCACCCTGACGGTGCTGCCCCCCTCCAGAGAAGAGCTGCAGCAGGGGAAGGCCACGCTCATGTGCCTGGCCAACAAGGGCTTCCCCTCAGACTGGAGTCTGGCCTGGAAGGTGGACGGCAGCAGCAGCAGCAGCAGCAGCAGCAGCAGCTGGGAGGAGAGCAGGAGCCCCGGGGTGCTGGAGAAGGATGCCCACTACAGCTGGAGCAGCACCCTGAGGCTCTCTGCAGACCAGTGGAGGAAGGTGGGCTCTGTGACCTGTGAGGCCACCCAGGGCTCCCAGACTCCGCTCTCAGAGACACTGAGGAGAGACCAGTGTTCCCAGTCCTGATCTGACTCACTGGGACTCTGCTTCCTCTCTCACACTGCTCTCAGTCTGCTCTCTGGCTCTCAGGACATGTTTCAACATCAACCTGTTTTTGCTTTGTCGATGGTTTCAACATTTTAAAATAATAAAGATGAATGTGTGTATTTTAAAAGTGGTATGTCTTCTGATTCCCTTTCTCTAAAATAGTATATATGTAAGGAACCTCATTCACATTAATTCACAAAAGATTCATCCTAGTTTTATTTTTGCTAATCAAGATTGGTACCAATAACCATAGCATGAACATTTTAATGGTAAACTGCAAAGCTCTCTCTTATCACTAATGTTAAAGTAAATCCATGTGTGATGTTCATGTGTTGTTAAACTTTACCTTGAATATATTCTCAAAATCTGAATCAAAAATATTTCCAGGATTATAAAAAGCAGTAAATCATCTGCATAAAGTTAAATAACATTAATCTAAAATGATATTTTACCTATCTAGATTAAACATGACATACAGTACTACAGTCTCTGTCTTTTTAGCAGAATTTAAACATTGGTTTTTCGGTACTTGAATTGAAACTAATATTAAACTAAAACAAAGCTCCTATTGTCTTTTCCTAACCAGTACTCCATGACGTCTGAGGGAAACGTCACCGGGTTAATGAATAGTGGTTTTTAATGGTGTTGTTTTATGATTTATGAACCTGGACAACAGTGAAAAATATATTATTCATTACGTTGGAATTGAAATATAAACGTAAATTGAAACTTATTGTCGCTCACACATGATTGTATGAAAATATTTTTAAGTACAGTAAATACAATTGTATTCATTATAAACTTGTTAGGCCTCAACCTATCACTGTGTATATCACCAATCAAACGTGTTTGATAAAGTTTAAGAAACCTCAACTCAGTAAAGACTGAGAAATGTTGACTTTATTTGATCATTTTACAGTTAAAAAGTAACATTCATATTTTGTCTTTTGATTATTATAGTGTTGAACGTTCAAAACCAATCCCTTTGGCAAGTTAAGATATAACTTGTAAAATGTTTATTAAGCACCGTAACTTTCATGATATTTAGTTCTCGGTCACTGTCGGTTGTTTCCGTGAACGGCCGAATGTTGTGTCCAGGTTAATGTCGCGGCCGCAAGGTATTGTGGGACAACATTTTCTGCTTTCCTTTCCTAAAGGAGTGTTTCCTAATCAAAGGAGTGTTTCATAGCTAAAGGAGGCTATAAAGGAAGTTTCAAAGCTCCTTTCCTATCATCTAGAGAATTCCAACGGCTCATGTCATGGCTGCCACTGAGGCACTCCCGGGTCATTTCACTCCGTTAGAAACCTTCCTAAACTAAACTGACAATTCGAATGCAACTTAAGACCTATTCATCAGCTGTGTTCATGCATTATATAAACATAATGACTCATATGTTGCTGTGTCACATCAAAACAGTTTGTATCCAAAGAGACTGAGTTTGTCTCAGGGTCGGATCACTGAGATTTTATAATTTTCTTTTAGGTTTTAAAATATATATATTTTTAGAGTTCTTCCACTTTCTAGAGATAATCTAAATAACTATAACACCTTAAATACATTTGAGCAAAAAACGTTAAGTATCATTGATATAATAATAATAATAATAATAATAACTTTATTTGTATAGCACCTTTCATACAGAGGATTGCAGTTCAAAGTGCTTTACATCAGTAAGAAATAAGACATAACATCAGTGTAAAACAAGCAGCAAGAGCAAAGCATAAAGTGGGATAAAATAATTAAACATAAATACATGGGGAATAAAACATAGAGAAATAGTGCAGTATAATAGTGCAAAGTCAGTAAAATGCTTTGGTAAAGAGATAGGTTTTAAGCTGCCTTTTAAAAATGTCTAACGTATTGGCTTCCCTAATATTGTTGGGTAACGTGTTCCACAGTTTTGGGGCGTAGTTTACAAAGGCTGCATCACCGATCTTCTTATGACTCTTTCTGGTGACCTCTAATAGACCTGCATCTGATGATCGCAGTGTTCTGGCGGGTGTGTAGTTTATTAGAGAGTCAGCAATGTAGCTGTGTCCTTGTCCATTTAGAGCTTTGTATGTGAGGAGAAGCACCTTAAAATCAATTCTAAAAGTTACAGGAAGCCAGTGTAGAGGAGCTAACACAGGACTAATGTGTTCCCTCCTTTTGGTATTAGTTAGTCTAGCTGCAGAGTTTTGAATGAGCTGGAGTCTTTCAATAGTTTTCTTGAGGAGACCAGTGAATAGTGCATTGCAGTAGTCTAGTCGGCTAGATATAAAAGCATGAATTAGCTTCTCTGCATCATTTTGATTTATGAAATGAATACCTTCGCTATGTTTCTGAGATGAAAGAAAGCTATTTTGGTCACTTTGTTTAAATGGGCGTTGAAGTTCAAATCTGAGTCCAGGATGACACAGAGACTTGTCACCTCGGGTTTAATCCAAGTGGTTAAGCTTCCTAGATTATTTGTTAGCATCTCTCTTTTTGATTTGGGGCCAACAAGTAGGACTTCAGTTTTGTCCTCATTCAATTTAAGAAAGTTATCGTTCATCCATTGGTTTATTGCTGTCAGGCAGTTGGTAATGGAGTTTATGGCTGTCGCATCATTTGGTTCAGCGGATATGTACAATTGTGTATCATCCGCATAGCTGTGGAAATCTATACCATACTTTCTGATGATGTCGCCGAGCGGTAACATATAGAGAGAAAAGAGTAATGGACCTAAACAGCTCCCTTGTGCAACCCCGTAGCGGCTTTCATGTTTCTCTGATGTGTGGCCTCCTAGACTAATATAGAACATCCTTCCTCTGATATGTGTTTTGATCCAGTTCAACACGCAGCCAGAGAAACCAATAAGCTTTTCAAGTCGATTTATCAGGATGTTGTGATCAATAGTATCAAAAGCTGCACTGAGATCTAATAGGATAAGGATGGAGATTTTATTTGCATCAGAGTTGAGTCTGAGGTCACTAATTACCTTTGTGAGTGCAGTTTCCGTACTGTGGTATCTTCTGAAACCTGACTGAAATACTTCTAAGATGTTGTTTTCTTTAAGATAGGAATTTATTTGGACTGAGACAATTCTTTCCAATATTTTACTGATAAATGGAAGATTTGATATTGGTCTGTGGTTTGCTACTGTGTTGTTATCCAATTTAGGTTTCTTTAATAGAGGCTTTACAACAGCTGTTTTAAAGGCATCAGGGAAGATACCAGTTTTAAGGGCTGTGTTTATAATGTCCAGGACCGGACTGGAGACGCTATCAAACACTCGCTTAAAGAATTTTGTGGGGATAGGATCAATGTCTAAAGTTGTGGAGTTTGCTTCTGAGACAGTTTTACACAGTTCGCTTAGTGTGATGCATGTAAAGTTACTCATGGTTACATTACATACTCTACTGAGATCGGTTTCATACTACAGTAGCTCTGATTGAAGTTATTTTGTTCTCAAAAAACAGAGCAAATTCCTCACATTTAGCTGTTGAGGAGGGTGGGGGGGGCAGAGACAGTGTTTAGCAGCTGATCGATAGTGGAGAAAAGGACTCTGGAATTTCCGGCATTTTCTGTTTTAATATTGGAAAAATAATCTTTCCTTGCTAGTCGGATAGTTCTGTTATAGGCAGTTAAAGCATCTTTGTAGATATCACAGCAGATAGTGGTTTTTGTATTCCTCCATTTTCTCTCTGCTGCACGACATTTCCTTTTTTTATATGTTATAAGTGTAATGTTTTCTGGACTTTTTGAAACATGAAAAGTACAAATTAAGCATTCACTAAATATTTCTAAATGAATCTATATTAATGTATTTATTATCGGTTAAAATGTTACTTAGAATATAAAGTTGTAAGGGACGACATTAAAGAGTGGTAATTAAAGCTTTTAGCACACTTATAATTACTCACAAACAACAACAAATAATTACCTTAATAATAGCAATTGTTTGCATGCTGAAAGTGTTATTTTGTTATTAGTTTAAAATTGTATCTTAATCAAAGATATATTTTTTTTCTTTTTTCAATGCAGCTGTTCATTCAGATCACTTCCTCTTTATTTGAGGAGGTTTTTGTACGACGTTGTATCACTGTGTGAACGGGTAGCTGTTACTCTGCTGACAATAATAATCTCCTGCATCTACAGTCTGAACTCCAGTGACGGTGAGAGTGAAGACAGTCCCAGATCCACTTCCACTGAAACGATTTGAAACTCCAGAGTGAAGAGATGTAGCATAATAAACCAAGAGTTTAGGAGCTTCTCCAGGTTTCTGAAGGTACCAGTGAAGGTATGAACTAATACTTGTACTGGCTGTACATTTGATAGAAAGAGTCTGTCCTGGAACAACAGACAGAGATCCAGGAGACTGAGTCAGGAGGATTTCTCCTGATGAATCTGGAAAACATGAAAATAGCAGAAGGGTTATTGAGACAAACAGCGTGGAGAAAGATGATCAACATCCAAACAGAAGAGCATCCTCTCTTTAACATGGAGAACAGTTGGAAGAAGGTACATGCTGCTTGTCTCAGTGCTTCTCCATCATAGCAGATCATCATGTTGGGGAACCTGGTTGCATCCTGAAGCAAAGTTTTCAGAAGAGAGTCTCACCCTGAACAAGGAGCCCCAGGGTGGCCAGCAGTAGAGTCAGTGACATCATCATTGTGCTGCCGGCGTGTCAGTGGCTCTGAAAGGTCTGGACAGCCGCTGATCACCTCTGGCCTCTTAACGTCTGGGAGCAGAGAGGCAGGACACATATGCAAACACACAGAGTCAGTGAAGTGTAGCTGTCCTCAAACAGCATGGGTGTTCCCCCTCAGTGCTGACAGCATTCACTGTTTCATGTTTCACTACATAATGGGCTCTCAAAGATTACTATGTCGTACACAAGTTCATTTGGTTCACACAAAGCAGCAAGTTGAGCCTGTTGGTGAGAAGATTTTAAAGTGTAGAAATATATGTTGTTTAACACACGTGAAAGAAAAAAAGGTTGTTGATACAGATTGTTAAAAGGTTTTCACACCAGAATACAAATTCAGCGTTGCAAGTTTTCTTATACAGTAGCTACTTTAATTTACTTGATTCATTTTGACAAAAATGTAAGTCCGATGTCGGCAATTCATCCTTTTTGTAAATCTAAAAGGAGAGTGGCATGAGACAGAATACTTTCTTTAATGGCTGATCACATTATGGTCATTAAGATGAAACAAGGCAGTTTTATATGATGTAAAAATGAATATCATTGGTGGGGAATATAATTGTATGATGAATATACTCAGAGAAGATACCTGAGATGCTGATGCTTTTCTTTCATCTCCATTAAGTTGTATTATTACAATTCTCAGATGCTCCTTTTTCCTCATCTGTTCAAATCTACTGTCTGAAATAGGGCGAACACTTTAGATCAGACATTGACTGTTGAGCAGCATGAAGTGTTGGATTCACATCTGTTGTTTACCGTTTACATTATTTGTTAAGTTGAATCCCAATGTGCTTCAAGCTAAGCTGGAGATGATCATTTACATATCTATTTGTCCATTTAAACTGTGTAACTCCATTTCTTCTTTACTTTCACAGCCATCACTCACTGAAATGTCCAAAGGACTGTTAAATGAACTTTGACCGGCTCTTTGAAAAGATCTCATGTAACAGCTTGATTTGTATTCATGGCTCCACATTAAATAAAGAGTCCAGTTTAAGATACTTGTGATCCCTTTTAGAGCTCTGCATGGTCAGACAGCCTCCTTTATCTCTGACCTTCTACAGGGCTGTATCACTAGGAGGGTCAGGAACGTCTCATGATCAGGGCTTGCTGGATTTACCTCACTACAGACTTTAAAGTGAAGGTGACCTTTGATTTGAAGTCGGGACTTTTGATCTTTGGGAGTCACTCCAGTGAGACAGAAGTGAACACTGTTTCAAAAAAGAAGCTGAGGGACCCATGAGTTTAGTGTGGCTATTTTTTAGTATTTTACTATGGTGTGTATGAGTTCATTCACTTAATATATTATTAGAAATATTTCAGAAGTCTTTGCTTGAAAAAGAATAAAGTTACACGCTTAATGGAGACTGAAAGTTGTGGGATGTGTGTGTGTGTGTGTGTGTGTGTGTGTGTGTGTTGTGGTGTGTGTGTAGTGTGTGTGTTGTGCTGTGTGGGTGTGTGTGTGTGTGTGCTGTGTGTGTGTCTGTGTGTTTTGTGTGTGTGCCTCGTGTGTGTGTGTGTGTGTGTGATGTGTGTGGTGTGTGTGTGTGTGTGTGTGTCGTCTAGTGTGTTGTGTGTGTGTGTGTGGTGTGTAAAAGATGTGTGTGTATGTTCTGTGTGTGTGTGTGTGTGATGTGTGTTGTGTGTGTGTGTGTAGTGTGTTCTGTGTGATGATGTGTGTGTGTGTCCTCCGTGACGTGTCTCCGTCCCTGCCGTCGCTTCCCTCTTGCCGCAGTCCGTTCCGTTCCTGTTCCCGTCTGACTGAGGGAGGTTTTTTTTGTACGACGCTTTTTCACTGTTGTGAACACCTACTGACTGTTGGGGATATGGAGACTCTGACAGTAGTAAACTGCTGCATCATCAGTCTGGACTCCACTGATGGTCAGAGTGAAGTCAGAGTTTGATCCACTGCCTGTAAAACGGTTTGAAATCCCTGATGCTCGAGTGCTAGTAGAGTAAATGAGCGGTTTAGGAGTTCCTCCATCTCTCTGTTGGTACCAGGCTAAATAGTCCCCATTATAAACCACCTGACTGGTCCTACATGTGATGGAGATGGAGCGTCCCGGAGCAGAGCTCACTGCTCCAGACTGACTCACTGTGAACTGGCCTCTGGACTCTGAGGATACAGAGACAAAGACATAAAGCAGCGTCATGGTTTTGTCCGCTTCATTTCAGAGGGACGGATGTTCACAGAGGAGAGGAGTTTGATTCTCTGGACTTTACCTGTGAAGCAGCAGCAGAGGAGAGTCCAGATGAGGACGCAGATCAAAGTCATGTTTTGATGAGGAGGATTTCTGTGGCTTCTGTTGTCATGAAGGACAGCTGTCAGTCATCCAGTGTTCAACTCTCAGGACTATAAGGTCTCCCAGAGCACTGGAGCATGGTGCTGCTGATGCAAAGTGTCTCTCTATGGAAATGCTCTGACTGACTCCAACAGGGACCTGGATTACTCTGATGATGCTGTTTATCAATGGATCCATCTCCTCTGTCTGAGGATTGATCTGGAATGGGTCAGCACTCACTTGTATGAGGCTCTAAGTTCAATGGACACATTTTCCTTGCAGTTAATTTAATTAAAAAGCTCAAATTAATAACCCCAAATAATCATCCCGCCTAGGAAAAACAAAATTGAGATTTATTATTGATCCTGATGGAAAAACAAACTTGTAGTCATGGAAATGATTCACATTTGGAAGTATAACATGTAGAGATTTTATTAGACATTTATTGTTTTATTTAAGTGTTCAATTACTTTGCTTGCTGATGTTTAAAAGTTGATAAAAATCGTGAAACTAAACATATTTTGTGAACAATCCGTTTTTCAAAAGAAGAATCTTCATTTTAAAACTGAAGAGATGAGTAAATATTTGTTGTAAATGTTTAAAAGGTTCACTAAAGAAACAGTAGATACTTTTCCAGAGTGTGTGAATCTGTTTCAAACATTATAAGCAGTTATTATATAAACTGGGTAAACCGTGGATGTGTTTGGTGAGTTTGTTTGTGTCAAAGTCAGAGAGCCGTGTCTCTCTACAGTGAGAGGTTTTTGTACGGCGGCTCAATGACTTTGTATCACTGTGGTACACGTTCGGTGGAGGAACCAGACTGGATGTTGGAAGTAAGTCAAATGTTAATTTATAAGAGAAATTTCTATTTTGTTGTACTTTTTATTTAGCAAACTAAGAGAAATAGTTGCCTCTCCATGTCATTTTATAAATTCTTCTCAAATATTTTGCACTGAGAGGCTAACTTTACTCCAGCAAAAGACGTTTAAATGTTTTCATGAGAGTTAAAGATTGAACAGAGAATAAATCATTATTTCCACCTTTAATGGTGAAGTAGCATCTTGAGGGCTGGTAGGTTTAGTTCAGTGTGTCAAAGTCAGAGAGTCGTGTCTCTCTACAGTGAGAGGTTTTTGTACGGCGGCTCAATTACTTTGTATCACTGTGGTTGACTTTTGGTGGAGGAACCAGACTGGATGTTGGAAGTAAGTTTCTGCACAAAAACTAAATATGATGTTGTTAAGAGACGTTTGAATTCTGTGTTGGAATATTTGAGAGATAGATTTTTATTATTTTAATTGTAATGTTTAGATAGTATTAATATTCATGTTTTTATTTCTCTTCATCATTGAGCAAAGTCGGAGCAGCTTTTCTTGAAATGTCATTATACATTCCCAACAAATTGTCATTTAAACAGCTTCAAATGTGAAAGGATAAAACTGCAAATGTTAAAATAATCTTTCCTTTAACTTATTTTGAATTTTCTATCTCGGTTCTCCCTTCTGTTTTTGAATAAATTAAGAATACAGTTTTTAAATACAGATTAACAGAGTAAAGATATCGACGGATATAAAAAATGTGTTGTATTATTTTAGACATTATTTTAAAGTTTGTAAAACTGGGTAGTGATTGAGATTCACATTGAGCACAATTGATTGTTCCATTTCCTGTATTTGTTCATTTATCCACTACATCATTTAATAATGGTTTGTAGAGTTCAGGTTTTGGATGATTTGAACAACAACTACTTAAAATATGTCCTAATGTTGTACTTTATTTCCAGTGTAGTCTGACATATTTCAGGTGATTCTGTATGAAGTGTCTCTGTGCTGATTTGCATGAGAGGCTTCTTAAAGGGAAGTGAAACAATGTGTGAGTGAGAGACTGATGGAGCAGAACCAACATCTGACAGAAACTCCTTAAAGGAGAAACACTCTCACCGTAAAGGTGTCCCAGTGTCTGCTGGTTGATTGACAGCTGTGTGCTCCCTGTCCTCTAATCTGATTGGTGTCTCCTAGGTGATGTCCGTCCCACCCTGACGGTGCTGCCCCCCTCCAGAGAAGAGCTGCAGCAGGGGAAGGCCACGCTCATGTGCCTGGCCAACAAGGGCTTCCCCTCAGACTGGAGTCTGGCCTGGAAGGTGGACGGCAGCAGCAGCAGCAGCAGCTGGGAGGAGAGCAGGAGCCCCGGGGTGCTGGAGAAGGACGCCCACTACAGCTGGAGCAGCACCCTGAGGCTCTCTGCAGACCAGTGGAGGAAGGTGGGCTCTGTGACCTGTGAGGCCACCCAGGGCTCCCAGACTCCGCTCTCAGAGACACTGAGGAGAGACCAGTGTTCCCAGTCCTGAGCTGACTCACTGGGACTCTGCTTCCTCTCTCACACTGCTCTCAGTCTGCTCTCTGGCTCTCAGGACATGTTTCAACATCAACCTGTTTTTGCTTTGTCGATGGTTTCAACATTTTAAAATAATAAAGATGAATGTGTGTATTTTAAAAGTGGCATGTCTTCTGATTCCCTTTCTCTAAAATATTATATATGTAAGGAACCTCATTCACATTAATTCACAAAAGATTCATCCTAGTTTTATTTGTGTTAATCAAGATTGGTACCAATAACCATAGCATGAACATTTTAATGGTAAACCGCAAAGCTCTCTCTTATCACTAATGTTAAAGTAAATCCATGTGTGATGTTCATGTGTTGTTAAACTTTACCTTGAATATATTCTCAAAATCTGAATCAAAAATATTTTCAGGATTATAAAAAGCAGTAAATCATCTGCATAAAGTTAACTAACATGAATCTAAAATAATATTTTACCTATCTAGATGAAACATTACATACAGTACTACAGTCTCTGTCTTTTTAGCAGAATTTAAACATTGATTTTTTGGTACTTGAATTGAAACTAATATTATACTAAAACAAAGCTCCTATCGTCTTTTCCTAACCACTACTCCATGACGTCTGAGGGAAACGTCACAGAGTTAATGAATAGTGGTTTTTAATGGTGTTGTTTTATGATTTATGAACCTGGACAACAGTGAAAAATATATTATTCATTAGGTTGGAATTGAAATATAAACGTAAATTGAAACTTATTGTTGCTCACACGTATTAATCCACATGAATCCCAATACGTATGATTGTATGAAAATATTTTAAAGTAAATACAATTGTATTTATTATAAACTTGTTAGGCCTCAACCTATCACTGTGTATACCACCAATCAAACGTGTTTGATAAAGTTTAAGAAACCTCAACTCAGTAAAGACTGAGAAATGTTGACTTTATTTGATCATTTTACAGTTAAAAAGTAACGCTCATATTTTGTCTTTTGATTATTATAGTGTTGAACGTTCAAAACCAATCCCTTTGGCAAGTTAAGATATAACTTGTAAAATGTTTAATAAGCACCGTAACTTTCATGATATTTAGTTCTCGGTCACTGTCGTTGTTTCCGTGAACGGCCGAATGTTGTGTCCAGGTTAATGTCGCGGACGCAAGGTATTGTGGGACAACATTTTCTGCTTTCCTTTCCTAAAGGAGTGTTTCCTAATCAAAGGAGTGTTTCATAGCTAAAGGAGGCTATAAAGGAAGTTTCAAAGCTCCTTTCCTATCATCTAGAGAATTCCAACGGCTCATGTCATGGCTGCCACTGAGGCACTCCCGGGTCATTTCACTCCGTTAGAAACCTTCCTAAACTAAACTGACAATTCAAACGCAACTTAAGACCTATTCATCAGCTGTGTTCATGCATTATATAAACATAATGACTCATATGTTGCTGTGTCACATCAAAACAGTTTGTATCCAAAGAGACTGAGTTTGTCTCAGGCAGAGTTGGGTGTAACGCGTTACAAAGTAACAAAGTAACGCGTTACTGTAATAATATTACTTTTGTCGGTAACGGAGTAGTGTAACGCGTTACTTTGTTACTTTTATAAAATCAGTCATAATCACACTGACAGACAAGAGGGGTTTCCGCCGCAGGTTTATATGTACGTAATCTGTGCGACTTGCGCGTCCACATCTCCGCGTGCAGTGCTGCATAAACATGGCTGAGTCAGCGATAACTTTCGAGGGGTGGAGGTATGCCCATTATTTTGAGTTCGTCCGAAGAATAGACAGGAATGTGACGGTGAGGTGCAAACTGTGTCCAGGCCAGAAGCTGTTATCCACTGCTGTAAACACCACGTCAAACCTCAACAAACACCTGCAAAGAACACATGCTAAGGTGAAGCTAATAGCTAAGGACCCCCGAACCCAGAGTGAGGATGTTGTGAGTCGCCGCCGCCGAGTCCGAAGCAGCACAAATTAGAATTTGGAGGACCGGTAACCAAAGCAGAGATGGACAGGCTTGTAGCATCCTTCATAGTAGAGGTAATGTTGCCCATTTGCACAGTGGAATCACCATCGCATCGTTCATAGATATACTGCGCAAAATACAGATAGCAGGAGACAGAGGACAGCCATGGTCAGAGCTATCTGAATCAGTCTAATGCGACAATGGAAACTGAACTAAAGAGAACATTTGAAACTTTAGCAGTCTGCGTGATCTGCCTGCAGGGAGGGGCTGGCCGGCCCTGCGAGTAAAGTAACGAGTAAAGTAACGAGTAAAGTAACGAGTTACTTTATGTAGAGAGTAACGAAGTAGTGTAATATATTACTTTTTTTTAAAGTAATATGTAATATGTAATATATTACTTTTTTTTAGTAACGACCCCATCTCTGGTCTCAGGGTCTTATCACTGAGATTTTATAATCCTCTTTTAGGTTTTAAAATATATATATTTTTAGAGTTCTTCCACTTTCGAGAGATAATCTAAATAACTATAAAACCTTAAATACATTTGAGCAAAAAACGTTAAGTATCATTGATATGTTATAAGTGTAATGTTTTCTGGACTTTTTGAAACATGAAAAGTACAAATTAAGCATTCACTAAATATTTCGAATTGAATCTATATTAATATATTTATTATCGGTTAAAATGTTAATTAGAATATAAAGTTGTAAGGGACGACATTAAAGAGTGGTAATTAAAGCTTTTAGCAAACTTATAATTACTCACAAACAACAACAACAAATTACCTTAATAATAGCAATTGTTTGCATGCTGAAAGTGTTATTTTGTTATTAGTTTAAAATTGTATCTTAATCAAAGATTTCTTTTTTCTTTTTTCTATGCAGCAGTTCATTCAGATCACTTCCTCTTTATTTGAGGAGGTTTTTGTACGACGTTGTATCACTGTGTGAACGGGAAGCTGTTACTCTGCTGACAATAATAATCTCCTGCATCTACAGTCTGAACTCCAGTGACGGTGAGAGTGAAGACAGTCCCAGATCCACTTCCACTGAAACGATTTGAAACTCCAGATTGAAGATTTGTAGCACGATATACCAAGAGTTTAGGAGCTTCTCCAGGTTTCTGAAGGTACCAGTTAAGGTATGTACTAACACTTGTACTGGCTGTACATTTGATAGAAAGAGTCTGTCCTGGAACAACAGACAGAGATCCAGGAGACTGAGTCAGGAGGATTTCTCCTGATGAATCTGGAAAACATGAAAACAGCAGAAGGGTTATTGAGACAAACAGCGTGGAGAAAGATGATCAACATCCAAACAGAAGAGCATCCTCTCTTTAACATGGAGAACAGATGGAAGAAGGTACATGCTGCTTGTCTCAGTGCTTCTCCATCATAGCAGATCATCATGTTGGGGAACCTGGTTGCATCCTGAAGCAAAGTTTTCAGAAGAGAGTCTCACCCTGAACAAGGAGCCCCAGGGTGGCCAGCAGTAGAGTCAGTGACATCATCATTGTGCTGCCGGCGTGTCAGTGGCTCTGAAAGGTCTGGACAGCCGCTGATCACCTCTGGCCTCTTAACGTCTGGGAGCAGAGAGGCAGGACACATATGCAAACACACAGAGTCAGTGAAGTGTAGCTGTCCTCAAACAGCATGGTGTTCCCCCTCAGTGCTGACAGCATTCACTGTTTCATGTTTCACTACATAATGGGCTCTCAAAGATTACTATGTCGTACACAAGTTCATTTGGTTCACACAAAGCAGCAAGTTGAGCCTGTTGGTGAGAAGATTTTAAAGTGTAGAAATATATGTTGTTTAACACACGTGAAAGAAAAAAAGGTTATTGATACAGATTGTTAAAAGGTTTCACACCAGAATACAAATTCAGCGTTGCAAGTTTTCTTATACAGTAGCTACTTTAATTTACATGATTCATTTTGACAAAAATGTAAAGTCCGATGTCGGCAATTCATCCTTTTTGTAAATCTAAAAGGAGAGTGGCATTAGACAGAATACTTTCTTTAATGGCTGATCACATTATGGTCATTAAGATGAAACAAGGCAGTTTTATATGATGTAAAAATGAATATCATTGGTGGGGAATATAATTGTATGATGAATATACTCAGAGAAGATACCTGAGATGCTGATGCTTTTCTTTCATCTCCATAAAGTTGTATTATTACAATTCTCAGATGCTCCTTTTTCCTCATCTGTTCATACTGTCTGAAATAGGGCTAACACTTTAGATCAGACATTGACTGTTGAGCAGCATGAAGTGTTGGATTCACATCTGTTGTTTACCGTTTACATTATTTGTTAAGTTGAATCCCAATGTGCTTCAAGCTAAGCTGGAGATGATCATTTACATATTTATTTGTCCATTTAAACTGTGTCACTCCATTTCTTCTTTACTTTCTCAGCCATCACTCACTGAAATGTCCAAAGGACTGTTAAATGAACTTTGACCGGCTCTTTGAAAAGATCTCATGTAACAGCTTGATTTGTATTCATGGCTCCACATTAAATAAAGAATCCAGTTTAAGATACTTGTGATCCCTTTTAGAGCTCTGCATGGTCAGACAGCCTCCTTTATCTCTGACCTTCTACAGGGCTGTATCACTAGGAGGTCAGGAACGTCTCATGATCAGGGCTTGCTGGATTTACCTCACTACAGACTTTAAAGTGAAGGTGACCTTTGATTTGAAGTCGGGACTTTTGATCTTTGGGAGTCACTCCAGTTAGACAGAAGTGAACACTGTTCAAAAAAGAAGCTGAGCACCCATGAGTTTAGTGTGGCTATTTTTTTAGTATTTTACTATGGTGTGTATGAGTTCATTCACTTAATATATTATTAGAAATATTTCAGAAGTCTTTGCTTGAAAAAGTGACACGCTTAATGGAGATGAAAGTGTGTGTGTGTGTGTGTGTGTGTGTGTGTGTGTGTGTGTGTGTGTGTGTGTGTGTGTGTGTGTGTGTGTGTGTGTGTGTGTGTGGTGTGTGTGTGTGTGTGTGTGTGGGTGTGTGTGTGTGTGTGTGTGTGTGTGTGTGTGTGTGTGTGTGGTGTGTGTGTGTGTGTGTGTGTGTGTGTGTGTGTGTGTGTGTGTGTGTGTGTGTGTGTGTGTGTGTGTGTGTGTGTGTGTCAGTCAGTTCAGTTCCTGTTCAGTCTGACTGAGGGAGGTTTTTGTACGACGCTTTTTCACTGTGTGAACACCCACTGACTGTTGGGGTTATGTACACTCTGACAGTAGTAAACTGCTGCATCATCAGTCTGGACTCCACTGATGGTCAGAGTGAAGTCAGAGTTTGATCCACTGCCTGTAAAACGGTTTGAAATCCCTGATGCTCGAGTGCTAGTATCGTAAATGAGCAGTTTAGGAGTTCCTCCATCTCTCTGTTGGTACCAGGCTAAATCGTCACTATAAATATTCTGACTGGTCCTACATGTGATGGAGACGGAGCGTCCCGGAGCAGAGCTCACTGCTCCAGACTGAGTCACTGTGATCTGGCCTCTGGACTCTGAGGAGACAGAGACAAAGACATAAAGCAGCGTCATGGTTTTGTCCGCTTCATTTCAGAGGGACGGATGTTCACAGAGGAGAGGAGTTTGATTCTCTGGACTTTACCTGTGAAGCAGCAGCAGAGGAGAGTCCAGATGAGGACGCAGATCAAAGTCATGTTTTTGATGAGGAGGATTTCTGTGGCTTCTGTTGTCATGAAGGACAGCTGTCAGTCATCCAGTGTTCAACTCTCAGGACTATAAGGTCTCCCAGAGCACTGGAGCATGGTGCTGCTGATGCAAAGTGTCTCTCTATGGAAATGCTCTGACTGACTCCAACAGGGACCTGGATTATTGATCACGAGGAAGAAGATAAAGAAGATGGACCTCCCCTGGGGAAAGATTCTGTTTCCTCTCTGTTTTTTGTACACACACACATTACAAGTACATAGGTGCACAGGAACATGTGCCAGGGAGCACATGGGGGTTCGGTGCCTTGCTCAAGGGCACTGCCGCCCGGAATGGGTCAGGGCTCACTTGTTCTTTCCAAAAAGTATTTCTCAATTTCATATAATTCACTCCCACACAAATCAATGCTCTCTTCCTCTGAAACAATCTAAAATAACGTCATTACATGTACTTCATTCAATACGAGTATTTTGCTTTTTAAATGTATAACAGCTCATAAAAAAAGATTCAATACTTCTCCATAGTTTGTGAATCTGTTTCAAACATTTGAAGCAGTTATTATATAAACTGGGTAAACTGTGGATGTGTTTGGTGAGTTTGTTTGTGTCAAAGTCAGAGAGCCGTGTCTCTCTACAGTGAGAGGTTTTTGTACGGCGGCTCAATGACTTTGTATCACTGTGGTACACGTTCGGTGGAGGAACCAGACTGGAGTTTGGAAGTAAGTCAAATGTTAATTTATAAGAGCAGTTTCTCTTTTGTTGTACTTTTTATTTAGCAAACTAAGAGAAATAGTTGCCTCTCCATGTCATTGTATAAATTCTTCTCAAATATTTTGCACTGAGAGGCTAACTTTACTCCAGCAAAAGACGTTTAAATGTTTTCATGAGAGTTAAACATTGAACAGAGAATAAATCATTAATTCCACCTTTAATGGTGAAGTAGCATCTTGAGGGCTGGTAGGTTTAGTTCAGTGTGTCAAAGTCAGAGAGCCGTGTCTCTCTACAGTGAGAGGTTTTTGTACGGCGGCTCAATGACTTTGTATCACTGTGGTGGACTTTTGGTGGAGGAACCAGACTGGATGTTGGAAGTAAGTTTCTGCACAAAAACTAAATATGATGTTGTTAAGAGACGTTTGAATTCTGTGTTGGAATATTTGAGAGATAGATTTTTATTATTTTAATTGTAATGTTTAGATAGTATTAATATTCATGTTTTTATTTCTCTTCATCATTGAGCAAAGTCGGAGCAGCTTTTCTTGAAATGTCTTTATACATTCCCAACAAACTGTCATTTAAACAGCTTCAAATGTGAAAGGATAAAACTGCAAATGTTAAAATAATCTTTCCTTTAACTTATTTTGAATTTTCTATCTCGGTTCTCCCTTCAGTTTTTGAATAAATTAAGAATACAGTTTTTAAATACAGATTAACAGAGTAAAGATATCGACGGATATTAAAAATGTGTTCAATTCTTTTAGACATTATTTTAAAGTTTGTAAAACTGGGTAGTGATTGAGATTCACATTGAGCACAATTGATTGCTCCATTTCCTGTATTTGTTCATTTATCCACTAAATGATTTAATAATGGTTTGTAGAGTTCAGGTTTTGGATGATTTGAACAACAACTACTTAAAATGTGTCCTAATGTTGTACTTTATTTCCAGTGTAGTCTGACATATTTCAGGTGATTCTGTCTCTGTGCTGATTAGCATGAGAGGCTTCTTAAAGGGAAGTGAAACAATGTGTGAGTGAGAGACTGATGGAGCAGAACCAACATCTGACAGAAACTCCTTAAAGGAGAAACACTCTCACAGTAAAGGTGTCCCAGTGTCTGCTGGCTGATTGACAGCTGTGTGCTCCCTGTCCTCTAATCTGATTGGTGTCTCCTAGGTGATGTCCGTCCCACCCTGACGGTGCTGCCCCCCTCCAGAGAAGAGCTGCAGCAGGGGAAGGCCACGCTCATGTGCCTGGCCAACAAGGGCTTCCCCTCAGACTGGAGTCTGGCCTGGAAGGTGGACGGCAGCAGCAGCAGCAGCAGCTGGGAGGAGAGCAGGAGCCCCGGGGTGCTGGAGAAGGACGCCCACTACAGCTGGAGCAGCACCCTGAGGCTCTCTGCAGACCAGTGGAGGAAGGTGGGCTCTGTGACCTGTGAGGCCACCCAGGGCTCCCAGACTCCGCTCTCAGAGACACTGAGGAGAGACCAGTGTTCCCAGTCCTGAGCTGACTCACTGGGACTCTGTTCTCTCTCTTCCTCATTCATGATCAATTTTAATCAAATTGAATGATTGCAATACTTCAATTTTCATTATTGTAATTATGTGTATGCCATTAAAAAAATAAAGCAAATTAAATGTAAAATAATCAATGGACTTTTTTTATAGAAACCTTTGCTTTATCCAACATGTTAGAAATACAAGATTTTAACAAATGTCACAGTAAGACTTTACTCGTGGTTTTATTAATCCACTTTTGAATCACATCATCTGTTGCCATTTATCCACCGTATACTCTTTGAAGCTCACCCAACTATCTGTTTACCAATAATATCCTAATATATATTAACCAGCTGTAGATGGATGGATAAGAGTGCTGCTTACATTATATAATTAAAAAATACAGTACTGTACATCTACATTACTTTTTTTTTTTAATTAGCAATAAATCAGTCTATCAGTATTATCAGAATATTTTCAGAGTATAATAATGATAAAATTATCCAATATGTTGCTTTTATGACATTTACAAGATTACAAGAGGAACACCATAACTGTTTGTAGACTGAAAATTTTTTCTAATATTTGAGAAGATCTCAAAGGATAATATTTTGGATCTCCTTCCTCTGTTTCAAAATATGGAGGCTTTCGGTTATTTATATTTAAAATGTTCTAACATGTTTAAACATGTCATGTGGACACCTGGGTTTATTTTCACCCGAGGTAAGCTAAATAACTACATATATGTGACCTGCTCTATCGAAATCAGTCGCATTGACCCGAAGACACATTTTGAGTTGTATACACTGTTGGAAAGAGGAGATTCCTAGCTTTCTAATGATATCAAGATTGTTTTTGTACTCCAAATATTAAGCAAAATATGTCACATTATATAATGACTGTCACCGAGTCATCATTTTGAGAAAAAGGCCTTCAAAGTTTCCTCTTCTCTGGAATCCATCGATCTGATTGATTATTAGCGGAGCAAATGATCAAAATAGTCCGGAGGGGAAATATTTCCGTTTGGATTACTGGTCTGGGGGAAGCTCGCGAGTGTGTGTGTGTATGTGTGTGTGTGTGTTTGTGTATTTTTGCGTTTGTGTGTATTGTGTTTGTTTCCCGGGGAAAACACTCACGAGAAACACCGGCTGTTGTTATGCTTGCTGTGACGTTAAATGACTCCGTTCTCCGCTTGTAAATATGCCGTTATAAGCTTCATAGTTGTATTTATCATCTAAATTTGCCGAAACAAGTTTAATATTCTGAAAGCCAAGACTTTGTTTAATTGAAATCAGATGAAAACAAACTGTAACGGACCCCGCCGTGTTATCTAGATAACTATATGCCTTACATTCATAATTTCAGCCGGAGGGAGGGGGGGCTGCGCTACGGAAGAGCAGATTGCGAGCGAGAGGTGCCTGTCATCTTCCCTTCACAAGCTTCACAAATGTATTTATCGTGTGATTTTGGAAATAAAAGTTTCATATTCTGAAAGCCAAGACTTTGTTTATTTAAAATCAAACAAAACACCCGAACCCCGAAAAAATAGTTTTTTACGCAAATCCACGTTTATTTTGAAATGAGCCGTTGCGACATCCGACTGATTTCGATAGAGCGGGTCACATATATATATATATATATTGGTTATAAAATGTTATTCTCTTTTGCAAAACAACATGCTATCTGGCGCCCTCTTCTGGTTAGTAAAACAGTCATAGTATAGTATGTCGAAAATATTGTAAAGTCATTAAAGTACGTTCTAAATTTAATTGATATGATTTCTATAAGTATAAGGACAATTCCATGACAAATGTCATAATATGTCATAACAAGTACACATATTGTATTCCATTAAAAACCATTGTTATTGTATGAAATGAAAAGTTACATAATTATATCACCAAAAGAAATCCAAGTATAGTTTGTCAAAACATTAATATAAAAGTCTACAAAGTGTTTGGATAAATGTGAAAGTTATACTATAGTATGTCAAAAATATTTAAAAAAAACATAATCTGAAGCCAATCACAGATTATAGTTAGTATGCCGAAAATATCAGAAAAAAACGACATATTATATAGTATGTAGAAAAATATGCAAAAAACGACATAGTATAGCTTTTCAAAAATAAGCTTAAAAAACAACGTTGTTCAGTTTGTCGAAAATATCATAACAAAAGGTTATGTCATAAATGTAAACAAAAGTATAGTAATCCGTACATTTGCAGAAAAAAGTTTTAGTTTTAATGTGTCAGAAAATAAGTCATAGTACGTTTGACATTTCAGAGAAAATTACATACATGTTGAAAAAATGCAACATACATAGTCGATAGGTTGTACAGCAAAAAAAAATATATATAAAAAAGAAAAAATGCATGTCAAAAACGTTGAAAAAACGAAACAGAATAGTATCTAAAAAATATATGTCGAGTATGTCGAACATTTATTATTACAGGTCTCCCTTGAAAAAGAGATCGATGATCTCAATGGGACCACCTGGTTAAATAAAGGTTTAATACAATTAGAAAAAAAGGTATATAATGTCAAAAGTTTTAGAAAAAACTGCAGAGTATAGTTAGTCGTACATTTGCAGAAAAAAGGTTTAAAAAATGTGATAGTATAGTATGTAAAAAAGTCACACTCTAGTATGTCTTGAATATCAGAATAAACAACATAGTGTAGTATGGTGAAAATATTGTACGAACAATGTCATTGTAAAGTAAGTCAAAATGATCATGAAAAAAAGTCATAGCATATAGAATTTTGAAAGAATAATTTGTCAAAAAACAGTATAATATGTTTATCTCATTAAAAAAAGTACATTTTTGGGATTGTGGACATTTAGCTTCAGCTGGTTGAACCATGCAGCTGTGATGTGTGACTGGAGACTCTTGGTTTGCTCTTCACTTCAGCGGCCTGCAGTTTGTTCTGTCAGCACTAGCAGCTATTGTCCTCTAGGGGTCTCTGTGGGCTTTGCAATAGCTTAAGCCTTACACCCACAGTCAGCCCTGCAGGGGAGGGGTGAAGTGATGGGGGCCTTACTGTACCGAGAGGGATGAGTCACCTTCTGAATGCGCTGAACACAGGAGGATATCACTGTAAAGCCTCTTGTGATTAGAGGGAACTTTCCCTCATTAAGGCCAGGTTGCTATGTTTGGCTCTGCTCCTCAGAGAGCGCATTCTTCCTTCTTCAAAAATAAAATAAAAACCCCAAATAGAATCATTTATTAATCTGTGCCTCTTGTTTGAATGGCAGATAGTGATTTTTAATTAAGTGGTATTATTGTGAGGATGAGAGGATCCCGAGGTTGTTCCCTGAAGGATTTAGAGTGAATGATCTTCGCTGTACAGTTAGTCACACTTTATTCCGGCTGCAATTCATATTATAGATTTATCTATAATAGATCTATAAAATGTTACCCAAACCCTGAGATTATGTTCTTAATGTGTAGCTTTGTCCACAACACAAAAGGTATTCCGTTTATGAAACTGAAATATTCACATTTATGAAGCTGTAAATGGTAATGTTGATATTGTTGTTTATTTAATTTCACTCAAACCTATACATTGATTATCGAACGAGCTGGCTTTTAGTCCAAACGTAGACAACTTATCAATATATCTTTGCTGCTCTACCCTTTATAATCATGATGATGATGATGATGAATATGCAGATGTTTGGGGTTTTCAGATTGTACACAGCCGCTGCAGTTGAACAAATATCAGCTATTAATATATCTGATTAACTGTAGTCATCTGTCTTAACAAAAACAAATCTTAAAAATCGATCTAAAAATCTATAATCATAAATTGACCCAAATTATGGCTGCTTGGTTGTGGATCTTTTAGTCAAAAATATTTCTACTGTATGTATTTATTTAATTAAAACACAAAATATAAAATACTTTTCCTTTCATCCTATTTTTTTATTCTGGAAAATATCAGCAATAGTTATGAACAGAGATATTTTCAAATGTGTGTACTCATAATTATAAAGCAGTAAGAACAATATTTACATTTAAGAAGCTGAAGCCGGTGATTTCTTTTGTGCTGTTTTTGTTTAAAATATTGGTAAACTTATTTATGATTATTTAAAAATGATACATTTTCTGTATATTTTCATTGTTGCAGATCCATTTCTGATCAATTTGAAATGAGAAATGTGGCCCCCACAATATTAAATGTGAAATGTAATAAACAGCGAAATTGATAAAAAACACTTTATATAAAAACAAACCAAGCCTTCAAAATATGGCGAGATGATATGTCAAAAATACAGTGAAGACACTTTAATGTTGTAAACAAATTTTTACTGATACAGTTAAGAATATTGATACAGCAATGTAAAGCTACCATAATGCACATACCTATGGACTTATGAATCATAATGGGCACTAGATGGATTATAATAAATAGTTGAACACAACATCTGTACACAGAAACATTGCCCCATAATCCATAGAAATGTACATATACCAGTACAACATTTATAATTCCATACATTTACGAATGACAAACAAAATTGATATCCTCCATTTTTTGCCTCTCCTTACTTCTATTTTTTGAAATAAACACAAGCAACTACTGAATTATGTACAGGTTCCTAAACAAGAAACTCCATAAAAGGCACAATTGTCTATACAACATTTACAACAAAAAAAGTACAAATAAAATGATTGGTCATTATTATAATTATATGATTGCACATACAATATGAATGTCAGCATCTGTGCTTTGAAAGGTGATTTGCAACAAAACAAACCCCTGAAAGTGTTTTCAGTCTTACAAAGTGACAAGAATTACAAAAAGAGAACAAGAAGAGCTTTCCATGTTGGGTTTTCAGGTGGCAATGACCAGTCTGTCTTCATCATCACTGGACACCTCATTATAGTCATCGAGGACCTTCTGCCAGCTGGTCACTGGCGGAGGTCGTGGAGGTGCAGGATCACTAGCTCCCTCTACGGGCGACTCCTTACCACCTCTGGTTTGAGGAGCTGGTGAGCACTGCTGCCGTGGGGATTTAACCCTTTCTTGCCTCTCGTCAGTCTGTGTGAGCTCTGCTCTGCTGCCGGGGGTCGCCCCTGGACAGCAGCTGCCTTTAAGAGGGGCGGGTTGTGACGCATGCATGCAGCCCCGCTCACCTCGAGATGGCTGTTCTCCCGGAGCTCCGGGGCTGCCCTGCCAGTCTGAGAGCCCAGGGAGAGGACTGAGGCTGGAGAGAGGGCTGAGAGAAGGAATGAGGGCAGGCAGGGCGATGTTAACGAACTGCAGACCTGGGACGTGTGTCTGGGGGCCGGTGATGCTGTGGGGAGTGGGGTTGGCAGTTAAAACCTGCAGCCCCAGGGTGGCATTGAGGGTGAGCCCTTGCTGGGACATTAGCTGGGTGGATGCCAGGCCTGTCTTGGTCAGCCCCATGAGGTTTAGTGTCTCCAGACCTAAGGGCTGTATGGTTTGAGCCTGCAGGCCAGTGACCTGCCCCAAGGGGAAGCAGGGCAACACACTGCTGATTGGCTGGGTCGACTGGCCCTCTGGATGGGGGGGAGTGATGGGAGCTGGTAACGGGCTTGTGTTTCTGTGAATGACGCTCACTGCGGGGATGGTGAGCTGGACGGGGCCGGCCTGGATTGGTACAAAGGTGGAGTAAGCTGCCAGGCCAGCGGGCACCAGCTGGATCCCCCCAACTGGGACCATGCTGTAAGAGGAGTGGGAGCGCTGTTGGGAGTGCAGGGGCAGGTGGCTGAACAGGTGCGTCTGGGTCTCTGTTCCGTATGTTTGGGATAGACTCTGTGGGGGAAAGTGCATGAGACCTTGAGAGCCATAAGAGGAAGTCTGAGTGCCCCGGTCCACAGGAAAGCCCGATTCACTGGCAACAGCAGGAGGAGCAGAGGAGGCGTCCTGTTCAAAAGAGAGAAAGTTTAATATTTGACTTAATTGTGGCATAATTGTGGTATAAGTGATTAAAGGAATTGTTTGGATTTTTTCTAAATGTGGTTGTTTGAGGTTCTAATCCATATTCAGTGTATGGCCTACAGTAAATTGTGGTTGACAACCCCCCCTTTCCGACGGGGAGCAAAAGTCGCTACCAACGCTCTATTCAAAGCCACCAAACTCCATTTAAATAACATAAATGTTACCTTGCGGAATAAAAGGTAACAAGATCAAAGACATTTTCTGTATTTTCTTTTCAATAGGTTTCTTTCTTTGCCAAATTCAGTGTTTTTTCTTCTTCCTGACACTTGTCAATTGTTCTATTGGATTATACTTTTTTGTATTCTTTTCAACCTAAAATGATAATTTAATTCAGATGTCTTAACATAAATGAATGGTATCCTGATATTAGGGCTAATGAACATGTTTACCCTGCTGGTAGTCCTTTTTTCCCCAACTCCTCTCAGGATCTACTGTAGGTTATACACTGACCTTGGACCTCATTAAACCCCACTTTATAAATAAAAACCAGCCCTTTTTTATGAAACTGCATTCCCACCAAACCTTATCAGAGTGCATACAAATATTCACCTTTTTTCAAGGCATTCACAGAAGCGTTGTAGAAGTGCCTCGCATGCAGGACTCAACGTAAGGGTATGGATAGGAAAGAAAGGAGGTGGGTGGAGAGCGGTGACGAGAGACATGATGAAAATACATGGGTCTCACCTGGCCTATCCTGGAGCCCTTGCTTGGCACTGGGGGACTAGGGGGGACATCAAAGTCAGGGTAGTCGATGGACATCTGCCTGCATGGCGACATCGGGCTCATCATGTGCACTGAGTCTGTGTCTGAGGTGTAGGAGTCTGATGTGATGGCAACAGGCGGAGGAGAGTAAGGGAGTGGCATTGAGCTGCAGCAGGACCCGGAGATGGATATCTGCTTGCTCAGGGAAACAGGGCTCATCATGGGGACAGAGTCTGATGTGGTGTGGGATTCAGGAGCGGGAGGCCGGGAGAGAGACAGGGAGATTGAGCTGATTGACATCTGGGCTAGGAGGTTGCTAGGAGGGACCTCGGCCTCCTTGGATGGGATGTGCTGAGGGCTGGCAGAGACAGATGGGTTGGTAGAAAGGCCAGACTCTGCCTGGCTGTCCTCCTCTTCCTCCTCGTTGTCATCATTGTCCTCATCATCAGCACCATCGGAGTCGTCACCATCCGAATCCTGCCGGTCGGCACTGCTCACTTGACTCCGGTCTCCTGCAGATGAGAGAATATGTAAGATGGAAGACTATTCTTGGGTGGATTTACAGCACATATGAGTCATCATTTGAGTTGTTCTGAAAGAAGCTATTTGGTAGTATTTCTCCCCAAAATCTTCATTGGAATATCAATGACTTCCTGTGACACCTTGAAATTGTGGGGAAAATGTCATATTTGTATGTAAATGCACCCCTTATTGGATTCTTTATTCAGTATATAGGCAGACGGGAAAAAAAAGTTGTCATTTTTAATTCAAGGTTACACAAGTGAGTAATTTATTCGCATATTTAGTTATTTTGGGGGTAAATTATCCCTTGTTTTTTCTTCTTTATCATGGAGGCTTTTTTCACACAGTTAGAAAAATCCACCGCAATTCAGCGATGTTTTGAGCTGCTGCTGCAGTGCTGCACACCCTACACCACCACACGCCCCTGAGCTACATCGCAGGCAGAGGAGGAAAAACAAATATGCTCTTAAGAGACTGAGACCATAGAATGCTTTCAGGCAGCTCCTCTCTCTCTCTCTTTTTCTAAAATTAGACGCAGCAATTTCCTCTTTCTAAACGCTGTGCATGCCGCCCACATGCGCTTTTAGTTAACAGAGGAAGAAGCTGCATTTAGAATTTCTAATTAGACCATGGTGAAGCTATTGATCAACATGGCAAAAGAGCACAAGCGAGAGACACAAACTGTGTTTTATATCTCATACCACGAACAGGGGAACTATTTAAAGAAGGGCAATCCTGTTGTTTGACACTAAAGCAAATGGGGTAAACAAGTGTATTAAGGCAAGTTTATAACCGTAAAAACAGTCTAATCACAGAGATTATTTCATTTGATTCGGTATGTATTTCCTTTACAGATAAGCAGTGTACCTGAGTCCTCTGCGTCCTGATCATCAATGAGACCTGCAGGAACCCCCATCTCCATGCATTTCTTACTGTGGGCCTTGGATTTCATGTGCTTGGTCAGATTTCCTGCAAGAGGAGAGACAGGAAGGTCTTACAGGTGGGTAGAGCTCGAACAATAGCACAGAAGGAGTTTATGTAAGAGAATGCGGTCTTTGGGCAAGCTGTACATACAGGGTGAGTAACTGATAAAGACATTTTTAAATGAACGTGGGTTGCTCTGACATCGAGTACTGTTCTGCAGTGTGGCGTGGGTAGGCAAGTTCGATAGCAAACGGTGAATCACACTGTCTTGGTTTGAGAGATGGTAAAACACTGTCGTTAATTTTATAAAAGGGAAAGTTAGAATAACAGTTTAGGGAAATAACAATACACTGTCTCAAATGTGAATTGTGAGGAGACGAATTGTATGTTCAGATATAAAATCAGTGAAATATTTTTTTTTTTAATTCATGTTAGCATATTCATGAGGTTATATATGTATTCAGTAATGTAGAACCACATGAAGTGCACTATATTAAAATTCAATAAAAGTAGGTTTAGAAAAATCCCATAGATGGTAAACATCTGACTATTACATGTATTGTACTTTATTCACATGAATTGAGAAGCAGTGGCTTTAAACTGAATATCTGCTGACGTCTCACCTTTTGTCTTGAAGGAGAAATTGCAGTGGACACAGTGGTATGGCCGGACATCAGAGTGGGTGCGGATGTGTTTGCGTAGCATGCTCGGCTTCTTGCAGCGGATCCCACATTCCTCACAGATGTATTTACCGCGTCCACGCCCACGTACGTAAATATATTCTTCATTCGATTTGTATCTGGGGGTTGCAAAAGTACCAAGGCTTACACATAAAACCAAGCAACTAACATTTCTTATTGCTGTATAATATAAAGTTAATTGTCATATCATTTGAAATAATTGTTTTGTTATTCAATCATACCCGCCATCGAATATTTTGACCCGTCTTGGTTCTGTTTTAGATGTTGCTTCTTTTTCTGAGTCGTTGCTGGCCTGAGATTCTGGTAGCACTTTACTTCTGGTTTCAACTGATAAAGACTTCTGGATTATTGGTACCTGCAGAAAGAGAAAAGTCATTGATTTCTTTTATTTAAGAAACAAGGTAGCAAAATAAGAGAATCTAAAAAAATCAAACTTGGATTAGTTCTTACCCTGGGCATGACATCCTTCAGCTTGGTTGAGTAAGACAAGATGTCAGATTTCCCGCTAGTTTTTATGGCCGAGGTGTAGTGTATTTTCTTGGATGTCTGCTTGGAGTCAAACAGAGACATGAGCACCTTGGTGGGCAACCCAAGCGGGTTATGGTTGTTGGGGCTGACAGTCCAGACAGCATATGCTGAAGTCTTCAGGTCAGTCTGTGGAACATGAAGAGGTTTCCTCTTCATCAAGAAACACCATGTGAAAGTGGTAGCAGTTTTCAGGCTGGGAAAAGACAGGCGATGACTGTCTTTTGTGTTAACCACAGACACAGATGTGGTCAGTTTCACCTGACCACCGTGGAAGCTGGAGGGCCTTATCAGGCATTTAGCAGGAGTCCATCTTTGTTCCTCAGCTTTCTCTTGAGGCTTCAGAGTGATATTAGCTGGGATGGAGGTTCCCTGGCCACCAGTCGTAGTATTCAGGGCAGGACCAGCCTCCTCATGAATAACAGTGGTTGTGTCTTTATTCAGTCCAACACTGTCAGGTGACATAGGCTTAACATCATCAGTGGCCTGTGAGTCTTTCTCCCCATTTGTTTTGTCCTGCAGCAGAGGTGGGGCCTCCGTTTCAATGGGACTGTCCACCGGTTCAGTTGTGCAAACCTGCCTAACAAGTGTTAGCTTCCGCTGCCGGGTAACCTCTGACATCTTGGAATTAAGATAATTGACTGACCTTCCATCGGTTAGGCAGGCCACACCATGCTCATCCTTAGCCCGCTTTTGGTGCTTTTCCATGTAGATGTCCAAGCTATTGGCCGGTGACAGCATTCGTTTACTGGAGGCAGTGGGTTCCTGCTGCGGGCATAGAGTCACTGATGCCAGTTTCTGTGTGCAATGTAAGGACCCAAGAGAAGGTGCTCGTTCTCCAGCATTTTTATGTGTGCTAACTATTTGAGTTTTCGAGGCATCCTTCTTTGCAGTTGTTACAGCATGAGTATCACTCTCTACACTGTGAGTGGATGAGAGGCAACTCTTATTGGACAAAGAGGGCGGATGATGAATCTGCTCATGAGTTATAAGGATCTGTGGCAATGGTATAGCACCAGCATGGGTCTGATCAAATGTGGCCCTGTGCTGTTCAACTGACAAAACAACAGTCTGTGTCTTAATCTCAGAGGCTTGTTGCGTGGGTTGACCAATGTATACATTTTGGAGGACATCTGTAGACTTTGTAATGCTCATAATTGGATTGGCAATGGGTATGGTTAAAAGTGGCAAGGCTGTCTGAGTTCCCTGTGTGCTGGAGAATGGAAATGTTTGGCTTGCTCTCAGAGAGGGACACTGCAATTGGTATTTGGGCACAAAACTTTTATTTTCTTCAGAGTCGGCTGGTTTGTTTGGGATATTTTCCCGACAGACTAAGATCTGGCTCAACGGCTGTTGTAATTTATGGCATATTTGAACCCTTGATGTTTGGTGCCAAGGGTGTGGAAGGCCGTGGACTTGAGGCTGCTGAGTTGGGCTACCCAAATGAATACTTTGCATCAATTGCTCATTATTTTGCAAAGGTGCTTCTCCAGGATGCAAGACAAAAGGCTGAGCCGTGATGCGCCTATTGGCAATGTGAATCTGCTGGGGTCGATTCTGAGTTAAAGAGCTAACATTTGTAATGGGAGGTTTATCTAGAGGTAAAACAGCCTTTCGAACAGGTTGCTGACTCTCGGGGCTAATCTTTAAAGACATTTGGCGAACTAATGGCCCCCGTCTTCTTTCAATAAGTGGCACCTGGGTAACTTGGGGGATTTGTCCAATTTTATGCTGGCCAGCAGGTGAAAGAGATCTCCTAGGAGATACATTGCCACAGTCAAAGGACTTGCTACGGTATTCACAGGAAATCTCCACAGAGGGTTGAGTGTAAGTAATTTGTTCAGATACGGCACGCCTCATCATTCCAGGCACACCAAGGGTGTTGAAGGCTGTTGGCAAACCTTGAGAAGGCTCTGCAATTTTGCTGACAGACTCCCCTCTAGATGGGCTCTCTGACCTAGATGGCTCATCTCTTTCAAAAGAGGCAGATATGCTGGAACAACGAGAAAGACTACTGTCCCTGCTGAGGCTTCGCGAGAGGCTGGACTCAAAACTGGATTCACCTGAGGAGTGTTCCATTTGAGCGAGACGAATCCTTTTCTTTTTTGGCGGGAGTTTCTCTGCTGGTACTTTAGACAAGCTCTCACTTCTCTGAGGCCAATTGAACTGATCGTGAGGCTTTTCTGCTGGCTCAGTAGTCTGCGTGTCATGATCTCTGTCGGGTTCCTCTGTGACCAGAATCTCAGGAACTTGAATGTTATTTTGCCGAACCAGACGAGACTGATGGACAGGAGTAGAGTTTTCAACAACTGCTACTACTGCACCAACAGTGCATTGTTCCTTCATTTGTTTTCCATAGTCAACACTCTTGGAATTAGACATTTGGTCATGGTAGCCATCGGATGAAACATTTGTTATTGGATCTGTTTTGTGCTTGTTGAGGGGATCCTTCTCAATATCAACAGGAGAGGCCCTGTCAATAGATTCAGTCTCAAATGAATTTGGTCGGCTTAGAGAGTTTGTGTGTCTAATGACAGAAGTACCACTGCCCTGCCTTTGCAACTCTCCTTTAGTAGAAGTGATGATTTGGGTTTCTCGAATTGGTGACAGTCTGGAATCTAAAGTGTTAATACCTCTTGCTATGAGCTGAATCTGAGGTAGCTTGGACTGGTTATTTTTGGGCTGTATGTCTACTATTACAGCATGCTGAGCAAAAGTCTGACTTGCCAGAGCTGTTGGTAGCTCAAAACTAACTGAACAAGGTGGATTGGTGTCAGTAGGAGACTGATCATCCTCATCTCCAACACTTTTCATTTTCCTTCTCTTCCTAATAGATGTCTGTTGATCAAGTATCCCTGAGCCGCTAGTTGATCTGGGGACTATAGGCTGCATTATGTTACCATGGAAAACATCTTGATCAGCTTCTTTAACTGGGATTGGCTTGTTTTTTGGACCATGAAGCTCAGAGCAGTAGAATTTCTTGTGAGTTTCAAAATTCTCTAACTTTCTGTACCGATTACGACATGTTTCACATTCATACATTGTGCCTTTATTTTGTTGAGGCTTTCTGTTTCTGTCTTGACTGTGCTCGAAAGATCTGCTTCTTTGTATCAGCTCTATGGAACTGCTTTGACCATGATAGCCCTCATCCATGGAGCGAACAGTAGGGAGGCCATGCCCCTCACTTGTGGAAAAGTCCTCAACTGCTACTTGTCTGACTAAGGTACGAGAATGTATTGCTTGGTTTGGGGTTGATGGGGCTGATGAAAATACATCATCACTATACAAACTAATTTTGTCGTCAAATGACTGACAAATTCGCAGAGGGTGGGGGAGGGGGGCAACGTTAAGGGGAAGAGCTGAGTGCCCTGGTGTAGTAGGCATTGAGTTACTTCTTGTTATTGGCAAACAATCCATTGGCGGGTATTGGGAAGGTACAGAGAGGAGAAATACTGGCTTTGATTTATCTGTGGGAGTGAAGGGAGACTTGGGAATATCTGAGCTGGAACTTGACCTTCTTCCCATTGGTTTGAGATCAAACTGAAAAGAGTCTTTAAATATGTAAGATTTAGGAGAGTCTATGCTACCTCTCCTTGACAGAGATGTCCTCCTTGGCTTTACACTGTCCAGTTGCTTGTTGTCAACTACTGCCTCATTATCAGATATTAACTTTGAAATGCGTTCTTCAAGAGAGAGTGCCCTGACTTCTAATGGTGGACGCATCTGTCCTTCCGTTGCACGTGGCTTTTGCTCATTTGCTACATGCATTACTGTTGCAACCACAGGAGGGACATTAGGAAGAGTATTCTTCCCAATGTCGATGTCCACCGGTGGAGTAATCTTAACAAATGGGCTGGGTGGACTCATTGCCTGGTCAGCACTTTCAGAACGTGAGAAGTAGCCAGAATCGGTACTTCCCAAACTGCGAGGGCTTAGTAGACATTTGATCTGCTGCTGTTGGGAAAAGTCTGTTGCTTGTTGCCTCTGAAGCTGAGCGTGTCCACCTAACAGGGGAGACTTGCACTGGTGGTCTTCATCTTCACTCACAGTATCCAGTGAAAGATTTGTACCGTCCACCTCTTTGAGAGATGACAGGACTGTGATGCTTGATCTCATGTTGGCTATCTGGAACTCTCGTTGCCGTTGTGAGGCTGCTTGCTCAGGTGCTGCACATGTGACTCTCGGGCTATCTGCCCTCAGAGGGGAGACATTAACTGGGTATACAACAACTTTTGGAAGTGAAGCTGTTACTTTGGGCTCATGTGCCCTCTCACTGGAAGTTTGTTTAAATGACTCAAACAAAGCCGAGTCGTCTTCCCCGTGGCTTGCTTGGGTTGTACCTGCACTCTGTAAACTATTTTCGGACAAAGCTGCCACACTGCTCTGTGACGAGTCAGGGTCCAAGTCTGCAGTGCTGCCATCCTCATCACTGTCCCCGCTGTCTTCCGCCTCCGAATGTGTCCCTAGGGCTTTGTCCGATTCTTGAGAGAGCGAGCCACCTCCAGATTCAGAGCGTGCAATGAGACCCAGTTTTATAGCATGAGCGTGTGATTTCTTGTGCTTGTACAGGTTGCTCTTAGTTTTGAAAGAAAAGCCACAAGTAACACAGGGGTATGGCCTTTCTCCTGTGTGAGACCTGATGTGTTTGAGCAGCACGCTGGGTTTGGCACATGCCCGACTACAGTATTCACACACATACTTTCCGGGCTTCTTAAGCTTCTGGTCCTTGGAAACCTGGTCAGCACCAAAGTTCATCACAGTGGTCATCTGGACTTGGTTGCTGCCAGGTGTGACTGGGACCTGAATGGTGCTGGGAACTGTTGCTGAAAGGGACTGGCATGTGTGAACAACTGGTGGTTGGCTTTGTGGCAACGCATTAGAGCCTGAGGGAACAGGTGCATGGGGAATAGTGGATGGTCCAGTATTAAAGCTCATGTGCAAGCTGGGCTTTTCTGGATTTGAAGCAACAGGCATAAAATGCGGTGTAGCAAGTGGAGAGGACTGCATTGGAGTACCCTGTGTAGATGTCTGCACATTTCCCTGTATTGGTGCTGCAATGCCAATAAAGTTCCCTTGCTTATCAATATAATAAGTCTGCATATGGGAAGGTTGGCTCTGGACAGCAATATTAACAGCTGGCATTGTTGTTAAATCACCACTATATTGGGCATTAAGGATGGAAGCTGGTTTTTCAATGGCTGTGACTTGCAATGAGCTTTTCCTCTCCGCCAGTGTACTAAAGTCAGGCTCCATGGCCTGAAGTAGAACATCAAGCGAAGCACTGCTGTGGTAAGGATCTCCTTCAAAGCTGGGGTCTCTGCTGGTGCTGTCTTTGGATTGAGACACTTTAATCAACGAGCTCCCTTCACCATCAACAGGCTCAAGTGATGAAGGCCTAGATGATGTTTCTTCCTGCTTTAGCTTTTCAGTGTCGGTTGAAGATGACCCCTTGTGAAGGGATGCTGCAACAGGTTGGGCATATTGTGGTTCTTTGTTCCCACCTGGCGATGCTGAAGGATTGTGGGAAGGACTGTTAGAGGAAGAGCAACAAGAAGAAGGTGTAGTTTCCTTGGACGATGTTCCGTGAAGCGCAGCTTCAGGTGTTTCCAACTGCAGTGGCTTCTTCACGGGAGATTTGGGAATTTTCTCTAGCCGATTTTCTGCAACAACCTTTTTCCTCTTCAGGCCTTTTATATTATCTGCATTTCTCCGACTGCTTTCAGATATCCCTATGGAAGAAAAAGACAAAAAAATCATCTTTCTACAAACTTTTCCCAACAAATACGATATAGGCAGACTAAGCTCAAAACTCCCAAAGAGATAATGAATAATAATTCCTGTGCTGAGTTGTTGAAATGTCCTTATTATCTTCTGAAACTAATAACATTTAATAAAAAACTAGAGAGTGAATATAAATCTAACATAATGTTTTTTATATGGGGATCAACATTTTTTTTAATTGAATTTAAAAATAGTGCCTTTTTCCAACAGACCGCCCAGCACTTACCAAAGGTATGGCATACATTTTTCATCTCTCATCTAAAATCACTCATATTGAATTATATCTTTATAATACTTTTTTTAAACATTATTTTTTACTATGTAAAGACAAACTTGAAGATAAAAAGCATACCTTCTCATTGAATTTCTGAAAAATGTTCTGTAAAGTTGAACACCTTTAATCCTTATTTTTATCGTTATACTTAACTTCTATTGTTAAAATTGGATCAAAATGTATTTTATAATTAAGACACATCATCCTTACTTTTTATTTATTTGCCGTTTGACTAACAGCACAGAGGCCCACGCTTCATTACATGACATTGTTGACGTACGGAGGCTCCTCTGATCAGAAAATGCAAGTGCTTTCAAAACTCCATTCCAATTATAAAGTAGTATGTTTTTTTAAAAGGGCGCACCCATACCATGCTGTCCCATTCGTCGGGTTGGCCCGGCATAATGATTCAGGCATGTGTTTTTAAGGACATGTTGCATAAGGTTTTAACAGTGCCCTGTCACAGTTTCCTGGCTTGTGTAGGTATTTCCCAAGATGAGGTCAGGGTTCTTCCAAGGTCTCTAGTATAATTAGATTGAGGAACGCCTCGTCTTTACATAAATTAATCAAACAACCGATGTAATACGCATTTAAAGCAAACCCTGTGATCTTTGATAACTCGTTTTAAAAAGAAAAACATTTGTATTAATTAATTCTGAAAAACATGGGAGAAGGATTTATTTTCCTATCAGAACTAAGCAAGTCTGAAAAAAAAGATGCCAGGAATTCCCCATAAATCTTCAATCATAAAAAGTACTTCAGTGTTTCCCATACATCGATTCATTTGTGGCGGGCCACCACAATTAAATATCGTCCGCCACAAATAGATCTCATATAAAAAAATAAAAAAATAAAATGTTTTTTTTTTTAAACATTTCTTTTTTTTTGGTGATCTAATGGATAGTGAGGTGGGCTGATGATCGGAAGGTTGCGAGTTCAAATCCCGCCTGGAACACCACCACTAGTGTGCCCTTGAGTAAGGCACTTAGCCCTCAGTTACTCCAGGGAGAATGTCCCTGTAATTGTTCATTGTAAGTCGCTTTGGAATAAGGCGTCTGCTAAATGCCTAAATTGTAAATTGTAAATTATTATTATTATTATAATATTATTATTATTATTTTTGAGAGAATAAACCCCACAGATCCTCAACTCCGGTGTGTCTCACTCATTAACAACGCAACACAGAGCAACAAGAACGTTGTCTGCTACAGTAGCCATGAACTCGCATTTATTTTGTTATTTGACGGGGGGGGGTTGATGCGTGGGCCACCCGAATAGGTTAAGGGGCCTTTGGCTTTTCTGACGGGGTGCGGTGCCCCCACAAATAGAATCAAATTCTGTTGGAAACACTGTACTTCATAAACAAACTACATGTGTCGCTTTAACTTCTATCGTTAGATAAACAAAAAAAACATAAAATCAACAAATTCCCTCTGCTCTGATATAAGTGTAACTCCGTTCTCTAATTAGTGAATAACAGTAAGAAGTTCGGGATATTTAATGTAAAATCAAAACCGTGCCTGAAAGATTAAGCGAGAAAGGGCTACTGAAAGAATTAACCTCTTTTTTTAAAGCGGTTTTCAAAGGGATTAACCTTTTACCTCTTACCTTGAGAGAGGATTGAGATATTCTTATTTGTGCTACTTTCTATTTGGAGTCTCCACCCAATCTCAATTACAGTGGGTGATATAATCAAAGCTTGCACGTCCTTCGTATAGCCTGTTTTTTTTTTCTTTGAGTAAGATGTTGCAGTGATAAGTTTCACTAAGCTTGTACAGACATCATGAAGCTGCTTGGGTTTGAAAAAACTGGCTGTTAATTTAGTTACATAAAGCAATACAATATCTTATGAATTACAATCTGTGAAACAAATATTATCTGCAGTGTTATCATTTAACTTTCTGCAGAATGTGTATGGTCACTGCCAAACAAATAAACACAAATATATTTTAAAAAGTGTGCCACAACAAGTCTAAAAATGTTGCTACTGTTAAATATTAGTGAAATTCAACTTTGATCTTGCACATAGTTTTTCTGAAGCAGAACAAAATCAAGGGAGATGATCCAGATGCTACACTGCAACTAACTGTTATTATTAACTTTACTAATGTGTCAGTTTAGCATTCTTTAAAAAAAACAATATAGAGTCCAGGACATTTTTGATTAACCAATACTACAATACAATACTTGTGTCTTGCACAACTAACAAAAAAACCTATTGGCTAGGGAATTACATTTATTTATTATGTGCTTTTACTGAAAAGCCAATTTGTATTCCTTTTAAACAACCAGGTGATGAAAAACAAAACAAAAACATCCTTTGTATGAAAAAACAACTTGATTTTTGAAAAAAAACACATTTACTTTAAATTGTTTAGTCATGAAATAGAGCATATCTTACCTTTCTGTGAGCCTTTGGGGTCTTTAAGTTCTTTCTGTGCCTCTTCAATTTTATCTGTAAGACAAGAAGAGAAACCATTTTCAGCACAGATGCACACAGACTCTTGCTGAACAGCGAAGGCAGCGCAGAATGTAACCAATGATACTGGGGATGCTTTCCACACGGCTATAGCAGGGTGAAGGTCTCTCAAATGAAAAACAGATATTCTTCCATAGCTGAGAGAGAGATTCCATTATGGAAAGTTCTGTAATTATGAGGGGGGGGGGGGCAAGCCCTGTGTGCACAGTCACACACAATAACACAAGCATGCAAGCACACCCACGTACAGAAGTAACAGCGTGAGTAAGTATGAAATGCAGGTTAAAGTTTGAAAACTAGTCATTATGGAGGGTTCATTCGAGCGCTAACCCACAGATTAATTTGCATATTTAAATGCCATTTACTTCCCTTGGGGGAAATTCTTCCATACTTCACAATCATCACCCACAATCCAGCAGGTGAAGAACTTGTTTCTGTACAAACCATACGGACATGTGGGAGGTGACGCAGTATTCAGTGTGTGTTACTGCAATCAATATTTTTATTCAGTTCAATGTTCACATTTATTTCTTTTTTTAAACTTGAAAATAATACTAAAACTTTTTTTTTTTTTTTTCATTTAAATAATGAAACATGCCATTTGTTGTGTTTTAGTAGTACAACTATACCAGGTGCAAACTGTTATTAGTTTGTTGTTACAATAAAGAAAAACTGGTGCATCTTGACAATTCTTTTTTCCTCACAATTACTTATTCATCGTCTAGTATGTGAAACATATTCAGCTCACCACAAGTTTTGTTTCCTGTTAACCGCATTAAATATTCAATGTCGTACCAAAAAACAAACAGGTCGATGTGCAAAGAAATCCACAAAAACAATGTGCTCAAGCCAATCTTTTTGTGTGAATCCGTAAAAACAAACACACTGCACGCGATACAGTACGTCTTCATCACACTCAGAGGAAAAAGGGCCCTAAAGAAGCCCCCCATGTCTCTGCCTCCCCCAACCATGGAAACTCAAAGGAAAAATAAACCCTCTGTGGCTTCTCTGCCCTGCACATGACATTACAGTGCATGACGAGTCCTCGAGGACCAAGATTGCACAAACGTTAATGGAGGGTGAAAGAGGATGTTCTTCTGTGGTTCCCAAAAATCACAGAGCGATGCCGGGAATACTCGGAGGAGGGGGTGGACCCGAGCGGGCCAAGGAAGAGGTCAGTAGATTATGTCATCATATGTGTGTGTGTGTGTGTGTGTGTGTGTGTGTGTGTTACTATAGTCACACCCTTCCCCATCTCTCTCTGTATCCCAGGCACACGCCACAGATTACATAATGCGTCCCCACCCCTCCCTGTGCTGCCGTGGAGCAAAACAAAGGCACCCTGCCAGCAGAAACACAGCAACCGAGGCTCGTGAGGAGAGGGCAGAGTGTTTGTTTATGTTTTTGACGGAGAAGGTTTGTTTGTCGGGCTCTATTTACATACAGTATACATGTTCATGTGAAAGCTCTTCAACAAAAGGAATCAGGTAGGTTGTGTTGTCCTGGCAGCGAAACACAGAGGATCCCGAAGCTTCCCTCGTAGTTTCCACGGCTCAACCTCACAGCTTCCTCAAGAAAATATCCGTTATTGCAAAACCAATTTGAGATAATAAATGGTTATTTTAGTGGTCACAAGATTTGGAGGTGGATTTTCTACGAGCAAATGCTACATTAGTTGCACAGATTGACACATATGGCTTGTATTAGACCCACAGCCGCGGTTGATTACTGACAAACAAAATTCCTATTAGCGGTTGTGTGCGGTAGGAGACCCGAGTGTAAGCTATCATAGATCGGATTGCTTTTCTTACGTAACAAGCCACAAAGAAGACCCCTCATGCTGAATGACATGTCGTGGAAAAGAACAAGAAATACCTAAATCAGTGGAAAGGGACAAGGCCAGCTCAGAAAAGGAAAAAAATATATATTCCATGCACAGTGCCGCAGTTATTAAGACAGCAGGGAATGATTATAGGGTCGGTCATATTCCCTCATTATAGCTGTCGGGGTTTCTCATGGTGATATTACACTACATATTTTACTATGGAGGCTGTTAGACTCTCATGAAATCTGTGTAATTGTAGTGTAAGCACAGGAAAACAAAAAGAGGGATGTGGATGAATAACATGAGCATGACATTTGAGGGAAAACACAGTAGAGGGATACTAAACACAAGAAAGATCAGAGCTTAATGCTAAACTGTTTACAAGTGTGGTCTTAAACAAAAGAGGAGAACTTAATTGTGTACCGCAGACAAATTCCAATGCAGATGACACAAAAATAAAAACATGAACATTGCCAGAGGGGTTTGAGAAAGCTGTAAGCAAAACGCAAAGGAAGCATCTCACTGTCGTTCATAATTCAGTAGAAAAAGAGTCACTAGTGTTACTGAAACATGTGCGTCTTACTTTATTCAGAAAAGAGATTCTGACCCTCCTTCTTACGTCCTTTATCTACCTGGAGATCCCAATAACTCTCATAATGCGTCGCTGCTTGTCCTACAAATGTGAGAGCAGAACAAAAATCTAAATTGCAGATTGAGGTTCATCTCAAGGTGGCCGACTCGTGATCTTTTCATATGTGCAACGTGACATCCTGGGATAAGAGAGGATGAAGCTGGGAGGGGCCGGAGTGGGTTGGTACACGTCAATTAAGGCAGAGTTTGTGGGCAAGGGAGTCAGTCTCCTCGCTGGTCGCTGTCATGACAACCGCAAATCTTTAATGCAACCTCCCCCTCCACCTCCCTCCCTGCATCTCCCAGCCCACTCCTCTCTGCACTGCCGAGGATGGAATGTGATTATTTGCGCCCTGAGGGCCAAAGTGACGTCACGGCACAGGAAAACGTGCACGCTTTTAAATGCTGACGCTCGGGGTCGCTCAGTGGGAGGGAATCCCATCTCAACTCCCTTAAGGTTTCTGACAGACAATTATCAGTGAAGACGTAGCAGTAGGTTCAAACACATGCTAATGAGCTGGAGCGCCAACTTGCCTCTAAAATGGAGCTATTAAACCAAACTACTTCTAACAACATTACAGAGGTGGCAACTTTACGTACAGAAACAGCACAACTGCATCTCCCTGGCATTCCCCCCCGAGCCCCCTTCTGCCTGTTGGCCGACAACCACCAGGCTCCACACACTCTCCTCCCCTCGCTGCCAGCCTTTAACACATTCATATTTTTCCTCGACAGCCTGCCCTGCTGGGCCTCAACATGCCAAATGGTGGCAATCAACAGCAGCTTTCCGTCCATATGCACGGTGTTCACGTGTTTCAGATGGCCCCCCCCCGTCGGCAGGGCTCCAGCTTTGCCTGCTAGAAGCGAAGATGTATGTTTGAGGAGGGGGGAAGGACAAGTTGTTTTGCAAAAACAGCATCTGTGAGGGTTGAGGTGTCATCAGTATGCGCAACACTACGCCAGTTTACCAGCAACAAGCCTGAACAATGCTGGTGGACCACAGCGCGGGCAGACGGCCTCCACCAGGGATCGTGATGCAAATCATTTTTAGACGAAAATATTTACCGTCTAAGGAAAGTGCTAAGTGGAAACACAAAAGGTGAATGGGTTGAAAATGTAATTAATATCAACATGGCATCCCCAAGTTCCAAGTGTTTTTAATTATACGTTTAAATATGAAAAATAGTCCCCTTCTCAAAAAAGAAGTGCTAATTTGCAAACGTCTTCAGAACATACATCTAAACATTGGATGAAGGCTTTTAGATAAAGAGTTTTGTATACCTCTTTGTATCACTCCATAAAAAAATACTATCAAAAGCCATAACAAATCTAATCAATGTTCCCATATTTTGAGGGAAAATATGTAATATAAATCAGGCTATTAATAATAAATGAACAAAGGCCTATGTGAAGACAATCAGAAGATATTGAAGGTAACGGGCACGGTTCCCATAACCTTCAATATCTTCTGAAGATCATATGGTAGCGGCCATGTGCTAGTTAGCGCAGCGGGCCGGGTTTGAATCAGACCCCCTGTCCTTTACTGCTCGTCATTTCCTCTCTCCCTATTTCCTATCCATCTATCTCTAGGCAAAATAAGCCAAAAAAAGAATCTTAAAAAAAAGGAAAAGAGAAAGGTATGAAACTGGAAAGTTTGGTGCTACTAAAGATGAGATTTCAGGCTCAGAGCATAAGAAAGAGACTCCTTTGAGACAACAGACTGTTAGATATGTATTGTCAAACTCCATACATTTTGCAGGACATAGAAAGGGGGGAAATCTTTTCTAAAGATATCAGTTGTAAATTCTCCCCTGATGACTTGTATTAATGAGGCATATTCTAAAGCTGACCAGTGCATTTAGGAAGAATCACAAATAGACAAAGTAAGTCAAATAAACAACTAACTGCGTATTTTCTATACTTTCCACTATAGTCTGAAAGAAAACTGTGACATGTTTGAATACTTTAATGTTCAAAAATCTCTTTATCTTTCTCGTACTGCCTGTGCTGCAGCACCTCTTTTCACCCTCTGTCTGAAACCAGAGCCCATTCTGCTCTGATTGGTTAGCTGACCTGCTCAGTTGTGATTAAAAGATGTCCCGCCCCTTAGCCTATCACTTACGATTCGTTGGAGCGCTAGCCAATAGAAGTGTGAGTGTTATATAGTGATGCCACTATGTAACGGAAGTAAATAAAGGACTACAATGGAAGCGTTTCAGGCATGGGGGGAGCGTGTGGGAGAGAAACTCCTTCAGGAAGGAATTCTGGGATTTTAGCCTTTGCAGACCATTTACATGCACACACACCTACAGTATAACACACTACAGGAAAGGGACACCACTAAAAGTCCTTTTAAGGAAGCAAAATAGCACAACACAAGTCAGTCGATTAAAATATTTAATCGCATGATGTCCATAGTTAATCGCGATTAATCGCAAATGAATCGCACATTTGTTATCTGTTCTAAATGTACCTTAGAGGAATATTTTTCAAGTTTTTAATACTCTTATCAACATATGAGTGGACAAATATGCTTTATGCAAATGTTTGTTTATTATCATTGGAACAATGACAAATATTCTCCTGAATATTTTCAACACAACAACCTGGAACCTCTCTCTCTCTTACACTCTCTCCCAACCCTGTCTACTTCTTTGCACTGAGCCAGTTGCTCAAACAGACAAGCCTGTTTACAGTTGTTGGCGAAATGCCGCTCCTCTGTCTTCATAACAGTCAAAGCATGAGACTGAAGTTCCCACTGTGGGTCAAAATAATGCGCTGTGATGTGCAGTCGACACGTTGGATGCGATCCGAATTATCTCACACAGTCCCTCGTCCTCCACAATGTTAAGCTGTAGCCACCCATTTAGCTATCGCTGTTGTTGTCCAGGCGTCTCCCCGGCAAACTTTCAAGCGTGGTCTGCCGCAAGCGAGCGGCAGGAGCGGGTCTGTCAGCATCAGCTGTGTGCTTGGCTTGCTGTTTAAAACACCTTTTTTTGTATCCATATCTCTCGCTAGAATCTCCCACCATCCAACTAACAACAACAACGTCAAGCCTTTGGGCTCTGAAACTACGGGGCGGGCCGAGGACAAATACTCATGCGTTAATCGCACGTTAAAATAATTAGTGGGCCTGGCGTTGAAAAAATGTTGCGTTAACGCATTATTAACGCGTTAACTTGACAGCCCTAAGCATAACATATAAAATTGACCAGTGGATGAAAACACATTTTGTGAGTCTCTTTGCGTGGAGCCAGTAGTGGATATAACAAATCAACGTACAGTGGTTGATGTCTGGACTGCACAGTGTAGCAAACTAAACAAAGGCAGTGTTTGGAGAGGGAGAGGAGGAGGAGATGCCTCAGCAGGCTGAACATGACGAGATGGGAGCTGGCAGCTGCCCCCTTCTTCCCCGTCACTGTGTGGGGGGGAGATGGAGATTATGTAACTCAAGCACCTCCACCAGCCTGCTGCACACGCACCGACATCAAACACACCCTCGCAGTGGCTGATGCATTCTTAGAACGATCACTAACAAGGACTTTTTCCAGTTAACAAAAACAGATGGAAACCTAAGTCTACAGACGACATGATAAGTTACATCTCCAATCAATTTTGCTAATTGTTTATAAGTCATTCTTTGGGAAAAATGTGCAGACATTGCCTGGTTCCATATTCCAGATTTTGGAGGATTGACCACTTTTCGCCCTAAGCGACAGTCAACGGATATGTTTTAGGGTTTGGTGGATAAAAATGACCTTGAGGGTATTTTCAACTTGTACATTACATTACATTTGACTTGTTAGACGCTTTTATCCAAAGCGACTTACATACTCAATGCTGTGGACAATCCCCCAGTAGAGCCCGGCAGATTACTCAATATTAAAATAAAAGCTACTTGTACTGTTCATCAGAGCTGAAGCAACTAGTTGGATAAATAGTTAGTTATTTGACATTTTAATCATCTGCAAAAATAATTTAGGTCTTTTTCAATCAAAAGTGTAAGGCTTTGTAAGGTTTTGCATATGATGTTTCTCAGATAAAACAGGACATTTAAAGCCATATCAAGTTCTGGGAGCTTATTCTTCAGCCAATTATCAATAAAGAAATGTGAGGCAGATTAAAAGATAATAAAAAAAACAAGAACAGTTTTCCACGTCAAGACGTTTAAATGTGTTTGCTACTGTATAACTGAACACATAGACGGAGTTTAAACAATAAATCACAAGAAGTAACGGTAATTAATCTGCAACTGTTTTGATGTTGATTATTTGTTTAATTATTTACTCTTTTTTGACAGTAAATGTAATCTTTATTGGCTTGAAATGAAGAACAAGCAATCTATTATGCTGAGCTTGGAACTTTTGAATACGCCAAAAATCTATGATAATAGGTAGTATCCAGATTAATCCAGAGCCGTTTTAACTTCTTTGTTCCTTCATATAATTACAGTTTTATATAACATATGTAAAAGCAACAAGCTTTCCTTTCTTCGTGAGTGATTCAGTATCACTCACCGAAAAAATGCAATCAGTCTTGTATGACGATTACTATTATTAAAGGAAGACGTCTCCTCCTTTAATAGTCACAATAACAGCTGGGAGGTGTGTGAACTTTGCATAATACCCTGTCACCTTTGAGAGGAAAGTGTGTTTATCTTATTTGAGCTTTTTCTTCCTGCGGCCTGCGGAGGAGACGCAGCATTTCTGCAGCCCTCAGCAACCCATGCAATAATTGGCCCCAAGGGTGACCGTCAGCATCTGACACATTCTTCATCCTCACGGACACGCCCGTACAGAGAGACGGCCTTCAGGGAGAAGAACCGGTCTGAGAGCAGATACCCACAAGTGCTACAGGAAATCCCGCGGACAGACGATGATGCAGAGCAGAGCAGAGGAATCCCCCCCCCCCCCGCCATACCGTGAGAGTGTCCCATTACCCTGCAGTCTATCATCATCAGCTGGCTGAGAGGGGAGAGCAAAGTGACTTCCTTCCCTCTCCTTCCTCACATTAGCCGGACTGAGTGAATCGCTCTATCAAATGTAATCGACAGGACGGAGGAGGAGAGGATGAAGGATAAAGAGGGTATAGAGGTGAAGAAATGGGCTGAGAGCGAACAAGAGCATTTCGGTAATAGACTTTGTGTCAAGGTTACATAACATTCCGATCGTATTCATGCATCACAACAGCCTAGTTTGAACTCTAAAGTGTGTTTGTAGCTTAAAAAAAAAAGGTCCCAGAGACATTACCCAACAAACGTAGCTAATGTAGGGTGTTTAAATGGTGTGACTTCAAGACAAACAATCTGAGTAACCTATTAATAATGTATTTTATCTGGAAAAAAACGTCATACGCTAGTTAAAGCTTCTTAAATGTGAACGTTTTGGGCTTTTCTATGTTACATGTTGCTGTACGTTTAATATCTTTAAAGTTTTTGGTCAAATAAAACCCTGTCAAAATTGAGACAGCATTTTCCAAACAATGAAGTATGTCTCCAATGTTCTTCAGGGCAGGTAATGTGCGTGTTTGTCCAACCAACAGTCCAAAACCAACTAGATATTCCACTTTAGAAACTTTAGGCATGTTTGGCATATTGATAAATAACTTAAACAATTTAATTTCCAACTTAGTTAAGAATTTAAATGTAGGTAAGGCTTTATATTCTTCCTTTTTTGTGATTTCAATAAAACTTAATTTGTTTTATTTTTTTTTATTTACCGTTTTGTTGCATTTTTTTATTTATCTAATTGAAACACAAAATGACAAGAAGCTAGCATTGAACGTCTCCTAATTTCATGATTTTTTTTTTGTTTCTCATTAATAGTGTTGCTAATTTGAAAAAAAGTATTTTTATTTATATAAAAAAAAACGTATGTAGTAACATGAATATATCAAACTAAGGTAGTGGCATTTCTTCATACTGTATGTATATTGATGAGGCAACCATTACTAAAAATGATGCCGCATCTCTGTAGCATTTAAAAATAAAGCCTTTGAATTGAATGGAGGAAGAGGAAGAGGAAGAGGAGGGGTACCTTAGGACTTAAACAAAGCGTTCACAGAAATCTTGCTCTCTCTCTCTCCAGCCTGCAGATCAGCTGCTGACTGCTGAGCATGAAGGCGGAGGGAGGCTGCAGCAGAGCTTGTTTACGTGCAGCATGATGAATGGAGTATGGGCAGGTACGAGTTAAAAAAAAAACATTCTGCCTTAACTAGAGCTTCGAGGCGAGGCAACCTTTTAATAATGTATGCCTATAAACAGGGGCTGAGATGTGGATTTACTTGCTTGAGATCCATTTTCCATAATAATAATAATAATAGAGGACATGTTTGGAGGAAAGGCCTGGACCCTTCCCTTGTAATAATGTGTGACAAAGCTGCAAACACCAAGTCGACAACTGACATATTGATCAGACGCAGACAAAGACAGTGGTTTGGTATCTGTACAGTACTGCTGCCCCCACATGAAACTGTAGGTGGAAGAAGCAGCAGTCTGAAGGCCACTGATTATTGGGACTGCGTGGGCACCCTTGCGAAAAATTGTTATAAAAATAACACTACTGGGTGGGTAGAAAAGTGTGTGCGTGTGTGTGTGTGTGTGTGTGTGTGTGTGTGTGTGTGTAGGGGGGTTTAATGGCGCAGGCGGGGATGAACATGAATATTACCTCTTCGATCTTTTTCACAACAAACACAGACAGACACACATTCCCCCCAAAAATCTGCCAGCACCAAAATAGAAGAGCAGGAGCCAGACTCTGAACACAACACAGAGAGAAGCTGCAGCCAAGAAGCACAAACTAATTATTTCCTTCCTTTCGCAGTAAGAAATCATGAAAGGTGTGAAGCCTGTAAAGCTTGTTTTATTTAGGATGTAGCAAAGTAAATCACAAGCTGCCTAGGAGAATCTGGATTCTGCAGCTAACAATTATCTTCACCAGGGCAGTGCCCGTTTGGGATGTGCTTGTGCGGCTGTTTTTTAAAGTCAGTCTATTCATGCATTTACAGGCGGAATGGGTTTTCACAGTTTCAACTGCTGATCCAAATAGTTTCATAGCAACAGTTTCAGCAAGACACAAGTGATCAGTCCAAGGCTTGGAGACATAATCGAGAGATAGAAATGTTCACTTGTATATTTTACGTATTTTATCTAGAAAAAAAATCTGTTCAATTGTACAATTTAGTTTGTTTTCACATCAGAGTGCCTTTTAAAAGGGGAACTGAAGCCAATATTTATAATAACTTGTGCTTGCCTTTTTTTAACATATATAAATAAATATATATATATATATATATATATATATATATATATATAGGCCTACTCTTATTCCTTTTACCTTTTCTGCACTATACCTTTGCTGCTGTAGCGCTGTCAAGTTCCCTGCTGCTGCACGAATAAAGCAATTCTGATTCTGGTTATCTATGTTTTCTATGAACCACCAGACTCTATTGACAAAAGCTGCGTTTTTACACACAGAAGTCCCTGGTCTAGTACAGCCTGTTTTTCTCAATGGAGTCTGGCGCCTTCAAAGTGAACCCAGATAACTTCTTCCAGTCCCCTTGGAAAATGACTGTTTGACAGCACAGTCATTTGTCTGGATTGTGAAACAACATCAGACATTTGTGAGAAATGCTCGTCAGTTACCTACTGCCCCAAATAATTCAATTCGCAAGTGAGAACAAAGAAAAACAGCACATTTAAACATTTGAGAAGCAGTTTTAAGTAGTCACATATGAAATTGAGTGAAGAAGAAGAAGAAAATGTGGAGAAAATTGGAAAAACTGAAATATAAGAACTATTTGTTAGAACATTTTCCTATGAAAATTAGCGATGACATCATCTTTACAACTCTCCTACACTACTGCACTATAAAAGGTCCTAAATGGACTAGGAGCAACTTATCACCTCATATTCCTGTCTTTTTGAGCCTAACTGTTTCAGATAAGACATAAACACAGTCGCTGAAATTCACCAGCAAGTCCTTGACTGTACACAAACACCCACTTCTTTCTTTCTTTCTTTCTTAGCAGAGGCAAAAAAAAGTGGAAGTAAAACAAGCTGCACGTCAAACTTTATCCAGTCAGCATCTCGAGTTCCCTTCTTGCTTGAAGAATTAACACTACTGACGGCCAGTGTTGACAGGCCTCGTGGGACAGGAAGCATGTTTCAGTCGTCTCAGTTCGAAAAACAAGTTTTGCAAACATACTCTCTGTACAGTATGTCAATGAATAAGGAGGAGGCGGAGGGAGAAAGGAGGTCACATGCAGCTACGACTGTATTTAATAATCATGGTGATTAGGTGCGAAATGAATATTTGTCATTGGTTTATATCTTTGTGTTTCTGTTTCTTTGTGACACCCGGATACCCTAGCACTTCTTCAATACCACTTAAATGTAAAAGGTAGCATATTTGAGAAAATCTAATACTATTTTTTCAATTGTTAAACAACTTTGTGATTCCGTTTGTTCAGGAAGATTGTGTGAAACGATGAAAAGCTCCGAGCAGATACTAAATGGAACTTGGGTGAAATTGTTACCAGAGTCAAGTACATACAATCTTGTTTAATTGGCACATTTTAAGGAATTGTTTGAGTTTTTAGGAAAAACATTTACTTTGAGATATAGATGAGAAGATCAATACTACATGTCCCCAAAAATGGAGCTAGCAGCAGTTAGCTTAGCATTAAGACAGCAAACAGGTGGAATCACTTAGCCTGTCTCTGGTCAAAGGTACAAAACCAGCCTATCAGCACCTCTAAAGCTCACTGATAAACACTCCGTATTTCTTAGTAGGAATTTAACTTGAAAAGAGATTCCAGAAACCTACTTGTGATCAACAATAAGATAGACTACAAACAAACCACAATGAAAACAGAACCTCCTTTGCGGAGATAACATAAACCCAGGACCCGGAGCAGCCTGTGCCCCACATGGATGGTCAAATCAAAACTAAAAGCAGCGCTGTCTTCAGTTTAAGGAACTGAAGTCTAAAAACATGCTCGGGTCCCGAAAGACCCACAGCCTGCTTTTTGTCGTTTACCGTGGCGCTACGGTTGACTGACAGCATGCTGACTGCTTCCTGTCTTGAGTCGTTCACCTTGACATCCCACTCAGTCTCACAAGAGCGGAGTTATTTTTGCTGTGGACTTATAGTACGAGTCAAAAAACACCTCGAATGAAGAACATGTCTGCACCTGACACTGACATATTGTTCAGCACAGAACAAATTTAAAAATAGTAACTAATGCAGGGTGTTTTAACATGTCTATAGGACAAAAATGTTCACTTCTTACCCTGCTGATGTTTCATGGAACAAACACTGAGGAGCTCCTTTTGTTCGAAGGCAACAAGTGCACACACACTCCAGTGTCAACACAAGCAGTCACAAGTGTGTGTGTGTGTGTGTGTGTGTGTGTGTGTGTGTGTGTGTGTGTGTGTGTGTGTGTGTGTGTGTGTGTGTGTGTGTGTGTGTGTGTGTGTGTGTGTGTGTGTGTGTGTGTGTGTGTGTGTGTGTGTTTCCGCCCTATCAGCTGTGGCTGCGCGGGGCGTTTTCCTCTGAATAAAGTGACGAGGAGGGGAATTCCTGTAAGGCCCAGGAAGAGAGAGGGGGGGGGAGGGGTGAGGAGGGGAGGGCCTGCCCAAACAGAGCAGTCTGGGTGACGTCACTTAAACCGGCTCTGGCTCGCTCCAGGGGATCCTTCCCTTCGCTCTCCCTCCCTCTTTCCGTGTGTGTCAGAGGGGGAGGAATTTAGAGTGCCCTGCCAACTGCTGGTTGCCCAACAGCTTACTCACCGGGTGAGGAGGACTTCCTTCTCTTCATCCTATAACTCTCTATCTGTTCCCTCTAAATAATGAGGTTACATTTTAGAGTTGTATAGTTGTGTTAAAGCTGCGGTAATCAACAGAACATTTAAAAGGCAACTATTTTGATCAACAATCAATCAATCAAATCAATTTAGTGAGTCACTAAATTAAGGTGATTTGCTGTTTTTTTCTATTTTATGTAACTTTAAACTAAATAATAAGCAGGACATTTAAGATCATCATATTTCACTTTTTCTGACATCATGTATGGCACCTGGTTGCTACCTTTTGATGTCTTAGCTAACTTTCCTCATGGAATACATATAAATATAACTGGACTGCATTAGTGTATACAGCCAAGTAACAATAAGCATTTCAACTGGAAAAATGAACATGCTTTTACTTACCTATCTTTAGTTTTTAAAATGTCCATCTTTGATTAATAATTAAGTGGTTAATTTGATCCAAATTTGATTTCATGTAAAGCATAAGAGAAGTCCTAAAGAGTTTCCCATGCCATGCCTTAAAAACCACAAACAAAGGGAGAGGAGGAAATCCGTGAAACAGAGACACCCAGCAGCAACTGTTAAATTAAAAAGAGAGACATTTAAAGTTGTTGCTGCAAAAACAAGAGTATAGGTGACCTTGAAAACTGCAGAAATGTCAAAAACTCAACATTAAATTGTGCCTCTCAGTTGAAGATTAAGTAAAAACTGTCTGACTGACTGACAGAGAGATTATGACATGGACAGGATGAGATAACGCTGCAGGGTCCCGGTCAGAGACAGCCTGCAGGTCACTGTGTTAAAGGGAAGGGGGGGTGGGGTGTTTAAAAGGATTCACCCTGCTCAGGGCAGACAGGCTGACAGCCGACAAGAGTTAGGCAAACACGACTAGCCGGCTGTTAAATGACAGAAGCATCTCCCTTGTCTGTTTGTTTAACCTCACTGTACTGGAAACAAAGAGGAAGCAGCCTCTGCTTTACTTTTGTCTTGTCATTACTGGGATTTCTGAAGGTTCAGAAAATCTGATTAATGTTTACCCAGGTCCAACAATAAACAAGCATGACCCAGCAGTTTGTGCAGTGTCATCGCTGATGTACGGAAGACAAATAGTTCACGGGCAAAAACCTCCAAAATCAACATCGTACTCTGTAATTAGGCCGGCTAAAGCAACAGCATAGAGTTGGTGAAAAAATAAGCACTGAGTCACTGAGTCGGCCTTTACTGTTTTTAAAAATGACCTAAGGAGGGATCACTGTGCAAACACTGGCCCAGTAAGTGTTGGTGTGGAGAACAGTGGAGGACACGACGCCTCATCCCTGTGGGAACATGTGAGATAATGACAGCTGAGCTGGGGATAATGCAACAGGGCCTGAATGAAGTAATCCAGCTAGTATCCTCTAATACTCTGCCCTCTGTGTGTTAAAGAAGTCTCAATACATGCACATCCTCAGTCTGCTTGAAAATAGCCAAGAATTGAATAATTGTTTTTGTTATCCTTTGCATACAACCAGACGCCCACGCTCTGACCCCTTCCTACTCTGAATACCGAACTCAAACCGATCCAAAACCAGGCGGGGAGGAACCATGAATAACAAAGCTCAGCGTTAGACTCTATTCAGAAAGTTGCTCCATAACCACTTGGCTCCATCTCTCAACTTTAACGCGTAGAGTCGCGATTAGAACCGCTTTCAGGCAAACACAAAGGCCACATTCAGATGCTCTCTTGTTTATCTGAAATGAGCTGAGTTTTTGGCCGAAAAGTAACTAACTTTTATCAAAATGTCAAACTGATGTCTGAAAACAGCATGTTCAAGTTCAAGTCTGAGTACTAGAGAGTTCAAACTCTGGACACTTTGGAAAAATAACATTATTTTATGTGCAATATTAGTTTTTACTATCAAATGCAATATCCATTCATAATCATGAGCAATATTACCTTTTACTAACATGTGAAATGTTACCTTTACACATCATGTGCTATACGGATTTTCAATATCATGTGCAATATTACTTTTTTATTTTTAACTGATTCATCTTCACCTTTGTTCTTAAGGTACTGGTGTTACATTTGAGACACTCTTTATTTATTATCCTTTGTTTTCTTTCCTTCATGTACTACAATATGTATATTATATAATAATATATCAGTCCCATGGGTGGAATATTTTTTGCTTTATGAACTATTAACCTGTTAAGCCCCACGCCTGTTTTTCAGGTTTCAGGCTCAAAAATGACATGCCCAGAACAAATGACTATATCTTCACTTCTAAAAGGGGTAAATTAATCATTTATTTTCTCAAAGCAATGATACACCTGTGAGTTTGATGTAGAAGAGTCAGAATCAATATAGATGTTTTTATTTTAAAGTAAATTCAGATTGAACATAGTAAACTTTTTTTTAATTATATCAAATCAAATCAAAGTTTATTTATAAAGCACATTTAAAAGCGATTTTTGGTCGGGCCAAAGTGCTGTACATGTAATAAATACTACAATCATAAAAACACATTACTACAATCACAATAAAAGACAATAAATTACAACTGATATATAAAAAAAAAAAAAAAAAACTCAGGGAAAAGTCAGGAAGTCGTGCTCCGCTCTAACTAGAAGGCCAGGGAGAAGAAGTGTGTTTTAAGAGTAGATTTAAAAACCCCTAGGGTCTGGGCCGACCTCACATGGAGGGGCAGAGTGTTCCAGAGCCTAGGGCCAGCTGCTGCGAAGGCTCGGTGCCCTCTGGTTTTGAGCCGCATTTTGGGCACTATCAGCAGCAGCTGGTCAGCAGACCTTAAAGCTCTGGCTGGGGTGTAGCGCTGGAGGAGTTCAGCTATATAGGCCGGAGCCAGCCCATTTAGTGCTTTAAAAACAAATAAGAGGAGTTTAAAATCAATTCGGAACCGAATTGGAAGCCAGTGCAGTGAGGCCAGAATTGGGGTGATGTGGTCACGCTTTTTGTGGCCAGTCAGAAGACGTGCAGCTGCGTTCTGCACTAGCTGCAGGCATTTAATTGACGCCTGGTCCATACCCACATACAGAGCGTTGCAGTAATCCAGTCTTGAGGTAACAAAGGCGTTAATAACCCTTTCCAGGTCTTTAAAAGATAAAAACGACTTGGTCTTGGCCAATAGTCATATTTTAAAAAAGCAGGTTTTGACTACGCTGCTGACCTGCTTATCGAATTTAAAAGCGCTATTGAAGGTCACTCCAAGGTTCGTGACAGAGGGGAGGATATTATTTTTGAGGGATCCCAGAATATCAACCGGAGAGGCTGGAGGTTGGGGTCCAAAAAAGATGACCTCAGTCTTGCTCTCATTGAGGTTGAGGAAATGTTGGCTCAGCCAGGATTTGATCTCTGCTAAGCAGTCCATCAGCTGTAATGAGTTTACATTTGAATTGAGTGGCAGATAGATCTGTACATCGTCGGCGTAGCAGTGGAAGGGGATGTTGTGTTTTGTGAGAATTGAACCTAGGGGCAGTATGTACAGTAGAAAAAGGATGGGGCCCAAAATCGAGCCTTGGGGAACCCCACAGGTAAGAGGGGCTTTGGCAGAGGAGAAGGCACCTAGCTATACTGAGAAGCTACGGTCTGTCAGGTAGGACCTGAACCATGCAAGGGCAGAGCCTGTGATGCCAGCGGACTGTTCAAGCCGTGACAACAGGATGCTATGGTCCACAGTGTCGAAGGCTAATTATAGTGTCCGTCCAAAGAAAAAACATTACTTATAGTGAAAACCACCCTTGAATGATGGGATAGTAGACAAAAAGCTTTAGGAATCCAAACTATAACATATAATAAGTACCCTGTATCAAGATTGATGCAAAACAAGTGAAATTTGACCTTTTTTAGAAATTTGGGTGTATTTACCATATCTCTGGAACCCATCGGTTGATTTTGGTGTTTGAAACCACTTTTGAACCATTAGAGCCATTAGAATCGAGGGGAAGTTCCTAAATCCATCTAAACATTACCATTGGTGAATGAGAGTGATGCGCAGCCAGCATGCCCAAAACCGGAAGTTGGGTTACAGCTCTCATAAACTCTATATGAAAACTACTCTTATTGAAAAAAATGTTATGATGGATTATCAGTAATCATTTCAAAGTGACACAGAGACATTGGATTAACCTTCAGCAGCGTTTTTATGCGTTTTAATGCCATTGAACACAACTTTTGATCAGAAAACAGCAAAGGTAAGACGTATTTGCCGTTTTGGCCCCGCAAAGTGAAGTTGTATGTTGTCTTTCCTGGCCTCTTTTGGTCGCACAGTGATGATACTTATACCATTGGAATCTGTGGAATCTCAGCTTTCATATGCTATCTTGTTTGTGCAGATCCGATGAAGTATAAAAGATCGCTACCGTAAGTCATGTGCTAAGTGCGTTAGCACTCTTTCGCTTAGTGCTAATTCAGACGCTCGGCGTTAGAGTTGTGTTTTGTTTCGGTAAAAATTGTTCATATCGTCAGTTAGCTGAGTTTCTTCCCGTTAAGTGGGTATGACACATTAATAGGTTGTTAAATGTTAAGAAGCCCTGAGACACAGTTTCGCGGCGGGGGCTATGGGGCTTAACAGGTTAAGTACATTTTACTTATGATATGTCTACTGGAGTTATTGCAGGAGTATCGAATGGTGGATTAAATGTTGGTCCTTGGTTAATGAATACATCCAAATACTTCCACTGCTGCTACAATTCCAGAGAAGCCAGCACATGGCCACTTACCATCAGAGACACATTTATAACTCTGAGGCATTGACGCAACTGTGAGTCCAATCAGAGGAATCTAACACAATGCTGGCCAACAAGTTTCATCCGGTTGACAGATGTTGCTCTCGTATCTCCGGATCTAATCACAGTGCCATCCTCGCTATGGAGGAGAGACTATTACAGCCGCTGAGCCTTCAAAGAAAAGAGACAACTCTTGATTAGATCGTAGATGAGTGCAGCAAGAGGCAGCGGGTGTAACAAAAGGCAGAGAGCCCATACAGGAAATAAGGATCTAAGAGGCATGTGAGGTCATTGATCACATAAAGAAAGCAGCAGGATCCTGCTCAGGATCAGCTTCTGGGTCTTGGCTGTCTCTCTCCTCCACCTTCTCCCTCCGCCTTTCTGCTGTTTCCATTGCCAAACAGCCATCAGCCTCTCCTCCATCCGCTGCCTCCCACTGCTTGAGCTTCAGGGGGAGGAGCTGAGATGTTAATGAGGGCTGTTGTGATGGCTGTAAGTGTATGTGAAGTGTTGTGAAAGGAAACATGTGAGACGTGTTAACAGCATGAAATCCATTATGATTTCATTTAAACAAATGTCCTTTTTGCCTAGATTGTAGAATAATGACACAACGTCGGGCTGTACCTCGTTAATGTACGAATCTTTTTTAATGATTAGACAAGCGGCAGCTATTTTAATATTCAGCTTATTGTCATACTGTAGATAGTATTACAGCGTGTCTTTACAGAGGGTTTCTGTTACATGTTTGTTTTCTAGTTTAATTTGTTAACACAGCTATATCTAACTAGTTACTGTCCAACAGTGTTGTTTGAGTGTGTTGTTGCAGTGTGTTGTTGCTGTGTGCTGATGCAGTGTGTTGTTGCTGTGTGTTGTTGCAGTGTGTTGTTGCAGTGTGTTGATGCTGTGATTTGATGCAGCGTATGCTATCAGTGTGTTGTTGCATTGTGTTTCTGTTATTCAGTACATTGTTGCAGTGTGTTGTCACTGTGTGCTGTTGAAGTGTGTTTATCTCCTATAGTGTATTGTTGCAGTGTGTTGATACAGTGTGTTGCTACAGTATGTTCTTATATTGTGTTACAGTGTGTTGCTACAGTGTGTTGTGTGTTGCTACAGTTTGCAGTGTGTTGCTACAGTGTGCAGTGTGTTGCTACAGTGTGTTGTTACAGTGTGCAGTTTGTTGCTAGTGTGTTGTGTGTTGTTACAGTGTTAATCATGTTGCTACAGTGTGTTGCTACAGTGTGCAGTGTGTTGCTACAGTGTGTTGTTACAGTGTGCAGTTTGTTGCTAGTGTGTTGTGTGTTGTTACAGTGTTAATCATGTTGCTACAGTGTGTTGCTACAGTGTGCAGTGTGTTGCTACAGTGTGTTGTTACAGTGTGCAGTTTGTTGCTAGTGTGTTGTGTGTTGTTACAGTGTTAATCATGTTGCTACAGTGTGCAGTGTGTTGCTACAGTGTGCAGTTTGTTGATGCAGTGTGTTGTGTGTTGTTACAGTGTGTTGCTACAGTGCTACAGTGTGCAGTTGTGTTGCTACAGTGTGCAGTGTGTTGCTACAGTGTGTTGTTACAGTGTGCAGTTTGTTGCTAGTGTGTTGTGTGTTGTTACAGTGTTAATCATGTTGCTACAGTGTGCAGTGTGTTGCTACAGTGGGTTGTGTGTTACAGTGTGTTGCTACAGTGCTACAGTGTGCAGTTGTGTTGCTACAGTGCGTTGTGTGATGCTACAGTGTATTGTGTGTTGCTAAATTGTGCAGTGTGTTGCTACAGTGTGTTGTGTGTTGCGACAGTGTGCAATTTATTGTTACAGTGTGCAGTGTGTTGCTACAGTGTGTTGTGTGTCACTACAGTGTGCAGTGTCTTGCTACAGTGTGCAGTGTATCGCTACAGTGTGTTGTGGGTTGTTACAGTATGCTGTGTGTCATTACAGTGTGTTGTGGGTTGTTACAGTATGCTGTGTGTCATTACAGTGTGTTGTGGGTTGTTACAGTGTGTTGTGTGTCACTATAGTGTGTTGTGTGTTGCTACAGTGTGCAGTGTTTCTCCTGCAGAGCGTGGCCGGCCCTGCAGACTCCCACAGGGCTTTCCTGCAGCTGCTCTGAGGCTCTCTCTGGTTTCTCTCTCTGTGGAGCTGCAACCAATTATTATTTTCATTACTGATTAATCTGCAGAATTAGTACATCCATTGTTTGGTCTGAAAATGTCAAATAATGAAGAACACCTGTTGGCATTTTTTAAATCCCAAATTAATTATTTTGTCCAATCGATCGACCAGAAACCTCAATTGATCGATTAACTATCACATTTACGTGGAAGACAAAAAGGTTCCCAAAGTCTGGCGAACTGATAATCTTTAGCAGTTTGTATTCTGGGAATTACAGAAAGGTAATAGCAACGTTTGACCTTTGTTATGGTTCTGATGGATACTGCCGCATGGATACTCTTCCTCCGTGCTGTTATTTTTGCCACCCACCTCCACGACATTCACTGCTGGTACTCTGCGCTTTCCTCTGCCATCAGCAGAAGGTAGCGTTACATAACCACACGGAGCACAAGAGACATGTCGCTCCCTCATTGCCTTTTTATGTTTCTCCTCCTCCTCTGCATCCTCAATTACCCTACCTTGTCTTCCCTTTCTTCTCCTCCCTTTCTGCCTCTTCCCATCATCATCACCCTCTTTTTATTCACATTTTCTCCTTCTCTATCTTTTCAGCTTCCACCGCCCACTCCCTTCTCTTCTGTTTTCATCAAATCAGAGTTAAAAAACAGTAAGGAAATGGTAGTCAAAAACATGTTCGTGTCTTATAAAAAACAAATGCTCTATTTACATGTTCAACCATGACTGTGGGAAACAGTATTTCGATCTTTCTGTGTGTACAAACATATTTTGAGATTGACAATAAAGTTGACTTTGACTTTTGACTTTGTATGGAAGCCCAAGAATACTAATGCTAGTCCCAATTAGGGTTGCAACTAGCGATCATTTTCTTAATTTGTTTATCATTTGGCCATCAAAACACCCATCACAACTTCCTAACCCTAGATAATTGAATCTTGTTTTATTGATCTGCAGCCCAAAACACAAGATTTCCAGTTTATAATAATGTAAGACAAACAGAAGCAGCTGATGCATAGCTAATTTTTACATTTAGGACCATCACATTTTGAGTATTCTTGTTTAAAAATGACTCAAAGAATCAGTCAAGCGACCAACAACAAATCTGTTTTTGCACGATTATAGTCAAGTTTCCATCCAAATTCAGCAAAAATTCTAACCAAATTTCCAGAAAATTGGCAAAACTAAATAAGGACTTATGACCAGTTTCATTTACTACTGTTGCTTGGTTAAATATTGATGGTGGGTTCATCGAGATAAACAGTTTGTGGTGCTTAAAAAAGGACGTAATGAGATGACTTCTGGTGCTTACACTCAAGTGCAAATTGAAATGTCCAAAAAACCAGGTGAACGGAAACTTAATCAGTAAATGGGAAGGACGGGAAATCCTGCAAAAGCGGGAGATTAACCCCATGCTGTGGTGGATCCTTCCAGGAAAGCTAACAAGATGACGCATTTAAAAACGGCGAGATAAAATTACAGCACGAAAAAGAAAGGGGAACAAATTAAGGAAAATAATGCTTACAAATGAATACAGCGAGGAGTTCATTCACGGCTGACCTCATGTTTCTTCTCGGTAATAGCTACATCTGCACATAGCTGGGGGGGGGGGGGTGCTAAGGGAGTCTGATGATCTCATGGTATGTTGGAGAAGAAGTCAGAAGTGTCTAAGTTCAGCTCTGCTCTATCTCTGGAACGGTTGCATAACACAAGCAGCTCATCCACGGGCTTATCCTGTCCTCATGTTGTACGTCAGCAGCAGCAGCGCAGGCCAGGAGGACGGACACGCCGCCGCAGAGGAGCACTTGTTAGTGCTGGAGGGGTTAGAGAGCCGCGGAGCCGTGAACGCCTAGACTGCCACTGATGTTAGAAGAAGTGATGTAAATAGGAAAGGCAGTGGACGGGCAGCGAGAAACGTTTTCGCAGTCACAATAAGATCTTTAAGACGAAAACCTCCATAGAAACCTGTACTTTATGACTTTGAGGGGTAAGGTTTTCTGTTGACTTCAAAATGGCCAAAAAAATCATGGTTTTAATATTTCAAATATGATAATTTACAGCCGTTTCGACTTCTCTGATGTTTAGGTCTTCTTTCAAGATTTTTGAGGACGTCAACTTTTGTAATAATTGAATAGACACTTTTGGCAGATTATTCAATGATGATAATAATAGATTTATTCCTAAAAATAGGTAGAACATTGTCCATCCCGATCCATTAAATAGATTTTGCCTCATCACAGCAGGGTCAACCCCTCTATGAACCAACGCAAAAAAAACAAGAAAAGCAGGAAGTGGAACAATAACAAACTTTGTCATAATTAAGAGGAAAATAAATGTTGTCATGACATGACAAGTGAAAGAGAGGAGGATCGTCAGACAATGAAACTGAGCCAAGACAAACAACAAGCCTGCATCGAGGAATAACAAAAAAACAAAGGCGAGCTCTCGCAGCACAATACCTGTTAGAGGCAGGAGTGAACCAAAGAAAGTCGACACTTTCTCGAGAGTAGCTGCTGCCGCCTGCGTTTCCCTCCCGGACTCAGTTGAGCTTACGGGGGAACACCTGACATTCCCGACCCAGACTTTCCCAACCAATAACCGCTGACATTCCTGTGCCTCTCTGTCTCCCAGAAAAAAAGAGAAAAAATAAAGAAATGCCACTGCAGAGCGGAAAGCCGAGCGTCTGGCCGCCGTCTGTCCTCAAACACTCACACACAGCTGTGTCGCTGTGCTTTCACTTCTCACTTCTGCCTGTATTCTCCACTGTCAGTGTAGCAACCACGCTTCTTCCTCCTCCCTGCCTGCCTTTGTGTTCCTTCTCCCTCCCTCCCTTTCTCTCCTCTCGTCGCCTTCCTTTAAAAATATAAAATAAATCCCTATGCTAAATCAGGGAAAGCCCTCCCTGTAAGCGCTGACTTCCCCGAGCCGAGCAGCGGTGCTCTCTCCTTCTGTAAGGAAGCAAAACAAAGCAGGATGGAGGCTTTGGAAACAGCAGTAATTCCTCTGTAACTCACAGGCACGCTGTCAACATCAGATTAGCAGCTAACCTACTTGTGGCGTACAACCTCCCACACCCCCGCAGAGCCTATAAATACTCATCCATCCTTTCTGTGCATTGATCCCATCAGGCAAGCAGACGAGCAAGGGGAGAGCCGCGACGGAGAAACTAATGAAGGCGCTAATGGGAAGAAAGTGTGACGCAGAGGGTTAACATGCACCTGAACGCACCACAACTTCCAGATCAAAACACAGACATGAGACGAAGCAGAAGAAGTACAAGACACGTTTATGCTGGGGATGTTTACTTTGATTATTGTTTTATCTGCAGATTATTTTAAATCATAAATCAATTACAAATCTAGCCTTGTATTATTTTGTTTGACTAACAGTAAGAAACAATAATTGTGGCAATTACATGAACACAGCTATTTTAATAATTGATGAATAGCTAGTATACTCATAATTTCCACTCTTCATTTGTCCATTTTATCAGGTACATCTGTCCAATCTAGTTTGTAATGTTGAAGTAGAATTCCTGTGAATCAAATTACTACCTTGGTATAAAACGCCTCAAAACACTTAGTGTCTAAAATGTGAATACAACGACTAACAGAATGTCCCTGTTTAACCAAGTCGGTTTTGTACAAGAAACAAAAGATGAGTAAATCTAAAATGATATAAAATAGTGAAAATGTTGCGAGATCGTCACATTTAACATTTTGTCAGTTATAAATAATGAAATGGTTTGATTAAGAAAAGGAAAAGTGTTACATCGGGGGTAATGTGTTTAATTTCTTTCCAAGAAGAACATATACGAATCTGCTATTGGCAATACTCCCTCTAAAAGATTTTATATTTTTGTTTGGATGTAATTTAACTGATCAAATATATATAATAATGAGTGTGCTTTAGAGGAGCTGGTGGAGTTGGATTTTCAAACGTAGGACCGAGCAAAACTAGCAACTGTTTCCAGCTAGCTCAATGCTAAGCTAAGCTAATCACCTCGTAGCTGTAGCTTCACAGACAGAGATGAGTAAGGTGTTCTAATTATCGTTCTCTCAGAACGATAGTCCTTTAAACAATTTTGAAAACTGCTGTGCTTTACTTTTCTGTCTCTATCAGCACTACAGGTGTTGGGGAATAATTTGCTTAGGTATTTAACCTTTGACACAGTTCATCATTTTCTCCCTTCACTGTCTCTTTTCCCATGGCATAGGTCTACGGCCTTGGGTATTGCTGCTATCTCTCTTAAGGAGGGGCAGCTTGGGCGCATTGTTGTTGCCAGCTTATGACCGAGCACAAGCTGAGATGAGATAGTTTATTGTTCAGGGACATCTAGAAGCCCTTCTTTTATCTGGAGCGTAGGTTCCCTGGCGCACATTCTTTTCTATGGACGACAGCTCTAGTTAGATTCAGGGTCCATATTTGTTTAGTCTCGCTGATAAAGAATGTTGATTATTACACTCTGAACTAGTTAAAACCTCGAGCTACAGAAGAGTTCTTCAGAATTGATTGTGTTATCTCTACCGTGTGGTCAACTCGTGGCCCGTGACATGTCTTGTGAATTCTCCGGCCGAAACTCCAAATAAACCGTCAGTGTTTGCCATCAAAGCTCCAGCTCTCCTCGTGTCTCTCTGAGTCCTGTCTCCAATTGCTTCAGAAGTTTCCCCCACAACAGGTGATGGTTCACTTTGTCTTCATCGCTCAAGGCTGATGATAACACACACAACTGTCAGACACACACCTGCACACACGCTAAGACTCACGGTTAGTCATGCCTTTCACGTAGGAAATATGAAGAATTGTGGCTGCAAAGAAATGTTTGGATTCCATTTAACAAGGCACACCTGAACCAGAGACTGAGTCACACTCACCCTGCAGGTTCTCACACACACACACCCCCTTACAGTTTCTCCTGGCGGTAGCTTCCTTATTTATTTTGATTGTAATGTGTTTTGGAGAAGAGGGCAGCTTCGCTTAGTGCTATGAATTGAAATCCCCAAGAAAGTTAAAACATTTAACCAGAGGATTTTTAAGCCTTCCAGCTCTGCTTGAGGAGGGAAATGGCTCAGAATTCCCCAGAGTCTCTCCCGACCGTGAGGCATTGGGAGCTCAGACCCCCCCCCGCCCCAAACATCTCTCCCCATGGCAACAGCGGCTAAAGGAAGAGACGACCGGTGTTACGCAAGAGGATGAAGCTTTGCCAGCAGGCGGGCACCCCATCCTCCTCCTCCTCCTCCTCCTCCTCCTCCTACCTCTTACACATATTTTCACAGCCTCCCTATTAACCCTCCTTATATTTGTCCCTATTGCTCTCCTAACCTGACATCATTCCCCTTCTCTTTCACGCTCCCTTTCACACCCTTAACTCTGGCGCTCTGCCATCTTCCCTCATCCTCATCTGCTACTTTTCATTTTCATTTTCCCTTTTCGCCCTCTCCTCCGGTCTTTCTCGGAGGCATTTATCTTTGTCTGTGGCTGAAGAAGCACTGTATTGCTGCTGCTGTTGCTGCTTCTGCTGCACGGTTGAGAGGATTTCCATTTAAAACAAAAAGGAGCTATTTCTACAGTCAACTGACCCAATGGCTGGATGGAGGCTCCATGTGACCGCTTGACCCTGCTGAGGAAAGCAGAGCGCAGGTTCGACATTGGAAAGCCTTCGTCAAAAATGTCAGCAGGCTTCATCATTTTTAAGACTTCTAAGATCATTTTAATGCCACATAAACTGAAATGTTATCACAATCATTTTAGCGAAAAGGCCAAAGTGTGAAGTACAATATGACCTAGAAATGTCTCTTATCTCAGTATTTTCCAGCAGTGTATAACAATCGTTTATGATGATAAAATGTATTTAATGTAACTATAGGCTGCAGAAAAAGGATACATGAATCAATTAAAAATGATTGATGAAAGTTAATTAAAGTTTTTCGACAGCCATTCAGCTTCCTACTGTCAAACAGTGGAAACTGGCACCTGCTTTTGATTTAGTTTTGGTCTTTTGATGAAAATGTATATACACCGTTCTCATTAGTTTTTTGATATCCATAAGCAAACAATTGTGGATCCATTTTTTCCATTAATTTTTTTTTTCAAGAACATTTACTGAGCGCACATGAGATATTTTGGTCAGTGCAGGATTGTTTTACTGGTTAAAAAATATGTATTAATTGAATCGGAGTGAAAAATAGTTTGGAATATTTTTTTGTCAACAGAATGGACACTGTCGGTACGAGTTGATTCTGTGTAAAGAGACAGGACTTCCCATTGTTACGAACGCCCCATAGTCCAAAAATGTTTTGCCATTGGACCAAAAGCCCGATATCCTGTAAAAAAATGCCAATTGCTCCTTAAAATAAACACTCTTCCTTCTGAATACTATGCAGAATGACAGAAAAAACACTTTGGCTTAACAGGTATTTGTTTGCTCCATTTAGAGACCTGATATATTTGATTCCCAAATTCGCATTATAGTTGTTAGAATCAACATTTCTGAGACCTGACCAATATGCAAGCTGACAATGTTGTCTCCCTTCAAAGTGTACAGCATCTGTTGTTGCAAACTAGTTGTACTTAAACGTAATTTCAAGGAGAAAGAGTTCAGGGTTGCCTGGATGATCCATCACACAAGACTGCCAACTGTCACTGCTGTCCTCACGATGGCCGTCCTGGCCTCGCTCTAAATATGTGTGTGTGTGTCTTTTAAATATTGACCTGACCTCACTGACCCCGATCAACCATCCTGATGACTCACACTTGGTGTGGCGGCTTTCAATCTTTCACCATCGACCCGCTGGAGTCCAGGGGGTCCTGGGCAGCCAAGGACAAACTCCTCACCCCCCCACTCCCCTTCCCCTTACACTGACAGACTCTTCAGGGCATACACAACTCACTTCCTCCCACTCCTCCTCCGCATCCTCGCACAGTCAATACCTTACCAACACTGATGAAAGATCACATTTCCTGCTGATGGCAAGCAGCAAGGCAACACAACAAAGAGCTTATGAATGAACGGGCTTCATGATATGGAGGAGGGGTTTTCTTAAAGAGGCCCTACAGAGGAAAGTTGTTTGCTGACACGCGAAGAGTCCGCTGATTCCTGTAAAACGCCCACAGTGGCGAGTTATATCGCTTCCAGCTCCATTATTCAGCGTCCTGCTTTCTGCTGACGGACTACTGAAGCCTGCTAGCCCGAGACGGAGTGAACATTTACATGAATGTAGTAGGATTTTATAAAAGGCAAAGCTCTTGCACAGCTGCTTGTGGTAAAGGGGCCTTATTAGGATTTTTTCTTTTACTGTTGTGTGTTATATAGGATTTTGTGCGTGTAAATGGTCTGCAAAGGCTGAAATCCCTGCCTGAAACGCCTCCATAGGACTCCTTTGTTTTCTTCTGTAACATAGTGACATCATTATGTAACACTTGCGCTTCTTCTTCTAATAGCTAGAACTCCAACACATTTTACGTGATTGGTTTAGGGGCGGGACATCTCTAAGCATTTGACCAATCACAACAGCGCCGCAGAGCTAACCAATCAGAGCAGACTGGGCTCTGGTTTCAGACAGAGGGTGAAAAGAGGCGTTGCAGCACAGTATGAGAAAAATAAAGACCTTTTTTAACATTAAAACATGTAGAGGCACATCATACAAATACGAATCTGAAAATGTGCTTAATAGGGCACCTTTAATAAACTAATATCTGATTTACAATCAAACCAATTCGTAATTGTTTTCCTCATTCCTCATCATTTATCAATCAAATTAAGTCCAACATTTAGTTTCTCAAGATGTGCTGTGTCTTTCAGATTTATAACATTGTGAACTGACTATTATTCGATTCTTTACTTTTGGTCAAATATTCAAACATTTTAAATGTCACTTAAACACTTAGGCCTGGGCAATATTTTGATATTTAATTGATATTGTGATATGAAAGTAGATATTGTCTTGCATATCATAATATTTAAGGTTTGTATTTTCCTGGTTTTAAAGGTTGCATACATACGTGATGTGTTTTCCTGAATTTATAAGACTTAATGTTTTCTTAATTGTAATTACCCACAAGATCACAAAATCCACATTATGCAGACGAGATGTTTTTGTAGCACCACTATCAGAAACTATTGTCACAGCAGTGCTGTACAAACAAACACAGAATATGCTCCACCGCGCACCACAGAATGGTTTCTGCAATTTTCTCTAATCATTTCAAATTGCTTGTTTTGCTGCTAAATGCAGAGCAATTCTTCAGGTGTTCCCTCTGATCTGCTCCACAGATCACTAAGTGTTTAAGGGGGAGGAGGACGAAAAAAGAGTGCTTAAAGAATCAGCGAGGTGAGGTGAAAGGATGATCTCTACTGGAGCAGAGAAGTGATGTGTGGTGGTTGTTTGTTTTTTTTAAACAAATTAACACGTCTCCCAACAGTAAAGCGGGGGCTGTTTCATTTTGTCGCCTATAAGCAAGTTTCTGTTCACACAAGGCTTGAGAGTCATCCCCCCTCCTGATGCATGTGACCCCACACAGCTGTGCTCTGATTGGCCCATGTGCTGCAGCGATGATGGCAGGCCTCCCACGCAGCAGCAGAGAAAGTGTCAGTGTTGATAAATAAAGCCCACGGCATGACCTTAAGGAAGCCACACGGCTCACCTCCGCCTCCTCGCCCACCTGCCCCCAAACATCAGCAGAGACACTCCTGACTAGACTGACAAAAGCGAAACATTAACATAATCTATGATCTTAAATTTAACGCGTTTAATCGCTGAAGACAAAATCACACCACGTCCCAGACGCCGTGAGAAGAATTAAGACGCTGACATTGAATGAATTATGACCTATTATGTCGCAAACTGCTCCCATTAATGCTAATATCAGGGAAGCTTCAAAACATACATGTAAGGGAAATCAGAGTCAGCAGCTCTTCTAACAGCCTTATGAATCAATGCATGATGTGAACGCAGCCCTGACTGGAAGGATGACGAGCAGAGAGCAGAGAGCGGGGATTCACAGAGGAGCTTTTGTACCAGCGAGGAATGTCTGAGAGTTCCTCGAGGCTTGTCACTGACAGGAGGGGGAAAAGCAGATACAAACTGACATGCACATATTCAGCCATTTTATTCCTCAAACCTCACCGTGCCGCCGTCTGCCAGGTAAACCGGTTGAATTGACAGAATTGTTTCCAACTCCTTCTCTTTGGAGCGGTTTTCGAGCCTGAAAAACGTTCTCAGACAGCCTGACTTTGGATACAACCCTTGACTTAAAACCCATCTTTAAATGTAAAATACATAACGTAGCTAGCTTCATCCAGCTAGAAACGTGTTGGCTTTTATTTTAGAGTTTTCAATTATGAATAGTTTTGACACTCAGCGGAAATGTGTGTATCGATAAAATAAGAATGCAAGTTCAGCGGAACTGACTTAGTGACTAAAACATGATAAGCACGAAGCATACGACTAAAACGTTCCAGTCAATCCAAGTATTGATTATTAGTGAGCTATGAAATGTCATTAAAACTTTTGAAAAGTGCCCATCAAAGTGTCCCATAGCTCAAACATTCTGTTTACAATGATGTATGACAAACAAAAGCCTGTTTAAGAAGCTCAAAATAGAGAATGTTTGGAATTCTTTTCACAATTTACGTTAAAAAGATACTCGCTGTCAATGGAAACATTGTTTCAGCTGGAAAACAAATGATCCTTATTGAAGAATTTTATAAATTAAGAATTGGCTTTTGCAGAGATTTTGGAAGGTGGTCCATATTTCTTTTTGAGTGTTTACCAAAAAATATTGAATGAAAAATGATATTGAAGACTCGGGTATCAATATCAGATTGATGTATTGGGTGCATGTATTTCACCATTGTTAAATCTGTCTATTGTCGGACTTTACAATTATAAAAATACAAACTTTCCCTGCTTTCTACAATTTGCTGTGTAGAAAGCAGCTCTACTTTTACCAGTTTTCTGAACGCCCCAAAACTAAGAGTGCTTTCAGCCCTCCTTCGTCTCTGCACCCCTCCCTGCACACTCGTAGGAGGTTCCAGCAGTCGGACACAAGGAACAGCACCTGCAGACCGAGCCTCATGCTGCTCTGTTTCCCTGGCAACCCCTACATCGGGCTTGCGTTTGCAAACCATTAAGCAATGCCAGCTCTGAATACACACACACACATGCAGCTGCACACACACACAGAAACAAGCGCCCCCACACAACATCCCTTTTAAGGGTTTCCGGCTTGCAGACTTTTATTTTTTCCTTTTTTTTGTTTTTCCAAAGCTTTTTTTATTTTATTTTTAAACTCCTGCAGGTTAACTGGCGTCACATTCCCCCCCCCCCCGAATCATAAAAAAGGACCCCCTGAGTATGAGCAGCCCCTCGTCGAACAGAGGCAGGTTCTGTAAGGGCATTTCTCTGCAGATGACATACATCCTCTCCGCCCCTCATGAGCACGTTCCTAAATAATGTGACATCCAGCCTCGACATCGCTCCGGTGTCGGGAGAATTTCTTCCACTATTCTGAGTCTCTGTGCTGACGTGAGCAGAGGCAGAGGCCCCCACCCTGTTTTTTTCCCCCGTTCCTCGTCATTCACGCTCACCTCTGTGAGTTGCCAACATCAATGCTACTCAAAAAAGTTTCCAGGAAGTGGCTCCGCAGGCAACAAAAGCTCACCTGTGGAGGGAAAAGGTACTAACAAGAAGGAGAAGGTCAACGTTCGTTAGCTCCAATTTAAATCTGCTCGCCTGAGCCCTTCACTAACCCGCCAGTTTGAAAAGTTTAAGCCCAATTATTTGATTGATTGGGCGGCGGTTCTAGTTCTTGTTACACACACACACGCGCAAGGCTGTAAACAGTCAGGTCATCTGTCTTCAGGGGGTCGTACGTAACTGGCTGAGTGGGTGGTGACACACGCACACACAAACAACTGGCTCAGCTGTGGACGTCTGCACAGCGACAGGTAAACAGGCTTTGGCAGGCTGCTAATGAATGATGCCTTGATCATTTGTAGAACATTTTGTCTCACAAGAAAATGCATCTCTGCCTCCACAGAGAGACGCTCGCAGCACAAGATGAGAAGGTGCACAATTTAACGAATGAACACGAAAAACACACACACACGCAAGACCTTTTCTGCACAGGCAGGCGGGTGGTGTTAGCTGTGGTATTAGTCACCAACGTCTGATAAACAGGCAGAGTTTTGACAGACATTCAAACTGAGAGTCTGCACGCAGCAAAGGGTTAGAGCTGAGGTAGGAGGAGGAAACACAGGAGTTGGATAGAATTAAAATAGTTGATTTGTCTTGAGTGATAGTAAACTGAAGTTTGTTGGCTTTAAGACAATCATCAGGTAGATGCTTTTTTTAGAGTCGGAATAACAATCTAAAATGGAGACATTTTTGGGTTGCAGGGTAGAAAAACAGTCTTGGATTTTGTATCTATCCAATCACTGCACAAAAGCCAAAGTTTTAAGTAACTACAATAAACTAAATATGATAATTTGATCTAAATATCTTAAAAATATTACATTTATTACAAAGTAAGGAAAGGAATCATGGAAATATCTAAGGTTTTCTTGAAAGTTGAATCAAATCTATGAAAAGAATATTTTCGGAAAAATTGTTATCAATTTCCTAACAATCAGATTATGAATTAACCATGGTCTGATTCCTATAATGCAACAAAAAACATATACTAGAAGTTTTGTCTCTTCAACATCTTATTAAGTAATTCAAAAAAGGCCATTTCCAATTAAATTATATAAACTGTTGTTCTTCTATAACTAACATCATTACTTGTATTTTCTGAATTCACAATGAGCACATAAACATTTGACCTGCAGTTACAAACATCAACAAGCTGCCATTGGAAACACTAAAATATGAGCCAGCCTACAGATTGGTTTCCTCTAAAGCAGATGTTGCCAGGTGTTTGTGGTGTGTGTCTTTACCGCCGCTGAGTACTGGTTACCCTGAAGGCTAGTCTGTAACGGAGGGACCGCCCTCCACTTAGCAAAAGGCCCGTGGTGATGAGAAACACCACCATTTGCGGGACACACCTCGCAATTAAGAGTCCCTGATAATCACATTTTCCGCCATCAAAACATTTATTTTTGCAGAACTCCTGAACCATGAAAGCCAGCACATAGTGAAAAAGGATTAAAGTATATGCATTTTCCCTCCATTAAGAAGAAGGAATAGACATTAACCTACATTTTGGGATGACAAAGTGAGCTTTTTTTTTTACCAGATTCAATTTCATTCACACAAAATATGACCATAACAATTCTTCCGTCCCCACCCAAGCGCTGCCTCTCTGTTAAAGTGAAAGCTTCTCCGGGGTTACCGCTAATTCAACAGACATCCCTGAACTGGTTTCTGCCCGTCTGTTGTAGTTACTGTTGCTAAAACCCCGGTTTATTCCTGCCTCTGGGAGAGAAGTTCCCTTTGTGTGAATCTCGCTGCGTTCGAACACACTGTAATTTAAAAGGGACCGTACGGAAACACTGGTTTGGCTGCCTAAGCATGACACAACATGTAAAAATCCATTTGCTCAGGCCAAGATTTTAACTCTTTCTTTGCACCTCTGAGGCATTTAAACTGGCAATACACAAGTTAAATGGTCATTATTAGGGATGCTCAGATTGATCGGTCGCCGATCGATATCGGCCGATACTCACTCTCTGCCGATCGATCGGTGCTCTCTAAAAATGCCGATCGTGAGAGCCGATCGCATGACGTAAAATGATGACGTAAAATACATGACACTTTTCTCTGTGCGCGGCAAAACAAGCTCGCCAAAATGGCTTCACCAGTCTGGCAGTATTTTAAGGTGTCCGAAAATGACAATAAAATAGCGGTATGCAACGTGTGTGAAGCAGAAATCCTGCAGCTCCACCCGCTGTGACGGACCGGTGAGCGGAGCAAAACACACAAGAGTTAGACCTAACACACTTAGCTATTTTATCTACCTCTGGAACAAGCTAAACTAGTTATACATATATTTATTCTTCACTGTCGGGTCACTCATTACTGGATCAGTGAGCTGCATGAGATGATACTGACAGGCTGTCAGGAGAGAGAGAGAGGGGGAGAGGAAAAGAGAGCGCTTCCGCTCATTTCTCCCGTGTTATTATCCAAAGTTAATGTAAACTTGAATAATGTACTTTTTGCCCTGATTGTCTAATTAATTTGATCAAAACATAAAGCACTGGGGCAGTAACGTACAAAGTAACATACAAAGTAATGTACAAAGTAATGTACAAAGTAACGTTCAAAGTAACGTACAAAATAACGTACAAAATAACGTACAAAGTAACGTACAAAGTAACGTACAAAGTAACGTACGGCGATGATGATTCACTATCTGTCTTCTAGTGTATAAAGCCAATGTTTGCTGAAGAGGTGTGCAGTACTGTGGGTCTGACGGTGGGATTCAAAAGGAATAGGAAAGGAACTTAATGTTAGGTTTAAGACAAAGCACACGACCTAGGCTAAGTGCAGACATGAAAACCATCACACACACCTCTCTGACCTTCATTTTGAGACACTTCGGAGGGTTAAATGAACTTCAGAAAAGCCTGAATCACGAATCTCTCCGTATAGCTCTAGTGTAGTGCCGATTATTCTGACCCTGGATATTGAACCACAGTCAGCGCTGAGGTCACCAGCACAGCTGATCATTAACAGGAAACTGTCATTTTGTTGCAAATTACTGAGTTGGTGAAAAACTAAAAATAAATCTGAACAGCATTCATCCTTTCACATTTTGGCTTGTGAAGGCAATTTTGCGCCTGCTTAAAGCACAATAAATCCACCAAACATTAATCAGCCATCAGTGCTAATGTAATAAAACACACAGGCTTTATTTCGGTGCATAAACATCCCTGTCAGCACAGTGAAGGATGTTGGAGTGATGAGAAACTCCGTCTCCCGGCTTTGTAGGGTAAACATTTTCCACCTTGTTAAATGTACCCCCTTTCACTGCAGTTGTTCACCATTTATCACACAGCGTGTTCTCCACTAAAGACCTGTAGGGCTCTGGTGTGAGGAGCCTTTTTATAAGACGTGAGGAATGCAAGAGTCAGTTCTATAAACACTGGTGTTGCTAACAAGTCTGGGCATTTTCACGGGCACACCGACGGATGAAATCCACACGAAGCCACTGAAGGCACCGTCTGCACGAAGACACCAGTGAACCGTTTAATATCACAATGTGAAAATACTCCACCACGAGTAAAAAACCTGCATTCAAAACATTACTAAAAGTATTATCAGCAAACTTAAAGCATGAAAAAAAGTACTAATGGTGCAGTTAAATGTGTACTGGCTACTGGTTTTATTATATACAAAGATATTGGATTAATATTACTACATCAATTATTTGCATGTTGTTTTTTCATAATGTAGATGTAAATGGTGCTAAAATACTGTTGGGTAGATATTCTGCAGTCATGCATCATATTCTTTAAGATAACAATATGAATGCAGATGTGTTGCTGTCCTGTGAGAACCAAGTACATCTTTAAAGTTGACGTTTCTCAAAACAGCCATGCCTTCAGCTCTGCGATGATGCATTTTCCAGAGTTTCTTTCGTTTAAGAATAAGGAGACTTATCATAATTCACATAGAGCAATCCATCAATGTGTTACAAACAATCCCCTTCAAAAGTGCAATCTGAAAGAAAGCATACTAGACTGAGAGAGAGAGAGAGAGAGAGAGAGAGGAGAGAGAGAGAGAGAGAGAGAGAGAGAGGAGAGAGAGAGAGAGAGAGAGAGAGAGAGAGAGAGAGAGAGAGAGAGAGAGAGAGAGAGAGAGAGAGAGAGAGAGAGAGAGAGAGAGCAGGAAGGTTAATGAACCACACTCATTTCTAAATCAGTGGGTTTTGACTTCAGGTCACATTTTTCCATTGCAACTAACTAACTAGGCCACACATCCTACAGCACGCTGCACAACAGTGACTTCATTTGAATTTAAGGCACGCTCAAACACTTTAGCTGTCATTTGGGATCAACACAGTTAAGTGTGCACCATAGGAAAAACAATTATTTCATGCATTTACCTTAGGAACGTTAAGTATTACGTTTTTCCATTCTCTTTCATTGTCTTTAAAACACTTGCTTACTCCAACCAAGTCATTAAAGGGACCCTGTAGTGCTTATTTTCAGCTCCAGATTTGTATGTTGTGCCTTTATATGAAATGTTTACATGGTTTAATTTTCAAAAGGTCTTTATTTTTCTCATACTGCCTGTGCTGCATCAGCTCTTTTCACCCTCTGTCTGAAACCAGAGCCCAGTCTGCTCTGATTGGTTAGCTGGCCGGCTCTGTTGTGATTGATCAACTGCTTAGAGTTGTGCCCCCCCCATAGCCTATCATGTATAATTTGTTGGAGCGTAAGCCAATAGAAGCTGAGTGTTACGTAGTGATGTCACGGAAGTAAACAAAGGAGTCCAATGGAGGCATTGAGGCAGAGTGTGTGAGAGTGAAACTCCCTCTGGATTTTTAGTAATAGCAGTATTAAGTAGCAAGAAAACTAAAAACTAAAGTAAAACTACTGTATGAAAAAGAACAATAATGCAGTGAAGAAGACTTCAGTGAGAAACAGAAAGTCTCTCAGGATGAACTATAAACTTACTTTTTGTTTGTTTTTCACAGTTCCTACTGTAAACATAGAGAAAGAGTAATATTTCATGACTTCACAGTTTGCCTGGCAGAAGTGAGTATTGTGTGTATTTCTGCCGCAGTCCACAGAGAGTGTGTCTGGAGGGGAAACCACTGTGTATCCCTGCTTGAGACCAGCTGTTTGACAAAAAGTAAACAAAGACAAGAGGGGGGGGGCTGGAGTTCCTAACTTCCTGCGTTGTTGCCCACAATCTGCGTCATAGGACACACAAACATGGCAGCACATGAACTATACACTGACGAGCCTCAGGCAGGTTGGCATCAGAGCATTTACTGCAAAACGTCTGTTCGGGTTCATAAAACATCAGTGAAATTAAATTATAAGGGAGTGAAACTGGTTCTCACTGTGTCTATTTAACCTTGATCGTCTTTTGAAATTAAGTTGTTAAGTTTTATGAATGAATCTCACAAATGTCCCTCTAGGGTAAATGACTCATTGAGTGCCTGTGAGTGTTTTTCTTTCTTTGTTTGCCCTAGGTCATAAAATAAAGCTTATAAATGTGATTCCCTTTGTTTTTCAGTTTACAATGTGTTACGATCCAGATACAAATAAAGCAAGGAATGTTCTCGCTAAGTTCCTCTCTGTCGTTTGTATCGATCTGTTGCTGTGTTTCAACATAAGAGTTTACATAGGACAGATTTCTTACTAGGGCAGGTGTTAAACCAATATTCGGATTTAGCAACTTTCAGCAAAAATCGTATTATGATGATAGAAAAACCTTTTTTGTAGCTTTTGACAAATTACTTTTATCCAAATGAATAAATCCAGGCAGGCTATAGATACAAACTTTTGTAATTTATTTTGAACATATGAGGGGTCGGTGGTCAAATTATGCTTTGGTGCTTTCTACATGACTTTTTATTATGAGTATTTAGTGATTTTGCATTCATTTGCTAATTATGTGTATAAATATCATGATAATAATAATAATACATTTAATTTATATAGCGCTTCTCATCTGCCAAGATAAATCTTGAAGCGCTTGATGATGTTCGTATTAACCCTTTTCTGCCCAATTAAGTATATCAGTCTGTGAATAACCCATCACATTTAATATATCAAATGAATTCATTTATGATGTCATGGTTAAATAAAATGAAAGATACCAATTCAATGTTTATTTAAAACAGGGGTGGGGAACCTTTTTCCTGTCAAGGGCCATTTCAATTTTTTCAACATCCTCCGAGGGCCGTATCAATTATTGACCTCTGCTTAAAAAAACTAAAATCACAGCCCATTCATTTGGCCTTTCTTTCATGCTGTGCAAAGAAGAAGCAACCTCTTAATCCAGATATCTTGCCATGACTCGCGCATGCATGCACGTGCACGGTTGTGGCATGACCACCAAAACAGAAAGATATGGACACAAGATGTGTGCAAATGTATTTAGTTTCCTATCCATGTGAACATGATTTAAGTGGAGGGGGGAGACCTAACCTCCTCTAGGGGGGTCCGGGGCATGCTCCCCCGGGAAGATTTTTCTTGAAATGTTGAAGTTAAAAGCATCAATCTGGTGCACTTTGAGAGCAACATTAGGAGATCTATGGATACATCTCTCAACACCCATATGAAACAGAACTGTACACAGATTTTCTTTTTCTTTATGGATATTTTACAAATCACTCCCCTTTCAAACTGTATTCTTGTTTATTAATAACAACTTTTTTTTACAGTCATATAGTATTTTATACCTGTTTACTTTATTCTCTTATTTTTTTATAACTATAATGATCATATAAAGATGTGCCTTTATCTCACTGGTTGTAGAAAAAGCTTCTTATATTCGTTAGCATAGTTAGCTAACCAGATGCTAATAACAACAAAGTTATTGACTGTATGATCAGTATGACAGATGAACAGATCGCCACTGGGCTTTCAACTAAAGACACAGCCACGCAAAAACTGCGGCATGTGTACGGCTCCTTATGGGTACTGCAATTTTTGAAGTGCCGGAGCGGCGCTCTGGTGCTCTGCGTCAGAACTGCACCCCTGTCAGACGAGACATATACCACGTGATGACACGTTAGGTTCGTGTTGTGTTTAAGGACCCTGATCTTGGCCAGGAAAAACAGGCACTCGCTTGTTTAATTATTTTGCGGTCCAGATTTCTTTAATTTTTTTCTTTTTTGCGTGTGTTTATAAATTACCTCGAGGGCCGTACCAAATGGTCTCGCAGGCCATATACGGCCCGGGGGCCGGAGGTTCCCCACCCCTGATTTAAAAGCTGACAAGTTGAAACTTTATCCTCAGGAATTCAATGGTTGAGTCATCGTTTGAATACCTTTTTAGGCAGGAGTCTCAAAAAACTGTTTCCAATGTGAACATTTGCTCCTTTTCTTTTCGCAATTTGACAATTGAAAATGGGCCTCACAATCGGCTGTAGAACATTCAAAACAATAATTGTCCTCTATTTTCTGACATTGTATATATAAAATGATAAATGAACGGACTTATAATTGTTCGTTGCATCCAAAAGCTTATTACTCATTCACCATGGAGGCGTGTGAGAAAAATAACATTTTCTTCAAGAGTTCAAGAAGGTAAAGGAGTGAGTAATGGATTTCCAAAAGATAATCTTGTGGGTGAAGTATCACTTTTATTTGTTTACAGTCAATACAATAAGAAAAGAGAAACTAGAAGAATGTGGAAGAGGTCAGGAAGCCGTGTGCTTATGAGATAGACCTACAATCAACCTACAAAATATAATTAAGCCTTGATAAACTTTAAGATGTTTATAGGAAGTGTTTAATATTAATTTCCTATGGTATTGGGTCTGACATTTAACTAAGATTAATTACCACAGTCAGCCGGGGTCGAGACGGTGGTAATAAAACAATTAATTATTTGTGTCCCACAACAGGACAAACTTTGTGAAATAAAGCCAAAAGGAAAAATGTTAAAGTGGTTTTCTTTCCTACCAGAGTCAGACTGCTGCCAAGCCTCTGAGGCAGGAATGACCCGAGAAGAGCCAAGCTTCCCGTCATCCAGCCGAAACTCTGAATACAGAAATAAATACCCTGTGTGTATCTTTGTGAGATTAATTACTGCTTTGTTATGAAGCAATACAAAATAAGTCTAATTTCGCTTCGAGCCCAGAGTTTATTAAAGCTACTCCTGGGCATTAATACTCATAATGTGATGGCTTTGGGGCAGTGTGAGGTGAGATCCAAGGAAAACACATTCTCCACAGCAGAGTTTAAGCATGTGATAGCATGCCACGACATTATCGTTTCCTGTCTGATGAAGGAAAAGCCTTGCTTGCAGGAGGAGAGGTGAGGAACTCGGTCAGAAGGCAAAACAAGAAGCCAAACAATATGTCTCAACAAGTAATCTGAGGAGGAGGAAGTGAGCGGGTACTCCCCCACAGCATGTTGAGAAATGTCACTAGAACTGGGGATGCCAAGTTACGAGTCACCAAAAACAAGCTGTACAGAATTCAAATATAGATCTGCTGTTGCGATTTACACACAGGCTTTGTAGGAACATGCCTGGGGCCTCCTTGAAAACATAAATGCCTACAGCTTTTTTTTAAACATTGTAGGCGACATACATATTTTTACGGATCAGAACATTTTATACATATAAAAGGGGTTTATGAAGAAAATAAAAAAATAAAAACTCCAACACGAGAGAAAAGATTGCTACAAATTGCTACAAAAAGGCACAAAACAAGTTAAACATCTACAAAACAATGCATAAAAACAACTGATCTGAGGCCAGAGGCCTGTACTACGAAGCCGGATTTTCGCTTAGCCGGCTAACTTCAGGGAAAACTCGGGGTTTCCGGTCCTACGACGCTGGTTCTCTTTTTAGCGGGCTAGATCTCCATGGTAACTTATGCTGAGCGGCTAACCTCCTCGGGAGGAGGTTAGGTTGCAGGCTAAGAGATCAACTCAGTGAAAGCACCGCCTGCTGACAAATCAGAGCTCAGTGTGCGGAGTTTAAAGCGATCAAGTCATATTACAGGATAGAGGAAATACAGAAAAACTGCCGTTGCAGGAAAGACGGCCGGCAAAAATCAACTGACTGTGTGAACGTGAAAATTAATAGAATATCCCCTCCCATCTTCAGAGCAATCTGACTATTATAACATTAGCGTTAAGAAAGCTTAATTAAATATCTGCCACAACACAAGTAACCGGATCAAAGTAACAGTACAGTCCGCAGCATATCACATCATAATGTATCATATATTTCCTTATCTGAGTCAGCTTCTTGAGCTTCTTGCAACACTCACAGTGTCACATACTGTATGCAGAAGTATTATTTTAAGCAACACATTAAGTTGACAAAACACTCGAGTCAAATGTAATTAAAGTCAGATTGTGTCTTAGACGGGGCAGTGATATCATAAACCTGTTAATGTACGCATTCAAACACTTTTTCTTTTACCAGCTGTATTCACCTTGCAGGTGCAGCTATGTGGCTTTTATCCTGGATAAAGTGTTTAAGTCATGGATGCTTAAAGTTTAACTTCTTCATATGTCTAATATTATAGTTGACTTTTCATTCAGGAAGTATGACGCTGCGCTGTCAGTACGCTTCTCCATGTTTGTGATTGGTCGAATGCTCCAAATACCACCCCTTTCATGTGAACGTGCACCTAACTAGATAGGACACGGCTGGCTTGAGCGATCCACTTGATAACCCGCGTCGTAGGACCGTTTAGCGAGAGCGCATATGTTTTGGATTAGGCCAACCGGCTAACTCAAACATATCCAGGTTTGGTTGAACCAGCTTCGTAGTACAGGCCTCTGGGGTTCTTGCTCTGATGTCGGAGGGGTGGGGGGGCCTACCTCTGCCCAGGGCCCTGTTTTCACATTATCAGTCCATGACTTCTTAAATGTACAAATAGTAGTTACTTATCTATTTATTTACTTCATATTAGAATATTTTTTACAATGAATAGGCAATGTATGTCTTAATATTGGCCTACTGTTTTTAATTGTTGAGAATAACAGTTTTAAAAGGAAATCTTGACACATTTTTTAGATCCAATTTGTTATTATAATTTTTTTTAAAGAGATTAAAGAGGCAATCATTTCGTTTATCGGTTTTTCCATTTCCATTAGGGTGTTATATAGGTTTTTGTGCAGTTAAATGGTCTGCAAATGCTAAAATCCCAGAGTTACCTCCAGAGGGAGTTTCTCTCCCACACACTCCCCCGCTGCCTGAAACGCCTTGATTCCTTTGTTTACATTCATGACATAGTGACATCACTATGTAACATCCGCGTTCCTATTGGCTAGCGCACCAACACATAGTACGTGATAAGCATTAAAGGTGGGGTAGGTAATTTTGGAGAAACCAGCTCGAGTGCGTTAGAATTTGAAAATACACAGCCGGAACAAAATCTGCCACTTCCTTATAGAGCCCCTCCTCCAACACACACGAACGCGCACATGACCAATGAGGGCACGAGATAAGTTTGTGCACAGATGGAAAGCTGACAGGCAGGTAGGCCATCCAGTTATTTTAGCCGGGCCGGCTAAAATGATTGGTCGTGCTTTTTACAGTACTACAGCTTCCACAGATGACATTTTTTTATGGATTTTTTGTCAAAGCACTTAAGATATTCATTGCTATCGGGATGTTAAGAGCATTCCATGGAATATAACAAAAAGTGTATCTCGAGCCGGTTTCTCAAACTTACCTACCCCACCTTTAAACATGTCACAGTAGCGGCACAAAATACAAATATGAACTTAAAAAAAAAGAGCATAATAGGTCCCATTTAAGTGAAATGTGAAAATGTTAATTGAACAAATATCCGCAACATCACTTATGAATGACCTTTAAAAAATAAAGCCATTAAGTCTGCGAGAAAAACTCACCAGCCATTTAAATATTTGGATAAATATGTTAATTAGATGGATACAAATGTGTCTTAACACATTTTGTATTACTTTTATAAATGTGCCCCTTGCTCTTCACCTGCCCCTGAATTAAGGATGTTCAATTCCAATCAAATTGCTATCATTTATACTCTTTACACGTACCGATCTTTTCCCTTTAAGTACAAAAACACCAAAACACTGCAGCAACCCGCAGCTCTGTTGTCTGCATCGTGAGAAACAGTGAGAGAGCAGTCGCCATTAAAAATAGAATCAAGTAACATTTGGCCGCTGTCTCTATCATCCTCTATTGGATGATGGACTGTTCTAAAACTTAATTATTTATGTTGTTTGGCCAAGTAATCTTAATGGAGGTAAAAAAAAAGGAAGTGTTTGTATGATAAATAAACAGAGGGACGGACATGAGGAGATCTGCCATGTGGATCTGCTGCTGGCGAATGGCAGAGATGCACATTTTCACACCCAGCATGGAACGCTGCAGATTTGTAGATCTGTGAACTGCAAACGTCTGTTGACACGTAAATCTGTCAATTCTCAACATAACATGAAATCCTTCAAGCCAATTGATGTTCTGTGTTAGCTTGGGAAGATGCTGCAACTTCACTCTCAGCCCTGTTATCTTTAATATGAACTATGATTGCATTTTCTTTGCTGCACGGGGATGCATCTCATCTCAAAAGATGTCTCATTTTCTCACACTGCGACACATTCATTCTCACCACACACTGTTTGAAAAAATACTTTGTCTACTACACGTTGGTCTCATCAGATACGAGACAATATCATCGGCACTAAGGGAAATCAAACGTAAACTATGCAGCAACTGACTCTTTCTTTCCCACACAATCTCCCCCCCCCCTGCCTGAAACGCCCTTCCATTGGACTTGTTTGTTTACTTCTCTAACATAATGACTTCACTTTGTAACACTCGTGCTTGAAATGGCTAGCACTCCAACACATTGTACATGATAGTCTAAGGAGCTGGACATCTGGAGGCAGTTGACCAATCACAACAGAGCTGGCCAGCTAACCAATCAGAGCAGACCCATGAATGAATAGACTTATAATTGTTAGTAAGTTCCATCGAAAGATTATTACTCATTCACCATGGAGGCGTGTGAGAAAAAGAACATTTTCTTCAAGAGTTCAAGAAGGTAAAGGGGTGAGTAATGGATTTCCAAAAGATAATCTTGTGGGTGAAGTATCACCCACAAGATTACAGTCAATACGATAAGAAAAAAGAAACTAGAAGAATGTGGAGGTCAGGAAGCCGTGTGCTTATGAGGTAGACCTACAATCAACCTATAAAATATAATTAAGCCTTGATAAACTTTAAGATGTTTATAGGAAGTGTTTAATATTCATTCAGTTAGGGTTAGGGTTAACCAATCAGAGCAGACTGGGCTCTGGTTTCAGACAGAGGGTGAAAAAAGGTGCTGCAGCACAGGCAGTATGAGAAAAATAAACTGCTTCGAACCTTAAAGCCATATCATGTCATGCATTTCATAGTAGAGGCACAAAATAAAAATATGAACCTGAAAACAGGGTATATGCAGGAATCCTAAAGTCAAATGTAATACCTTTCAAGACCTTTTTTAAGACCCTTTCCATACATTTTAAGACCTCATCGCCACTTGTTTAACAACCGGCGTAAACGGACCTTCGCGCGCTATCAAGCAGTGAGCGTGCGATGTCCTGTTCAGATGACGTCAAATCCAACGGGATGCCATAAATAAACTACACAGAATCACACTACACACCTACGCAATGATTACATTCAGGCAGACTGTAGAATACAACCTCTTTGGACAATTTATATACTTATTGAAAACAAGCTACAAAATGTAATACCTTGGAAAATGCCGTTTAATACTTTTTAATAGCCTTAATTTTCGCTAAATTTATTTATCAACTTTTAATACTTTTTAAGACCCCGCGGACACCCTGGAAAATAAACATTATAGGGCCCCTTTAAGCTAGAGAAACTCGCTTTTAGTAGATAAAAGTATAAACAGCCTTTTACTGTCGCACATTCATCATTCTGCGCAGTGAAGGTCACACATTAAAGTACAGCAGCAAAAAGGAAAGCACAGTTTGGATTAAAGAAAAAGTATGTCCATCCAATCGGATAATGTTGAATTAAGAGAGAAATCTGCCTCTTCTCTTCCTAAACTTAAATAGTTTAAGTTTGAATCGGGGAACCAATCCAAACTAAACCATGTTTACTCACTTAATCAAAATAAACAGCCACCACTTTTGGAGGGAACGCTGGCTGACTCCAAGAAAAGGAGCAACTCCAGTGGAAACGGTTTGGTTACACAGCTAAAGGTCAGATATACAACAGGGCAGAGTAACGTGCAGTGTGAGAACCCTCTCTTGCAGGAAGAAGCAACAATTGAGGAAAGAAAAGCCAAAGATCACATGATCATCGCTGTCCTATGAAAACATGCATCTGCCCTGCTGTCAGCTTAGCTCCAATGCTCTTTGATCAGATAGTGGATCTTTCATTTTGGCAGCTATGTTTTTACCATAAAATGTAGTGTTTTCCTCCTAGTTACAAACACTTAATACAACAAACAATTGTCTTATAATCAACTGGGGATGTTTCGAGGCGATATTTAATGGTTATTAAAAAGAATCAGTTTTTGTGCAAAATGTATAGAATGTTACAATACATCTTTAAAGCAACATTATGTAAGTGTTTTATCACAAAAAAATATATTCAAAGTCACTAGTCGACCAATGTTAACTGTGAGTGAACTGCACTCGTTGTCGTATAAAAATACTGTATTATGTTGCTTTAAAGGTCGTTTCTGCTACTCTGAACTAGAAAATCTCCACTTCAGTAGAACTAACACAAAATGAATTCCTATCTCTATGTTGAAGGTTTTTTACAGCGGCCTTTGTCCTCGTCTTTTGAGATATATAGTTTTCAATGGAAAGCAACAATGAAGGTTTTCTCAGTATTTTATCATTATGCCATGAATGGATCATGTAATGTCATGTAATCACTTTAAAGCTTTATCACCAAACCGGACCACCTACTCTTACCAAGAACTGTATCCATGACTCAAATCTTTCCGTATTTTACTCATGGGATGGAAATAATCACAATATTTTTGAGCCAAACATCTCAGACCAACATCATTTAAACACAACTGAGCAGTTCCTCTTTATGCTTTAAAAAAAAAAAAATCAAGAGAAGCATCAGCTGACAGGAAACGCAGCACCCAGCAGTGTGAACTCACCTTTTAAGTTTTTCGGGTTGTTTTGCTTGGTGCGCGGCATCTTTTCCGCCCTCAGTTCACAGGTGCATCATGGGGAATGTTGGACCTTGAGAGGAGCTGACTCCTATGCCACAGTGTGGGTACATCTACAGAAAACACACACATATATATTGAGTCAGAATCAGCAAAACATGAGCTCCACAGATCAATAAGGCACTTTGCTTGGCCTTGTAGAGTCCTCCGCTCTCACTAGGCAGCCGAAGACGAAGCTGATGGAGTTTATTTCATGAACAGGTGCCCCAAACACGGCAGGACCTTTCATTTCAGGCCTCTGAGCTGCTGTGTAATAATGTGCAGTGCGGTTCAAGCTACTGTCAGTGGGAGGAGGTGTGAATAAGTTCCCCTCATATCAATATAACCTCTGCAGCAGCTGCTATCTGCCACTCTGATCTCACACAAAAGGCAGAGAGGTGGAGGATCGCCTGTTTGTTGGGGAAATGTCTGATTGACATGGCAGCGGCTGATACCCGCTCCTCACGTTGATGAATGTCAGCACGGATGACGAATGATGCAAACAATCAGGTCCTGTGTGTGCCTGTGATGAGCGCTCGGGCAGCTGGATGGCCACACAGAGGTCACTATCTGTGGAAGTTAGATCACCGCAGAAAGTCACAACATCAAGAGACTGAGCCCACCTCTCACAGGGGGGGTGTTGTTTTCATTCTGATGCCCTTTCACAAAATGTAAGATCAAAAGCTTTATATAGGTTGAATGGTGATTCTGTGTGGTGGTGGTGGTGAAGTTAAATGTTACCAAACCCAGCAGAAGCTTTTGTGTGCCCCACGATGCGCAGACAATCTCTCCTCTGCATAGACACAATCATAACATCATGAATAAAAACCTCATTAATCATATTTAAAAAGCTCTCCCTTTCATCACCTCCAACATGTCCCCATGTAACACCTCCACCTCCTGCAGGAGCAATGCACGTTGCAGAGCAGCAGTGCTCCAGGAATCAGCCTTTGTTTCCCTCCACACCGATATTACATAACACTTACTACAACTGGATGATGGTTTTTTGCTCCATACAGTTACATGTGGCGCTGGCGCAATGACATCACCTCACTGTGGATTTTCGGTTATATAGAGAGTTGTGTGTGTGTGTGTGTGTGTGTGTGTGTGTGTGTGTGTGTGTGTGTGTGTGTGTGTGTGTGTGTGTGTGTGTGTGTGTGTGTGTGTGTGTGTGTGTGTGTGTGTGTGTGTGTGTGTGTGTGTGTGTGTGTGTGTGTGTGTGTGTGTGTGTGTGTGTGTGTGTGTGTGTGTGCACGGTGGCTGCAGCAGGTCGCTTGAACAAAAAAACGCTAGAAGCATAAGGAGCGTCTCACCTGCGATGCACGGTTTGGTTTCAGTCCAGGATCGACGGAGCGGACGCTGAGGCGGAGGAGAGGGACGTGCACTTTTTCTCTGGCGTGTCTGTCAGTCCGTCTGCCAGCGCGTCTGCGTGCCTCTGTGTGTGAGCGTGCGCGCCAGTGTGTGTTCATGTGTGCGTGTGTGTGCGTGTGTGTGCAGATATTTGGGGAAACACCCTGATACTGACACGAGAAGGGAAAAAACAAAACATAGGCTACATGGTGGTTCAAGCGCTGCGCTGTAAGGCTATGTCTTTAACACAGGCGGGCTGGAATACACTAACAGGTGACTAATGATGATTTCCGTTCACACCTGATGATCTACAGGAGGTGTGATGTAAAAAAAAAATAAAGAAAAAAAAACATTGAACGCATAGTTATTGGCGATGTTATAATTAATACAATTATCATTAAAAAAACGTAATTTTAAAGTGATGCACAGATTATTTTTTGTGTGCAAGGGTCGCCTACTTCACCAATCAAACGCAGCAGGATGAAAGGGAATCATTGGGATTTAAGTGCATGCAATGAAGTCAGCAAAAACAATGCGTGGGAATAGCGTGTTTTGTGCCTGTTGCAACACGTGAACGCCCTGTGAGAGAGGGAGGAGCCAGGGAAAACCCCTCGCCGTCTAGCTGCAACAGCGCTCGAATGGGACACTTCCCCCTTATATCCAACAAAACCCCGCCGCGGCCAAAAACCTCACACACACATGCCCATGTATCACAACACTGGCCATGACAGTGAACACATGAACACAGTGCAGGGACGGAAATAGCTTGTGGCTTACCTACAGAGCAACAAAGAGCGCTGCGTAGACCGGGGAGCTCAAGTTGTCTCCTCTCAGAGCACGGTTTGCTGCAGAAGTCCCAAACAACACTGCGCCAAAAGAAAACAGCACCTGCCTCTTCCTGACACTTAGCAGAGCCTGTAAAGTTCACAGCAGGCTGAAACCGGACAGAGCGATAGAAGCATGTCCGACTCTCTCAGGCTGCAGCTACCGACAGCGACCTATATCACATTGACAGAACCCCGCTCAGGCAGCGGCTCCAGCGGCACAAAGACACAGGGAAACAAATCAAGCGCACTCAAAATGTGTAATACTCACAGGTGCAGGGTTGAAACACACCTTTAGTGTAAGGAGGAGGAGGAGGGGGGGTACAGCTCTGTATTTTCTCCCTTCACCTTCTCTCTCACTTTCTATTGCAGGAAACAGACAGGCCCTCTGACGTCAACGGGGGTCCCGTCTCCGCCTCCCAGCTACGGGGTGTCCTCGCCGTGCAGCAGGGGGGTCACGACGGCCGCTCCACCACCGCAAGGCCGATGACAGTGAAGCCAACATTCAAAGGTGGAAGGAAATGTAATAAGTACAGTAGCCGATTTAAGTATAATTTTGCAGTATTTGTGCAATACTTAGAATCTTCTTTGTATGTCTCTTTCTACTATGAATGCACCACAGTTCAGAGGGATATATATTGTACATTTTACTACGTGTAGGCTACTGTTTATTTGACAGCTTAACAATTTTGCACAGAAAAAATATTAAGATTTGGAAGGAAAGTATTTCTTGTAAAAATTATAAAAGTTGATTTTCTCTTTAATTATTTTGATCATTTCAAAAGCAAATAGGTTTGTAGGCTACTATTGGTTGCAAGCAACCAATGTGAAAGTGTCACTTCATACACTGGGTAATTGTGAGGGGATTTCTTACTATTTCTACCAACAACACACACTCTCAATCGAATAGTCCAGAAAATACTAAGCAGTAAGCACCTTATTCATCAATAATTGTGAGTTCCAGTCTGGTACAACATGGCTCCACTTGTGCTATTCTTCAACCAACTGCAACAGTAGGCTACCATCCAGTAAAAGGGAAGCATACTTAGGCTACTTATTTAATATTATTTGCTAGATTTGTACTGGTGGTTAATTAAATGACGTGAGTAGGCTAATTTCAACCGTGTTATTCCGTATTTGTGAGGCTACACTACCTCCTCTTCTCTCGGTAGAATTGTATTATCGACTTTGGTCGCTTCTGGAGGATACGGAGCTCGAGTTGTTTGTCGTAGCCCCCCTTGGTGGACCCCCACCCACCCTCTCTTCTGCACATACTTTAGGACTGACGGTTTTCCCGGAGGTTCCTTGTTGTCAGGTCACGTTGTGCCCCTCCGCCACTACCGACCGGGCTTTCCCATGTACAAACCCGCAGCGGGCTCATAACACTGGGCCTTTCTGCTACAGGACCTGTGCCCGTAAGGTAGGCTATATGAAAACCTGGATAAAAGGTGGCCGTTGCTACAAATCAAATAAATACATTTTGATACTATTCAAATGAAATGTAAGAGGTCTGTCTTCCGAAATGACCAATGTTCTTGACTTGTAAACTTCACCAGCCTGGCCTTATTAATGGTGTTTAAAGAAGATATATAGCCTTATTCAGGTGGATTGGGGTTCCCCAAGTAGCCTATAGGTTACAAAAACAATACAATTAGGTTTACTTTTAAGTTTAACAACGTATAGTGCAATCCACTGGTGAATTTGATAGCCTATATCCTATAAGTGGAACTACAAATATAGACTTTTTTTCTACATTGAACAGTTAGACTGGAAGGATTATTTTGTAATTTAACATAAACACGTTTAGCATCAAAAACCTTGAGGCAGGGAAAGATCTGGGTTAATCTACATTTGTTTGTGCATATGTTCCCTTTTAAGTATTTTTTTATTTTTTATAAATAAAGGTAAAAGATATGTTTCGGTGCAAAGCATGTTTTGATGTAAGATCATGCATGCATGCTTTCCTATGGTCACACTATGTTTTAAATAGAACACATGCATAAATGTTATACTTTAAGCCTCCTCCTCACTACCACCATTTTGCGTTGTATGTGCGATAGATATGCCCTTGATTTATTAAACTTTTAATTTGTGTACGTTTGTCTTCATTCAAAATCTATAACACAATCTAAATGGAAAATAAAAAAGAAATTAGGTGAATATGGCATATTATATATTTTTAAGGAAGAGGTTTATATTTGTACAATGTACCGAGACAACACGTTTAATACAACTACAGAAAACTACGATGGGATGACTCCTGATATGAAGCCAAATCCTATCTTCAAACTCAGCATTCAATGTAATTGTAAACTTTGACTACATCTTAAATAATCTTATCTGGAATGGCTTCAAAATGGCTTCTCAGGTAGTTTTTGCCACAGCAGATGTCTCCAGGAGCACATTTTGCCATGATGACACACACAAAGACTGACAAAGTTAATACAATACAAGCGTCGCTGTTGTGGCTGGTAATAAATACAAATGTAATAAAAGTGTCTACGAGCAGCTGGTTTGCCATTGGTTACCTATCCACAAAACGTATTTGTAGACATTCAGAACACTTGACTTTCAACTTAATTTGCATTAAGTGACTTAACTTTCCGGCTCTATTTGTGAGAAAACAGTGCTAACGTACACTCAACAACCAGTCTAATTACAAACACTAAACACCAGTGAACTGAAATGATCAAACATAACATCTCTAACCCATTTTGATTCTCAAACATAGGCATATAGAATGTCTGCCCCCCCTTGTATACTAGCACTATCAGTAAAGAAAAGGACGAAGCTAATGTCATTTGGCAGACTAGCTAGCAATGAGCTATGTGGCACATTGTAAACGGCTTGAGAAGTACCTACCATTCATCAACAAAGGGTTAGCAGGCAGGTTTGTTTAGTCAACTGTCAATTAAAAAAGGAGGCTAAAGGAGCTAGCTAGCTAACCCAAGTGAAGAAATGTGTTCTCCCTCTAAAAAGTAAAATATGATTTCCCAATTATGCTAGAGATCAAGCTACATCGATTATATTGTATAAAATAAGCCAATTATTTTTTTATTTTGATCAGGCCAAATTTCACTGTGTGTGCTGTGTGCTCTGCATGTGTGACCATTAAAGAGGGTTTCATCCCTCCCAATTCTATTCTATTCTATCTATTGAAAACTAGCTGACAATAAAATATATAAAGGGTCTAACTGCCTTGACACATAGATTAAAATGACCTTTTGTGATCACACTCTTAAACGTGTTTTCCCTGCAGTGATAACTAATATTTTCCACAGTAGCTTAGCTTAACCCTTAGATGCATAAGTGGGTCTTTTTTGACCCGGTGAGGTGGTTTTCTTGAAGTATCTTTGTAATTACATTTTTTTATTATTTCATATTCCAGCTATTCCTCAAAAAACATGTTTTGGATATCATGCCATTCAAATTTTAAATTTAAATTTTAAGAAATTGTAGTTTTTGTATTACTACCCCAAGCTTCCATAAGTGGGTCAAAAATGACCCGCATGCATTTTCTATGGAATCCTATTATATATGGGAACCTTTGATTCTTATCACCTGTTGCTGTCAGGACTAAATTCACTGTAGACCACACAGACTACATCACAAGTGACACCTCTCAGGAAGATTATTTTACACAGCAAGATCTGATACCTGTCAGTATAATAATAATAATAATAATAATAATAATAATAATACATTATATTTGTATAGGGCTTTTCAAGGACTCAAAATCGCTTTACAATATAAGGGAAGGTTAGGGTGGGGGGTATAGGACTATCAAACTTGATTAACCGGCATGGATTGATGGGGGGTGGGCTATGAGTAGACAAGAGGAGAAGAGATGAGTTTTGAAAAGGGACTGGAATACTGTGAGGGTCTCAGAATAGCGGAGATCTTTGCAATTTTTCTAAAATTATAAATAGTAAAAAATTAAATATAAAATATTTCTAGTGTGAACCAAAATATAATACTAAATATTATACAAGTGATTTTTCTTAACCAAAATGATAAAAATGGCATAAAAACACATATTATTCTACGGGTCCTTTTTGACCCACTTATGGAAGAGTGTAGGGTCCAGTCACTCGTGCATCTAAGGGTTAAGGAACTCTAGGCTGAAAGTAACATACAAGTATGGAGGGAAATTTGCAAAATAAACTTGTGAAAATGAGAGTCTATGGAAAATATCATGAAACTAGGCCACCCCATAATGCAATATTCTCACAGCCCACTCAGTCAAGAAAGGTCTGTCACAGAGATTTGTTTTGCAACTGCATGTTGTAATAAGTGGATTATAGTTCATATTTTATTGTATTTAATGATATTTTCCTTTAATTATTGATATCTTCATGTCATTGGCAGCAGCAGACATGGGTTGCCTGGGTGAATTGGTGTGTGCCAAGAAGACACATTGTTATTTATATCCTATGTCTGAAGTCCTTTAGCTACGGCCACTGAGATTTTGTTGGTCCAGCTATGACACATCACGGACAGGAAAGGGCATGCTATTTTTGCCATATACGACGTATAAGAAATAGCTTTTAAATCAATGCGTAAGTAAATAGAAAGTTTTCACCCATCAACCATGTGAAGAATTATTCTAGCAGAGTGACATCAGAAAGCAGGATCATTAGGACGTCATTTACCCACTACTTCTTCTCTTAAATAAGCTAATTGTTATTGAATGTAGTGCTTTTCAGAACAATTATGACTCAGATTACTGAACTAAAGGCTGTAGCTCAATCAAAGTTTTATACAGTTTAAAAAATGTCCTTATCAGCTGCAAAAACTGTCTCACAGAAACACGCTGTCACCCAAAGAAACTTGCTACTGTGAGGCGAACCTACCCATTAATAAGTGATTGTGTGACAGCCGCCCACCTTCATATCACAGGCTTCCTGCAGACTGCAGAGTGGGACTCCTGGCTCAGTCGAGCTTTATGACTCACCTGTTTCAACTGCTTAACTTAAAATAGCACATTTGAATAGTGGAACTTTTTGTTTTCTTTCTGTCTTTTGTCAGCCAGCAATCTGAACATTGATGCAGTTTTTCTGTCCATTTGAGGATTTGTTTTGCATGCATAAATATGAGTTGTTGATTTCTTCATGCATGTTAATATGTTCAGTTTTATTTCAAATATAATAGAGATTTTTTCGACAATTAAAAATAATCTTAGGTGGAAACAGAGGCTTCTTATTTCCTCTGAGAATGAGACATGAAGCTTTTATTTTTTGCATTGACTGCTGTCTGCACACCCACACATTTTTTTAAGGTTTTTGGTTTTTCAGTGCAGGATGAAAAAGGCAAGGAGGGGGAGGGAGTGTGTGTGCGTGTTTGTGATGTGAAAACCTTTTTACATAACCACATTTTTCCTGAGAAGACAGCTTGTTTGGTTTTAGCTATTGCAATGCCAAGAGTAGAACAAATGTTTATTAACTGAACCCTCAGCTGCCATTCTGTTATCCAAAGTCAATACGACCGACAATCAAATCTGAGTTTCTTGTGGTTTTAGCTAGATTAGATCCATTTGTCTTTAAGGTTCAGCAAAAATGTGGTTTTGCAATGGAATGTAAGTGTGAAATGAAGTCTGTAAAGGGAGAGAAAGGTCTTCCCTTTCACACAGCTGTCAAAAGAAGCAGGCGACTTAATGCTAACGTTCATCGCTTTTGTCAGCTGAAAAGATACTTACCAGTTTAACTGATTTTATAAAGTGCAGCTAGCTAGCATCGGTTTCCAGCTGATGGTACCTCGTGAATCTAATATAGTCACGCTGTTTCCCCAATGTTCTTTTACTTGCAGTACCAAAGACACTTGTATGCTTGTTGTTTCGATCTCTGTATGACAGATGCTACATGAAGTAGGATTACTGATTAGTCTGATGCTTTTCCTGAGGTTCTTCTTTTTGTTTCCCCTGTTAAAAATATATTTTAGAAGCGTTTCCTCATCCTAATTGAGTGTCATACAGTAGTACCAAATTACATTTTTAAAGCCCAATATCACAGGTTAAAAACATGCAACATCCTTTACCGCTTACAGCACCCTTTGACCTCAGACGTGGACATGTCAAATACACCCCCCTGTTAGAAAATGAACAGGGGAAAAATGTAAGACATCTCACAGAGAGCAACTGAGAGGGACCCCCGTCCAAGAACTGACAGACATGCAATAGACGTCATGTTGACAGAATAAACAACAATTACATAATTACATCAAAAACTCTCTGGGGAGTGCCAAGTTAGTAACATGCATTGTGAGATGGTTTGTATGATTGTTGACCTTCTTGAAGCAAATTGGTAATTGATGATAATTGGTGAAAAAAACATTTACTAGATATTACAGATAATACAAGTCAGCTCACAGACTCCCCAATCTCCTCCATATCAGTTAGACTTTTGTCAGTGCAGAAACATAATCACAGTTATATTAAAGAAGGGGACTTCCTCAACTGCCCCCACAGCAGTATAGTGAATGGCAGCAGGCTATTAATATCCTGGAGTGGTTACAGAAAATAAGCACAGCTGCCAGCAGAACTGTCCTCTGAACAATAGCCTCTTATGTGAAGGCACTGCTGTTTGTGTCCTTCTGTAACTGATGTTCACGGGGGTTCTTGTGCTGTTTGTCTATCTTTGTATCAAAAATAGATATTTATTGAACGCAACCTTGCAAAGAAAGACAGTATTCACGAGGGAATGCCTGAGTGTCCTATTTCTCTTGGCACACAGTGAGGCGTTTTGGATAAAGATTGATGTTGCCGAAGTATTTATACTGTAGGGTGGCGTCCTTTCATCCCTTTATTTTCTTTCCTCTGTACTCTTCCTATTGATGCATATTTGCAAGGAACTGGCCATAAACACCCCATATAAATACGGTACAATGGTTTTGACACCCAAGCTGTCCTGTGGAGATAAGCTCTACCTTATGCACATATCACACCGTACAGCTTTCCCTTTAAACCACATTAAAGAATCCAGTAGCAGAGTGCCACAAACTATATTTCAGGATTTTCAATTAGATGTACCATGCATGGTTGTAAAATGTAACTTATGAGGCTATATTGTCCACTGCTGTCAGTGTAATTTGTATCCATAAAGGGTGTTTTTTTTTATATCATCAACGCAACAAAGGGTTTATAGAAATAGACTTTTAAAGGCAAAACTGTTTGAGAAAAATATCTGTTTCTGTAAATTCTCCACAGCGCTGATAGAAGACATTGCTGGGTGCTTTGTTTACCCCGCACCATATGATGTTACATAACCAAGGCTGTTGCCGTGGAAACGCAAAGACTCCACCCCTCGCCCAACCACTCTTAGACGCTCATACATATAAAAAAAACCACACACACACACACACACACACACACACACACACACACACACACACACACACACACACACACACACACACACACACACACGCGCACACACACACACAGCTCAGGCAACAGGACTCTCTGTGACCACATGTCTTGACTGGTTGATTTAACGCTTGCTGATATTTCTATTAACGAGATAGCCCCTCTCTGGCATCCTGGAAATGTTTTCCCTCAGATATATTTGACAGTGTACATGAGAGGAAACATCTCCGCTATGATGATTTGCCTCGGTGTTGTTTGATAAACAAATTAAACATTCACCACATTGTATTACCTGTACTGAAACAATCCCGTTATTTATTGCCCATACATCAAAGCAGAGACCACAAAAAAAGAATGTGATACAAGCTCTCGTCCAGCTTACGCAGTATAATGTACATGTTGTCAGTTGCTGAATGGCAACAGTGTGAGTCAGTTTTCATTACTTTGAGTGAGCAATCAGCGCCACCAGTTGAATTCAAGGTCAGGGAGGCACTCCTTCCTTCCTGAGCCACACAATAACAACCCCAGGCATCCCCGCACAAGACCTGTCTCTTTGTGTTGAAGGGTACAGCCCTGAGTACTCTGTCAGCTCCTGACACCGTCTTACAGCTCCATTCACACACCATCTGACAGTGCATCTCTGACAGTGCATCAAACCAGCTACTGTCTAGGTGGCAGAAATATAAGCTCTGGGCCTTCCCCCGTAGCAGTTTGTCTGCAAATTGATCAATTAAAAGTCAGGACGATTATTTTTCCCATCTCCAGTTTTTAAAAAAGCACAAGAAAGCACATATTTGACGTGAATGCCAGTCACAAGATATAGCTTGTAGAAAAGGCACTCTTAGAGGTAGAAATCCAAATCTGAAACTTGTCTTGTCACTTTAATCCAAACTTAAACATAACAACTATTAAATGGATTGCCATGAAATGTTGTACAGACATACATGGTCAGCAGATTATGAATCCTAGTGACCTTTCAGTTTTGTACAGACAGTAAAGGTTTTTAGAGGTTAAACAAAAATGGTCTCCTGAAGTGTCCCCCATTGTCAACTTATGTGGTAATGAGGTTCAAATATATCTTCTCCCAGAGGAGGAACCTTGTATTTTTACAAGTTACAAGTTGTCCAATGCTATGATCAACTATAGACATTCCCATCAGCCTCAGTTATACTTTGTTCAGTGTCAATCATCAAACCCCAGCATGCACTATATATAAAACATTATACCTGCCAAACATTAGCAGGGTAGCTTTGGCATTTTGAGCATTGAGATGCTAGTTTAAAACACAACCACCCTTAAGTGCAGCTGATGCAACATTTTCTCATACATATAAAGAAATCAAACCATAAACTCTCAAGGTCATGTAGAAGTCTTCAGGCATGTTGGGATTTAAAAAAACATTCCCAAAGCAGGCAGCTGGCACCGATCCAGAGATGCTTATCCATTTTTTGTCTGTTTGTGTGTGCGTGTGTGTGTGTGTGTGTGTGTGTGTGTGTGTGTGTGTGTGTGTGCGTGTGTGTGTGTGTGCGCGCGTGTGTGTGAGCAGCCGTGGTTGCTGGCATATGAAGGGAGAACATTTATTGGAATTCCCATGTTATCCATCATGGCCGTGCAGAGCCATGCAGTGAATTGTTTGACATTTATGTTATATGTAGATTTAGTTTGTGTTAATCTTCTTGGTTAAAGCTGTAATCCACTCAAGCTAAAGCCACTTTTAAGGCACAACTTTAAACACTAAATCCACATGCTGTTCGATGCTTAATCAGTGGAGCAGAAGTGGAAAGATTTTAATCCCTGGTGAGGAAATCACTTTGCCAGCTTTGAACGCAGCACTTCTTCTCGGAAAGTAAAGCTGAGGTAAACATCGTTTCTGTGCCCCGATCAATCCCAGTGGCTCCATCTAGCTTTCTGTGCCCTGGAAAATTAGCCCTTAGGAAAGAAAATCATTTTTTACTGTTCCCATGTGACCCACATATTGTCCGGAGGGGAAACAAATCAAATGTTATTTAAAACCACTCTATAAAGCATGGCCAACCTCCTTGCCCTGCGTTGATTCACTGCCACAGACTGCTAGTGGATTTTACTACAGTGCAGCTGAGTTTCCATTCAGCTGCAGACCAGGGTATCACACCGACTCTGAGCTGTGACGACATTTCCAGGGCATGGTTTGAGGGAGGCCAGACTTAAAAGTCCTGGATCCTGAAGGAGAGGAGTGTTTTAAGGGAGAAGCCCGGTGTTGAGTCAACATTTCCAGTGACATTACCACATAGGTGGAAAAATCCCTGCTGCTGGAAGGCAGGCTGTGCTAATAAAGGAAAATGTGACTGCTTATATGACAGTACATATAAATTACGAGAGGAGAATTCAATAATTCCATTCCAGGGTGTCGAACAGTAAAGTATCCTGTATTATTGTTGCTAAAGAAATCTATAGCAATGCTTAAGAAACTATAGCCAGTTACCATTTTGACAAGTTTGGAGGTAAAACCTCCAAAACTGGACATGGTTTTATTAGGATTTGTTTGTAAAATCCTTGCTAAATTACCTAATAATTGGTTCCAACTAATAGATTTTCCCCGGCTACAGAAATAATGTTAATTTAAGGCACAAAATAAACTTTTCAGGTCCAAAACCCAAAGAAGACGGAAATATTATTGGCCACATTTCCAAGGCATGCTTAAAAATATTAAAATCCCAACATAAGTGTCACAGACTTTGTGCTCAGTATAACTGGCTAAATCTACAATGGGTCCACACGGCTAAAATCTGGAGTTTTATTATTACTAAGTTAAAGTTGCTTTATCCATAGCTTTTCAGTTGGCAACTGTGACAACTGGCAGTTAATAATTAAACAAATGTTCCTCTTTAGATGCAAATGATAAACTTTACCTCCAATTACCAGAATTAATATAGTTTCACATGAGATTGAACGTATGCTAACCTAGCCAATGCTAGGTAGTCTGAGATGATTAGCATAACGTTTTTTTATTTGAGTGATATTTATCGTGAAATATTTTTTAAATGTTTTCAGGTGACATTATTGTTAAGCAGCATAATCAATTGTCAGGTTTGCTGTGATGACACAAATCCTCTGTAATTATTCCTAAACCAGTCATATGCTAGCAAGCTAATGCTAAGGCTTTCTCCGTTGCTCCCATTAACTACATAACTTATGCCCAACAGTCTACATTCAAATATTCACTGATATTTAATCTTTATACAAGAACTAGCTTATGTGGTTCAACCCATTTAATTCCAGTAATGAGCAAAGATTCAAATTGATTACACTTGTTTTTGTTGGTTCACTTGGTGGATGTATTTATTATGATACTTAAAAACCCAGGATCTTCAGTATATGCTGGAAAAAGAGTGCAGATTCTTCTGGGAAAACTAAAGTAAAACTGAAACGGCTTTTGTGTCCTACTTCTTTAAAAAAAAAACAGCATGAAAATAAATGTATATCTTACTTTATGTTTCAAGTATGATATAGCTTCTAAAAGTTATCTTAATGAGTTTCTGTATGCTTCTGAATTAATTTATCAGTCATCTATGTAAGATTTTTGACACAACATATCTATTTCATCTGTTACATTTAGATGTTCATGGTTTGTTTCCACTTTGTTTGCACTCTGAATGCCTGGAAAACATTTTCGGGAAAAAGAGGAGGAAAAAAAGCAGAGGGGAAAGAATCATGTCAGCTGTATTGTTGCTACTTTTAGATCCTTCACTGGAAAAGAAAAGAGGGCAGGAAACAAAGAAACTGACTGGGTTTGTTTGGAAAAATGCTGCACTAGACGAAGAGGGGAGGAGAAGCCGGATGCAGCTCCCCTGATACTTTATACATCAGCTGATTTATGGGCTACACACAGCACTTAATAACCCTCCACTGTCCCTGTGAGCGGGGGCCCTGGGGAGCCTCAAAGTGGTCCAACGCCTGGAGCAGAGAGCAAAGAGACCCAGAGGTCAGCGTGTTGGGGGATCCTCAGTATCCAATTTATTGATCTATTAATTGTTGTCTGAGTGCTTGAAGGTAAATTATTTTGTATCCTTCTTGTGTGATGTTTTTCACCTCAGATCCACATTGACCATTTGGTTTGTCTTATAGTTAAATGATGGTTACCTTGGCCAAGTAAGTCATGTTTACGGTTCTGGTCGTCTTTGATGGTTTGTTTGTCTGTTAGTCGGCATGATCATGGACAAACTACTAGCATGACTTTCGTGAACATTGGTGGAAGGGTGTAGCATGGGTCAATGAACCCATTACATTTTCGAGCAGATCCCAATCACTCACTCAGATACATGTAATTGTACTCCTTATAATGGACAGCCTTGGCGTCGGCCTGCCCTTCGAGTTACAATTATATGATGATGAATAATTATGTAGTTTTGTAGGCTTTGGTATCAGTCTTATTAAGTATGTTTGAAATTGTTATCACCAAATCAATGGCTGAGATATTTGCAAAAAAAATATGTCAAATTGGACAAGAAATATCTCCAGTCAAAATATCAGATATAAACAAATCCCATCTTTGTTTGGAAGATAATAGAACTATGGTGAGTTGAATGTCAAAGATAAAACCTGGCCAATTGATATCAGAATCAGAATCAGAAACGGGTTTATTGCCAGTTAGGTTCACACGTACGAGGAATTGGACTTGATGTCATAGTGCATTCATAACATATAAAACAAAAAAATCTAAAGAAAAAGTACACAGATAGCGAAATATATAAAGAACACTGTAAAAAAATATATTGATAGATAAATTAAATAAAGCAGTTATATTTTATAGAATATAAAATATGTGCAGTAAGCAGTATTTTAACAATATTTGAACATTGTGTGCATTAATGTAATGCATTGAATCTGTGTTATAGATAGATAGATAGATAGATAGATAGATAGATAGTATTTTATTGATCCCAAATTGGGAAATTGTTGTTGTTACAGCAGCATAAAAGGCATTTTACAATAAAACAAAACTACAAAATATACAAGAATAGAAAGAAAAATAAAATAATATAAAATATAAAATATACATCTTGAAATAGAAAATATACATGCAGATATTATATATACAAATATATATATATTCAAAATATATGACATTATGTAATATGGAGTATAAATATTGAACAGATTATAGAGTAAAATGTACAACGTGGTTTTATTTCTAGAGAAACTATGGAGCAGAGAGTTCTCTTCCAGCCAGAGGTGATTTATTGTACAGAGTTATTGCAGTGGGCAGGAATGTTTTCCAGTATCTGTCCTTGTGACAGAGGAGCTGCAGCAGTCTGTTGGAGAAGGAGCTCCGTTGACTGTCCAGCTGCAGGTGGAGAGGATGGGTGGGGTTATCCATGATGGACAGCAGCCTGTTCAGTGTCCTCCTCTCCACCACAGCTTCAAAAGGGTCCAGCTTGATGCCGATGACTGACCCAGCTTTCCTGATCAGTTTATTGATCCTGCTGGTGTCACCGGCTCTGATGCTGCCCCCCCAGCAGACCGCAGCAAAGAAGAGTGCACTAGCCACCACAGACTGGTAGAAGATCTCCAGCATCTTACTGCATACGTTGAAGGATCTCAGCTTCCTCAGAAAATAGAGTCGGCTCATCCCCTTCTTGTACACAGCGTCAGTGTTGATCCTCCAGTTCAGCTCAGTTATGGCTGAGGTAAAGTGTCAGTGGGGGGGCCGGCTAGTACTGTGTTGCTGTATCTCTCTTGTTTATCTTTAACATATTTAGTATGGTTTTCATTTATTGGTGGTAAGTTGTTTTTTTTCCTTCAACCATACTGCCATCCGACATGAATGAAGAGGGAATGAAACCATATACTGTGTATATAAAACAGAGTTTCCCTAAAGATACCCGATTATGTGAAGTTACCTTTTATGGCCAGGGCCACAGAATACTTTAGGAACTCCCCTTTATACTGTAGTCATCAAACTATATTGGCAACTCACCAAACTGCAAAGGCTAACAAAACATGTATTGTGGGCAGTTGATTCAACTTATCGAAAACGTTTTCAAGGCTTTCCTGAATGAAGAAACACATCCTCCCATTTCTTCACAATCTACTCTTATCCCTCGAATCTGATCACTGTGGAGCGGAAACATGGGATTTGAAAATATATTAGCTGTAATCAAAATCTAACGCAAGCTTTCCCAAGGGCGGCCCTCTCTAATCTTCACTGCAGGCAGCTTTCTTTTGATTTTTTTACGTTTCTATTTGATTTTAAACATGTATTTTCATTGGGAAATGTAATTATATAAGGTTGATGCAGCATGTAGTACAATAGGGATCATGTAAATGATGAGGTATGAAGTCTGTTAAGGGACCATCTGCAATTCATTTAGTTGCTGTGATCATGCAAAACAAAAACAATTAAACTAGCACTTCGCACTCTCATAGTATTTTGCACCTGAAGCATTATTATCATAGATTAAGTTCCCTTTAAGTCTGATATGTTGTCAAGGATTTGGGGATATTTGTACATTTAGATTGTATAAAGTCAACATAGGGTTAGGGTTCCTTAGAGAACACAGGTATGTGATTCAGATTTTAAAATGAGCAAAAATCTTTATGATATATAACATGTGGGCTAATAGACCCAATCGACTCTGATATGCGACGCTATCCTCCCATAAGTCCTGGGAGATTTTTTAATACATCCTCATGTCTCCACTTCTGCTCCACCACTGTGACAATCTGATCTTCCTCCTCACTTTCTGTCATATTTGATAACTGCTCTGTGCTGCAGCCTCTGGGCCGTCTGTCACTTCGCACTCGCCACATCAACTGACTGATTTAACACTCAAGTCTGCTTCTCGGGTTCGTTCACGCAGAATCGTGCATCAAATTCAACCAAAAAAAACATTGGTGATGTTTTCGGGGCCTCACTTGGGTATAAGAGCTACCCCTCAGTTGAGTCCCACATTGATGAATTATACATGCCTCGCATCACGCCTCCCACGCTCCAGCTTATGTAATGTCAGCCACGCGTGGAGAAGCGTATGAGTATACGTGTGTCTATGTGGATGTATTTATATCCAGACTGGGATTGAGGGAACGGTGACTCATTCTCCTTGCTCTTTATTTTTACCCCACAATATGCCCACCCACTCACCCATCGCCTATTTCTAAGAAGAAAAAGAAGAGAACGAGTATTAGTTTAGACATGTCCCAACTGTACAATGTTGACTAGATCTTCTTCGTTCCAAACCAAGGACATTTTTCCCAGAATGATATTTAAAATAAATACAATAATCAGCCTCCTGGTTGTTTTCTCCTATTTAAACAATGCTGCAGGGTGTAAAAGTGATCACACATGATTTTAAGAAATGTCCTCTACAGACTTTGTTACTATCAAGAAACATAACACAAATCATTATATAATTCAATCTCTCAAGTTATGTTTTCTTAAATCACTGGTGTTGTAGTGTAAAAACACATCACACAAAGCCTGAGCTACAGTATAAACAAATAAAACTGATTTCTATATATTTGGAAATCGAGCAGGCCCAAGGAATGGAAAGTACATTTTTGGTATTTTGGGAAGGGATTTTTAATCACTGCTTATTTTCTGAGACAAAATAATCAAAATAGTTGATACAGTTTGTAATAGTACAACCCAAAGCTACATCCCATATCAGCTTTGTGTAGCATCTCCAATGCATTTAGCATCATCATCTGCTGCATCCTTCTATTAATACATCTACCTGCAGTGGAGAAACCCTTGTTATAACATGATTAATTAAGTACATTTAATATAAACTATGAGCATTTATGACAACTACTTAAAATGTATCTGCTGAGGATAATTGTGTAATATGGTTGAAAGCTTCTGAACAGCCACTAAATGGACCTTGTGGTAACGTCATCACTTCACAAGACATTCGGAATCATTCTATTGGCTGAGTTCAATTCAATCAAAAGTCGAAAGAAAAAAAAAAGTCTATAATATCCTAGGAAATATTTTGGCCACTGCCACAAAAGGTTGTGTGACAAAGAGGGGGTCGACACAAGAGATGTACCCAAAGCAAACATAATAGGTTCCCTCAATTGAATTATGGACATTTGGTTAATGTGCTTTGGAGGTGTAAGGAGGATGCCGATGGCTAGCTTTTAGCCCAAGGCCCAAGGTGATCCTAATAAGCTGAGCAAACTCCATTGTCAACACAAGGCCAGGACCGGCAGGGTGAGGTGACAGTACATGTTTACTTACATTTATGGATTTTCTTTGGAAAGGTTGGGGTAAGAATGTTCACAGTCAGTTGACTTGCACAATACAGATTAGAAAACAAATTACTCCCACCACCAAAACCACTAGATTCTTCACTTGCCATGATGCAATTACAAAGAAAATCAGGATAGAAAGTGATATTGTAAGTAAACCAGCAGCTCTTGAATCTTGCTTTATCTTCCAGTCCAAGCGACCTACATTACACAACTACGTGTAAATAATTTGTAATGATCTTAGTTTTACTGATTGCAATAATATTGTTATTGTTTTGGTGACGATAATCGTGCAGTGAAGATCTGATATTGTAAAAGCTCAAACCCATAAGTATACCTTCAAAATTAGAAATTAAAGTAGATCCTCAACATTTTAAATTAAAGTGGACCTATCATGCTATATTTGAATAATATAGTATAGGACCATACCTATATAAGGCATATTTATACTTTTTTTTTTTCAAAATACCAAACAGATCATGCATTTTAGCCATGCCTCATTTTGCTCAATTTGACATTTTTAGCTCTGTTTGTGCAGGGGCAGATTCTGTGAGAACAGCACCACCTACAGGCCTGGCATATGTACTACAGCGTCTCCAGCGCTTTCGAACGGCAATGGCCGTGGCTGTCTCCTCCTGATTGGTGGAGTTGGCCCAATAGCCGTAGCGCCACTTTCCTGACGTCAGGACAGTGTTCAAATCTGGATCAGTTTTTATCAGATCCGTTGCAGCCCCTTTTTTAGAGATTTAGGTATGGAGGAAAATAGAGAGGGTTGTGTTTTCTGACACTTGGTGAGATCCCTGGAACACCGGGGGACACATATTCATGTATAAAAGACGTACAAAAGTGCATTTTGCATGATAGGTCCCCTTTAAGTTAAAGTATATCCAAGATAATTGTATTCATAAAGTGTATAACTACATGGAAAAAATGGTGCAAGCTCATCCAACACTCGTGCATTTAACACCTGCCAATTCATCACTGTCTTATTCCTGCTCAGTACAAATGTGGTAATCAGTATTCACCTACCAAACCAAAAGTGGAAAGGTCAGCGTAACGGCCAGTTTCACTGAGAGAAAATACCTGAATCAAAGTGTTCCTATCCCTTCACTGGGTGCAAGTCACAGGATGGCAAACCAAGTTAAAATCAGCAGCAACATCTCAGCATTGGCATGTGACCACCACAGACTGTGTGCTCAGTCATAATGTCAGGACCGTACCTGGCAGGAAGCCTGGGGTCCGGCAGGCTGGTCTGGAGGGGGGCTGATAGGTTTCACCATTGTCCCCTCCATCCTAAGGAATGCCATCCTCCCAGTTGGCGTTCTAATTGTCAGCTGTGTGCTAAACAGAGGCGGTGCCAAAGAAAGGAGTGGCAAGGGGTGGGATGGGCCCCCTAGAATCTGATGGTGCCCCCCCCCCCTTACTGGAGAGAAACAGTAGTAGGGAGTTGGCTTGTATCAGGGATGGAATACTGATCTGGCCACAAGTGTTCAGGCCGAGGGACCCCAAAGATTTGGAAACAAATCATAAAGAACTGTGAAACAACCACAAAGGAAAGAAATGACCAGAAAGAGAAAAAAAGAATTCCAAAAGAGATGTATCATTTTCAAAAAACGGCCGAAAACAGATGCTTAAAAACTAGAAAGTGATGCAAAATGACCACAGAGAAGCAAAGGAACCACAGAGAGACGGGCAATGGTCACAAACGATAAACAAAAAGCTACAAAGAAACAAAAGACAAAATGACCATTAAAACTAAAACAACTAGATAGAAACACAAGGAACCACATGTATTTATCCTATGTAGACTTTTTGTAATGGCAGCTATTTATTGATATGTTATGCTCAATTAATAATGTAACATCTTCACATTTTGTACTCATTTCACTTCTATACATCTGTGCCCAAGTCTTGTTTGCCGCCCCCTGATTCACAAGTTCCTGAACCCGCCCCTGTTCTTACATAAGTGTTTGGATGTGGAGTTAGGCGAGGCGGTCCTGAAGAGCAGGGGCGACAAAGGTTTTTACAGTGGCAATCCATTATTGATGAGGATGGAGCTTGTTTATAGCACGACTCATTTGGATCAAGAAACCACCAGACACTTTGCAGATATAGCCCAACACATTACATAACAGAGCGGTGGAAGGGATGAGAGGAAATCCTTTCGTCTTGTGTCTGAAGCATCCGACATGCTCGCTGTGCAGCCTGATGCTATCTGAGCTGTGAGACATGCTGCGTTTTATCATCGCGCTGTGTAGAAACGTGTCACCCTCAAACAGACACATCACATCTGATAAGAGGCTCTTATCACAACGTCAAATCGCTTATGTCCATCTGAAAGGAAAGTGAAACTAAAATACCATCAGATGGAAAAGAAACATTTTACTCAAAAGATGGATGACATGTCTGCAGCTGTGAACATGTTTGTAAAAGAAGAGTTACAAGAGCAACTGGTTTAAATCCCAACAAAAAGAATAGATCAGGGGTGTCAAACTCAAGGCCCGGGGGCCCGGCGGCCAAATCCGGCCCGTGACTTCATTTTATGCGGCCCCACAAGAGCTTGCAAAGAATATAAAGCGTTTATTATACGGTTACAGGCTGATTTACAGAAGCACGTTGCCCATAAACTACATGTCCCACAATTCATCTCTCATTTGACTTTTTTCTCAGAATTAGACTTTTTTTTCAAAATGTCACTTTTTTTTCAAGATTTCACTTTCTTTCTTTTTTTTTTAACTTTTTTTCCAGAATGTGGCTTTTCTTTTTAAATCATTTTGTGACATTCTCACTGAAGAGACTTGCAATTATTTGCCCTAGACTTCTGCTTTCAGCCCTAGTTAATTATGAAGTTATTACCCTATCCAATAATAATCCAATACAGAGGCAATAATGTAATATAATACATTATTTTATATATATTAAATATTTATATATGTATTTTTATATAGTCTTATATTTACAACCGGCCCTTTGAGTGCAACCATAATGCTGATGTGGCCCATGGTGAAATTGAGTTTGACACCCCTGCCCTAGATGATACTCCTGACATATACACTCATTGGCCACTTTATTAGGTACACCTTGCTAGTACCGGGTTGGACCCCCTTTTGCCTTCTGAACTGCCTTAATTCTTTGTGGCATACTGTAGACTCAACAAGGTGCTGGAACATTCCTCAGAGATTTTGGTCCATATTGACATGATAGAATTACGCAGTTTCAGCATATTTGTCAGCTGCCCATCCATGATGCAAATCTCTCGTTCCACCACATCCCAAAGGTGTTCTATTCTATTGGATTGAGATCTGGTGACTGTGGGCCCATTTGAGTAAAGTGAACTCGCTGTCATGTTCAAGAAACCAGTTGGAGATGATTTGAGCTTTGTGACATGGCGCGTTATCGTGCTGGAAGTAGCCATCAGAAGATGGGTACACTGTGGTCATAAAGGGATGGACATGGTCGGCAACAATACTTACGTAGGCTTTGTTACTGTTCCCTTTCTATCATCTTGAACAAGTCTGGCCATTCTCCTCTGACATCAAGGCCTTTTTGCAAATAGAACTGCCGCTCTCTGGATGAACAGGTGTACCTAATAAAGTGGCCAGTGAGTGCATATTTTATTGGTGTATGTTTTCAAGAGAACAGCTAAAACATCAACAATGCACAATGCAGGTAACGCCTCAACATGTCAGGTGTGATCTTGGCGCTGTATGCCAATTAACCAACATCAGAAGAGAAAGGATCTGTCAAACATGTTATAATAAACATAATAATAAAGATTTTATATGGTGAATGGTACATTGTATCAACCTGTCTCATAATAATACTGAAATGCACACTACTGTACGCCCTGCTACAGTCAATACTGTATTGTATCAAAAGTTTGGACAAAGACGCAACACTTGCCACAAAACCAATAGGAAGTAAAGGTCCTTAAATGTTTTCTTTAAGTGAATCTATGATATCCTTACGTGTTATTAAAGAATGCATTTTTTACTTATCTCTTGTTTTTTACTGTACTTTGTTTTCTTCAGTTGGTTTTGCTACTTATTTTTTATTGAAGAAAATATCTTTAAATTACAAAGTCGGCCACGAACAAAATTCAATTCCATTCAATTCAGCAGCCTGCAATCAAATGCCCATTTTCCACAATCAGTTTCCAAATCACAAACAGCAGCTTAAATGGCATTGAATTTTCAAAAAAAAGCCATATGTTCATTATGATGATATGTATTGATGTTATCACTATGCATGGATAACATTGACCATTGAACTGATACATCAATCCAGATAGAAAGTGGCATCAAATGGAAATGCTCAAGTAGTACATTAACCTCAAAACTGAACTGAAGTAGTACTTGACCACATTCCATCACTGTAAATGATGGGCATATGTGAAACATTCAAGCCTATTATTTACAATGAGTGGCAATTCATTTACACCATTAAGTGGCTATCATTTCCCTGTGAGTTTCCTTTATGTCCTCCTACAATGTATGGACTTGCCACCTCTGAGATTTGGAGGCTCTAAATTGCCCATAGGGGTGAATGCAAGTTTCGTTTCTGTGTGCCTCAGCCCTGTGATTGACTGGTAATCTGTCCAGGAAGACCCTGCCTCTCACCCAACATGAACATTGATGGACTCTAGCCCCCCCAGGACCCTGCGAAGGATAACATCTGTATAATAGATAGACGGATTGACGGATAATTACCTGTCAGTCAACTGTAACATCTGCTTTACCTGGATGTCACTTTTTATACTTTTTACTACTTTCCTCGGCTGCAGTAGAAAGGTGTAAACTATGTTAATAGTATATGGTACCTCACTTACTTGGATACATTATTGAATAAAAACTGTAAAACCAACTACAGTACATTCTCCCTGTTTAATTTCCCCATCATTCCTCCAGTTGGTGCAGCAGCTCTGCGAGAGGATTCAGAGCAGGCCATCAGTCCCGCTGTGCAACAGGTGAATATAAAGCTAATGCCTCGATTTACAGGGGATCATCACTGCGTGGATCGGATATTGAGCGGCTAAATGAGCGATGGGCTGTGTGACTCAGTCGTCAGTCCCAGTGGCTCGGAGGATGAATCACTGTGGGGATCCCAGTGGGTGATGATATCTGGACAGCCGGCAGCCACAGAGTGAGGGATGTGATGCTGCTCTCTTGTGGCTTTCAGGGAGAATAACAATTAGTGTGCAGCTTTGAAATACTGCAGCTGTCCGACTCCATTTGTTATTCAAATCTGCTTTACAGTACTGTGAAATGTCACAGCTGGTTGTAACTGATCTTTAATGATCTCTAGAGTTTTTTTATTCTGAAGTCATGGTCTCGTTTGAAAAACTGGTGTTAAATTCCTAAAGCTGACTTGAGCATGGCTCGAGGAAAACACTGAAAACGAACAAACAGTTACATAGATAAAGGTTGCCATCCAAAATACTGTATGTTTTGATCTTGTGGTAGTAGGTAAGTTTTAAAAATTGGCTTCACACACAAATTATAAGTAATACAAAAAAAAAACTGCTACATACAGTCCTGATTTAATAGTGAATCCTTATTTTCTAACGTTAGTACCTGAAAATTATAAACATTTCTAATGCCTGTGTTTTTGTTAATTTGTTTATCGGTTCAGCAAGTTTAATATTTGCTAATTCTTTTATTAATTGGAGATTCAAAAAAGCCCAAATATCAGATGTGTACTAAATAATTTCGGAATGTTAAAGTGCTGCCCTCATTTTTAAAGAGTTGATCATGGCCTATATTTGGGATTTTTAAGGTTTCATAGATTCTCAAGTCCTTCCTGACTGGTACCACAGACTCTGGGGTGTTTGCTTACACTGTCGCTAGCTTACAGTCATTGTTGATTTAGTAAATAGTTCCTCACCAGGAAGGCAACCACACAAACTTTATCACCCTTTTATTCATCCACCAGTTGTTATTCCTGTGTTTCCTTCTGAACAATCCATGAGTGGTCTCTGACATCACATCAACAAACCTACATTTGGAGTGACTGGAAAACTATTAGAGAATAAAATACATTGTTGGCATCCTTTCAACCGTAAACCCACTCAATCCTTACTCGATAGATTTCATTGTGTACACAATGTATAATATGTTCCATGTTTAGTATATTACAGGAAACAAAGAAAAACCCAGACTGAGGGCTGCTTTATCCAGACAGCAGGCACCATTTGTTGTCTGTGCTTTCTGTACTGCACATTATTAAATCTGGAGCAGCGACGTGCAGTCAGGGGAGGCAGGGGAGGCAGAGCCTCACCTGTCATACTCCAATGTAACGGAAAAACAATTAAAGAAAAACTAAATAATAATAATAATAAAATGTCTCCACTGATCTTGTGTAAATGTGATTTCTGTATGATTCCAATCGCTTTTTATAGTCAAAATCAGCAAATTTGCCGAGCTCCGCTACGGGAGCGATGAGAAGTGAGGCAGGGACGAGCTCTGCCTCATGTAAGCCCACAGTAACTTGCTGGAGCGCGGGCACTAATTTAGCGCGGCCACTTATTTTGTGAGCGCGCTCAAGCCATTTACTGTGGGGTGAGGTGAGGCACAGATGAGCTCTGCCTCACCTCAGAATGCGTCACCCCACAGAAACTGGCTGGAAAGCGGGCCCTAAGCGCATGCCTGTTACCATCTCACTGTAGGTCACCAATGTAATGTTTGTAGATCCCTTTATTACATTTATCCTCGCCATCCATAGTCTCTAAATAACTTATTTCACGTATATATGATATTTAGGCCCGCTGGTCTCATCATACAACGGCAATGAAAAAAGCACCAGGAGAGGCAGCCATAACCTCTGCCGCACTGAAGGGGGCGCACGCACAATAGGACCCTTGCCTTAACGTGCTACTGTTATTCTACGCAGAGACGGTAGACGCAAACAACAAACTAGACTTTTGATACTAGAGGGAGATAAGGAGGACTTTTACAAAACAGTAATAGAGATTGTTGTCCAGAAGGATAGCATGGACTTCATCTTCAAGTCAAGGTAAGACCACAACTGTAATGAAAATGGGATCTTACTAAGAAAGAACAATTCAATATTTAGATTTTGGGTATCCTTTTGTTGAACGGTCTGTTTAAAATGAATCGAAGCATCAGACTAAAAAAGCTTTTGAAAATAACCGAATATTTCGATTAAGGTCAAAATATAATATTTGTAAATCTGACTCTGAAAGAGTCAGTGCCTCACCAACCATGAAGCTCACCGCACGTCACTGATCTGGAGTGAGCAGAACCGAAGGCAAGGCAATAATGTGAAGCGATCTACCGGGTCAAAAGCTTTGGCCAAGTTCCAGCCATTGTTGAGAGGGTTGTTTCAGGGTGTTATTTTCAAAGCAAGCATGCAATCCCCTTGTCTGCACTCACGCGGAACATAATAAAACAAGAGCAGCAAGTGGTCAACATTAAGGGGGCAACTATGAGAATATTGGGGCTCTTTACAGCAGGAATCAATGTCTGGATATGTAAAGTGACAGTATCAAAATGACTGTAAACCATTGCTGGAAACAATATAATGTCCGGACCAGGGAAACTTTCAGGTCCTTTTTTCTATGCCTGTCCTGCAGTTGGAAAGACAATGTCATAATCGATTTTGCCACCTGTAACCTTAAAATCCAGCATTACTGACCATCTTCTTGCAACACTTATTAAAAGTCCACGAGAGGTACACCGCTATTCTTAATGTTTTGGTTAACAGGGTTTTCCCAAACAATTTTTTCTTTCAAATGAACTGAAAGCAAATCTACTCTTTCTCCCTCCTTGAGAGCCCTGCTTGCTGTTGTTAGCTCTAGGTGGACCAATGGAAGACCTGTGCGCTCTAAGATGGCGCGGAACTCTGCAAACGGCAACAATATTTTCAGCATCTGGTGTAATTTCTTTATGTTTGAGGAAACATTGTACAACAATTCAGCCATTAGAATATGACTCAGACAAGGAGTCTGCTAACCCTGCTGAAAAAAACCAGCATAGACCAGCATCAACATCGTTCTGTTAGCAAGGTTAGTGTAGTTAGCATCTTTTATTTGTTTATGTTGTTTGTTAGCTTGTTAGCTTCAAACTGGCAGCATAGGCCCCTAAGTGGTTGTTAACCATACCATAATATCTGTTACCCAGTTACATCCTGTTCAGATATGCATGTGTCTTGTATCATATGCTTTGAAAAATAGTCAAACTTAGCTAGCTTAACAGCGTAATGTAGCCAAAACTGGCCTTTCTTGTGAAACCCCTCATTTTACTGACTGTGCTTCTGAGACTGACATTGGTAAACTCATAAGTATTAACTGATATTTTCGAGAATTTAGAGTCCTCAATAAACGCACTGTGGTACTACTTACATTTGTCTGTCCCTCAAAGTGTCAGGCAGCTGAGTGCGATGCAGGGTAGGGATTGAAAATATGGCAGAAGAGTTCATTGATTTATTGACAAAGTGAAGACACATTAGGCGCTTCCACACCGGAGTACTATTCCCCGTACTTTCCCCGTTTAGTTCCGATAGTTCCTGGGATTTTGCGTTCACACCAAAAAGAGAACTTAGTTCATGAGAACTTTTACCCCCTTTTTAGTGCCTGCTAGAGAGGTGGTACTTTCCTGGGGAGAAAAAAGTTCCAATTTCTGATTGGCTGGGCGAATTGCAAACCACGCCCCGTAAAACTCTGAAAAGTTTTTTGAAGCCGCCATTGTATTTGCTGGCATTAGCATTAGCATTAGCCCCGCGCACCAACGGAGAGAGAATAACTTATGGCAACACAAAAAAAAAACATTGGAGCGGTGGAGTGATGAGGAGGTGTTGGCGTTCTGGCGATTTACTCGGAAGGCTTCAGTAGAAGCTGCTGGGAGTCCCAGCAGCTTCTACTGAAGCCAGTCCCCAACTCCGGGGACTTCCGGCCGGGGACTTCGGGTGGCAGTATACGCCGTGAAGTTGTTTGCGGCCTGCCAGTAAACCCAAAGCAGATGAAGAAGAAGTGACGTCAGCGGCTTCATTTGCGTAATCTTCCCTCAGGGACTTATTCCGGTGTGAACGCGATCGGCTCTTAGTTCCATGGGGGTACTAAGTGCAGGGAACTAAGTGCTGGGAACTAAGTACGGCAAAGTACTTGGTGTGAAAGCGGCTATTATCTCACAGGTTGGCAGGCTCTGGGCTTCAGATGGCCTGAAAGCGAGGCATGAAGTAACATTAAGAATTGGAATGAGTAGAAAATGGCCGGTTATATAGTGCAGGGCTAATTAGGGAAGTGGAAACAGGTGAGCAGGGGAATGAGAGAGTCAGGTCACTGAGACAGGCTGGAGACTCTGAGGGCATCTAGTGGAGGGATGGAAAATTGCAGTGCAATGCATAGACATACTGTATATTGTTTTTGGTTTGTATGGTGCAGAGGGGTTGAGTAAGTGAAAATGAGGGGGTAGGGACACAGATTTCGACACAAGGTTTATATTGGTTTATATAAATATGCAAGGCAGGCACATCTTTTCCAGAATAACAAAGTATATTTATGAACGAACAACTATTTGATTACTTTGCTGATGGATTATATAAAATTGAAGTTTTCCTGAAATAATCAGGCTTATTCATTTGTTCCCAGAGACCACATTGTAAGTCAATGCTAAGGGCTTGGCAGATGAAATTGCAAAAACACAAACGGAGATAGATGTTTCAAATGCAGTTTGAATGGTAGAAATATGTTCAGTTTCTGACGTATCAATGTCTTCAGTCAAGCCAGCACATTTGTGGGTGTGTTTGAAGGAGTATGACATCAGTAGGCTTTCAGATGTAGGCGATTTCTGCATATTAACTGATATAAAACATACATTTAACAACAGTGCCTGACAGAGCTGCAGAATGAGGCCTTTACATTTGTTGCCTTTTCCAACATTCTGGAAGGTTTAGTATGACATATCTTCCCCAATGACATTTAAAATAAACTGCCAACCCTCTTTAAGGTTGGATAAGAGCATAAACAATATTGTCTCCTCTAAAATACGAATGCAAATGTTCCCAAGTTTCCCAAACACTCATCAAACAGCCATACATACCAAAGCCACTATCCCTGGCCTATTATGAATCAGCTCTGCTCTTCCTTTTCTGTCTCATATTATAATAACACTACCGTTCCAATAGCCGCTGCTGAGTGGAAACAAGGAGCACAATCCCCTGCTCTTCCTCATTAAAGAATAAAAATAACAAAAAACAACGTGATAAATAGTCAAGACTGTTATCCTTTTAAATCCACAAGCATGGTAATTAAATTCCATCATCGTCATTAAAAGCCCTCCTCTGCTCAGCATTGTGAACACATCAGATTAGACAACTGGTTCTATTGAGATTTGTTAGTGTAGGTTTTGAAAGGCCAGGGAGGAAAACACATCATTAGGGTGGAATAGCAGCGAAATGTCAAATCAGATATGAGAATAATATCTGAAAAATGTTTTGTGTGGTCTCACAATAAAACCGTGAAAGGAAGTCCTGGCCGTGTCATTACAAACATGACAAAATAACGTTCTGGAGGCGTTTCTGGGAATGATACCACCAAATAAAAGTCAGCCAACCTCCTCACAACAAAGAACAATGTTTGCTTCTCTCTGATTTGGCTGATGATGATCCCCGGTGCCACCAGGAGACGTGCCACGAATGGAGACGACGCCGCTTCTGACCCAGAGGACAATAGAAACAGAGAGGCAGTGAATAATAATGCATTCACCAACTGGGCTCTGTGTGCCAGCTTGATGCTGCCTCTGATTGCTTTCACAAAGGGGGCCAACATGAAAGTGAGAAACACTAATGAGTGTGATTGTTTCAATTCACAGACAAGCAGCCAATTATGAAGCGTTTACAATTAAATCATTTGGATGAGTAATGCCACATGGATATTTTCTGATGTGGAAAGGAATTCAGTTCGAAAAGTAAAGAAGGTTCTGATAAGTTGTTTCTTTTTTTAATCCCTTCAGCACCCGTTTTAAAATAGATCATCTGATATCCTTAGCCATAAAATATCCATGTCTTAAAATGCCATAAATACATACTTGATTTTGTTTGGCTTTTAAATAGCATTAACATGGCCCATATGCAGGCATGAGAAAATGGCTCTATCTGGTAGAAAATAGTAATATCTTAGATATAAGGCCATGGCTCTAGAAGTCAAGCCTGATATAATAGTATGATTACATGTAATGGATGTAGGATCAAACGGTGTTTTTAAGGGCATATTTTTGTCCTTGAGGATGTGACTGTATTTTGGCTTAACACGTTATGACTTATTATACAAGTTGAGGTTAAACTTCTAAAATAAGGGGAAAAAAACTCCCAGTCTTAATTTTCACGATTACACAGCCAAAGTGATGGATAACATTCAAAAGCCAAAAATATCTATTGTGGTTGATAATGGGTACTAATTTAGTAGAATTGTCAGCAGCAGCTGCAGCATATTCATTGTGACTTTGAGAATGTCATAATAAACACAATGTTAAATTATGCTAATCACCGTTATCAGCTCCAAGGACAGACAAATAACCCCCAATTCAACACCCGTCATCTTTTAAGAAATCACTTCTAACAAACAACAGAAAATATGCCGAATTCCTCATTTTAAGGCTGATTGAGGTCGCCATCATGGCTGATTGAAGTCACACCACACAGCAGATTTTCTATTCTTTATACAAAAAGCTGCTGAAAGAACTCCAATTACTCTGCTGAGTGTGGACTTAATTTTAAAAGCTTTGACATTTACACCGTCAACCTTTGCTGAGTTTAACTAAATTAAAAGAACATTTTCAGTGCTTAGCTAATTAAGTATTTCCATGTTCTCTCACATCTGAGTAATGATTGGAAAAAAGGGAGGAAGGGGAAAACCTGTACGGAGAAAGTGAATCAGCAGCCAGAAACTGGAGGGGGAGGAATGATAAAGGACACAGCATGATGATAAAGAAATCAAAACTCCCAAGTGAATATACTGCAAAAGATTTTTACTCCAACTGACTGTTGAGTATTTACAGGAGAAACACTTTGTACATAAATAGGCAATAGTTATAAATATCAGCGGTTTGGCTGGTACAAAATTAAAAAAGGAACATATTGTACATATCTACAAGTGCCACTTTGGGTTTTTGTACAACATTGTCTCTTGTTGGATTGTCCGTATAGTCCCATTCACACGTTATCTGAGCACATGCATCACAGCAGGTCCACAGTAAGCGTCCGGGGGGGGGAATATGTGGCATTTGGACGACAGTAGACCAAAGGGGCAGCTTTTAGTTATAAGCCTATGAAAGAGACAGGGTTATTGAGCTGGGCGTCTCGCTGCAGTGCGATGGCATTTTTAAAAGTCTAGAGGGGGTTTTTAGTTGCTGGGTACCTCCTTGGATATTGCAGTACACAGTCAGTTACACAGCCACTTTAATGGTGGCTGAATCACATAACCTGGAGTGGAAAAACACAGTACTCATCATCAGCATTCACTGCGCTGGGTGTGAACCTAAATAATATCCAGTGGTTATTCTGTTCATATCAGAGGACTTTGTACACTATGGCTATATACAGCTCAGGATGTACAGTAAGTGCACTCATTTAACAACCTTAGTCCATCATTTCTTGCAGTTTCATTGTCAGAAAAAAACAATGTTTTCCAACACATTTTGTAAGATGAGCTGATCTTCACAGCGTCACTCACAATAGGACCCTTGCCTTTTCGGACACTTTAGGGGTGCTCAAAACAATGTGAACAATCTATGGAGGCCCTGAGAGGCCAAAACAAAACAAAAAATGTATGGCGATTCATTTTTTAGGTCTGATCTAAACCTGATGACGGGATGACTTAAGCAAAGATTAAATCATCTGTGAAACAGGTGGGTTAAAACAAGTTTTGCCAGGATCAAGTGTTTGTTGTTGTCATACTGCACCATTATCTAATTTTAAAAAAGGACTCAAAGTGGCAGATTAGCATCAGAACTTTACTTCTAACACACGATATATTAAATACATCATGGATGCTTTTAGTTCTCATTCAGAAGAGGACTATGGTGGCCAAAAGGCCTAATAAATAAATAATAATTTACCTGCAAAATGTTTTTTCATCCACATTTACACAAATGAAAAAAAGTGTCTTTGTAAATGTAGCTTTATGTCTCAGAAAAACACTATTTACAAAAATACCTGTGTACATATAAACCTTTTTTTCACCTGTTCCTAAGTAACAAACACTGAATAGTTTAGATCAGATTTAGAAAATGGATCACCAGAAATGTTGGCCTCTCAGGGCTTCCGTACAAACCCCTCTAATGAAAAGAAAGAACATTTTATTACACTACTCACATGCACAACCACACGGTCCAACACCAATTACAACACTCACATTTCTCCTCTGAACCACACATACACGCAAACATGCAGAAACTGCCCCACAAACAGCTTCACAGAGATTTCATTGCTGTGACAGCAGGTGAGTCACCAGCAGCAACTCACATTTGGTCCCTGAAATTGAGCTAAAAACATTCAAGCAGGTAGCATGGGTAATGTGCAGAGCGTTCAGTGGACACAAAGGGGAGGGGGTCACATGAATTCTCTTTAAGATTACATTTTAATTTCTTGGGGGATATTAGGACTTTTTGTCAAATGTTTGTATCAAAACACTCGGTAGAACTTTCATCATCTTTTTAAATCCACAATCATCTTTCAGGCATTTCGGCTGCCACTTCCTTTCTGTGCAATAGCGCCCTCATGTGTGCTAAGCTGGTGCTGAAGGTGAGCTGTGTCAATTACATAACTCATAAACATACAGCCTTTACCTTTAGAGCTACAGCACACACAGATAACAACACATTTTTGTCAAATTCATTTAAATGGTGGTTTGTCTGGGGGACGAGCCAATGTGCAAATGTTTCTAAAACTGAAAAAAATGAATGCATTTTTTTGAATGAAATCAATTAAATGACACAAAGATAATAAATTAAGCTAACATGTGAGCGACACTTTGGCATTGCAACCTTTTCTCCTCCCACCCTGCTCCCGTACTAGATACACTGTTTTACTTTGGAAGTGCTTATGGGCCAAGTTATGAGCTTTAAACTTAAATAAATCAGTGTATCTATTTTCAGTGAGAAACTCTTGAGTAAATACAGCAGCTTCAAGCACATTCTTCTTTGCTTTTCCCAAAACAAGATTATCAGTGTCTATCATCACTGATTTCTGTGTATAATTACTGTGATTACCGAATGGGGTCTCACCAGAGTCGCATCATCGCACACTGTGCTAAAACAAGGCAGTTATTTTCAGTACAATATACAAAGTTAAACTTAAGGAACATGGGTTGATAAAGAAAACAAAGAAAAGAGGAAGCCATAGAAGAATGGCCGTCTGAGCAGCAGAATCCGTCTGACCTTCTCCAGACAGGGAAGGGTCTCCACGGGGGAATTTATGCTGTAGCACTGCAGACAATGTTAGTAATACTACGGCTCCATTTCAACGTTATTACAGGAAATCTGGACTCGCAGACATGGAATTTTGTATGAAGATGTGACTCTCGAGCAGCAAAACAACCCTTCTTAAAACCGATACATCTTAAAACCTGAATAAGATCAACCTGATCTTACGCTAATGAGACCTGTATCAAACCTGCAAACACTTCTGAGGGCTTGTCCAGACCTTTCTGTTTGCTTTAAAGGAACGTTTAAGAACAACTATTTTATTTCTTACTGAAAGTTACATTAGAGGTTTGACACTACTTTTATGTCCATATAGTAAATATCGAGCTGGAAGTAGTAGAACGTTAGCTTAGCTTAGCACAAAGACTGGAAACTGGAGGGAAACAGCTAGCCTTACTATATTAAAAGAAAAATATGCCAACAATCTCTTGTGAGTGCATCTTTATTCTATATCTCGTTTTGTGTAAGTGTAAAAAACAATACTTTGTATTTTTAAAAGGGGTTGTGGCAGACTATTTCTTAGCTAGCTTTTCACTCCTTTAAGTAATTGTGTTTAGCCAATATATATTCAGTCACATAACCCCTTTTAAATCTGCAAATTGTTGTTTTTAGACTAAACAACCAAGAGATAGAAGTTATATAGAAGTTAGAATTCAAGCTTTTATGTGCTGCTAGTTAAAAGCCACTTCCCAATATTACAGTCTTTATGCTATGCTAAGCTAACAACCTGCTCTCTGTAGCTTCATGCTAACCGTACAGACGTGAGAGTGTTATCTCTTCATCTAACTCTCAGGAAGGAAGTCAATAAGTGTGTTTCCCAATGTGTCTCAATGTTCCTCTAACTCTTATCAGAGTTCTCGTTGGCACAAAATGAATCAAAACTTCAAACCATATCTAGCGCCTATGCTGGTTTTCTTATCCACGTCTTCTGATTTCACACGTTCTTACGCAAAGAGTGAGTGCAACATTAAAAGCTGCAGCTTGCTCTACAGTATATTGGATGATTCAGCTTTCAAACCATTTGAAGGAAAGGAATGATCATTGATACTCTGAACGTCGTGAAGACCGAGAGGTGAGGCTGATGTTCAATACTGAAGAAAAATTGTGTCATTGCGCAACTCTTGTTCTCATGCTGATCACTGAAGGATCATCAGATCATCATTACAGGTCTTGTCACTGCTGTTTTTTTTTAAATAGTTTGTTTTCCCCTCTACATTTGCAACAGAAAGCCTTGATGAGTCAGCGGCCATGAAAGGCATCTGGATGTCCCAGAGAAGGCTTTTGGCACAACAATTGATGAAACTCTGGAAACACCCGGAACATGGCTTTCAAGTCCAGAAGCTGAGGATGGCCGCCTGGTGCCGCTCTCTCACATGAAGACAGCCTCTGAAGAGCGGCGTCACTGTGGCAGTTACGGAGCAGGGGCACCGGGGGGGGGCGCCGTGTCCTGCTTCCAGCCCAAGGTCCAGAGCATTTCTGCTTCCTCTCCTTCCACACGCTCAGCCACCATAAAGTCTCCGACTGGCTCGATGAATTCTCATCTCAGTGTCTGTGCTTCGTCTCGTCCAGGGGGTTTCACTTCACAGAGTTGCCAGGATGCGTGAGAAGGAGATGATGACGGAGAGGGCGGTCTGGCCCACGCCGAACACCAGAGCCTCCAGCGGTGCCATGTCCTTCCCTGCCACGCGGTACACCCCCGCCACCGCCGCGCCTGTGGGAGGAAGAACAAGCACATTCATCAGCGTTAATACACACTGCAAGTAAACAGATGGGTTGATTCACAAACACTATGGAGGAATAAAACTGCCATTCGAGCAATAGAACAGGATAATCTTTGCTGTTATTAAATTCAGGAACAATGATATGTTGCTGTGTGGTGAAGTAAGGGTAAAACAAATATATAAAAGAAGTAATAAAAGCAGTAACAGTTAGCATAAAATGGTCTTGGCCCCTTTTTATTGGTTTTCTTTTATTTGCTCAGTTGGTAAAGGTCTGTTCTTATTCTGTGTCCTTTAGGTACTTTTCAGTTAAATCCAACAAATACAGGAAATATGTATTATTTATACTTGTGTATTTGTTGTAAATGTTAGGATGTTCTTCAGTCAATGCTATTGTAATTTGTCTTGCACATGGAGGATGTTATTCTACTGTTGTATACCCCTAAGGGTCTGCTTGCAGGAATTTGCATCACAAAAGACAGTGAACACAGAGATGTTAGACATATTTTCAGATTCAGTTAGATTACATCATTATATATGTTCAGCCTTATTAAACATCCGCTTAGAATTAGCAGGAAAAGGTTTTGTAACTTAACCTCACCCACATAATCTGTTTGACTCAGAAATTCGTCACATAACAGAAGCTAAAAATAGTCTAACGCTATGACTTTATCTTGATTAAATTGTGTCGGCATTAAAGGGTTTCTTTGCTGATGTTCTTACTGTCAATTCCGATCAAATCACACACCCCTACAACAGTAAAGGAGAAGTTAATGAATTGTATGAGTTGATTGCTTCTTATTTTGCTATAAAAAGTCATTTTAACAATTTGAAAACAAGTACCAAGATTAATATAATAATAAATATATTTTGTCCCTAAAATCAATGAATAATCATGATACCAGACATATATGGGCAGCTCGCTCTAACACTACATGACCTTTCCTGTCCTTCTGCGTTTGCTCTGCCTCACTTTGACTTGAAGCCAGAGTGTGTGTGTGTGTGTGTGTGTGTGTGTGTGTGTGTGTGTGTGTGTGTGTGTGTGTGTGTGTGTGTGTGTGTGTGTGTGTGTGTGTGTGTGTGTGTGTGTGTGTGTGTGTGTGTGTGTGTGTGTGTGTGTTGTGTGTGTGTGTGTGTGTGTGTGTGTGTGTGTGTGTGTGTGTGTGTGTGTGTGTGTGTGTGTGTGTGTGTGTGTGTGTGTGTTGTGTGTGTGTGTGTGTGTGTGTCTGTGCTCACAGTCAATAGTCTGCTCTCCCTGATCGCTGCACATTAATAATAAAGTGTCTTTCTATTTTGGGGTCCAGCTTGTATCTATGATGAAGAGTGATTCATTGAGTTGAGCCAAGAAGAGCTCCTGCCCTACACTCAGATAGATTTAGGGCTATTTACACACCTTGGGATCATCACACGGTGTTACAGTGATTGACACAAATATATACGGTGCATATATAACAGACAGACAAACAATAGGTGGAGTGCATTCAGATAAACAAATACAAAGAAAAACTAGATGCATTGCTGTTCCCATTTGCTCTACATGTGATTTTCCAGTACAGTACAGTTTATCAACACCAGAAAAATACAGTACAAATATTCTTGTTTATCATTATTATCATGATTTCTTTCCATTTTGCCCGACCTATGTATTCATGAGACCCGAAATACTGTATATTTCTGAGATTTGGATTTTTGTAATGTGTGGCTCGGTGCCGAATCCGAATACTTTAGTGTTACCAACCAAAAGCTGGTATGAAAAGTCTCATCAAACAGGACCATGTGAATCAGAAATTATCCCTACATTTAATTCAAATGTACTGACATTTTCCCCACTTAAATTAGAAATATTATAAAAAATATATATATCATTTTAAAAATGATAAATGTTATATTATCTAGGCTTATTTATGTTAATGTAATATCGATATCTACATGGTCTCCATGTTCTGTAGTGATATAGGCATCCTGGACTTTCCCCAAAAAGTTTTCAAAACTCTTATATTTATAACAATTAAAATGTGCCACGCAGAAGCTGCTATTTTTCAACCAGGAAATAGGCAGAAAAAAGGCACAGGGAAAACTAAAAAGCGTGCAAAACAAAAAATATAACCACAAATCACAGAGATGCTGATTTGCATTCAACCTGCTGGTTAAAGTAAAGGGGTTTACCTGAAGCCCACTTAAGGTGGAATGACCTTTAAGGTGGACAAGCTAATCTCATTTGAATGCTAAGTGGCTTCTTGGATCATTTTCTTCCCTGAATGTGTTAAATCACTGGAATGCCCTTTAAAGGCCCCTGTCATTTCATATGACAGTATATTATGATTGAATGGTGCATTAACAAAATAAATGAATGAGATTAGTGTTATTTGTCATTGGGTTTTTTGTCACTCTCCCCACCCAGCTTTGCAGGTAACATGTTTGCATTAGTAATTAAACATTTCCAGCCCTAATGTAAATTTAAATGTGCAAATGTTAGTTTCTAGACTAAACAACCAAGAGATATATGTTGTTAGTATTTGAGCTTTCCATGTGCTGGTAGTTAAAAGCCTTTACCCAATGTTACAGTCTTTATGCTATGCTAAGCTAACCACCTGCTCTCTGTAGCTTCATGCTAACCATACAGACGTGAGAGTGTTATCTCCTCATCTAACTCTCAGAAAGGAAGTGAATAAGTGTGTTTGCCAATGTGTCGCAATGTTCCTCTAACTCTTATCAGAGTTCTCGTTGGCACAAAATGAATCCAAATTTCAAACCAAATCTAGCGCCTATGCTAGTTTTCTTCTCCACGTCGACTGATATCACACGTTCTTAGGCAAAGAGCGTGTCAAACATTTACAAAGTGGAAAATTCAAAGCTACAGCTCGCTCTATATTGGATGATTCAGCTTTAAAACCATTTGAGGGAAAGGAATGATCATTGATATTCTGAACGTCGTTTTCAAATTTGTTTCCCTACTCCGACATTACTTATCTTAAAAGTCGTTACTTTTCTTGTGTGTACACACCTTGTTAATGGACCAAAAGCCACCATGTATCACCACATCGAGGTAATGAATTGAATCAAACAATCAGACATTTATATATATGTTTTCAATATCTCTCAGAGGTGCTTGAAGCTTCCTGTGCTGAATAAACCCAAAAGGAAGCTCAACAGGAAAACACAAGAATCTGAAATCCCTCCGTCAGCTCCGGTGTTCCTCTCTTTGACAGGAGTTAACAACACACATCCCGCTCTCGTTCCCTCCCTGTCACCTCCAATCTTCTTCAGTCTGACTGGATGCTGAGTTCTATTGAGGTCAGCCTTAAACCAAAAAAATAAAAAAGAGCGGGTGATGGAGAAGAATAGACTTACTGGTGATGACGCCTCCGGAGAGGGAGGCCAGGAACCCCACGCTGACCAGCACCAGGGTGATGAGGCGGCCCCTCTTGTGGCGCTGCAGCATGACCAACATGAGCAGCCCCACCGCCCCGTGGACGAAGAGCGAGGAGAAGAGACACCACAGGAACACCCAGTACCACATCTCTGACGGGGGGGGGGGGACAAAAAAGACTCAATAAACACAGAATCAGAACCTATTCAACTTTTTAGCAAGAATCCATTAACTATACACATTGGAGATTCAGAAATGTTTAGTAATCAAAGTCCATTTACTCAACTACAGTACTAAAGAAACATTTTGAGGCATTTGTTTTTACTTCTTCTGCAACTCTATTAAGAGTGACACATTTGACTTTTTACTCCTAGAGTTTAGGATTGACCGATTAGAAGAAGAAAGCAACATTGTGGTATAATAAACACCATTTTGAAATAGCAATGGCTGTGAAAAAAAGGAAATATTTGTAATTTCTACAGTTGCGGAAATGATACTGTAATTTATATTTATTTGTTCATATATTAATGTTTAAACCAGGCCTGGCATGTTTTTGTTGTTCTTTCAAAAATGTTTTACAAGGCTTCAAGTTACAAGTTAGAATATTCTACTGTGATTGAAGGTTTTACCAATTCAATACAAAAATACATTTATGCTATTTATTGTAATTCTTCTTCATCTCATTTAATCTTAACACGAAAGCCGGGCCTCCATGACGGAGCAATTAAAATGTTGATTTAATTCAATGTTATGTTGGTCATACTGTATAGATTGTAGTGAAAACAAATGATAAAGATCTTGAAAAAATACATTGCAAACTCAACCAAAATCTAAATAATAGTACATGAAAAAAAAAGCCACAATTAGATTAATTTCACAATTCAGTCAGCTCTGCCAAAGGTAACATCAGACTAATCAATGGAGTGATTACAAAAAATAGGAGTAATATAGGAGTTTGCACAGCTAAGCCCACACTATTGGCCAAAATTCATGATACCCTAGCCTCTGCTGCATAGATTTTCACCTTCATTTCATCTGTGCTCACAAGTCCGCCAACGTTATATTACAAAACTAAATAACTGTCAGCAAAGAAAAAAGTGATTATTCCCAAGGATTTCCATCACTTTTTCATATTCTCCCCTGGATAGGCACAGATAAAATAGGCGCTTTCACACCGGAGTATTTTCCCGTACTTTTCCCAGAAATAGTTCCGATAGTTCTTGGGATGTTGCGTTCACACCAAAAATATCTTTTTTTTCGGGAACCTTTTCACCCCTTCTTAGTCCCTGCTAGAGAGCAGGGACTTTCCTGGGGAGAAAAAGGTTCCAATTTCTGATTGGCTGGGCGAATTGCAAACCACGCCCCGTAAAACTCTGAAAAGTTTTTGTGAAGCCGCCATTTTATTTGCTTGCATTAGCATTATTAGCATTAGCATTAGCCCAGCGCACCAACGGAGAGAGACTAACTTATGGCAACACAAAATAAAACGTGGGATCGGTGGAGTGATGAGGAGGTGTCGGCGCTTCTGGCGATTTACCCGGGGGGCTCCGGGACTTCGGGTGGCAGTATACGCCGTGAAGTTGTTTGCGACCTGCCAGTAAACCCAAAGCAGAAGAAGAAGAAGAAGTGACGTCAGCGGCTTAATTTGCGTAATCCTCCCTCAGGGACTTATTCCGGTGTGAACGCGATTTACTAGATAGTTCCGGGGAAATATAAGTCCCGGGGAAAAGTTCCGGGAACTATTCCTGGGAAAAGTACTTGGTGTGAAAGCGCCTATAGTTCCTGTCATGCAAATTCAGAGATATCATTTCTCAGAAAGAATGTTTTTCTGCTACCTGGGACACTAGACAAAACAGACCTTGTTTGAGAGCATACTGCAACTACAGATCAGGATGCAGAGATACTATCTGAGCTGCACACGTCTGAGAGGGAGGATTTCAATCTACATCCACCACAACATAAGTCAGGGCTCATCGAGGAGGCAGCCGACCGTGGTAATGGGACTGAGGTTGTGATGCCTCTGAGTGAGATTTTACACGAGCTGCGGCGAGGAGGACATTAGGCAGTAAATGAAAAGTCCTGTCTGAAACAATAGCTTACTGCGCCTTGTGGAGTCAAATTCAACATTTGCATTGCTCGTAAAGTGACGGAACTATACATTCTGATTCTATTCAATTCACAAAATTCAAACAAATTGTCAAATTATTCTTAGAAAATGTACCACTGTGCTGTCTTTACAAGTTATTTGACAAGAAAAAAAAAAGTGTCAGAGGTCATTGTGCTTATTTTCAGGTTCATATTAATATGTTGTGCCTCTACTGCAGGGGTGTCAAACTCAAATACACAGTGGGCCAAAATTAAAAAATCGGTACTAGTCGAGGGCCGGACAGGTTCAATGTTTATTGCAAAACGTATTGAAATGAACTTATTGCACATATTAAACCTGGAACTAACAAAGCTTAAATGATTGCCTATAAAAACAACATTAAACATGAAATAATCAGTTGCATTCTTATGGCTCTATCTGCAGCTTTTCCAGAGTCATTTCTTATGATTACATTTTTCCACAGGCCAACAACAGCTTCAAAAAAACAATTTCCCATAAAGAAAAAAACAAACATGCCCTGTTGTCGCAAGAAAAAAAGTGCAGAAGGAAACATCCATTGAAACTCAGTGTGCTGCTCTGTGATGCTAAGCCAGATACTTGGCATCTCATCTCGGGTGCAAGTTCATCAATGTTTGGGCTCAGGCTCTGAGCTGAAGAAATCCTCAGGATTGAGTGAAGGTGTGCATGCAATATACCGGCGGGCCAGATCTAATAGTAATTAGAAATTATCCTGCGGGCCGAAATTAAATCCACCAAGGGCCTGATTTGGCCCCCGGGCCTTGAGTTTGACACATGTGCTCTACTGTGACATGTTTCAATGCTTTAACGTTCAAAAAGCTCTTTATTTTTCTCATACTGCCTGTGCTGCAGCACCTCTTTTCACCCTCTGTCTGAAACCACAGCCCAGTCTGCTCTGATTGGTTAGCTGCCCGGCTCTGTTGTGATTGGTCCACCGTTTAGAGATGTTCCGCCCCTTAGCCTATCATGTACCTAGTGTTGGAGTGCTAGCAACTAGAGTAGTAGTAGTGGAGACAGAAGTAAACAAATCCAATCAAGTTTAAGAAACGGGGGGTGTTGGTGAGAAACTCCCTCTGGCGTCAACTTTAGGATTTTAGCCTTTGCAGATCATGTACGCATAAAAACCTACATAACAAACTTCTGGATAGGGAAAACCCAAAACAACATAAACGGGCTCCTTTTAAATCATTCTTATCCTTTTCCTCCTCATCTCTTTCTTTCCGGGCCCTGGCCTTGTCACACTTTGCCAGCGAGGGGCCTTGCTTTGAACCACTGGCACCGTGGGAACAAGGAGAAGCCAGCTGGCCATGAGATTATTCTAGAAGAAAAGCAATTCACGGAAGAAGAAACAAATGACCGATCCAGGCCTGTTTTGTTTGGATGTTGAGTTACAAACAGGAAATGTGACATTGTCGTGTGGTGTAAACGTCTGAAGACTCAATTCTATTGCAAACTATTTCCCAAGCCTGAAGGGAGCTCTTTAACCTAGTTGTTCCACAGTTTACTGAGCGCCTACATCTAACTATTGATCCGGCAATCAGCTGTCGAGATGAATGGAGAGAGACGTGACAGCTCGGCAACACAACGGCTCTTTGTCCCGCACAACTGGCCCCGTCAGTCACATCGCCGCTGTCTCTCTTCAACCATCAGCCTCCATCCAGCAGGAGAGGAGGGAGACGAGGATATAACCGCCAGAGAGATGGATCTTTTCTATTCTGTTAATTATGCTTTTGCCCATCCTTCCTTCTCCATCCTCAGACCCGTGACCCAGAAATCAATCAAGGTCAAGCATCATTAATGTTGTCCATCCAATCGTTTGAATGTGTCCCAGAGGAGACAAGAGAGGAGGCTACAGGATGGCCTATGCTATCCTAAGCTAAGACGAATGCTGCAACTAATGATTGTTTTTATTATCAGTTAGCAATTATTTTTCTAGTTTCAAACAATTGATCTACAAAAATGTCAGAAAATACTGAAAATGTCCATCCCTGTTTCTCAAAATCAAAGTTGACTTGTTTTGTCAGTCCAAAACCCTTTCCTTTAGGTTAGGTCCTGGTATGGTTGTTGCTGGCACCAAAGCTAAGAAAACATTTAGAACAATTTAAAGTTGTTTAAATTGTTCAGTTTAGAGTTATACATGCTTGTCTCAGGTTTCAAAAACTGCTACAAAATTGTCACACAAGTCGCTTTAGGCCACATGTGTCAAACTCAAGGCCCGGGAGCCAAATCAGGACCTTGGTGGATTTAATTTCGGCCCGCAGGATAATTTTTAATTACTATAAGATCTGGCCCGCCGGTATATTGCACGCACACCTTCACTCAATCCTGAGGATCTCCTCCGCTCAGAGCCTGAGCCCAAACATTGATGAACTTGCACCCAAGATGAGATGCCAAGTATCTGGCTTAAACTAGCATCACAGAGCAGCAAACTGAGTTTAAATATATGTTTCCTTTTGCACTTTCTTTCTTGCGACAACAGGGCATGATTGTTTTTTTTATGCTGTTGTTGGCCTGTGGAAAAATGTAATCATAAGAAATGACTCTGGAAAAGCTGCAGATCGAGCCATAAGAAATGAATGCAACTGATTATTTAATGTTTAATGTTGTTCTTATAGGCAATCATTTAAGCTTTGTTAGTTCCAGGTTTAATATGTGCAATAAGTTCATTTCAATACGTTTTGCAATAAACATTGAACCAGTCCGGCCCTCCACTAGTACCCATTTTTTTATTTTGGCCCACTGTGTATTTGAGTTTGACACCCCTGCTTTAGCCCAATGGAAAGTACCCAGAGACACCCCGCCCTGCTCCATTAGGATCCCTCATCAGGTCCCAGTTACACAGGCCGAGCATCTGTCGTCCAACTTAAGCCTGAACGGATTATCACGATGCTCAACACGGGAGCATGTGGGGCCATAGGAGGACGTGTTCACAGACCTCTGTCCTGTCCCGGGACCTGCACCAATGGATAATTGGGAAACAGTCACCTTCCCAGCCGGATGCAACGATAAATTAAACCATGGGTCGGCAACAGGCGGCCCACGGGCCATTGGTGGCCCGCCAGCAATAATATTTGGCCAGGAAAATTATTTTGAGAATAAAAATAAAATATTATTTTGAGATTCTTTTTAATTTTTTTTAATTTTACAATATTGGACCGACAGTCGCACATATAGGCTATAATGTCCGAATAGATCATCTACCTACACCTGAATAATGCTTATTGTACTTTTATCCATGTTGAGAGTGAATGACACACAGCACAGGCACAATCTGGCAGTGGGGTGCACTGACGCTGATAGTGGATCAATAAGTAGCTGGACAGCGCGTGGTGCTGAAAGAGCCAACATGCGGTGTGTGGTTTGAAAAAAATAACACCAGCTCACGGGAACGGGAACGTTTGCGTTTACGCACCGTATGCGTTTTCAAAAAAGTCTTCCGTTCACACGCACTCGGCTCAATTAACGTGTCCGTTCACACGAGACCACTGGAAACGCTGGAAACGCTGTAGTACATATGCCGGGCCTGTAAGTGGCGCTGCTGCCGCCACAAAATACACCAAAAGCAGCGAAGAAGATCCCGGAGCATGGTTGCCATGGTTGCCCTTCTGTTTATTCCATAGACTGTATATATAAAGGTTTATTCTCCGCGGTGGACGGTGTGTGCTCCTGCTGTAAATCTCTCCGGTAGTCCACCAGCAGATGAAAAACACCCACCTCTCCGCCTCTTCCAAGGAACGAGGGAACCATGCGGCAGAGTTTCAGTTAACGATTTTTTTCGGATTTGTCCCGAACGTCCCGATGGCCAGCCGGGGGGTGCTAGTGACTTATCCGACCGGCCCACATCGTCCGACCGGCCCACTTCAGTACCGGCCCATCGGGATTTGTCCCGAACGTCCCGATGGCCAGTCCGCCCCTGCTGCCTCCCCAGTTGGCAGCTTTGTTTTGAAAGAACTGTTTTGACTCATCTGACATTTATGAGAGGAAATCCCTAATGTCCGAGTGCAAGGGAATGCAGCACAAGACGCGAGCCCTGCCCTGGTGCGAGCATGGAAAAGTGATTGACGGCGATTTCATTTGAACGGGACGGCGCAAAACGAGAAGAAATTGAAAAGATAAGTCTGTTAAAATACAGATAATAGCCCTGGCTTTTAACATGGGACTCAAATGGGGCTAGAGAGGACGAGCCTCCCTTTGGGCAGGTCTAGCCAGAGGCTCTGCTTCTGGCCTTTGATTATGTTCTGGCCCGCCATCTAGTGGCTCAGAAAAAAATTGGCCCAGGGCCAAAATTACTTGCCGACCCCTGATTTAAACTAACATATCAATGCTTAAACGGATTTCTGTAGCACTTCTTGAAGAATTACACCATTGATGTAATGTGAGGTTTAAATGGTCACTAGTGGGAGAAAGTCTGTAGGCCAAAATGTTTTGGTGAAAAAACATGGCTGGTTATTAACTCCAGCTGATAGAAATGACTCTTGGCAGGTCATTTTTTCCAGTTTAGCAGATGCTGGAAGGGGACATTAGCGCAGGTTGTCACAGCTCAGAAACAGCACCTATGGGGTGCTACCCTCAAGTGCTGTGTCATGTTCAGAGATACAAAAACACAGTCACATCACAGCATTAACTTCTGCTAATCCGCAACAACAGAACGAGGTCTTTGTCCGCACGGTAGCTCTAGAGCTCGCCGGTCAACACTGAGGCATTAAAAAGAGCCAGGGATCATGTTTTTTTGGTCACTTGATAAGAGGTCTGAGTTTCTGCATGAGCACACAGGCCGCTGCGGAACATGAAGCAATCAGAGAGGCAGGGCTGCAGGAGCTCTGCAGGATTTCTGAGTTCATCCATGAGGAGGCAGAATGATGGATTTGTCCCGGTCCACAGGGACTGAGGGAGGTAAGGTGTGGCCGGCTGGTAGTGATAAAGCTGGAACTGAATTTATATTTTTGTCCCCAACACGGTGCTGTGAATCCAGCAGTCCCTGCTCAATAAAAAAGGTTTGCAGTCAGTGTCGCTCAGTTTTGGACCTCCCTTAGATCTGAGGCTTCAGGAATTACCAAACATCTTTGTATTATTAATCTTGTTATTTTGAAGCTGTTTCCAATAAGGGCTTTTAGGCCAAATTAATTGATTGTTAGTCTCTTGCAGACCTATGTTTACTATCATCCTAGTTTTCTAAATAAATTGGGGGCAGTGGTACAGGCTGTCAATACAGGTCGGCCTACATTACAACAAACATTTGTTTTGGGACGCATTATCTTCTTCAAAGTAGTTATAATAAAAAACTTGGATGGACCTTGGATTTTTTTTAGTTTTTTGAAGTAAAACCAGACAACTTTGCAACTTTTTCGCCTCGTAGGGTTTCCAATAAATGGGGCGAAGCCTGCGAGCTAGTTCAGGCAGTCAACTCGAGCACTTATGCTGCATTCATACATAACGCCCCTTGCCACTCTACAACCAACCAAACAGAGTCTCCTTAATAAGCCGCTCTATTTAACCTGCCAGATATCTCTCTATGCATTGCTTGCTGCTGCTTTGCTGCAGCTACCTCTACGTCGCTGCTGCTTGCCTGCCCCAGCTTCCACCCCAGCTTCCACCTGTAGGCTCTGGGGGTTAGTTATTTAATCATCACTCATCGTGCTATGTATATCTGTGGAGTGATGAGACCCGAGCCTAGACGCCAAACTCAACTAGTTGTCTGACTGAATTATTATTGCTAGGGATGCTATCGCAACCGGATCCTTGTTTGTTTCCTTATTCCTGGGAATAGCAACTGCAAAGACCTTAAATGCATGCTAAATGCGAATAGCCCCTATAAGCTACCATGGGAAAACCAAAGCGCTATCCTCTTACTGTTTGTTGCACTTCCCTTGTGCCTTAAATTGAGCCATCATTTCCCAGGCAGATTGTACACAGAGGTAAACAGTATTGCATAGTTAATGCAAGGCCTATATCAACATAAGGGCCAATTCTTCTACAACCTTTGGGTCAATCAACATTTACTTCATAATAAAATAAGTGAAATCCAAAAATGATCTGTTGCCACCAACTTTTCTTCACACAGTTCCATTCATCTGTTTAAGTATGGTAAGTGATATTTTAAAACCATGGGAACATGACACAAAAACCACAGTACGTATGTGTGCTATCTAACCATGCATAGTTTTCGTCGTTTGTGTGAACCAACCCTCTTCAGTTGACCTTATAGAAACATAAAGCTTGTCAGAATACTGTAAGTCATGTTTGCAAGCCATAAACCAAATGATGTTCCTTTTATGGTTTGCTGAAGGGAAACTGCTGCAAGCACACAAATCATAAACAGGAAATCCATTTGTTTAAAGACAACTCCCCCTGGGCCTGAAAGAAAGGGCAAAGGGGTTTGACGTATATCAAAAGTTGAAATGTGCTTCTGGAGTGTATTGCTGCTGTTGTTCAGGGCTCACACTCTCTTCCCCCAACCCTATGTCATGTTGCAGGAGGTCGTTTTTTAACCTGGCTGGTGAAACATAGGTCTACAGACGGGGTCGTTCTGTGCACCCTGAGTCCCACTCCTCGCAGCTGCAGCTCTGCTTCCGCAAACTTATACATGCTCTGCAGCTTCCTGCTGACTCAGCACCGTTAACTTCTTCTTCTTTTTTTTTTGTTCTAGCTTAATGTGTCTCTCAACACAGGATGTCAGCTGTATTTCATAAGATGGGTCTGTGCCAACTCTGCATGAACACATGTCCGCCCCGGCTCCACTCTCACTCTGCAGGGAGTGATTCAAGAATGTCTATAATGTTCTGTTTATATGACTGAGCAATCCTGTCGTTCCTTTATACATCTTCTCCTTTTTTTTTACCCTTTATACATTTGGCGGAGAAATAATAATTACAATGTTTGAAACAGATGGTGGACGGCAATATTGTGCTTGCTGAGGAAGTTGGGCCTGCCTGTAGAGGAAGAGATAAAATGCCCACACAATGCTTTTCATGCTCCTACTTTTTTTTCAGTTGGACATGACTGTGTTTCGACCCCTGATCGTTTCCATGGAAGCTCCTTAACACACGTCAAGGTGTGAATCATCACCTTTGCCACATCTTTTTTATGGTGAAAGCCTTGTCAATTAAAAGCTGTCATCTCCCCTACAGCTATCAGCCCATGACGATGGTACAACCTCATATTTGAGGCATATTCATAAGGTGTGTAAAAAGCTTCTATTGCCTAGTCCTACCATTCAAAAGCACATAGGTAAAAGCATGGATTTTGGAATGGAATCAGCCTCATTGTTTCTGGACCATCCCAGACAGATGCCCAGAGAGTTGAGGATGCTGCCTCTAATTGCCCCTTGATTACTGGACTGCGAGACAAAGGGAGGAGGGGGGAGGATATGGGAGGAAGGGGGCGACACTTCATTTACTACACAGTCAAGGCGCATTCACGCAGCACACAGATTAATTAGCCGCATGTTGTGATCACTTTCATGTCACCCACTGTTTCTGCGCGCGCGGACAGAGGAGTGGCATTTTTCATTGTGGCCCAACCGGCATTCATTAGCTCTGGATGGGGCTGAGGTGTTACCGTTGCCTCCCTCGTTTTTTTATGGCCAGAGCTCTGCCCTTTCTGTTCAGTAAGCATGTGAGGTGAACTATTACACACGTTGGCTATTCTGCTATAAAATGGACGCGCCTACACAACTATAGCCTACAATACATGCTGAGGGTGAGGGTAGTTGGAGAACAGCTGAAAACACAATAACGGCACCTTTCATTCCGCATACCTGTGAAGTGCTGCAGCGTCGTGCCTTGCACCCAAAGGCTCAGCACTTGCTGCACCGACAGATTAACGGAATAATCCCGGTTCGTTGTCATGTTCATGCTGCTGCTGCCGCCGCCGCCGCCTGGGTTCGCACCCCTCTTTAACGAATAGCTGTACTTGGCTTTAGACGAAGGCATGGAGGAGACCGGGGGGGCATGGGATGGGTGAGGCGGCTCTCCCCGGCGCGGCTCGCCTCTACCGGTGCCTCTGCTTCGGCTTGACGTCTGTCTCCGCTCCGGTAAGGGAAGGGCCGCTGGCTGGTCGCTTCATCCTCGGTGGTGTCGGTGTTGAGGCCATGATGTGGATGGCAGCGCAGCGCAGGCAGGCAGACGCACGGTCGGCTCGTCCTACATCGGCTAGCCCGGCTACATAACCCTTAAAGGGCCAGTAGCTGCTTTGAGGAGGGGGGGTTACCAGTTACGTTGACACATTGACGTCGCTTCATGAATGGGAAGCTATTAGTGTGGTGATCCATGATCTGTGATGGGGAACAAAAGATAGCCGCGTTTGCACAGAAAATGTGCATTATTGATATTAGGCTATAATTAATTTTTAAAAAATACGAATAATGTTCATCCTGACACCATTTTATTTATATAGCCTAGCCTACCTAGTTGTCAACTGTTAAACATGGTTATTAATGTTATTGTTTTACATAGGCTAACTAACTGCTTTTAACTGTTGGCTAGCTGTTGAGCAGCCTAACAATGTGGTTGCTAAGCGACCAAAGGAACCGTTACTGACAACAGTCTGCCACAAATACATATATTTCAGATATATTTATATGAAATTGTACATACACCTTTCATAAATGCAATGTAGCCTAATATTTAATCCAATGGATTTCTTGGAAAAAATTGAAATAATGAATGCAAGCTACTACCGGGGTGTTGTCCGTGACGACAGATGGATGCATGGAGCTTTCCATGGTGCTGATTGGCTGAGCCCAAAACGCCTGATATAATAATAAATAATATGATAGGATGGATGAGATGGATGAGAATGAGAGCAAGGCACAAAGGGATGCCAGTCGTAGTGGCAGGTTATATACAGTGCATATAATCATAATTTACAGAATGTTTAAGTGAAGTAGGCTACATAAGCCTTATTGAGAGATACCCAACAGTAGATTTTTTTTCTCAGTCATCTCCAGTAGGATTTAGACTAAATCTAAACACAAATGAAAGCTTTTTAAAACTGTGTGAAGTTTTACACTTGTCTGATATTGTTTTCTCACATTGTTGAGCATCATATAATGTGAAAGAAAAGTTGGATGTGAGAAGCCGGGGAGGAACCTGAGTGTTATGTAGATACTGAATGTTCTGGAACATTTCTCAGAGGTATGGAGTATTTTAAGAAGTGTCCCAGTTCAGAGGTATGAGGGCGAGGCATCTGACATTTGACATCTTTTGAGTTTGTAGAATTGTTTTCTTAATTCAAAGGTTAACAGAGTTGGTTTAAATAGCTGCTGGTCCATGAGGGAATTACTGCACACTCACATCTCTCTATAAGTTGAGATATTGTTTTAAGAGGCAATCATATACAGAAACATTTAGTTTTACAGTGTAGCAGTATGCAGCAAGGTATTGTTAAATGAAAGTTTCCCTTCCTTGTTAAAGATTCTGAACTTTGTAATGTATTTGTCCTGCCATATCTTGGAATGTGTTACTGAAATACATGATTCTGTGTCATGTAGAATAATGTACAGTATTAGGTAATATATTTCCTAACTGTTTCTATGATTTTGCAATGATGAATGAATATGTAAAATATCTCAAATAAAACAATAATTATTTTTGAATATATGAAGATTTAATTAAAAAACTCAAAGGCTATTCTTAATATGAATAAACCACACCAGGGCTGTTGATACTCCCTTGGGCGCACAACAACAAAAAACACGATTTATTTTTGCAAATGATATATCTTCATAAAGTTATTTTTGTTGGGAAAGCATTTTAGCAGAGTTAAGAAACGTGCTGAAAGTTAAATAAAAATAATGAATGCTTGTAATGTTTTAACAATTTCTAAGAGACAGCAAAATGGTTGTAAGAATGGTTAACGGTAATGTGTGTGAGATGGTGGCAAATGGTCGAAACCAAACTCACTGGTATTATCTTTTAGCCATCATGTTTACATTTCTGTATTTCAAATGTAGGTACATAACAAGATGACCTAAAAAATAAACGTATTGATGTGTTACCTGTGTATATGCAAGTTTTTGTATTTTGATGTTGCTGCTCATCATTTTTTAGCCATGAATGTGTACTTTCTACTTATTTGTTTTTCATTTTATTCTAATATAACTAATATGTGCATTTTTTTTCTTTATCTAGTTAGCTTATTCTTTATTATTGCATGCCTTTTTTTTACCTGATATACCCATTTTGCTGTAACACTGTATATCCCTCTGTGGGACTAATAAAGGATGTTCTGATTCTGATGTTTGTTTGTTATACTAATGTAAATGTTAGATTTCAGAAAGCTCTGAGCCAAAGTCCCATTACAAGCTTACAAAACCCTGTTCAATAAAATAAGGGGACAACAAAAGAGCAGTGCTATGTTGTGCTTGTAATTAATTTATTATTAGAATGCCAGAATGACTTTTGAAATACTTCCTGTTTCATCAGAAACGTGTTAACATTCTCTTGCATCATTATCTGCCCTCAGACTTACTAGTCTATAAGACATGGTGTGAAAGAAAGAGTACAAGAAACACAACTTTTTCCCTTTGAACTTGAAAGCACTGTTTGCATCTTTTATGATACAATGTGTTGTTGTTTTGTCTCTTTTTGGTCATAAGCAAAGCCTGTCTCTTACTCTGACTGAATTGTCATTGTCAATTGCCATCAGTCGTTTTTCTTAGTCTTTGCTATCACTGATCACTACTAACCAGAGGTGGAAGAAGTACTCAGATCTTGTACTTGAGTAAAAGTAGAAGTACCAAAGTGTAGGAATACTCTGTTACAAGTAAAAGTTCATCAATCAAAATGTTACTCAAGTAAAAGTACAAAAGTATTAGCATCAAAATACACCAGCTATGCTACCAGAATTTCCCTACGGGGATCAATAAAGGTCCATCTTCTCTTATCTAATATTATTTTAAGTGTTGTCTTTGTTTCACATTATTAATCCAAATCTGCAAAGTAACTAAAGGTATTAAATAAATGTAGTGGAGTGAAAGTACACTTTTCACCTCTGAACTGTAGAAGTACAAAATAGTACAACATTGAAATACTCAAGTAAAGTACAAATCTTTCAAAAATGTACAGTAGATGTACTTAGTGACTTTACACCACTGCTACTAACCAACACGTATAACATATCACACAGCATAAAGAAGTGATGGATCATTGTGATGTCATTCTTGCATTGTATTTTTGGCATGAATTAACATGCACTCTGTGAAAAACAACTGAAGAAAGAATATGTGATACCTCACTGACAGCTAGTCTTTGCATGAACAAACAGACAAGACCGCAAAGAGTCATTGAAGGTAATGTTTGGTTTACAAAGCAAATGTCAACCTTTGTTTTCATTTAAAAGCTTGACTTCTCAAACAGAGTCCTCCACCAATTCCTTAGGAAGCCTTTGTTTTCACTTGACACTTTACAGCAAATCCGTCAGCATGTTTCCATGGGTCCTCAATGAGAGCAATTTGTTTGAGAACAGGTTAAACATTTTTATTAAAGCATTTCAACTTAAAAAAAAGGAAAAAAAAGCATTTATTTGTGTCACAATCAATGCTTTAAACCAAACGTTTTTTGAGGGTGTCACTCTTAAAAAATACATAATTTAATAACTGATTTTAAAAGACAGCCAATGGAATTATGCAATAAAACTCAAAATCCTGGCATTGTAAAGTACAGCAATTAGTAATGAGAGGGATAAATCAAACTAAGATATACCAATATGTACCTGGCTCTATAAGTCTATATCAAGATGTCGAACAAAAGAATAAACATTGTGATTTGACAACCATTATAAATATGAAATGTACATTTTTGGAGGGCATTATAATAACTACCATGAATGCTGGATTGTATCTTACATTTCAACCTTTAAAGAAATGTATTTATTCGGTTAATATAATTTTTTGTCATAAAGTGATTTGATTTAATACACACAGTAATTCTTATTTTGTTTCAGTTTAAATATTTCTATAAATCTTCTGAGTTTGTAGCATGAGAGGGCTTCACCTTACATCTCATTGTGTAACCTCATTGTCAAATTAACAATTTGAATGGTTTTCCTGAGAAAGCTACAACCAATGACTACAATCAATCATTTGTCCCAAGCTCATTAAAATGATCAAATACATAATCATCGTATTTGTTTGCGGAAGTTGCATTGTACTGTTCTATAGTCTCATCAGTCATTTGAGTTAGTTGTGGTTCAGTAAAGCCAAAGACAATTATCCACATTGTGGACAATAAAGCTTCAAACTTACTAACTAACTTACCCTGATTTAAACAAATGTTGCCTTGTGATCTCTGCAATATGTAGACCAACAACAGTTTTTACATTTTGACACTGACTTGGTCACTGGAGGTTTGTAATGTATTAATCTCTACATATTAACATCCTTGTGAGTTGCCTACAGTGTCTTTATTATGGTTTTGTATTTTTTTTATCTGCATCACAAGCTAACATTTGCTGCTAACATAGTGTCTGTTTGATTACATTTAGCATCTATACCAAATGAGGTTCAATTTAATTCTCACTCTTATTACAGAAGTTTAGATTAGTTTAGTGTAGTGTCGGCATGTTAAAATGAACTGTGTCGAGGCATACGGAGCTATGTGGGTGGAGGAGAAGAGGGAGCAAACACATCAATGATCGTGGCAGTGGGGTGAAAGAGTCCTTTCACTCTCCCACAGCTTTACTGCATCTTTGAATGTATCTCAATTGTGCATTGATCCAAGAACAAAACATGTATTTACTTTCAGTTTTACTGAGAAAAAAATGTTTTCCCTTAACCCCAAGAGAACCCAGCTCTGTTTTTTTAAATGGGTTTTTTTTTTAGCACATGGTAAACCAATTACCAAAGTTATTAACATATCAAAGGCAATATGTGTGGTGCTAATGAACCACTGGCTGAATGCTAAAATAAAGGTTGAATAATAATTAGGTCAAAACATGATTAATGATCCTTGCTGATTACCATGTCATGAATGTCTTTGAAATATTATCCCAATTGAGAAACTTGCTTTTTCACAGTCATATGATTCCCTCGGTTGGCCAGTAGGTGGATTCCTTCTCCCCATTTTTCTAACGTCTCCTTCCCTGTAGTTTTCCATAACACTGCTGTTTTCTTTCACAACAATCATGTCCATTTTTAGATCACAACAAACAAAAACAATGTTAGTGGGTTAGAAGCTGGTTTAAAAGCACAGTTTATGAATTCTTCCAGCTTGGCTTTATGACAACATTTTCCTGTTTGACTCTTGACTCATTATCTCCTTGTGTATCACCAAGCAAAGGCTTCACCACATCTGTCACTACATACTTTTGAACTGTCAGTCACTGCTTTTGAAAATGTGCAAAGTCCATGTGAATCCCCTTTTCCCATGAAGGGGGCCTTGACAAATGTTTTTGTCTCGGATGGGGATTTCTTTCGTGGGCAACATGAGACGTCACAGTATCCCAGGCAGACTCATGCAGGCATTGTGCTCGCCCACAGAGTCCGCCTCAGGTTTTCTACGGACCTGCAGCATTTCTGACCTATTATAAGACCTTTTTTCATGTATATATTGAGCCTATTGTGTTGATTTTACCTTGGTGTAATCTAATCTATGAGGTGAGATATTCATCTATTCATCTGTGGGTGCTGTGGTCTTATGTAATTTAGTCTCTCACCATCTTTCTCGTCTCTGCCCCCCTCAGGCAGATGGCCTTGACTGACTCAGGTTAGTCACCAGCAAAGCCCCCTCCTCTGGCTAATATCCCTGTCACAGTGAGGACATTCACTGGAACCAACCGGCTGTGTGATGACTCAAGGTACTGCTGCCTTACTGTTACACAAAGACATGCAATCGTCTTACAGTCTTTTAGTCTTTCTTTGGATGACTACCTTTTTCGACCATTGAAAAGAGTTAGGTCAAATCTCTCAAAGGTCAGTATGACGAAAGCACATTTGTAAACACAAAAATTGACCATAAATAACAATGTCTCCACTTAATTCCACTATAGGTTCTCGAAAGTGAGGGGTTTGCAAAAAGGTAAGAACTAAGTTGCAATCCTTCCTCACCACTAGCGGCCAATAATACTCACAGGACCTTTAAGCGAATCACTTGAGAGCTGTGGTTTCCAACACCTTGCAATTTACGTAAATTTTGCAAAAGGATGTAAACCAGAAAATGGTACAAGTGATAACATGTTCTTTAAAATATACATTCAATTTTGTCAGTAACCTTTCTTCTTGAAAGAGTTACATTTGCTTGGAAAGTAGAGACGATGCTAGTCTTTTTTATCACTGTGATATCTGTTTTTTCACTAAATCTCAGTCGGTCATCAAACAAAATGAGCAAGTATTTGAAAGTCAGAATGATGACTTTCCCACAAATGTTTCCATCATGGGTCCATTTAATTGATCTGACTGAGGAAAATACATAATGTCTTCACTAGAAGTACCAACTGTATGCTTTAGGAAAAACATAACAACTCTATTGTTCAGTGCAGGTACATAAATCTAAAGTCAAACAGAGTTCAAGGGGGCAGGCGCTCTGATTCCCTTTTGTAGTGAGAACAAGGAGTTCCCAGAGATGGAATCACAAGCCGGGTTATTGTAGCTCCCCTTTGATGGCTCCATAAAGGCAGGTGTTCACAATCACAGTTTAAACAGATTGTGTTTGAAGTGGCACGAGTTAAACCGAGCGAGCGAACACCGGTTTGATCTCTCTTTGGCTCTATGAGAATAGCTGCACCTGAAAAACCCAGTGCTTGACCACAACCAACGGCTACACCTGCATCTGACAAAAACTAACCCAGAATGTCCTGATCTTTTCTTATCCGCCTTTATCTATCCTATACAAAATCCTAACCTCTCATATAGTTCAGTGCCGCTTTTAGCACTCATTTCATTGAAAAAAAGACCCCCCTTTGACATATTTGTGTTTTCAGTTCCTTCTAGTATCCTGGGAAATTACAACAAAATTACACTAATGATTAACAGTATTGGTACTTTATTGCCGCGAGTGGTAAAACTAAGGGTTTATGTGATTATAGGGATCATGTCCCTTTGAAGGGTTACATGAAAACAAGTGTTGAGTGACCACTGATGCTGCTGTGGGAAACCTGGAGCGAGGTCCATATTGCTTCAGGCAATGTCATACTGATGAAAGACAACTTACTGCCTAGTGTTTAGTTAAGGCTCAAGACTGGAGCAGCGTGGATGAGTCAATACGGGGAGGACATGCTGCTTCATGTTGCTGCACGTGGGTGGATCAAGTCTTTCATTGAGAGAAACTTTACCTCAGGGCACAGATTTTCTGTTTTGGTCAATGTCAGAACAAGGAGTTATTCATTTATGATGAGGTGTTATTTACCTGTCTGCATTAATAATGTTTAACTTTGATATTTGAAGTGGAACAACAAGACCACATTGTTGTGAAGGCAAAAAGAGGAAAATGGAGTTTAAACTGCTGAAATATCTTTGAAAGGAGGCTAAAAGCAGAACATATTTTGGTAGGGGGATGTTTGGTGACACATGAATGTTTGTCCCAAGATACAAAGAAAAAAAGTCAACCTCAAGATGGGGCCACAGGCGATCCCTGATGTCATGAGAATTCATCCTCTAGGAAAAATTAATGTATGTAGAAAATATGTTACCAACAATCGAACAAAACCAGCAACATTGAGAATGCACTGTCACACAAGTTTCTATGTTAGGATGATCTTACATCTATGGTATTTTGAAAGTGGTAGTTGAGTTTGCTTACATTTGCTACTTCATGAGAAATGACACTAACAAATAAGATTGTCAAACTCATGACGAAGGAAGAGTATCACCGAGGTCAGTGTTGATCAGCCTCTTTTGAAACATGAATGTATGTACAATATATAATGGTCATCCATCTAATAGATGTTGACTAAAGCCGTGAACTGACTGAAAATCTGAACATTTAAAAAAAGATGGCAGGGCTGTAAAAAAATGCCTCAATGCAGGGCAAAGGTTTAATAAAAACTCATGTTTCAAAAAAACTACTACTGCATGGTCTGTTTCTGTCATATAAACTGCAGTGTAGCCAGAAAAGCAGGCAAAATCTGAAACTTCACTTATTCTAACTGAACTCTCCCCTAGAGGCCCATATCCATCCCAGGGTCACTATAATTTGTCTGGAGAGGGGTGGGGGAAAGGGAAAAGGGACAGATGCCAGCAGTATGTGGGTGATGCAGACAAGCTTAACACTGCACTTTCCAGAAGCATAAATGTTCCCGGCACGTTTTGAGTCAGTCAAGCAGCCAAAAACCATCCACTCCCAACAGACATATCAGCGTCTGGGATCTTTAGGAGGGGGGAACATAATGACCCATATAAAACGGCTGTCTACATTATACTTAGGCTATCAAGACAATGGGCTGTTTCCATCACAGTCCAGGTAAACTTAAAAATGCAACGGACTGTGTCAGCTTAACACTGGCGGTACTCACTGCACAACAAATGATGAAAAGGCATTTGTGATTTCCGCTGATTAGACGTCTATACAAATTGGGACAAAAGCTCTTGAATAACCAGCAAAGACCTCTACTGAGATAAGAGCCCTTATGTTGTTGATGTAGGAGAGAAGATGAGAATGATTTTGACTACAAATACCTCCTGACTACAAATACCTCTGTAGCAGCATCTGTATCATCAGTTTAGTATGTGTCAGAGTCGTATCAACTGGATAGACTCAATGGACTCTAGACAAATAAAGGTATTTCTGAGATGTTGTGAGCAGTTTGATGCTGTTGTGTTCCTTCTTTGACAAGACTAAAATATCTTTATCACAAACACAAGCTCCTGTCTAGACTTAATCTGCTGTAGATCTGCAAGAAAGAAAAACAGATGATGAAGAGTTATGAACAGTGAAATATAGCTAATTGAGTCCATCTGATTAATTGTTTTTACTTAAACCTATATGCAATGTACTGATAAATACATGGGTTTCACCCCGGGATTTAGGTTATTGAAGGCAAACTGCTTTATACTTTTGTATATGTTTTTGCAAAAATGTTGCAAGTCCCTGTTTTATATGTTCTATCTTGCTAATGTGACAGACGGGGTCACTCATCTCCGAAATGCCATTTCCACTGATAAGCCTATCCTCACAGAGATACAACTCCACCACATCCTGTCTGCATTTTACAACAAGAGGAAGAGTGTGTCCCTTTAAGAGTGGCTTTTCTATTTTTTTTTACTGTGGGTGTGTAGCTTTCTTAGAGTATAATGTATGACTCCATGCAAATATTTATACTTAGCTGCCTTAAATGAGTCATCCTTAAAGCCAGCAGCGGTTAGACTAAACAACATTTATGTTATTCCTCAGAGCTCTGAGTGGAGACCTTGATCCTCCTGAGGTATCTGTGTGTCACTATTCCCATAATCTGCTCCATTCATTCCTAAAATACATGGATCAAATCAATAACCTTACATGAACATTATTGCTTTTCTCTGTGAAATCCATCGGAAAAGCCCCAGATGAAACAACACCCAATTAAAAACATGCTAACCCTGTCCCCCCAACAGCGATGTTCCCAATTCTAGTTTAGCAACTGTCTGACACTTACTGGAATGTTGGTTGTGTATTTTGATAACCTTTGCAAAGCCAAAAAGAGCAAACTTGTAAGAATATTGAATGTAGTGTGTTTTAACTATAGCCTACGGTAAAACAATAGCTTCCCCAGGCTAACTGGCTAAAAGGTAAAGGAATAAAGTAACCTGGTTGGCTAACCTAGTGATTTTTCAGAATAATAAGAACATGTACCCCCTTGACAACAACTTAACAATAGCATATCGGTAAACGTAAGCCAAGCTCATTTTCAAACCATTTTCTCTTGCAAATGTAAAACATTAAAAATATGAACATCAAAGCATATGCTATATTATAAAAAAGCTTTGTGTTGCATTTAAAAACAAAAAATGTTTTCTCTGATAAGCTTTTAAATGTTAGAACAATTAATAGTGCCGTTTATTAAAAAATATATAGAACGTAATGTATTATAATATAATGTGGCCGAGGAACAATGTCTGATGCTGCTTCTCATTGTGGCTTCTAAAAAGGTCATCGGCTAGTGACAGATGTTACAATTAGCTTCGATCTTTCTTCATTGGACTGTGTTTTGGCCAACATATACTTATTTAAGACCCTTTACTGGTCTTTACTTTAAAAACAATCCGTTGAAAACATTGAAAAAATAAGGTAGACATGAGCTTTCAAACTGACAGGATTCTGCCGTTAGCATTAGCATACTTTAGCTAGCTAAAGCTGGAACAGTACAATCGTAACTCATTGGTTAGAGATGAGACACTGCTTGTTGCTGTAATGCAGAGTTCCTAGGAATAATGGCCACAGGTGTGTGCTGAGATCATTACGTAAGCTTTTGCCTCAGGATAAACAAAACATCTATTTCACAGAAACAGACTAGTTTTACTTTCGTATCAAAACAGATGTGCTGGCAGGGAAATATTCCTATGACTGTAATTTCCTTTACAGACCTCTGATCAGTTTCTGTTTCATGCCTGGCCAGTTTAATCAAAAGGAGAGTGTGGGGGCAGGTGCAGTGTGTAATTCCAGGTGAGAAGAAGATTTGTTCAAGCACGAACCAGGAAAGTACTCCTATTTATTATTAAATACAATTTAAGAAGACAGAACAAAACAGCATGGTTTGGATGTCGGTAAAGATTTATTGTAGATGTGATAAATTGATGTTGAAATGTGTCAACACATCAGAATAAATAATGGGAAATTAATCCATGCTGACTTTAATCTTAAAATCACATTAGGTACCAAGAGTTGATTCACACAAACGCTTCATTGATTCTGAGTAAAAGAAACCTGAGATTGAGGAGGTAAAATGTATGAACCACTAATGTGTATTTTCTGGAATAGATAGATCATATTAAGGCTGTTATGATTTTTGTTTCTGAGTAAGGTGTCTACTTCTGAGGTTAAATTACATCTTTACCTGGATTGTATGAGACTTGAGGGCATTTATAGAGATAACAAAACTGAAAGATCTCACTACAGTAGGCTTCTTTGTTCAAAACCTCAATTCACCAGTGTTTTCCCTGAAATCCCTGAGAGGCATGTACTAACTGGACAAACAACCACCACCGGTACCTCCATAAAAGGCTGCTATACAAACTTCATTGCACAACACAGCTAATCCCAGAATTGCCCAATACCTGAACAAACAGTAAGGAGAAGAAGTAAGAACACGTTTCCATTGTATTTGTCTTTGTGGTGACGAATGAGCGACTGCTCCTAGTTAAACACTGTTCTTATTTGGGATTTCGTGCCCAGGAAGCTGATGTCATTGGGCGCTGAGTGGTGAAAATTACAGGGCATCACCAACAACACTTGCTAACATAGATACACTGCAGGGACAAACAATAAACAATGTTGACGTTGGATGCATCGCTGTCTGTTGAGGGTGGATTTATTTTCAGTTTCTTTCTCAAACTTCACAAGTTTTCTAAACGCTGTGTTTAGGATGCAAATGAGGCATACAGTACACTTTAAGTCATCTGAATATAACATTTTAGATGAACCCAGGATTATCTGTTTCATACATTTTACAATAGGTAAAAGGGTAAAAGGTTTTTTAGAAAGGATGTCTTGGATATTTCTTTGTATCTCTTTAGGAATCAGAAAATACTGTCAACAGCCATAAGAAAATACAATTTATCCAATGTGTTAAGGAACAAAATGTTCTATAAATCAGGCTATGACTGATAAATGAACAATTTAGGGCAGATATAATGTAACTTATACCACCATGAAACCTTCCCAGCTGTTACTTCTATTAGGACAATGCATTTCTGTTCTAAGTTTTCAGAAAATATTATTTATAGAAATGCAAATAATGTTAAGAGAGCTCTACAGATAATATACACATTACGCAAAAATAATCACCTAAATGTGTCTTGTGGTCGTTTTCTTTCCATTGAGAGAAAGTAGCACACTCTCGAAATTGACCAGTGCATGAAAACAATGTTTTTGCCAAAAAAAGGAACATTAACAGAAGTAAAAGTGCTATTTATAGTTGTAATGTCTCCCAAGTGCTATGAATAGCAGTCTGAGTATTTCATAACACACGTTCAGTAATAAACTGTTGTTGTTGTTGAGTGTTAATAGAGTGACAGAGATATGTGTCAGTTTCCTGAGCTACAACATGGCTTAGGTATTTTTCACATTCAAACATCTGGATCTAGTTTAGGACTATGCTCTCATCTGGTCCTGCTCCACTCGTATAACCACATTTAATCATCATTAGTTGTTTGTAGAATTGTTTTCCCTGTCTCTATCTCTTTTTCTATTTTGTCTGCCACTTTATAGGCTGCTGTTTTGGCCAAGTCTGGTTTCCAACCACAATATTTACCTGGTTCAATGAAGGTTGAAAAGATAGACAATATGTGGGATGTGTCCAATGTCCTACTTGCTTTTTTCCCCCTGAGGCTTCTTTTGTAATCCTGTGTTTAGAAAACATTTACTATCTGCTGCCCTAAGCTGCACAACAGTTTACACACGATAAATGTCACTCAACTTTCATCAGAGGAAAAATCATCTTTGTGAATTTCTTCAAATATTTATAACAGGTTCAGATACAGGAGATGCCCCTTCTCACTTTGCCCTTTATTTACATGCATGTGGCAGTATAGCCTGGGTTTTGGTGTCATTATCCATGTTGTCTGCAGGACTTGATGGGTCACAGTTCAGCGGTGGAGCTTCAAATGATGAGGAAGGGGAGGCCTGGCAAGGATGGCTGCTTCTTCCATCTGCCTTACCTGTGTCTCTTGTGGCTGATCCAAAACTCACAGACCCCTCGGCGTCTTTCATCAGCAAAGAGCACAAAGTACCTTCATGGATACCTCAGCCTTAACTGGAGGACATAATGGGTGTACACACAAAGGACATGCCATACTGGGCTTTTACAGTCTCCCTCAGAGAGTATTAGAACCCCACAGGCTTTTTGATCGGGTTTGGACAGGAGGCAGCATACCAGGGCCTAAAACAGGGTTGGAAAATGATTTTTTTCTTTGGGTGTATATGTGTGAGAATTGAGAAATTCCTGGGCATAAAACACCATGCTTCACCATCTGATTTGTTTAGCAGAGGCATGCAGGCCTGATCCCAGGGTCGCCACACTTAAAAGCTGATGTGGATGGCAGCCGAGACGAGAGAAGAAGACACCGTGAGTGCGTGGCATTGATGTTTATGTGTCTTCTGGTTTGTCTTCGCTCTGCATGGCTGCCACTTCTGAGTCAGGCGGACCAGAGCAAGAGTGACTCAGGATCTGAGGTATTTGGTTTTATTCATTCTCACAAAGCGAGAGATCAGCTGGTGGGACACAATCAACAAGCCCCCCTGGAGGTCTTTAAGCTGCTTTTTGCACAGTTACAGAAGTGCCTTCTTTGTCAAATGAGGAAAAGTTGATCCATCAACAGAGCATAGAACGGTATTAGCTGCTGATGAAACCTTTGATTCTTGCAAACATCATAAACCACAAAAAATAATTAAATAAACAAAAATCAGTGGTGAACACAAGGTTAAAGAAACAACTAAGAACAGTGGAAAATACCAAAAGAATGAACAAGAAACCAAAGTGGCGTACAGAACTTGATATGCCAATCAATCAAGCAATCTCACCCTAAAACACAACACTCTTCAAGCTTTTAATGATAAGTCTGGCCATTTTCTATTGTCCAATTAAAATAAAAAATGTTATGTGTTCTTTTATTACAGTGAACCTGGGTACTGTACAGTATTTGTATCTGTATTTTAATCCACATAGAGCCTTCTTTTGCTGTTAATACTCACTGAATGTGTAATAATCTGTGTTTTTACTCCTGTTATAGAACAATTTGGCAAAAACTGCAGTGGCTGGCTATTTTATGAAATGATGTAGTCTTTTTTATTTTTGTTATAGAATAACTGGATTTTTGTGTTAAAAATATTGAGCAAACTAACGGGTTTGGTTTACTTTGTTAGGAAGTATTTAGAGACATGGTTGGTTTTTGGTCTTTCATGGGATGTGATGCCAACAAGACAAATGCACAATAAAGTCAGCCTTTTCCTTAAATATCTTTAAGAGACATGTATATTTATACTGTATATGCACATCTAAAGCCAAAATCAAAGAATGACAGTAGTTCCCAAAAGTGATGATCATAATCAGAACCCTCAGAATACAGGAACAAAAGTGAAACAACTTCCAAACTTTGGTCAGTAATAAAAACAAAAGAAAATGCCAACTAAATCTTTGAACCTCAGATGTTTCACATGGCAACAGTGCCATGTTTAACACAGCACCAGTGCAGTAACTATGTACCCAGATGCCCATAATAACAGGGTTCCCATCACAAATGGCCCCCTCTTTTCTTTAGATTCAGAGATGGATCCCGCCTCGTGGCTCACCATCCCGGCAGCACATCTTTACTCCATGACACTCCTGAACCCCAAGCCACAGAGCCTCCACCAGTGAGGCCCCATGGAAATATTAAACTGGACACGGCGAGGAAGCCCAGCTTTGTGGTCATGGTGGGGGAATATGATTGGATAAACACACAGCAAAGCCTCAAACCAGGTTCGTTCAGAGCCCGGTGGTGATGTGACGAGAGGCAGGCAGTGAGGTTTTCTCCAGCAGTGTGGTGGCTGGGTCTGATCTGCAGGGCACATTGTGTTCCTGGAAGCTCTGCAGGGTCTGCACAGAGTCTCACAGAAGATGGAAAAAATACATTTATCCATGTAGAGCAGGCCAGGCAGCAGTGCCATCCTCAGTCACTGTTTATTAAAAACAGGCCTAATTATCCAGCCCTGACTGCCTGCCTGAGCTATTTCAGTCTGCAGAGAGCAGGTGACTTGTGTTACAGCAAACTGGGTCGTGTGCTCGCACGTCATCTATGCTCTAACCTGAGCCTGCCCCTGCTTGATTTTCAATTAAAGGCCAATCATTAGTGCGTTTGTTCCTGTTTGAATGTGCAACCGGCTGACATCATCTTTGTGACTGCCTGCGGTGCAAGTGTGCACGGAAAGCTATACAGAAAGAAAATGTTGCTCTTTTTTAAACCCTAGATCTAAATGGATTCAGCAGGGGAATATACAAGTGGTTGCCATGCTTTTCGGTACACATAGTTAAAGGTAATACAATCTAATACAGTCAAAAATACAATTTTAATGATGCTTGGGTTGGGTTTCCCCTTTCCTGTAGTGTGTTATATAGGTTTTTGTGCATGTGAATGTTCTGCAAATGAATGTTCATGTATTGGCTAGCACTCCAACACATCATACTTGATAGGCTAAGGGGCGGGACATCTCTAAGCCAATCACAACAGAGCCGGCCAGCTAACCAATCAGAGCAGGCTGGGCTCTGGTTTCAGACAGAGGGTGAAAAGGGGTGCTGCAGCACAGGCAGTATGAGGAAAAATAAAGAGCTTTCTGAACATTAAAGCATGCTAAAATGTCAAATTAGAGGGACACAATACAAATATGAGCCTGAACATTTGCATAACAGGGCATCATACTGAGAGGTGTGTCTAACTCATACCATATGAGTTAACCATGCAAACACCTGTGAGTATTTAAAACAATATAATTCAACAGCACCATAAACTGCAAGCTCCACAAACTAGCAAATGCTCACAGTAGCTGAACTTCATACCAACATCTCTCTGAAAAGATTTACTGATTGCAGTGATTCCATTTGCATTCATTTATTTTGCAAGAAAAAGTCAATAAAACACTGGTGTGTGACTGAAACAGAAAAACAGAAATAAGCAGTCGAAATGTTATCTTCATGTTCAAGCTCCCTAGGCAAAAAAGTATGGTAAAAGAGTAAACACACCAAGCTCTTTCCAACATTAAATCTACCATCTAATACAAATATAGTCTATGTGATAAGGTTATGGGCGGGTAAAAACATTACTGTCAAAATTCATCGCCCTTATCTCATAAAGCAGATATATTTTGGGGATGTAATTTTAAAGAAAAAAGTGAAGAACAGTGAAAAAACAACTTAATTACTTATTTACTTATTCCAAAAATGTTTTTATATTAGAATTTGGATGGGAACTCTCTTTTGTCTCCATCCGCAGCACTAAAATAAACTCATCAGTCTTCCAAATGATCTGCAGTGCCGAAAAGAAAATGTCTGCTATCTGTTTCTCATCATGGGTTTTACTTCTTCTCTCACTCTGATGAGCTCATTTGCATGTTATTATCCCGCCGTCTTCCATCGGATGGAATTACATTTCCAATGCAAATCGTAGAAACAATTATCACTTGGCTGCACAGTGACAATTCAGCTCCGTTTGCCTAATGGCGCCATCCAGAAGAAATAGGATGGAGAATTTATTCTTTATCCATCCCATTTCTCCGATTCTTTCTTTGTCTTTTTTTATTCTAGTTTTTGTGCTTCTTGCTCAGAGATACATTTGTTTACTCAACGAGGAAAGCTCATTAACTAGTCATTATCCTGCCTTTGTCAGATTAAGCCTTGTGAGTCACAGGAGGGTTAACAGATTGGTGTGAAAATTAAAGATTGCAGACTGCTCTCAACAGATGTTAGCATCTCATTAGCTGTAATCACAGATAAATCAAAAAAAATCATATAAAGGAATCTCGTGGAGGCATTTTAGTAATTAAAAAATTGAAAACAACAATAATTATACATAAGGAAAGTTTACTGATTTGACAAATGATAATGTTGCAGTGGCAAGGTGTGATGTTGATAATATTGTTAAATAATATGTTTAGTTCTATTATAGAAACAAATTCTGTCCACCACAATAAGATCTCTGAAAAATGTAATAAATGCACCGTTAGTTTTTTTTCCACCAAATCAAATCAAAGTTTTATTTATATAGTACATTTTTAAAACGATTTTTGGTTGAGCCAAAGTGCTGTACATACAATAAAAACACCTTACAATGAAGACACTTTTACAACAAATACAACAGCAGTTTGTACAGAATATCAGAGAAAACGACACCCTCTGTCCTTAGACCCACCAAAGTGATTAATATGTTACTAAATAATAATAATATATAATAATAAATAATATATATACCATATTTTAGTCTGCCCTAAATGAAGGTATTTAACCAGGAATGGTATAAAAATATTTGAAATCCAAAATTAGGTAATTGTATATATTACTGTTAAAGGATCACTCCCAAAAATAAACGAAACTAAAGAAAATCCTCCCACACAACGTACATATACTTATATGCTTTATTTAATACAAGTTAGGGTCAGTTTAAGAGTTTTGAACAGTTTGATAATTTGATTAATTATACAGCCATACCCTAAAAATGTTTTGTTTTATAATAGAAATGAAATTCTTACAGTTGTCTATCACAGATACTACGTCTCCACTTTCACTGAAACTACTACCGGAGCCGACATGTGTCAGCTGATGACGGAGATGAACCTCTGTCTGTGTTTGGACAGGCTCCTCACAGTGTAGCTGTAAAGCTAATGGTTGCTTTTTGCTATTTCAGGTGGAGCCACAGACAGTCTCCGAGGTCAGACGGAGACGGAGGCTCCTGAACACACCGCTGCTTCCTTTCCTGCCGCTGACCATTATCAATACATCTCCTCAGACCCAGCTTTAAAACTCATCCTAATATCGGCCTCGCAGTGAAGCCCTCTCTGACCTTTTGGTGTTTTCTCAAATTCTGTGTATTGTTTTATTCTTTATGATTCTTAGGATGATTTTATTGGTCATCCTTGGTTGTAAGGGTCTTATAAATGTTTTTACCAGAAGCCTCCTTTACTAAAAAAACTAAGTCTAAATTGTGGGCCAAAGAACGCCGGTGATTAAGATTAAGTCTACCACACGTCAGATTGCAATGTGAGCTAAAACATTTAATTAAATTTCACGAAATAACCCAAACATATCCCAAATTACAAAACATTAAACCAATTAGATTAGCCTACACGACCAAATAATGTCAGTTATGTTGGATGGATTCGCAGTCATCTACACAATTAAACTTTTTATCTACAAACAAAAAATACATTTTTTCTCTGAGAAACTGTGATGGATATTTTCGAGTACCTTCTGACAATTGATTGGAGAAATAATCCCTAATGTATAAAATCATGAATGACAGTCATACATTGGTGATTATTTTAGCTTGGAAGTAGCTATAGACATTTCCTAGCCCACAATTTACACGTTAGGCTGTCTTGAAGACAGTTCAAAGGTTTAACGGTGCAACCTGATTTTTCCTGAAAGTAGCCCTAAGCACTTTCACACAAACCTAGAAATGGATTTAAGAATAGTTAGTGCGACCCAACAGGTCCAGTGCATGTCAGTATTTCAAGAGCTTTTTGTGTGGACCACAACAAATAAAGAAAAAAGGCATGAGCCTTTCGATAATCTTTTTTCATCTCCTGACCGTCTTCCAACAGAAAATATTTCCATCAGTTACCCCACAGGGCTCGCTGCTGTTTCCACGCACATCTTGCTCCATGTTGAATCCCTGATGACAAAAACCTAGACTCAGTAAATCTTTAACTGACGGGTTGGCTAGCCTCTTGTCAAATGATGAACTGCTCACATGTAATGTCTCCTGGAGTAAGTGGCAGTCTGTGAGCACTGGACCAAAGGCTCCATGATGAGGTAATGCTTGTCTGTACAGTTATTGTATGAAAGGAACCAAAAGACCTGTCCGAGAGCTGAGACTGCTGCGTCCCGCTGAAGCTTTCACTATGATCAGACTGTCATTAACAGCAACGACACTTTGATCATCTGTCACAGCTAGCTGTATCACAGGAAAAGTTAGTTCAGGTTTCTGCCTTGCTTTATTTAAGCAACACAGTGTAACTAGCAATAGTTTAATGTGTATAAATTAAAACTGTGAATCAACATTTCAATCAATTAACATAAAAGTAATCGTCATCCCAATAGATTGGTGCATTGATGACGTATTTTGTAAGCTGACCCATAAATTAGCATCGCTATGGGGTTCCTCTCCAAAAAGCAATGGGATTTCCCCATTGGATTTAGAAATATTGCAGAAAATAAGCTTGGTGGCAAACACACATTCATGACAATACGATTTTTGAAGCGTGAATTTAAACAGTAGAAGTAAAAGGCTATGAAACAAACAACATCACGGTCGCATGGCTGCGCATCACCACCGCTAAGCTAAAGGCGGTCTTGTGTCAGTCTCATTAAGTCACTTGTTATTATGAAGCTCCGGACATTGACCAGTTGGGTAATTACAGACATTATTTCATATCGTAGTGAAAATCTCTTCAGATTGTGATAACTATAGACCTTATTTCAGACTTCTAACCACAAACATGTTCACTTCAAGATGAGGGAACCGGAAGAGGTAAAAAAGTTATACCGCGTTTAAGGACTCGTTTCTCTCTCTTAAAAATGTGTCTCTCCTTTTTGTTTCTTCCTGTTTGTTTAGCATCTCTCTGGGTTTTTGTTGCTTTTTTTCTCATCATGGTTGTTTATCCCTCTTTGAGGTTATTTTCTGTCTTTTTTGGTTGTGTTGCATTTATTTGTGTTTTTTTCACATCTCATGATTTCTCTGTTTCTCCTTGTTGTAATTTGGTGTTTCTTTCTGAACGCTTGTGGTCACAACTGTTACTGTTTGTGTGTCGATTACCCAAATAAGAAATAACCTGTGAATCAGTTATTTCAAGAGTTGTGTTTCTGTAGTTTAGTTTTACTTGTGAGGATGCCGATTCCAGTCTTTATGCTCAGCTAGGCTAATCGCCCAACAGTCTCATCTAGCTTTAGAAAGCAAATATTTCAACACAACTCTCCATTTAAAAGTATATCCCCGGCTTGAAGCATTGCAACAGCGCTGATTAGGTGAACGTGAAGTTTGCAGTTTTACAGTATCTGTTGGTGTTAAGTTACATTTCACAAGCTGTTATCCCTTAGTGCCATGTTAAGCTGATATCGTGAAGTGTAGCGTTTAAAGTATTGAGAGAAAACATAACCATAATCCTATTGATATGCTGACCTTTGATTGGAAAAAGCAAAAGAGAGAGCGAAAGCATAAATAATCTGTTCCATCAATCTCTTTCTTGTGCTTCTGCTGAACTTCGCCATGGGAAAAACATTTAAAAAAATGTTTAAACGTCATTTTGGGTGCTGGAAAAATAAAAACCTCATGAGTAAACAAACATTGGCCTCCATTCATCATCAACACGGCAGTGCCAGATTTTACATCTCAGTGACGTTGGAGCAAAGGGTTAGTGGTCTGGTGTCTAGCTTTCAGCCTGGTGCATGTTCACAAGTATCGACTGAATCCTCCTGAGGCGCAGAAAGAACAAATGTGGTGGTTTTTTTTAAACAGGAGACGTTCCCTTAACAAAACACTCGCTGTCAGCTCAGCGTCCCTCAGCAGCTCTGAGAACACGTCGAGCTGTCAGCCCGTCTGTGGATGAATCCCCGGGGATTGTCCGGAAGACGAGATGAGCGTGAGATACGTGACGAGTGCAAAGGTCGGAGGTCGCAGGGGCCTGCAAAGTTTGGCTCTTTAAATGTAAACTATATACACTAGTGCTGCCTCGCAGACGCCACACATTCAGTCATGCGAACCTGCAGACATGTTAACAGTGTCGAGGGCAAGCTGTTTTATTCATGGACAATAAAGTCAGAGGTGATGAATGACAATCTGTGTTGTGTGTATCATGATCAGGACTGGATTATGAGACTGACCCCTGAGTACAAACAGCTCAAAGGCTCACACCCCTTCGACAACTAGACTGTGCATTCGTTTTGTGCTTCTTTTTGGTCATTGTGTGATTATTTTCCCGCTCTCTTTGGTCTGTTTGCCTCTCCTTGTGTTGTAATTTTGCAAGATATTCGTTTTATATGTTTGTGTGATTGCTTTACATATCTGTGTTGTTGTTTTGCCACTTGGATCCATTTTGCTTCTTGTTGAGTAAACCTTTCGTCTCTGTGTCACCATAGTGTGTCTGTTTGCCTTTGTTGGGGTCTCTATAATAGTGTGTCCATATGGGACATTCTACAGTACTTTGTGGCCATTGTACCTTCTGGTATCATTTTGTTTTACATTTATCTGTGGTCATTTTGCATCTCTTTGCATTCATTCTTCAAATGTATTTTGTGACTGTGTTCTTTTTGCATCTCTGTAGGTATGTGTGTCTTTTTATTAAGTTAGCATCATTTGTATTTCTTTTGTGTCTGTCGTTTTGCGTCTTTCAGTGTTCTTTTTGGTTCACTTTGTTGGTGGTTTTGCACACATTTGGTGTAATTCTGCAACTTTCTTTCTCTTGTTATGTCTCTATGTGGGTGTCTAGTTGTCTCTTTGTTGTACTCCTGCAGCTCAGTGACTTCTCAATGCCTGTGACCAGTAATCCTATTCAGTAACCCACCTATGATCACCATGCTCCATAGCTATATCTGTGTGTCAGTGTAAATGAGTCATCAAGAGATGTCACCTAAACACTCCTCTTCTCTGTCTTTAGGCCTTGTGAGTCAACATCTCATTGAGCAGCATGGTGACATATGTCTTTCTCATTCTTTGTGTGTCCTCCATTGTCCCCGAGGACTTTTTTTAACAAGGCTGGGGAATACCTGATCTCTCTGGTGCTGTAAGTGGTTAACTCTCAAGTTTCACTCTCTGCTGGTGGTGAGGCAATTTCCCACAGAAACGTTCTGTCCTCAGTGGAAACCAGACACTCCTCAATCCAGGCTGAGGAGATTGAAGCACGCAGATGGATCATCTTTCAGCTCCCACGTCTGACTAGAGGTTGACCTGAGAGAACACGCCAGGTTTAGTCTTGTCAGCACTCTACTGTAGATTCAGCTTGAGCACCTCAGGTAGTTTAATTCACACCCCATAATGACCTGTCTTCATCTCATACACATTTCTGAGGTGTGTTCGATAGATTAGAGGGAGATCCAACAGAAAGGTGCAACGAAGACATAAATGCCCATCACCAAAATACTCAAATCATAAGATCACAGGAGCTACTACATTGCAGCCGATGTCATTACTAGGGATTTATTTTAAACATTCTAAAAAATATCTGTCAATCAAGATTATTTCTTATGTCGTTGCAAAATGGAAAGGTAGTGTTAGGTGCTGTTGACCAGCATATTCTAACGTAGTCATTGGTTTGCCGTTGGTCTAAGTCAAAGCTAGTGACACTTTAATGTGTTGTAATGCACAACTTTCAAGCTTCAAAAGTGTAATCATCTGGAATTCTAAAATGTACATGTATTAAATACGATTGTTATGGTATTATTATGTCTTTGGAAACCTCTAAATACAAACAAAACCAGTCAAAAATAAATGGTTTTCTTGTCTGACACACAGCTGGCCTTTAGCTCAGTTTGGCTTGTCATGGTTCAACAGGTGTTTTTACCATCAGACATCACAGTCTCTACAACACACTGCTGGGTTTCAGCCTTTGAAAACTCTTCAGCCTCCATCTGCAGGGACAATTCTAAACTAAATAATTGAAGAAAAAGCTCCACAAAAGCTTTTGGTCCACTTGAAAGATGCTTAGTTCTCCTTGCATCAGTGCCAGATAGTAACAACAGCGTTATCAAGTTATGTTACTTTCTGTGGAGGTAAATATTGTATGTTTAACTCCTCTAAATGATTGATTCATTTATTTTACATTCAAAACATATACTCAACTTTTCAAATGATGCGTTGTTGCAGATGAAAGACCCCACATATTCTTACAAATGTGTTATAAATAAATAGTAAAATGAGGGACCCTTAAGTCACGAAAAAATCTTTACCATTTACCATTCTGCAAGGGGAAATTCTACATAATAGGTATTTTCAATATAGCTTGAAAGTAGATCTTGCAGGTACTTTTCTGTACTTTTTGTTGAATGTACTGTAGGAGTTTTTATTGCACAGAGTATTTTTACAGTATCTGGTTTTTATTTGTAAGCTTTAGTTCATGATCATCAGAACTGCGCTGCTAATAAATTAGCCACCTTTTTGTTTCCCATTACATCTCTGCTGACATTGCATGTAGTGGATTTACAACCTCCACTCTGCAACTTTTTTCAGATGTAACGCCCCTCTGGCATCACACCAAAAGTCTGGTTCCTGAAATAAAGCAGGAATCTTATGCTTCAGCACAATGGGGATGTTTTATTTTTCCGGTGGAGATGCATACGCAGGGTGTGTGTGGGTTTCTTGTGTGTGTGCGCTTATGCATACATTCACAGGTGTTGGCAACACTAACACCAGATGCCGCACCAGAAACATGACTTGTGTTAAGTAAGGGGATTTCTGGAAGTGAATGTTTAACACCAACATGAAAGTCTGTGACCCGGTGATCTGTGTGTTACTGTCACAGATCAGAGAGTGTCTTACCGGACAAAGGTTAAATGACGCTTTACTTTGTGTAATGTCAGTCTGTTGGTTAACTCATAAAGGGTTGAAGGAACGAGTCCAGAAACTACAAAATAAGTCAGCATTTTTGCACTTATTGTTCCCTTTTTGCTTAACCTTTTTTTTTTTAACAAATAAAGTACATTAGTGAATACCCCACTTGTATGTGTCTCAAAAGAGACTATAGACTGCCTAGTTTGTTCATAATCCAACATTAGCTTTTTATTTCTGGCAATTGCATTTACATGTAAGCTTCAAAAATCAGAGAAGCGGTGTTCAATTGTAAAGATTATCTTTTAAAACAAAATGTCCAAGTATCATACAGAGCTTATTTTCTGCATTAATACAAAAAATCCATTAGCTTTTTGTCGAGGGAACCGGTGTGATGCTAACTGCAGAGTTGGTCTACAAAAATATCCCCTGAGTTTTCCACTCCCTCCATCATCAGATCAAAATGTAAGTTACATTTTTTTTCACAGAGTATTGCCATTTCCATCAACCTTAGCTGTACCTGGTGTGTTGTGCAAACTGGCATTATGTTAGCTGTCTAATATTAGGCACGAATATAGTTCAAGGTTTTATTATCCTTCAAATATACGGGATTGCACAATGAAATGCAGCTTAATTTAGAATGGATTAAAAACCATTATTTAAAAAAAAGAACAAATAATCAGGTGATCATATACCACATCATATGTTCTCTATTCTATGTTGTTGGAAAGTTTATCCTCATAGCAAAGTCCTGAATTTAAATATTTCTTGAATTGTATTCAACAGCAGTGCATCAGTAAAGCCACAAGAGCAAAACCGTACTGGAACAAAATCGCATTTTTGCAATCAGTTCTTCATGGGGACTAATTGAAAATAAGCATTATTTTTATAAGATTTTATCCAAATCTTAAACATATCAAAAACTAAAAGGCTTAAATTGCTCGGCGGGGCTCTACAGCTATTCTGTCCTCCTTTAAAAACATTGATACCACACACTCAAACCGCCAGGCACAAAGCCCTGCCATGGATTACTTTGCAACTCAAAAGCTACAAACTGGTTTCCATCATGAACTCATTCTGGATGAACATAAGGATTCCTGGTTTCCCTCTTCAAGTACTTATTGTTCCTACTGCTGGGAGGACGGAGGAGAACATGGGAAACAAGCTTGTTAATTCAATTTACAGCAGTTATATGGGATTTTCTCATACAGACAAAGGGTGGCAAAAACAAAAACCAGCATCTTTGGTTTTGATGTGCAGTAAAACCAACCACTCAATGAAGCACATTCTTCAGTGTGAACAGTACTTTACTGTGGCATTTGGTCCATGTATTTCATATGTACAGATCACTTTATCACAGCAAGACTGCAGCAAAAATATCAATAGCTTATATGAATAGAAACTGTTCAGTCCAACTCTCGCATAATTAGATCTTTTTTATTTCTTCGGAGGAACATCGTCCTGCCCTGCCATTTTGACAGCAGCTATGCTAACGGCTAAGTTACGTTAGCTGACCCGACCTGTTGAACCGGGGTTGCCATGTATGGATGTCAGATTGATTTAAAAGTTCTGTACTGTGTAGATTATGTTTCATACGTAGATGTTCTGACAAACTGGATGACGCCAGACAAATCCGGATCCGATGATTACATTTGAGGACCAACGTGAGGGCGCTGGGAGATGGCCTTGAAATACTGGGAGGAACATCGCAAAAACAAGTGTTGGCTTGTCAAAACACAATTTGTTGACAGCAAAGTGTGATACAGTCAGTGTTAATGAGAAGTGTCTGTTTTTCCAAATGCCTTCCTACAAACTGATTTATATGTGACGTTATACGTGACAGAACCGACTACAAATCTGTTCTCGTGTCTTTATCTAAAAGGTCAAGGTGAGTTTGGGGTCTGGATGATAAATATGTGACCAGGACATAAAAAAAATTAAGTCTGGCTGCTGAGTTTACACTGAAACAGGCTTTGGGATGTTTCCTAAATATCACGGTCATAGACGCTCCAAAGGTAACAGGGAGGGCAGCAGCTCTACTATAATCTCAAAATGGGGCTAAACGGACAGGGGATTTATTATTATAATCCGGAAAAAAGTGCTATGTTGCATGATGAAACATTGTATCCTGACTTATAGAACCCCATTTGTCATTCAAATCTTTAAATATTGATATCAGCTGTATGTTGCGACCAGAAGAAGCAGTCACCGTCAGTTTGTTGACAGTGAAAACGTGTTTGTTGACCTCAGTTCTCCCCAGGGTGCTCTTCATGCTGTCTGGGATAAAGACTGAGCACCATGGAAAGCCGGGCCACTGACCTCAGCCATCGGCCCCGAGGCTGCAGGGATTTCCAAGTCAGTATATAAACAATGGTGTGATCCCTCTGAGTTCACAACACACATTTATTATGTCTTCAGGACACGTGGGTCCAAGCACGAAGGATGACCAAGTAGGAATCCAACTCCAACAGGGGTTTCAGCATCTCAAATCGGGTAAAAATCTGGTATTTTCAGCTGCATTTTTCCAATAATCAGACTTAGTTGTAACAAAGTGTTAACTATTTCCTGATAAGCTACTAGATAATGATGATTGTCATAACACAAATAAATATCTTTACGTGTTGTTCAATTGGTCAGACAAAAGAAGATGAGATTATCATCGGATGAATTGATATTGAAAATAACAGTTGCAGACAGCCAGTTATTTTTATACCCAATACAATTTCCTTAATTCTTTACAATAAACATGATGATTACTTTTTTCTTTATCGTCTGGTTCTCATTGTGCCCAAGTTACATTGTTATATCTCTTCATTATGTTTCACTCTGTTTGCTGTCAATCAACTGCTTCCCACACAAAGCCCCTACCAGAATATGTGATGAAAATGTGGTGGTCTTTGTTTTGCTTGAACAAGAAGCTAATTTCAGGCTCGGTTTGACGCAAATATAGATAAGATATGTTAATTTTTGAAAAACCTGCTACAGCAACAGATTCAGACGACAGCAAACTGATGGTAGACAGACTTGAATAGTCGAAAGGTGAAGAACAATGCTTGAAATGGTGCGTCTGATGCTGAGACAGCTCAGTGAAACAAAGCTGCATCTGTTCTTCTGCAGAGACGGATGTGAAGCCGCAGGGGAGCAGGTATGAATCCCCGCAGGCCTCGCGCACTCGCTCTGCTCTCGCCTGTTAAATCTCTGACCAATATTTCATTGATATCTGTGACAAGGCAGAGAATGGGTTTCAAAGACATCCTTTCCTCAGAGCTCTAACCTAAATGTAGCAGCGGTGGTAAAAGACTTGAGGTTGTCGTGCCGGTGGGATTCAGTCTGGCTGGGCTTTGCAGTCTGGTTTAGGAAGCAGCGGCCATGACCCACTTCTCTGCTGCGTGTGGAGCTCTGAGTATAAGATGATGTCCATTGTGAGTTTATCTTTATGATCTATTACAGTTTGGACAAAAAAGTGGTTGCACATAAAGGGCAGTTGAAGCTAAGGTATACTATAAACATTGATGGAAGGTACATGAGTACATGTGAAGTTCTGTATTTAATTCCATTTTGCTTTACAGAATAGATTGCTACAGGGCTGACATAATGTTTTAGGTCGACCCGGAAGTTAGCATGGTCCTTGCCCGCTGTTAAAAAGCCAATGGGATTGTTCCATTGTATTTTGGATCATGAAGAAAATAAACTTGGTGGCAAAGAAACACATATGATACTAGATTGGTTTTGCTCAGCAAGACTTTTTTTTTTACGAATCAACACCATTGTTAAGATCTTAAAGCCATAAACAAACTACACCACTGTTGTGTGATTTCAACTTGACCACCGCTTAAAATAAAGGTAAACTGTCCAAGCTAACGTAAAGACTCAGTTAGCCTCTTGTTAGCTAACCGCGTATTTAAAAAGCTTCGAAATTGGGGGATTTACTTACACATATATATTACTTAATATATGTTTACGTGTTAAATTAAATTACTATGTTAGAGATTGATCCAAATACTGATTGACTGAAACGAAGTACGTGCTAAAATGCTAACTCATTTTCGGCTTTTAGGACACAATCCTGCAGTCTTTACTTCTACTCCTATAGATTAATACATTTGATTCCATAGCTTTAGCTAGGTTAAGGATTTACGCAATTAAAACAATTGAAAAATCAACAAATAAATGATTATGTATAAATTAAGCTACCTAGCAACTTAATTATGATTCTATTGTTCTTGCTCTTCTCTTCGCTAATACATAGAGCAACTGTAACATAACTCAATTCCCCCCCAAGTGATAACTAAAGCATTTCTGATTTCTTCACAAAAGGTGCATTCGTTAAATTAAAAAGTCTGCTCCAATGTATCCTACATGGCTTAACTTATAAGAAGCCGTAATAAAACAAGAGAACATTTTCTTTTCTCAACAGCTTTTCCTCACACACACCTGAACCTTAAGCTCCTGGTGTCTGAATACATCATTAGACAAACATTCTTGTAAAAAATGTCTCCTACAGATCCAGTTAACCTCAACATTCCTGCTTTTTTTGTGGGGCAAATGAGAAACACAACCAGTCATGTTACATTTGAAAGCAATCACAGGCAATTACCCAGTGTGGGAATACTGAAAAACTGACACCAGCAGAGGTTTTCTCATGTATTTTATCCCCGTCATCTCATACCAGATTATAAACAAGTGAATAAAACTTTTGTTAATGATTTGTTTGTCTTGTTTTGTTTTGTCTCATATTTCTGCAAGCATCCAAACAGCACTTTGTGTTTCCTGCAAATGTCCTCCCCTCCCCCGATAGAGTTTCTTTGAGATCCACTTAAACATTACGGTGGAGCCCGGTAATAAAAGGGCTCAAGTTGCCCTTGTGTTCATTCACCAGAGACGTAGTACGGCAAACAAACAAGGTGAGTGAAAGGCTATCCCTGTTGTTTGGAGTCAACTACATCCTGTACAGTATAATCCCTAAACGGAGGTCTTTTGTTGGGAAGGGCTGAGCTAACTGCAGGGCGTGGTGGTATAACTGTACTCCACAGAGCTGTCAGCATGAAATACAACGCACACAGAAACCAAAAGAAAGAAGAGATGGCAGCACTGAGGAGGCTGATAAGAACCAGTCTGAGAGAAAAGACAAAACAGATCCTAAAATAAAGGCTTTGTTGTTTTTTGTCCTCAAACCCAACATGGATTATAGTTCAGACAAAAAAAAAGGCCTGCGGTCGACAAACTTAAATCATATTCATAGCTCTGAACAGAATCAGGTCATTTCATAATGGGAATGTTGTATCCCAAATGACAGAGGAAGCCAGCCTCAGTGTGACAGTGATTTACAGAAAACGCCCCTGCAGGCTGGAAACAGGCGAAGGATGGCAGTGATAAGTGAGAGAACGCCTTCACCAGACTTGTTGTTTTAACAGGACGCGGTCACACAACCAGCTGCAGAATGGCCTTATTTGAGAATGGGAAATTCTGCTGGTTCATTGTTCCCAGCAGACCAACAAAAAAACACAACATGGGTTTGACCACCGGCAAGTCAAAACAACAACACTGGCTTCAGGAGATGGGTATAGCAAGGTGTGTATTAGGAAAAAGTCAATCCTTTTGCGTGTCATTGAAGTCCTCATTATCATTTCAACATCAAAGATGGACGCGTTTAGGTTTAGGAACAGTTCAAGATGTACATGAAATAACCTAAGATCCAGATGTCTGAGGACTAAAATCTTTCATCCAGTTAATATATATGTTCATAATGTTCTAATAAGTTTATAGTGAAAATGTGTCTTAAAGCTGGATAGAGTCAATGTATGACAGCTTCTGGCAGACAATCAAATGCTGAAATTTGCACAAAGACAATAAGACCCAATCTCAGGCAACCAATGAAAATGAACATTTCCTTGTTTAAAAAAAACATTTGGCTACGTTTGAGATTGTCAGAAATCTTTGATATAATGTTGCTACACAACTCAACATAATATAAATCATAGGTCCAGTCAAAATTAAGTTATGTACACACTTACATAACCTAATTTACTTAACAAACCTGTTACCAGATAAACAAGCCGTGTTAGACGCCAAGAAATCCGTGGTCCTCACTTCGCAGACTATCATGCTTTGTGTGCAACTTCAACTGACAGCACTTGGTATGACCATCCAACAATGCTGCGGCATAAACATTTTTTTTTAAATCCGTAGCTATGCCAGACAAATGACTTTAAAACAAATGTACATGCTATTAATATGCCATTTGGTGATTCCAGACTGCTTTCTAGGAATCTGATTGTACATGATTGGATGGTAAAAAATCAGCTGGAGGCCAAGCCGCAGAAGAATAAGACGGTGATTGTGAGGCATGAATGTAGCAGCACTCAGCTAATGCCTGAACTAACAGTATGCTCTATTTTCCAAGTACAAGATGAAGAAAGCAGGCTTGGAATTCTTAAAAGGAGTTTACATTAACAAGCTGAATCGTCTCATACGATCAAATAAAAAAACACATACAGTAAATATAGCTTCTAGTCTTTGAAATCCAAACATCTTACGGTTCTCTAGGGATTTCATTAGCGTGGCCTCGTGACTCTTTTCGCAAACAAACAAACATCCTTGCTTTAAGCGCAACGCTGCCTCCCCACAGTTTGTGTGTGTAACAAGATGAAATGTGGTTGAAGTGGGTGAAGCCGGGATGCCAGGCTCGGTTTAGCAACAGTTAAGCCTCGGGGGGGGGCTTCATGCAGGCGGGTTATATCAGGTCAGGATTGGAGCTGGATCCCCTGCAGCGGACGGTATCCTGCACTGTTTTTAATCAGACGTCTGATCGGAGATTGGTGGAATTGGTTTAGGTAGCCGTGCATGAGGAATCCATGTTTTCAGCTAAATATGGAAATAACCCCAGCATCAGCGGTGAAAAATAAACATAGGTATATGGCTCAGACAAATGGTTGGCTTTTTGTTCCTTCTGTGTCTTTAAAGCAGCTTTTTTATTCCAAAAAACTGTAATTTTTAGTATCTCTGATAGTAAAAACAGAATTTATTGTGGGTTAGGAACGCAGACTAAAATGGCAGAAGATTTATATTTCCACACACAAAACAGCATTTCCCAGGATCACAGCACTCTGACTCAAGCTCCTGTTGTTTCGTCCGTGACTTGAATATGAAATGATTTACAGTTGAGGCACATTTTTCAGCCACATTAAAACTCCAGCGAGCCAGAGGAATACAGATATAAACATCACTTAGAGTTCCTGCGCCCAGATGAACTCAATAGCAAAAACAAATGGCTGGTTAAGTCTGGCACTGAGCCTCTCTGCACATTCTTTCACCAAATGGGTTTTTCATCTGTTTCTTTGTCTCTTCTTCTGCATCTGTTGCTTGGAAATCTGAATACAGCATTAATCTGAGGTGGTAACAGTTCCTGGGAAAGGTTTCTTTCATGTCAGGGAGCAGAGCATTCATTCTCTAAATGGAGAGTTTGGAATTTCATTTCATACGGGAAAGATATTACAAAAATAGTGATTATGGTGACTTATTATGCTATAAAAACCTTCTTTCTTTTTTTTTTTGGTAATGATTTTAAGTGCACTCGCATAAAGAATATGTCATGCCACTGTGAACGTTTCAAGATTTTGTTTTAAAGCAACATTTCTGTCCTAAACCTTCATCAGGCTTTTAACTCTCAAAATGATGAATCTTAATGCTCAAGCCACAAACACCACACACACATCCGTAATGCATAAAAGGCATCCATAAAGTGACTCTTGAAAAACAGAATGTACTGGAAATGGATTAAACTGGACAGACATTTGACATATAAAAACATTTACAATCAAAATAAGTTAAAAATAAAGGAGGAGGGATTAAACAATATAAGACAAAAAAAACTAAAAGAGAAGCACTGTTTTTGTCCAGGTAGACAATCATGCATTTCTATATGCAACTGTTTCTACGAGACTTGATTCTACACGATTGATCTCTATGGCATCTGAAGAACCAAAGTTCTTTGCCCTCTTGCTATTGATGCTAACACTTACCTTGCTTACGAAGTTTGCCAGCGAATGAAAGCCAACCGTAGATTCACTTTAGTTTTGCAACAAGCTTTGTCTGCTTTGTGTTTTGCTTGCTAGCTTTGCTTTTTTCCTACACTGTATTAGCCATATCCGTAGCTTCCTGTATAATTGGTTCTTATAAATATGGCACCTGGTTGTTCCGTCATAATAAGGTTTGATGCCCAGAAATGTGCTGAACACGGCTTGATAGGAAAATATAGGCAGTGGGCTGCAGGGTCTCTGTAGATACAGACACTGCCAAATACATTTGTTGATGTTATATTTTTTTAGGGAAATCCTAGTACTTCTTATACTAACACACCTGATGTTTTTGGGTGACATGAAGTCACTGGTGCTGGATGTATTTTAGTTTTGCAGAGCAGCAGCATTGATCACTTCTGAAGGAAAAACAGATAGCCTATACTCAGTATAAAACCTTGTGTATAACTACTCTATGTGTGGCTTACTGTATTCAGATTGACTCTGACTGAATGGGGGGAAGTGATATTGAGATGAAACCGCTCCGGATGGCCTAGAGCAGAAACTGGATCAGACTGCTGACCACAAGTTGTGCTGTGATTGTGCTTCAAACAGAGAGAGACAGAAAGCAGAGGACTTTCAGGTGATGGGAGACATATTGTAGGCCTTCAGTTGATTCACTTTTCTAAATATAAAACCCAGCCATCATGAAAAGCCATGTTTTATATCTGCACAGACGCTGAGATTTTCCTCGCTGAAACATCAGATAGACTATTGTTGGCTAACAATGGCCGCCTTGTTGTAAACATCTGTTTTGTATGCTAGCTAATGTGCTAGTGGCTTGAAGATGATTATTGTCATGGCAGTCACTCGCTAAATAATCAGAAAGGGGGTCAGAAATAGAACATGCATGAAATATCATCCTTGAATAAAATGAAGATGCAGGGTATGCATTCCTTTGTTGTCTGTTTTTAACATTATTGAGTTAGTCAGGGTATGTTTTCCAACAAAAAGGATTAAAATGTTTTTTTTTTCTGAGTTTCAATGCTAATGCAACAAACAACTGACGGGGTGTGCGGAGTGAAATGCATTAAAGGACCCTTGAAAGGTCAACTGTTTCCCCGATTAGAGAAAGAATCTTCATATCGTCTTCGTTTCTTGCTAGCTACATAGGCTACATGAACAATGCAACACGTTCTTGTGCCTAAACGACAAGAGGTATTTTTCTGTTGACTCCCCACATGTTAGTACACTGACACGCTAAACTAAGATTGTAAATATTTGATGTAATATGCCTGCTTAATTTTAGCATGCTAGCATTTAGCTAAGCCTTTGACGGAGATCAACTATCAGTGGTAAGAAGAGTATTCCGATAATTTGCTTGACTGAAAGTAGTAATACTACAGTGTATAAATATAACTATTACAATGTAGGGTAACTAAAGTTATCATATAAATGTATTGTAGTAAAAAGTACATTATGTTCCTCTGAATAGTCCTGGAATAAAAGCATAAAAGTATCTCAGTACTTGTGTAATTTAATTCCACCACTGATGGTTGCAGACTTGTAATCTTGAATTCTGGCAACTTTCTTTTTCCCATTTTTGTTGTTTTACAGATAACTGTTGTTGTGTGACCTCCATGGTGTTGCCAGACATGCTTTCAGAGCCTACAGCCTGATGTAATCTGTTTGTTTCCATTTCATATTGAACTAACACAGCTTCGTCAACACCAGATATGCCCCATCACGTCTCATCCCGCGCCAACACCAAATCCAGAGGTAAGCCAAGTGCTCACTTTACTTTTTAACCACAGATCCCGGGCAGAGCTCCTTGTCCTGACAACAGCAACCAGAAAGCAATCAGAGGAATCAGCTCCGTTCTCAATAGCCACAATTAGATTTGTTGCGCTCCAGACTTTCTGTTGAGCAATCCGCCAGCCCAGACTACACCCTGCTATGAGTTCATTAAGAAACTACCCACACTACTCCCATTCATCAGTCAGCAGGGTATGCAGGAAACCAGAACAGCATTTCCAATACACCGCCAGCCATACCAAAGGCACACTCACACAAAGACCCCAGCACGGATGGCTTGCATTGTATCAGCGACTTTCCTTCCTGCACATTCACATGTTTTCTCAACCCCATCTGGTATGATTGAGCTCTGTGTGTTGGTTGGATTAAGTTAGGAAAACATTAACATGCAGGTATGAAAAAGCCATAGAAACTTAAGAAGTGTAGAAAAGGTTAATGTTTACAGTGCAGGAAGAATGGGCTGAAAGTAGGTCAGGTGGTGGAGAAACGATACCCTGGCAACAAAAAGGTGAGTAACAAGATCGGGGGAGTTAAAGGTCAGGAATCCCTCTTAAAATATTGTTGTTTTTGCATATTTAACCGTGAGTGTACTCTGGAGCACAGTATTTCAAAAGCCGGAGGCATTGGAGGTCCTCCTCGTCCACCGGCATGTTTTGTTGGGGGGGTTGTAACCTTGTTGAGATGCTTCAATTCCCAGAATTCCCACCCGCATCGCCCCTGCCCGCAGAGCACAAAAAGGATGGATGGATCCTCTCCATAAATAACCAGCAGAGCAAAGCCAAAACCACTATGTTTTTCTCTCCATGCTTTGTTTCAAAGCCCGGGGACAGCTCACTCCAGAAAGGCAGAAAGGAGCTGTCCAAATGTGCTGGATCCATCACATGGGCCGATAAATCTTTGGCACACATTTGAATAAAGGGAAAAATAAAAGCGCAGGATATTGTAAGATAGAGGAGAAGAAGACAGGCGGAAATATGATCAGATTAGACCAACTTGTCCGCACATGAGATTGTAAACAAAGAATACGTGTTGATGCGATGTGTCGTGGCTGGTTTGTTATGAATGGGATAGGAGTCTAATCATCCGAAACATCTTTGAATCAGTGATGAAAATCCATCAACACAAAATTAGGGACACAATTATAACAAAGGATTCATTGTTTTAGGTTATTCAACATAAAGTAGTTTTACTTTGTTAGATGGAACAAAAACAAGTATTGAAATAGGGCTTTTGGATCTTTTGTTCGAGTTAAGTGAAATTAGTATTCAATGAATAAATACACACAAAATAGACCTAACCAAGAGTAGATAATACCTGGCTCTGCACCGTTGCAGATTCGGAAATGGAGTGCCATTATGACATAAAACAACGTGATGAAATAAAACCCCGGAGAAGGAAAGAGAGAATTATCTGCTATTGTGAATAAAATGTCATATAACGCTGAGTTTTAAAATTGGATTGAAATGTTTTTTTCAATTTTGAATACTTTAGATGAAAAGGTTATGTCTCTGCAGAGGAATATTAACATTTGTTTCTATCTGATTTCTCCTGTTTTACGATAATTGTTGTTGTTGTATCTAAATCTTTGGGTATTTCACTTATTTCTATGTTCCACTTTCCATTTGTTTTGGTTGTTTAGTTTGTAATCCCCTTTTAGCTCGTTGTTTTAAACAGATAAACAGCCCAAATTGTCAGTGTTTTGATTCACTCTCACTGATCAGTGAAAAAAAACAACAACCGGGCAATAATTGCTAAAAGATCCTCAATTATTACTTTACGAAGCTCCTGTATTTCATAAAATAAATATTAATTTACTAAGCAATCCAATGCCTCTGGTTTCAATGGGGTTTAATGTAGGTGTGTACCCAACTCCTATATGAATCTGAGGTCATAACAATAAACTAACCATTTTCTTGAATATTCATCAAAACACAGAAAATAACAGTTAGTTGCGGCCCCTTTTAAAAGGTTGAGACACACAAAAACAACGTCATCGTCTCATGCTCAGCTTAAAGTGTCTCATTTCACTCCCACAATGCTGCAGCTTTAAAGCGCCCTGGGATTAGTGGCCTGATTAAAGCTGCCTCTACTCACACATCCATGTAACACACCAAATACTGTAAACACCGACACACACACAATTCTCCAATCAGACAGAGCAGAGGGGGTCAATACGCTCCGTCTGTCACCTTGCCAACAGGAGCTCTTATCAGGCTTCCAACCAGGCGGCGGAATATCTCGCTGCAGAAATGTGAGTGTCAACACGTTATCAGGCATCATCACCCTCAAATCACAGCACAGACTCTAAATCCTATACCAGAGCTTCTTCACCCTTTACTGACGGACATCATCCCACAGCCCCTTACAGAGAAAACTCAAGCACCTTCATCCACAGCTGCCATCATGTTCATAGTGGGTCGATTTGGATTGATTAGCTGGATGTTGTTTAATATGTTGGCATATAAAGACCGTTGGAGGTTATGAAAATACAAATATTCAGTCAGGATATTCAGTCAGGATTCTTTTAAAAATGTTCCCGGGTAGTCAAAAATCTATTTATAAGACACATTCCTCACAATTTAGTAGTATATTATTTTAAATGTATAAAGAAAACTGGTAGCAAATCAATAGTTATTGTAAATATAATCCCCTCAATCTGAGTTCCATAGAAGTATTTTGAATGTTCTATTGTTATGACCTTACTGTATATACGTATTATAGAATTTAATACATTTTGCAAGGTGAATAGTGTCTTTCAAAATCCCCCCAATGTCTAACTAAAGATTACCCCTGCTGTTAGAGATGAGAAGTAGTCTCCTGCTGCGGATTGAGTGACATATATATAGGCTTATTGTTCAGTGGAGTGGATGATTGGGAGCGAGACCTAGTCCTACACTGTGCCGAGATCATATATATGACTTCTGTGTCCTTGCGTTTTAAAGTGGAAAAAGGGTATTTTTCACCTCTCTTGTTTCCACTAATACAGCTCTGCTGTGTGCAGGGAGCTGTATGTCGTCTGAATTTTAAAAGTGTTCTTGACACTGAAGCATTATCCTGCGGTAACTGGTGACAGGATGATGAACAGTTGGCTGTGCAGCAGAATACAAGAGCAATCCAGAAGCAAATTACTCACAGGGGAAGGTGTGCCCGGGCAATGTACGGAGAATGAACAAGTGAGAGGGATAGAAAAACAGTGCACATTGAACTCTGGATTTTAAAAGATTGCCTTGGTGCCCAGTTAAGAGTAATTCACGTTCACAGCGAGCGTGTACGTGTGCAGCACAATCTGAGTCTGATTCAGACTTTATAGCCTTGTTTTTCAGCGAGCGTGGATAACTTATATCACTGCCAAGCTGAAGGCCAAATAAAGCAAAGCCTTTAGCCGCGCACAAGGAGCTATTCAGGTCATTGAAATACAACTGTGACAATCAGAGGTAAATGAACCCGTTCATGTTAGTGAGGTTGGCCAAACTGGAGCCTTGGAGTGTGTTGCTAAAGGCTACAGAGCTCATAGTGCTGCGACTGTCTCCTCTGATCTGTGGTGGATTCAGTTAATGACGCAGAGGGAAATCAATCTACTGTAATGTTTGAGCACAGTGACTGGAGACGTTAAGCAGCGCACATATTGAGAGCAGAGCGAGCAGCTTGGAAATGATCAAATCATTTAAATGTAATCGTTTCAGTCGATCGCCAGTTTCAGTCATCGAGTTCAGTACAAGTATTTCTAAACAGTATTTTCATAAAATATATGAATGCAAATGTTGAAGTATCATGTAAGAAAAGCAGCATTAAAATTGTATAATTCAATAAAACTTCTCAACTTTCCCAAAAACGTATTGACACTTGAAGAGTTTTTGACTGCTGGACATTATCTTGCATATGACTGAAATTCTAAGGATCTCTGTCAATTTTTGTGACAAGTTGACTTATTTTGTTTCAAGTTTGCCGACTTGAATTCATCAATACCATTTGCAAGACAGGAGCCAAACAAACATTTAAGACAAAATTAAAATGTTATCGACTAAACAAATAAGATAAAATCTGTTAATCAGTAAGCTTTAGAGTCGGGGAAGGTATTTTTGACAAATTTATATATTTGCCGGGTGTATACTGAGTATTTTGATCCTCAAAAGTTAGTCTGAATATGAGATTATTAAATCCCTTTTAGTTATCTTTGCCGCCATCTTGATTGTAAACCTACAGTTTCGTCATAAGTACTCCGTTTTTATGAGAGGAGGAAAAGTAAACAATACGAGGAAGGATCAGACTACTCCCAGAATGTATCTACTCCAAATGTCGACGGTACAGGTTAAGATTTACTGTTTTCCCAGTATACTAGGGTTATTCACCCAAAATATATTTAAAAAACAGCATTGAGAAAAATGGCAATGTATGTCTATGCGAACATGTAGAGCAGGGCTATTCAATTAGTTTGGAATGGGGGCCGGTTGATGAAAATAATCCAAAGCAAGGGGCCGGGAAAAAGATGGCTTGAAATATGAGCAATCATATTTAAGAGCTTCAGATACAGTAAATACTACAACAGCATAGTGGAGTGCATATATTGTGTTTAATTCAATCAAACAACATAGCCCCAAGGCCTTTATAGATCTAAATGGCAAGTTCAGAACTCAGTAGGCCTACATGTTTCATTTGATTTCATTTAGGTGAAATGATCTAATCATTCACGCAGAGATGCAATCAATGACAGGAGTTGTCACTACAGTATAGTAGGTGGGTTCGAAACCCGAGCCCGTCGAAGTTTTCAGGCATTGTCTACCCCTCTATCTCTCAATGTAACACCCTCTCTGGAATAAAGGCACTATGGCACAACATTATAACATTATACATTTTAACATTATACTCAAAGGGCCAGTAAATATCACCCCGGGGCCGGATTTGGCCCGCGGGCCGCCAATTGAATAGCCCTGATGTAGAGCTTACACAGGAAGTCGTGTGTGTGTAAGGTGTGGAGTTCATGTAATGTGTTGAATTATTCTAACATAGTACTAAGTAAAACCACAACCTTCCCTAACGTTGAACTTAGCAAAGTTGAACAAAAAAACAGATTTCATTTACTTTGTTTTCATTATTGTTTAAGTAAAATAGTGTTAATTTTAAAACATCCAGTTGTTGTGTCTACTCTCTTACATTGTTGGTTAAGAAATGTTGAAGTACATCAAAATGATATACTTGAGATACTTGTGTGGTGAAGTTAAACAATTATAGCCATCTAAGTCATTAGACAGTGTCATTGGACAAAATTACCATCTAAAGAAAATCTTTAAAGAATAAATGACAATTTGTAAAACAATAAGTCACCCTCTGTTACCTTGAATTTGCAAAAAACAACTAGCTTTTTCTCATACACATGTATTTTGCTAAAATTTTACTTTTTAGAACTATTCTGAATAAACAGTATATAAGTGGTAGTGACAGAATAATAAGGTTTTAGCAAAAAAGCATGTATTTTTGTTCTTGGATTTTTGGTTTACTGTGTCGGTATGAGAGAAAAAAACAAATTCCCTTTGAGAATTCAAGGTCACACGGGTAGTATATTTGACACTGGATTTGTAATTTTGTGGGGGTGCTTTTCCTTAAAGCCATAGCAGACCATTCTCAAAGTTTACGGTACAAATAGCAGAAAAACATCATGACCCCAACTGTGTGTCAGACTCGAATGTTCTCACTCTTCTTCTTCTTCTCTTGTGAGTTTTGTGCATTCCTCTCCGTTGCTGCCGAGCCACAAGGCTGCACAAGGTCACGGGGCACAAAGAGGGAGACACAGAGGAAGAGTGGGGGGCCTAGCCTGTCAGAGCGCTGTCTGTGGACTTAGGGTGGTGGTCCCATAAATCTGCCTGAGTTGGTTTGCGAGAGATTGAGGGACGGTGTTTCACAGGCAGCAGTGAGGGGCCACCTCCGCCCGGCCTCACAGAGGGGATGTTGTCAGTCTGACGCCTCCTGCCTCTGTCCATCCACCATACAGCAGCAAGAAGCCCTGCTGGAGGCAACAGAGCCCTGTGATCTCCACTTATGGAAGATGTATGGCTGCGGTGCCCTCTGTTAAACCTGGGGTCAGATCTGCAGGGGCGCTTATGTAACCCAAACATCACAGGCACCTGGCGGAGATGAAAGGCAGGAGGCTCATTTTTCACTCGCACTATTACCGGTCATTTCCGTGCTGAAATGCGCCATAATAGCACTGAAAGACCTCTGGAGGCCTTTCTGCTCGTGTAATACAGTAGGTGTGAGACCACAAATACTGCAGTCGTCATGGTGACCGGGCTCGACGCTCGGATGCCAATACAAATCTCCCTCGGGCAACTGAGAATCAAAAGAAGGATTTTGGGGCTGTAACTCAAGAGGCTCTCTACAGTAAATCCCTCATTTCTACCAGCGACAAGCTGATAAAGCTCGAGTTGAAACCAGCGGAAATGACACGCCACTAGAGATGGAAATCGAATGGACTCATTCAACCTCAGCCAAATGTGTTGAAAAATGGGATAAACAACCTTTTTTTGGGCTTATTATTTCAGGCTGTTTTTTTTACACAGCGCTGATACAAACAGATGGGTAATTGACTTGTGTTTGTCATAGGAAACAGGTGCTCACATGCACATAATCACATGGCATACACAGAAAAGAATAGCCCCCCAGTACCCACTTGTGGCTCAGAGAAAGGGCACCAGCTGGGCCTGGTGTATGACACACACACACACACACACACACACACACACACACACACACACACACACACACACACACACACACACACACACACACACACACACACACACACACACACACACACACACACACACACACACACACACACACACACACACACACACACACACACACACACACACACACACACACACACACACACACACACACACACACACACACACACACACACACACACACACACACACACACACACACACACACACACACACACACACACACACACACACACACACACCACAGCACCACACCACACACACACACACGTTTTGAGTGCCTTTACAAGAGGCATTCATCTGAGGATATGACTGTACAGAGGGGGACAATGAGATCCGATAGGGTCCCTGTGATTGTGATAAATGAGCTTACACACATTTGAGCATTCGGAAACACATGAGAGGCAAAGCTAATTACAGAAGATTTACCCATTTAGAGAAAACAGTCTATAATGAACAGACATCTTGCAGGCCACATCAGGCCTGCAAGATGTTCAGAATAACTTCTGTTGCTTTGTTTTTCACTGTTACATGACATGCAGATCTTGAGAACAATAATGCATACTTTGCAGAGATGGGCTGTGAGGATGTGTTAGCAGGGTGATGCAGAGAGAAGAAGGATTTCCTGCTAGTTCAGAGATCAGCTTGGGTGTTTCCTTGTCACCTCCATTAGACACTGAGCTGATATCTACGCTGTCGTCTATCTTCACTCAAGTCAGGGTGAGCACTAAAGATAACCTTTAAAGTACCGTAAAATAATTTGTAAATGTATGTCAAACAACCTGTACATGTTCCCAAGAAAGAATAAGTTAAGTATTATGTCAGGAAAGTCTTTGTATTTTGTATAGAAAGATGGAGATTCTTCAGATATTTTAACTTCCTTGTTCATTTCTTAAAATTAATTCAATCAAGAGGGTGACAGTTCCAGGTAATATGTGGTCGTTGAAAAAGTCAGTCAATTTGTTAACAGCGATTGTCATTTTTAAATAGTTGGAAACCCCTTCATGGTCAGTTTCAACCAGTGTTAGAAAAAGTAATCAGATATTTAAGTTGGAATAATACTCTGTTAAAATACTAATTTAAGTTGGAATAATACTCTGTTAAAAATACTAACACAACTAAGTGTCTACTTAATGTATTACTACTAATAAGTTCTGCATCAACACTAAAAGTAGCTCTACATACAATAAATATAAGCACAAACAAAGTAAAATAACTCAGTTTTGCAGAATAGTCCTACGAGGTGGAGCAGTAAGGTGCATCAATGATAGTATTTCTAAAAAAACAAATCTCTTAATCTAGTATTCCAAAAAAAGGTGAATTGACCAAGAGAACATACAAAAACGATTATTTTGTGCAGCCAGTGTTTTCAATCATGTAAACTGAAGCTGATGTTGAAGTGTTCACTACAGCTCGGAGAGAAAACAGATTAGTTTATGTATTTATTTATTCATTGAAGAGCAGGATGATGCACAGGCAGCGCTGTGTAACTGGGTGTTGTAATTTTCTTCTGAACCAATGGACACATTACTATGCAGAAGAAGATGCTACATAATCGCACTTCCTCCCAACTCAGTGTTACACTGTTCTCAGAAAAACAGCCAACACTGCAACAGGGCAAGAACTTCCTCTTAATCTGTTCAATTGTGTACTGTAGACAAATAAGTATAAATGAGGCTTTATTTTTGTAATTTAAACAATATAGCCTACATTTATTTTAATATTCATATTTATTTTGATATACATAACAAGTATAACTCAAGTAACTAAAATTACAACATGCAGGAGGGGGGACACAAAATATTTAAATATGAGTCATATTGAAGTTTGGTCAGTAGCATACAGTCATGCAATCAAATTAGATAAAAACTTGACTATTAGCTATTGCTAGCTAGCGAAGCGATACAAGGTGTAGGGTTTGATTATCAGTAACAACATGTTTTTTTTACAGTTATTTAAATGAACTTTTGTTTGAAACATCTAAAAAGCCCCACAATACCCGAGGGGCAGAATAAAAATGATTACATTCATGATACTAAAACCTATTGCCAGATTGTCTCATTTTACGTCAAAATGTGTTCTTCTTAGAGTAATTTCTCGGCTCAGATTTAAACACAGAGACATGATACACTGATTTTTGCCATTTAATGGGACTAATACTTTCTGAGGATATAAATAATGATGATTGATTTTGACTTAAGTTGATAAATCGGCTAAATCATAGAAGAAATCATAGAAAAAAGGTTTCTGACAATATTGCAGAACTTCAATGAGAATCATCCCAATTTAGATTTAAACATTGCTACAATGGAAACAGGAAGTGCTTAAAGCTAATTTGGCATACAGTGTGGGGTCAAATAGAAGGTTAAGAAAAAAGAAACGTAAGAAGACCTAGGAAAAGTGAAGTAGGCTATATTAACATTTACATTTTGTATTGCACTTTTTTAATACTTGACATTACTGAACACCTTTTGAAACATGTGTTCTATCTGTATAATTATATATCTGTTATTATTGTAATAACGAGGTCAGGTTTGTAACAGAGCAGTTCCGCAGTTCGCGCGGGGGGAGGGAGGCGGGACTAGAATGTTTCCACCGACCAATCAGCGGCGTTCTACTCAAATGAGCCTCTCGCAGCGTCAATGTGATGAAGAGTAGTCTGGCTCTGGAGGAGCAGAAAGAAGCGGTGCAGGATCCACAGAGAGAGTGTTTCTCCGTCTCTGAAGCTCTGGATGGCTGGTTAACCACACAGAAAACTCTTCAGGCCCTGCACTCACTCATGTGCGCTCTTTGAATGCGATAAAGCGGATATTTAACTCACTTTTTACTGGAGTCACAGAAGAGACCTCTGCAAAATGAAATACAAAGTAAGTAATGCGACTTGGATTGGAACAGCACTTTCTCGTTTGTCATTATGTATGTTAAAGAAATACTTATTTACAAAGCTGGTTTTGTCAGAAGAGTCGACGTGGATGATTGTACAACTTTTCCACTGTTGGCATTAACGCGGTAATTATAAGTTGTTTAAATGAGTGCATCCGGGTTTGTTTAAAAAAGAATCATCAGGTTATAAAAGGGAAACTGCTGAGAAGATGCTGTCACTTTTGTTAGAAATGTCTGGTCTATGTGTGAAAGTGTGTGTGGTGTGTGTGTGGATGTCTCATTTGAGGCTACAGCATTCAGTTGTTTTATCTATGCCTTCGGGCTACATTTATTGCGATCACAGGGGCGTAAATAGAGGAAAAGCGTACCCTCCTCCCCCCTTCAAAAAGGGATCTGAAATATGTTGTCATGTTCTGTTCATAATTTCAACTATTATTCCCCTACCAGTGTCCTAAATATAGTGACTTTTGAAAGTCAGATTGCCAAAAAAAGCACGTTATTCCACTTTACATTCAATTATGTGCTATTTGATCACCACCTTTTTGTTGGTGTTGGACTTTGTTTGGTTATCGTTTTATTTAGCTGGGCAATATGGATATCATCCTCAAAGAATGATGTCTTAATTTATTTGTAACTCAATTTAAAACTGTTATATTTGGGTTTCACCTAAAACAGTCTTTCATGATCTATAACTATACCATAAACTCAAACATATATCTGTACATCCAACGATATATGAGATCATCAAAACTGCTGGAACCAAAAACTGTTTGGCTTTCTTGTTAAAATATCTTGAAGTATGAATGGATTGTCATTGCCAGATAACCATTTAGTCAGTAGACTTATTTGTTGAAATTGGCCAAACTGTTAACTCGCCAAATATTCCTTTGAGAAAATCTTTGGGTTCCTGTAACCTAATAGTGGAGGTGTTACAGGGAAAGCTGCCACACTGGCACAACACATATTTTCAGTTGACTAATTAATATCATTAACTGTATTTTCCGCTTCTTGCTGAGATTGTTTGGTGCTTTCACTATAAAATGAATCGTGTCTGCATGAAAGGTCCTCAATGCTCTCATATTACTCTTCCCTTTAGCCAATCAGAGTCTTTGTTATGTCTGTCAATATTATTATTTTAGGATTTTACTTTGTGATGGACAGCTCGACTTCAGGCCCATCTAAATTACATTATGAACTGTTGCTGGATGTTAACATGTCATGGTCTTACTGGAGCTCTGCTGTGTGAATGCCTTTGAGCTTTTAGCACTGTTTTAAAACAATGGGTATTTAGCAAGAACCTTGGTTACTGAACTGTTGTATTTAAATGTCATCCCCTCTTTCAGTGAGAATTCTGCCTCACCATATTAGGGAAGCAAAAACTGTGCAAAGTGTTTGGATGATTCAGAGGTTTTCGAGGGCAGTGGCTGTTTTGTGAAGTGTGAAGTAGCCGTGTTGGCTCAGACTATTGACTTGACACAGTTTTGGATCCATTTTCCCCAGCGTCTACTGGGCTGTGTCAATGTTTAGCAGGGTGGGGTTGTGATTGGAGGGTGGTGCAGGCTGTGTGTCTGCGTCATGGTCCAGACTGAGTCATTGTCCAGTTAGTTACATAGCTCACATACCCGGAGAGAGCCGGAGCAATCGTATTGATGATGGGTTTTCAGATCGAGGCCAGTGAATGTGACAAGGACTTCAGCCTCAGAAAACTCCTCCTGGAGATCAGTGGAAGATAATGTTATTGCGATCAACAACAGTGTTTCCAAGCAAAAGGGGATCTCTGACGTAAAACGGTGCTTCTTTGTTTGACTGAGGCGAGATAAGGAGAGTACAGAAATCAAGCAGAGTGCTATTTGCTTATGATAAACATATCTGGATTATGCAACACTGCTAGATGAAAAGTAGTGTGGCAGGTAGGCAGACATAAGAAAGGTTGGAAAATCAGATTACACATTTTGCGTCACTGTGTCCATCTTTAAATCTGTTAAATAGTGCCAAAGTTAACTATGTCCCCTATCAAATCTCTGCTCTTGATCTCAGCCGCGATGAATTATTCACAGCTATATTAAGAGCTATTTTCCTCGCAGAGCGGTATTCAACACCAGCCTAACGAGCGTCTGGCGCCCCGTCTCATGGCCTGAGGTGAGGTGCCACAGCCTCCCCCCCCCTCCCCTCCCCTCCCCTCCTGGTTTCCCATTTGTGCTCAGGTGTGAAGGGAAGGCTTGTCTTCCATAGGTCATTTTATGCGTATAATCCCCCTGATGGGTCCGCAAACAGAGAGATTTCTAACAGCGTCAGTGAGGCCCACAGGTTTCAAATTCAGGAGGAGTACCAACACTTTGGGAATTACACTTTCACTTTCTGGTTGGAGAGTTAGATGAGATAGTCAACACCACTCTCATGTCTGTATAGTTAGTATAAGGCCAGAGCTAGTTAGCTTAGCTTAGCATAAAGGCTGATTCCTTGTGTACAAAAATGGTAAGGTTTGGACTTTCCGGTAGGCAGGAACTACTATTTAGATTTCATCGAAGTTGCAATATGGACTAGCCCTTTTAATAAGAATGCACAACATTTGTTAACATTTTTCAAAATATCATTCAGAATGAAAGCATTGGAGTGCTATAGATATCCCAGCCTGCAAGTTGTATTATATACACACTTAATTCCCTCCAATACAATGAATCATATTGTTATTCCAATGTCAGTGACATTTATCGCAACTATATATTTTTTTCTTGTTGTTAACCACTACTATCCAATAATATAAGAGTAGAGCCAGGTAACCTACCATTTAAAGTTTAACTTTCATTGAAAAACAACATATTTGTTTTAACTATTTGAGTTTCATACAGATTAACCACAATTGGAAATGTTAATTATTGAGCTTGTGCGGTGCAGCTATAGGTTGAATCCTAACCTTTGGTCACAGGCAGTCTTTATGCTAAGCTAACTCTCTATCTATAGCTTTGTTGACTTTTCAGACACGTCAGTGATATAACTGTAATGGTCTAACTCTCCGCCAGAATAAGTGTATTTCCCAAAATGTTAAACTATTCCTTTAATGCTTCACTAAACTATTTTCTGGAGTTAGCTTTTCAAATACCTCCCCCATCTTCTCACCCAAATACCTCCACAACCTTAAACTCATTCCTTGGTAGCTGACGTAACTGTTGCAGAAATAGCTTCACAACCACAGTGAGGAATGATTAGGTGGACCCATACTCTAGCCAATATGTGTGTGTGCTTGTGTGTCTTTGGTGTTTCTTTTTTATGGGTTCAGGCTCCAGGCACTGGTCCAACAGCAAAGAGGTTTTGAGGAGAGCAGAGCAGACATTGTTCTGAGAGGGAGGAGGAGGAGGAGGATTTGTGATGCTGAAAGGGCCTGCAGAAAATAAAAGAAAGAGGAAGTTGTGGGGGGAAAGAGAGGGCAAACAGTTGGATGTATTCGGTGGTTGTTGGATGGGGGGGGATGGGAGCCTGGAGGTCGAGAAGTGCCCCGTGAGAATGAGAGCATTCCAGGCGATCGTGCGTGGGAAGGTTGTTTCGGAAGATGCACATGATTTGTTTCAAGGTGCCCCTTTACATTGTAAATGAGTCTGGCAGTACCGGGATACACAGTCTACTCTTTGTCTAGAGACATTTGTGTTCTCCTGAAAGGAAACCAGGCAAACAATTCGTTTTGAGAAAACCTGCAAGTTCTATGCTCACGTTCAAGTAGTGAAATAGCTTTTGCACAGACTCTCTATCATAATTTACTCTCAGGCTGTTAAAAAGTCAGGGTATTTTTATGCTGTGACGTCCAGTTTTCTGAACATTTTAATGCAGAATGACTTCAAGTTTGCTCAAGATTTTTTAAGTAAGCGTGAAGAGCTTCTCCCCCAATGAGACTCAAAAGCAGTCGCCCAACCCCCCTAAACCCCCTCCATGCTGCGCCCCTCGCACCGTGAGCCAGTATTAAATATTCAAAAAAACGTCTGAAGCAGATAGACTGCATTGTGTGCTCATTCCAGCCAACGAGAGAGAGAGAAACTACCCAATATCAGCAACAATGCAGATAATCATTTCCATGTTTGACCTTTGGCGGAAATCATTCCCGCCAGCCCCTTCCTTCCTCCAGAGGAATGCCAACTATTTTGCAGGGTCATCTCTCAAGATGTAGCAAGCCACTGTTGGCCAGGTTCGACCCTGTGGAGAGTCCGTCCTCTTGGCAGATAAGAGTCAGCGTGACAGATGAGAAAAGTGTTTAATGCCACTGCACTGAATTGGTTCATTCTGTAGTTTGAGTACTCAGAGAAGCCACGAGATGGATTTCTTAATGCTGCAGAGTTGTTTTAGCTGGCTGGACATGTACCTTTGATAATAAATCAATAGCTGGTTATTTTTCAAGTCAAGACAGCAACACTCCAGTTCCAGCTCCTAAAATGTGACAATTTCATGTTTTTCTTTGTCATATATGACAACTGAATATCTTTGGCTCTTTGACTGTTTGGTTGGATGAAACCATTTGAAGAGGCCAATAATTGCAAAAAGCTCTCCTATCCTTCTTAAATGTCAGAATGTTGTTGTAAGACACAAGAGTTGAATATCTATTGGCTTAGGACTGTTTGTTAGACAAAAGAGTTTTAACATATCAACTTGGGTCCTAAGTGCTTCTCATGGGCATTTAAAAAAAAAAAAATCCAACAGAAAACATAAAAAATACTTGACATATGAATATATAATGAACGAAAGAGTGCCAACCTCTGACAGGGAAATAAAATACTCAAACTGAAAGCACATCCTCAGTAGATGTGTTCAAAAGCTCTAAATTGTTAAAAATGGTGAAATAATAAACAAAAGATGCTCCTTTTATCTCAGATGCCCTTCATGTTTGAAAGGGGGAAGATGGCAGCTTCAGTTGTTTGTCTTTTTTTGTCTGTGAGATCTTTCCGTGGCGTGAAATCGGGAGGACACTGAAGTGAATCTCCATCTCATTGGCTATTCCTATATGTAAAAACCATTCAATGTGGCCCTGCGGAGATGCCATGAAACATATTTCACAACTCGGCTAATGCCCCCTGGAGGGATTAGCTCTCGTCTCCGGGGGTTACCACGATGCACTCATGTACCCTCTTTTGGCATCAATGTCGAGCTTGGAAGCAATCCACGTCTCCGCTCTGCCAACACTCAGCGCCTCTTGGCATGGGCCCCATAAATACCATCCATACTGTTGTTTTTACTTTACGTTTTTGACCCCTAGGAGGTGCGGAAAATTGTCTATTGTAGGTCAGAGGGTGTCGCCAACCGAACAAAGCCTTTAGAGCGTGAAAAGATTCATAGCTTTGCTCAACGACAACAACATGCCAACTTGGGTTCTCAAATTGAATGACACTTTCTCTTCCTGCTGCACCATTCACACAGTCCTGGAACGATTTGGCGGAATATGAGAAGCAAAGTTGCACAATGTTTGCCAAGCAGACATTACAGTTCACAGAATTCAATACACTTTTTAGAGAGAACATCTCCAGTGTAGCTTTTCATCTAATTATAGGTTAGTGTTTAAGACTAGCGAGGAGGAGTCCAAGATGTGAAGTGATAAGTCGAGGTCAGTGGAAGGAAGCCTGGAAGTGCTGCAGGCTAAGAAGTTACCTTGTAGTTTATGTGACAGTAAACAAATAAAACACCTATGATGAATGGATAGAGTTCGGAAGAGAACTGTCATTTAACCAAGAAGTTACTCAAATCACTTCCTGTGACTAAAGCAAGATGTGGCTGACGGCATACTTTGTGTTGCATCACGAGTTTCAAAGCTGTAACTTGCAAAAAGGTTGCCACAGTTTAACAATCAGAATGGTAGGAATATGCAACTAATGATCATTTTCATTATAAATATGTCCAACCATTATGTTTTCGATAGATACCTCTTTTTATTCTTGGTACTAACATACATATGGCGAAAAAGCCAAACAAAGACAAAATGTCCTTATTCTTGTTTCTGGGTAAATGCCATGTCTTTGACACAGTTTTAGCGATGCATATCGACTGACTAAACAAATATGTCAGCTCTCAAACATAGATGTTTCAAGCTTCAGTGGTCACAGCTTGCAGTGTGGTTAGACAAAAAACTGCACATCACATCCTGTCTAAGAGAGACAGTCACCACACTGTTGCTGTTTAGAAGTGTTGGGGTGTGGAGATTTCCTTGCAGTGCTGCAACAGCTTGTGAATCACAAATAGGAGAAGAGGGAAGGTGGTGGGTGTCATATTTACACTGGGGATACAGTCGTCTTTTATGCAGGATGAATAGAGCCTGTTCTATCAGCCTGGAGGAGCTTGGTGTGCTGTGTCTTGATGTCTGTGGTCCTCTGAAAATCATTACACAGTCACAAATCAAGTCACAAAATCATGCTATTCAGATGTTGGGGGAAAATGGACTAATGAATAAGCCAATGACGTTATTTCTGTCCAATAACAGTGATTTCACAGTGGGGAATTACCCCAGGGGGAACTTCTGCAGTTGCCAGGTAGTACGTGGAAAGATTGTGGAGTCAATATAAGAGTTAACATGCCAGCACAGAGGTTAAAACACGTAGCTAAAAGTCGTGACAAAATGGTAGAAATAACCATATAAAAAGTTTTCTTTCTGATAACCAACAGGTACCCCTGTAGTGTCTCTGTCAATAACCTCATTCAAGTGCTGCTTGTTACAGTGTCATTTCAAATTGAACTTCCCTCTTCACGGGAAGTTGGGTTTAGGCAACACAACTCTTAATTTGGTTATGTTTAAGAAAAGATTGTAGTTACTGTCACTAATGCAACTGAGAGTCGTGGTACTAGTATAATAATAGTGTACTATTGCTGAACTAACCAAACTAAATGTGGATGGTTCAATTGTAGAACAAATTTAATAATATAATGAATAGTACTATTTATTTGGAACCTACATTCAGTCAATAGTACATAAAGTCATAACATGTCATGGCTGTTTGGGTGCCTCAGACCAACAAGTATTGGAAACCAATTTGGCTGATGACCATGATGGAGGCCACACATGGAATAAACCATTGATTGTTAGCTCTATCGATGCCACTGTAACTGTGTCATATTGATTTACAGCTGCTTGCATAACATATCAATCAGTCCCTGTGTGGCAGCAGTGCATGTATTGGATCACATTTCCCTGGCTTAAAATAAAAGCTACAAAAGTTGTGTCATTTTCCACAAGACTTTTTCCGAAATAGCGGAGGTGAAGTTTCACCGAGGCTGCTGTGTAATTATGTTAATGGCGGCCCACTGGCTTAGGCTGTAATCAGAGGGTCAACCTTCCTGAAAATGTCCAAATGAAGAAATTACCATGTGGTCTGAGCTCTGAACCGCTTCCCATGAGCCCTTTCTACCCAGAACCCTTCACACGGCCCATTTATTTGAACTGGCGCTCACCCGCACTCTGAGGAACGGCTTGTAAAAGTCATCAGGTCCTCATTACCGTCATTACTATAATTATTTTCTATATTTAACCATGTGAAATGAGGCCAAATGAGTGTGCTGGTTCGCCCTCTTCCGCGAACCAACCCGGGTCTTGTTGCAGTTGGTACGGTCCTAATTTTCACACCAATAGGTTTTCACAGTTGGAGCGTACCACTTTTTTTGGAGCAGGTTGTTGTTATTCTTGGTTGAAAACATCCTTTTCTCTTTGAAAGACGAACAGCTCTCGTTGCTGTGGGGACGCTATGTTACTGCTGGGTGCTGTGGTTGGGTTTTTGGCTGCAGAAGCAGAGGAATTTAAGTATTTGTGAGCTTGTTTAGCCAAAGCCACCTTGATTATTAGTAGATTGATGTCTACCCCAGAGAGGCAGAGCCAAAACCACCCAGAGAGTACTGACTGAAAGCAAAGGTGGGGCCCTTTCAGTAAGCAGTACAGTTACGTAAGGTTTTATTTTCAGATGGTCAGCGAAGGCTTTTACTCACACGGGACGTTTACACTGTTTGTGCTCAGGCGAGACGCTGGTGGAAAAAAAAGCCTTGTTGATGTAAAGGTTTGTGAGTCAGAGTGGAGGGGCTCAGACAGCTGGGTCTTCAGGCTGTATGTGCAGCTCCAGGTGGGAATCTGGACGGCTCAGATTTGCACAATTCCTCGTTTTCTAATGACGAAAACATACAAGGCTGTGAGAACGCCCCTGAAACCAGATGTTGTAGAGGGCGGCATTAGACATGGGAAACCCCCAATAATAAATAAAATACATGTGTACACAAGTTTCGTACCTCCTTTTATCTGGAACAGATACGTTCTTCAGCAATCATGCCAATGTTTGTCAAGCTTCATCCTTAACCAAATAGTTACAGGTAAACATTTCAGTCACTTTTAAAAGGAATAGCCCAACAATATTTTCTCAGTTTTATATAATTGTAAACTGCATGTTTTGGGGTTTGCACTATAATTCGGAGGAAAAAAGATTCTGAATCAACACCGTGGCCATTTTTTCCATTATTGTTTGACATTTCATAGACCAATACATATTTCAAATAAGGAATTATTAGATCTATTGAACATTAATGTGTTTGTTATTTTATTCGACCATCAGCTCTAAAATATTTAGACAACTATCAGATGTGACAAAGAAAAGTAGCATATTATCACATTTAAGAAGCTAAAATCAAAGAATATTTAAAGACACTTTTTCAATGATGAATGGATGCTTAGAAATAGTTGCAGATGACTTCTTTGTCAAACTAATAATGGATTCATGTAGCTCTACATTTGAACAAATGGTAGAAGCCTTAGATTATGCAAATAACTGATAAATAACCTTAGGAGGTTACATAGAAATACGGTATAACAAAATCCAGTTAAAAATCTAAAATTAAAATCAGGGTTAACTTTTTCATAAACGTTATATAAGGGGAAATGTAAAAGGATACCAGGTTAGACTGCCTTGTTTCCTTTGACGTGCTTAAGACATAGTGGGCCCAAAAAGGTTTGAAAAATAGCAATGAGCCAAACCATTAAAAGACCTTTCGGCTTATTTTGAGATAAGCTCTTGCCTTCTAACCCACTCTGAACACCCCCTCTAACCTCTGTTATTACATCAATATTTAAATGGCAGGACCAGAAAAGCTTTGTGTTTACATTAGGAAGCAGCAGAACGCCTCACTGACTTATAACACATAACTTCCTGGAAGCTGGTCGTCAGTGGGTGAAGCAGAAGGGGCCCTCCCTGCCTGCCCACTGACAAATGACAAACACATGTGTTTATAGGAAGATCAATGGCGAGCGGTGCAGTCACCGTGTTGTGACTAACCAATGTTTATAGCAGAGATCTGACGCCCGCTTTAATACTCAGTTTCACCTGCTGCGATTACAGTGATGCAGTGAAGCAAACACAAACAAAAACAGGAGCATCACTTAAAAAAAAGGATCTGCATGTAGCTGTTAGCCATTACAGCTAACAACAGGTTTGTTCAAAATGATAAGGGGTGATATTTTCTGTTTCACATATCTTCTCTGGCTCATGTATGACTCAATCTTTATTGGTCGAGGTGCTATTCAAGTGGTCATGATTTTCATTTATATTGTCTGTATGTGTACCTCCCCAAAAGCTCTGCTCCAATAAAGCGAAACCACAGTGAGTGTGAGGGTTAAGTGTGTGAACATGTTTCCCACTCGCCACACTCACCTCAACACACCATGCCGTACGTGTTCCGATCTTTTAATGCGATGTACTGCCAGCAAATACTAAAGTTTAAGCGTTCTATCGATGTGAAATGACCTTCATGGTATAAAGGAAATCATGGTACAGTATATATCATTTATATTTAGTTGACATTAGCTTTATGTACTCAATGTATCGAATGAAAAAATAAACGACACTGCAAAACTAAATAAAAGCTTGAGATAGTTTTCCTCTTTTTTGAATGAAGGACAAATATAAGCTCTAAGAGTATTGGAAACTTTTAGCCACTTTTGTATGTGTACACATTGGTTTGTGATTGTGTGCATGTGGCATTCTCTCAAAGCAGCGTGTGCTACGTGCAGTTCTGTGCTCTGTGAGGTAATTTAATTACTTCTGAACACGAAGCAGTTTACCACAGCATGGACCTAATGCAGGAACGACTTGTACAAACAGTTCTGATGCGGCATTTCAGCAAAATGATGGAATTCACCAATTATCTTGTATCTGTCCAGACTTGTCATTCCAGTAGTCTGCCATTCTCCGCAGGGGGGGGAAAAGTGATTAAAATGTAAGAATCATGATGCCATCATTTCTAATCTTTTACCTGAATATCTTAATTACTTTTTTCGATTAATGGAGCCATTTTAGTTTGGATTTATATATTTTTGGGCATATTTCAGCATGACAGCATAGACTTTCTGTCAATCTGTTATTCTGCTATCCTTACCTGACCTGTCCTTCAGTGCTAGAATTGGATTATTTGGGATTATTTTGATTCCCTTAACAACAATAGTAATACATCTGCCAATTCTGTTACCTTTGTGTCTGCATGACCTTTTGGTGTGAATTTATTCTGTAGATGAAACTTGGCCCTCAAACAGAAAAGAGAAAGTCAAATGATATGGCGCATTTAAAAGGTCTTGAATATGCTAATAATTAAATCTCAAAATCGGGCAATTGACATTCATGAGGCTTAAACAAGCACTCTACAACAAATGTGTGCAGTTCGAAGACGAATAAAGGGTTTGGTGAGTCTGATTCGTACAAATGAACATCAGACAGAGAGGGAGGTTTATGATAATACAAAAATGTTCTTGCATGTTTGAAATTATTCAAACTCTGGCTGGAGCTACAGTTGTAATCACAGTCATCAGCATTTGGTTTCCTCATGGATGCCAGCATTGATGACATTATTGCAATGAGCATGAACATCCAGGTCTACTCCCATTGGGCTAATTCGACCTCGGGAGGTCACAATCAAAACTTGTTTCAGCTAGCTGGTGGCAGGGGGTTGATTGTGGGGATGTAATAGTGCGACAGGTGTTCCTGGCTAATGGCCCTGACAGCAAACTTAGACAATAGCCAGAGAGGCCAGGCCCGCAGTGAGAGATAACGATGTCGGCAGCAGAAAGAGTTTCACATGGGAACTGCCTGAATCAGGCCGGGTAGGAAAGAGGAAGGCCAAAGAGGTTTCAAGAAAGCCTCAAATTGCGCTTCCTGATTCCCACACTGTTAAAAAAAGGTACTAGAAAGATAAGTGAAACTGGATTTCCCTTTCAGAAGCTATATTTGGGTGTGTAAGCAGTTAGTCCCTGTTTCTTGCTTGCACTTTTCTAATAATCCTCCCTCTGTACAAATATTTGTTTCTAATCCAAATGTGCATGTAGTTTGAAATTAGATTAGGAATCAGATTATATCTCCTACGCAGCTCATTTATTCTGATACAAATGGGTTTAATACAAACTGCAGGATGAGTTTATAAAGGTTTAACGTCGGCAGCCGTCTGGTTTCAACCCTCTGTAGGTTTGTCATCATTATAAATATATATTTGACTTGATTACAGAAGAAAAGGCGATACATAAAACAAACAACATGTTTCACTTACGTAGTGGGTTGCAACAATTAAATTAAGTGATGTTGTTTGCACAAAATACAGTCAAGCTGGGAAAACCAAACAAACACCCTCCTCTCCTTCAGTTTAGTTGCCCTTGAGCAAGGCACTTAATCGCTAATTGTATTTATGGAGCTTACAGAGTTTAAGCACAGGACTGTTGTTGTGCTGGGCATCTCCCAAGAGTTCAAGTTTGTTATCGAGCGATTATGAAGCAGCTGAAAAGGAGTGTTCATACTCAGTTAACTCCTTCCATGGATGAATACAAGCTAAAGGAAAAGGACTGATGCATTTACTGAGGCAATTAGGCTTAAAATGCCTCTTTCAGACAGAAGTGGCACACTCTAGGGGTTTTCCTATCTCCAAAATCTGTGGTTCAGAGTCATTATCCCTCCGCCCTGCGCTGGCCCTTTAGATAACTGTACCCTCGAGCAGAGAGCCGGCTGATAAAATCCCATCAAGTTCACATTGGTTTGAAAGACATCTGGCGTGGAGCTGGGGGCTAATGGGATCCTCCATGGTAATTTGAAGAAAAGTTCACCAGCATTTCATTCACCAAAATGGTTGAAAACTGCCGGAGAAGTATTGTGAAAGAAAGTAAACTACAGTGTTTTCAAAGAATACTTTGGCATTAAGTGTGGGGTTTGGAACAACTTGTTTTTGTATGCTTAAAAAACTACAGATAGTAGATGATTGGTTTAGTTTAGCATACAATCTGGAAAATGGGGGCAAACGCTATCTTGTCTACAAGAAACAAAATTGGCCTTGTGGCACCTCTATAGACCCAGATCCAAATACATTATAAGTTGTGGGTTTATCACTTATAAAGAAATTAGCTGTAAACTTTCTTTGTCCACGATCAGCCATTTCCTGAAGTTGCATAGTCACCTTGAGACAACAAAACCTCACTTGATGCTTTTACACATTTGTTCTGTACAAATTAAACAAAAAAGACGTGTTCTTTATTGAGCTCTAGAGGCGATGGCCAGAGTCAGGCCAACTATTTCCCCCTGTTTTTAACTCTTGGTGCTAAGCTATAAGCTAACTTGCTACAGGCGGAAGCTTCTAACTTAAAGTATAGGAATGAGAATGGAATTGATCTAATCCAAGTCTAAGCAAGAAAGTTAATGAGTTGATTTCCTAAAATGCATTTATGTTTATTAGAATGGAAAAAGAAGCCATGAACTTTGTCTAAAGAACAACGTGTGCCCTTATTTCCGCAGAACCTGATGGCCAAAGCATTGTACGACAACATGCCGGAGTCCCCCGAGGAACTGGCCTTCCGTAAAGGGGACATCCTGACGGTCATCGAGCAGAACACGGGGGGGCTGGAGGGCTGGTGGCTCTGCTCCCTGCACGGCCGCCAAGGCATCGCCCCTGGCAACCGCCTGAAGCTGCTGATCGGACCCATGTTCGAGGCCCAGTCGCCGGCCGCCGCTGCCCAGTCCCCCCCTCAGAGCTCGGCCTATCAGCAGAAGGCTGGCTCAGTGGGGGCTCAGGGCATCTACCAGGTGCCCCCCTCCCTCCAGAGTCCACAGAGTCAGCAGAGCATCTACCAAGTTCCCCCGGCACAAGACATCTACCAAGTCCCACCCAGGAGTACTCTAGCAGCTGATAACACCCCCAGCAAGGTAAGACATGAAGATAGTTGATTACGTTTCCCTAGGGTTGCAACTAATGACCATCTTAAATATCAGTGAGTCTGTCAATTACAATTTTGATGAATCATTTAATCCAATCATGCACCATGGACCAGCTGATTAAAGTTCCTTTAAGTGTAGCGGAGGAACTCATCAGTGAAGCCACCTCTTGAAGTGATTGGTTGGAAGCTGTGGACTTCTGGCTCTCTAATAAATCAATAAAGTGGTGTAGAAAAACAATTCATCACACTTTGTCATAACTTCCAATAGCTTGTGTTAGCACATTCATATATTCACTTAAATAAAGAAGCAACATTTGGGTTAGGGTTAGATCTGAAATGGAGATTTTTGGGGTATTTTTCTCGATAAATGTCAATTGTCAAATGTTTTAGCCCCAAAATGTCCAAAGGAATTTGGCTTCCATTATTCATTTGATTATATTTCATTGGGTTTTAACATAGTCGCAAAGTAGTGAAATACACATTTTAAGAAACCCAATGCCAATTATGTACTCATCTTATATTTTTCAGATACAACTGTATAGTGGGGGATGAAAGCATTGAACAATTGAAAATGATGAAGTGGGTTTAGAGAAAAGGGAGACTGATCTCTGGAGACAGTCCTTGAGGATCAGAGCGGATTTAAAACATCCACTCTGGTGGGCGTGGCCTTCACTGGTATTAGATGTGAAAGGAGAAGGCATTCGCACCGTGACCTGTTATCCTGCCAGCCTGCCACGACTCCCATCAATGTGATTACACACAGAGAGCAGAGAGGCCGGAGAGATTGTGGGTCTGTGATGTGAAAATGTGCACAGGGTGTGCCGGGCCTGGTGCTCACCACAGAGCAGGGTAGTGTTTTTGTGCAGAGCTCCCATTTGGCTTTATATGTATATTGGCACACTGTGTGTAGCCGAGCCAGTCTAAGCCACAGAAGGGCAGTGAATATGGGAATAACTCGTGGAAAAGCAAACAGAACAGAGCTGTTTTTTGGATTTCGGTGGAGCCCAGCTGCATTTAAATGCTGTAAGCGGGCGGCTGGCAAACCCATTACACCTGGCATGGTCCTCTCACAGTTTAGATATATGTACACAAAAAGCAGTGTGTCCATTGTGCATATTTGTTGTTTTACTGGCCGTTTAGTATATTATTTAAAGCTTATATCTCAAGCTGTCCTGGAAAACATATCAGGTTATTATTGCACACAGAACCAGATTGAATAACGTTGGTAAAGGTGATGTAAGGAATACATAAATAAAGCTGTATTGCTTTATTCCTTATTACCGAGCCATTTTGCTTATCCAGTCGTTTTTTTCAACATTTAACTTGGTCTCAGTATTACAGAAATGGCTCCAGATGAACACAAGCGAGCCCAGTGATTCTCCATTAAAAATGGTGATTATCCAGGTGTGTGCTTCAACAGGAGGGAAAAACCTTCCTGTTTATTCAACCGCTTAACTAGTTTTAGCACCTCAGACCAGATCATCCCTTCAGGAGACGGATATTAATTATATGCTGGATGAGCTTTTGAAATCCCTAGGGTGATTTTTGTTTTACAAATCAGCTCCAGCCATCATAGAAATGAGCTAAGGTGTGCATTTTCAGAAGGTAAATAGGCAGCAGGCGCCCAAGGCTTCGAGGACTTTGTGTGATTGACTGTGTGATAAAGTCATTCTGAGAGGAGAGACCTGTCAATCAACCTGCAAACTGCCAACCAACACTAACACAAACAGGCCTCAAGGCTTACGTGATGAACGGTATTAAAAAAGGCTTTGGTGATAAGATGGAAAATGAAATGTGCTTCTAATGAGAGTGCGTATTGTGCTGTAATCATTTTATTGGAGAGATCAAATTAACTCTTGGACGTTTCACTTTCCCTCCAATCTGTGGTTGTCAAAATGGTTCAATTTCCAGCGGTTGTTCCTGTCTAATGAAGAGAGCGATTTTTTACTCGGAGCATTGCCGGAGTTCAGACAAGGCTCTGTTGTTTTCCATTGACGTTTGACCCAATCACCATTTGTATCTGTAGCCACAGTTGTCCTGTTAAAGCCAAACTAGAGGGAAAGATTTATAGAGAGGAAGTTGAAGGAGTTATTTTGGGCTTTCAGAGTTCAAAAAGTCCCATTTTAGCTGCTTGGATGGAAATTAAACTGGATGAATCATCAGTATAAGAAATGAACAGGGCATTGTCCTGGGTAAAAAGTCAAAGATGCATATAAAAACATAAGGAGCGGATAATAGCCATTATCATCCACAATATTTATTTTGATATGACCAGTTTAAGCTTCAATACTAGTTGGTTGATATTAAATATATATCAACCAAAATATATATAATTTCTTTTGAATTATAATATTTCATCTCTAAACTCATTAATGTGTAATCAAGTCTTCATTTTTCAAAAGATAATGGCAAAAAAGAAAAGAACTATGATGGTTCATCTAGTCTATGGTCCACGGCAGAAAAGCATTGGAAGCAGTTTCATTTAAGTTTAAAATGATTTAATTGGATAAATGGAAACCAACACGTTTGAACTCAACAAGTCTTAATCAGAAAATTACCAATTTGATTTGTTTCAGCCTTTTGCAAGTCAAGTCAACCTCAACCCCCTTTTAATTAAAGTTCATTAAAACAAAATCTCGTTTTTCGGGAACAAATGTAACCCTTTGAAGTCCTAATGATTGTTGAAAACATCTGGGACATAAAGCATGGTATGTTGGAGAAAAGTTGTGCTATTAAATGTTGGTAAAGTTAACAAAGAGGTTTCGTTTTTTAATGACTCTTGCTATTCATTGTATCTTATTCTTTATTGCAACTGCTAGTCATTTTGAGCTATTAAGTTCACCAAACTGTGAAATGGTCACAATATAAAAAAACATTAGAATTATCTAAGAGACTTTAAAGAGGCTCTTTCCAATTTGAAACTTTACAAGTCTCATAGTATTTGTTGAGATCATTTTTGTCTACGTGAAATCCAAACACCAAATCAGTTTGGTGTACTGCTGCAGCGGTATTGATGACAGGCAGCGGAGCGTTGTCTCATGCATAGTCAATGTGCTAAGAGGCAATGGAGCTGAAGGGAAAACAGACTTTTTCTTGTCTTCAAGTGACACTCACTTCCTTCCCAAATGATTATGGAGACTAATACCAGGACCCTACACTGGATAATCCCCTATCATGTTACTGTAAGGCCTCCAGCAGAGCGCGGCTCCTTCATGTCCTTCGCCATGTGTGTGTAGAGTGCATGCATGGGCTCCTCTCTGATTTGCATGCCAACCCAGCAGTGCAAATCCAGATTGGCGAATGTCTGTTTTCCCTTCATGTGGTTCGGTTCTCTGGTATATAAAAGGCACACTGAGGTTTTGGCGCTCTCTTCCTCTTCTTCTGTATCCGTTTGATGCTGTAGCCTTGTCCTTGGTTGACCCTCCTTACCCCCCCCCCCCCCTCTCACGGCTTCAGAGCTGGGACCGTGTGCCTCGAGCTCTCGGCCACACAAAGAGCCTCCTCACATGGAGAAGCCTTGTACCGTCTTTTATCATCCTGCTCTCAGAGGCCCGTTTTTCATCTCAATGTGCTGCTCCTGATCTTTTCTTGGGCTCTGAAAGGTGTGTCTGTTTCACGCCGTCAGTTTCTCCCCAGTTTCCTCTGACTCAGGCGCTGAGGTCACTGTGTTCAAAGATGGGTTGGGTTCAGAGTTCAAAGATCTCCGCCTAGTTCCTTATCTGCTCCCACCAGACGGCCTTTTCATTCCTCACTTCCTGACTTCATGAGGTCTGTTCCTTGTAAGGGCATTTCCTCCATTCACTGTGTCATACCCATAGATCCAATCAGCTCATTGGTGCCATAAAGAGGTAGAGGTGCAACAATAGGATTCATAAACTCCCACACAACTCAAGGAAGTGCTCCAATGGCTGTTTATGGACTGTAAGGGCGTGCCATCTACCTTGGTAAAAGTCCCCCTTTGGAAGTAACCAGGTTATATACAATGAATGGCTTGTTTGTTTGCCTGGGACGTATTTACTCTGCCTAATCATGCGCAGGACAATCTCAGCTCCAGATAAGTGAGTTATTTCTTCCTGCAGTGGGCCAAGCTCCTTCAGACGCCCGTCTGTTCGCCATTGTCGCATATGTGATGAATCGCTGGCCCATGAGGTTTGATCGGAGGGAGCAAGGTCATAAATCAGTTGTACCAAAAGTAATGTGCTCTTCTGTGTGTGCATACTAAAAAAGGACTTTCTCTCCTTGAAAGTTTTAAAGCAGCAGATGTGATAGCAGAAGTAGGAGCTTTGGTCAAACTTTATTTTTTGTCAGTGCAAAACCCGAAGATGTTGAATATGATATCAAGCAGGAGGCTTTGAGAGTCTTTGAATGGGCTGAAATAAGAATACTTTTCAATTTTGTGCTTGAAAAACTTAAGAAGGTTGTCGATTTTATTCCAGTCGGTCAACTAAACCACAAGACAACTCATTGTTGCAAACCTAGTAAAGATGCAAACTACCAAAGCTGAAGTTTTAGTTAAAGGTAGGGTAGGTAAGTTTGAGAAACCGGCTCGAGATACACTTTTTGTTATATTCCATGGAATGCTCTTAACATCCCGATAGCAATGAATATCTTACGTGCTTTGACAAAAAATCCATAAAAAAATGTCATCTGTGGAAGCCGTAGTACTGTAAAAAGCACGACCAATCATTTTAGCCGGCCCGGCTAAAATAACTGGATGGCCTACCTGCCTGTCAGCCTTCCATCTGTGCACAAACTTATCTCGTGCCCTCATTGGTCATGTGCGCGTTCGTGTGTGTTGGAGGAGGGGCTCTGTAAGGAAGTGGCAGATTTTTTCCGGCTGTGTATTTTCAAATTCTAGCGATCTCGAGCCGGTTTCTCAAACTTACCCACCTTTAATCTTCCTTTTTTTTATCCAACCAACTGTTGAAAAGCTGAAAAGGAATCAGTTCCACCCTAAATTAAACAAAGGAGATTAGGAAATATTCAAATTTTAAAAAACACAAGCAGAGGAATTTTAGCCACACGGTGAGATCTCCACGACTTGAATACAGACATGAATATCCTGACAACCATTGGATGGATTGCCATGAATTTCGGTTCAACATTCATGACCTACCGACGATAAATCATAGTAAATAGGAGCACCCCATGACTCTTCCTTTGGTGCCTTTATAAGGTCCATTTTTCAGTTTGTCCAACACTTTACTATACCACTAAACCTAGCCTCAGCATTACTTCGTTTTTTGTGCTTTTTAGCAAAAATGTGCATGCCACTTTGCTCAAATAAGACTGTGAACAGGGTGAAGATTATTTTTCCATGCTAGCAAAAGCGTCTTCCATGCAGATGTTAAGCCTACAGAGCTGCTAGCGTGTCTTAAGTTGCACTCCCTACTCAGCTTATTGCTTCAAGTTCATTCGGTTCGGTCTCATTTGACATTATCCTCTTCTTTTCTAAGAACTGTCTCATGATACAGTTTTCTTAGGAACCCAAATGTCAGACACATCTTTTAACATGTCTTCTCTTCAGATACTCATTCCACCGGATTAAGAATCCGCTTTGATCAGAGAGGATGAATGACGATGCTTATTAGCGATAAAATCGGTGTGTTCTCTTTTTAATGCTCCTCATTAAGCCTGCTGTCTGTTTGGATTTAGCCACTTGGACGTGTTACGGAGGGGACGGCTGAAAGCCTCACAGGATTCACCAGTTAATTGCCTGCATTAATTAGTTTGGCACTTTAATAGGCTGGTGCAGCTCAGAGTGGCTGAGGGGAACGTTATCGAGCCGTTCTGGCCCACAACTCTGCGAGAGACATCTTTGTGCTTTGAGCGGAAACAAGCAGATCACTTCAGAGCAGAAACACACCCTACATTTAGGAGTTGCAGTCATATATGCTAATATATGAGTGATAGCATGGTTCGATTGGTGCCCTTGGGTGGCACTCATTAAAAGGTGAACCGGTGCTGACAGAGCTAAGGGTGGAAAAACGGCTGGAGGTCGACATTGTCAACATCCAGATGGATGGATAAGAGTACAAGAGAGGGGATGAGGAGGCGTGAATAAGGAGATGGATGGTTGGAATTCAATAAAGTGCCACTTTGACCGCAATGCCTTTGTTGTCACCCTCTTTTATGAGCCAGCCTTTAGAGAAAAGTCTCGTTAGGGTTGTTGATTTGTGTCACCAGGCTTAGAGCAGGGGGGGGAAGTGGTGTGTGTATGCAACCAATGAAAAGGTGTGAAATGATGATTTCCTGTTAAACCTTGCCCCATAGACAAAGTGAATAAACTCACACACAGACAACAGTATGAAAACAATCTCTCACATATAAATAGGATCTCGAGCGGAGAATAAAATGTAGAAGAATACGATTCTACTGGATGTTTAAAAGTGACTGAATGAGTAGTCCCAAATATGACATTTGGCAAACAAGGCCTAAGGTTTGGAACAGAACTTCATTTGTCTGCAGGTTTCATGCAAGTACATGTTGCATGAAAACATCCTGTCTTGTCACGTTAAGATTTGACTTTGAGGATAGTAAACCAAGCCAAGATGAAACGTTTATCACGTAGCAGCAGATCATGTATTTATACACGTATCTTCTCTCCACTTCTACACTTTCAACTGTCCAAAAAAAGAGGGAATTCCCCAAAAATAATCTGAAAAAATAACTATTTTGTCCATTAATCATAATGAGCCTAAAATAAACATCTTTATTGTGATAAACTGCCCATCATTTCATAGAATGTGTAAAACAAAACAAAGTCATGTTGACGTAATGACGACGCCTCTCAAATGACTGAAATAAAGCTTAAAAGTCCTTCTTGCCAAAACCTGAGCCAGCCAGGATGCTAAGTAAACACAATATCGCTGAGAGAGCCATGAGTCACTCATCATAACGGCGTAGGAGCGCTAACAAGGCATCTATTTGGCTCCTCGGGGCACTAGTTTAAACTGGATCCCTCTTTAGTCCCTCCGTTTGCTCGGCCTCCTCCGTTAAGGAATGCTAAGAACCTATCACCTGAGTGGGAACAAATGTTTGCTCAGTCGCCGCAGCTCTTCATGATGTCATCGCTCCACGTAAAAGGCCCTGCCACCGCTGCCGAGCAAGCACCAATGAACGCGGTAAATATTTACCCACCGGCAATTATAGCAGCGCCGTGCGGCCTCGGAGCAACAGCCTGCTGGGTCAACAGAGGGTGGAGATGGGAAATAAATGAGCGGTGTGCATATGGCAGCGGCTGAGAGGAGACACTGTTGGGATGAGTGCTGCTCAAAGCAATGACATGTACCTGTGATAAAGGTCACCGAGGTCTTTGACAGACACCTCGCTGCCATCTGCATGTGACAGCTGAGGCCACCCACCCCCCCCCCCCTCTCTCTCTCTATCATCAGCACACAGGCCTAACCCACAGGGACAGCAGCCGGGCTAAAGTGACCTTTTACCAGGCAGCACTTTGTTGTTACTCAGTGAAAGGCTCACATGCTCTGGTCAAATTGGCTGGAAACGGCTTTTTAAAAAAAAAAATTAAATCAGATGTTTATGTTGCTTTACAATCAGTACCAAAGCTCTCAAGGCTTGCAAATGAAACTAAATCAACTACTTTACATTCAAATGACTATAATTTGGTCGAATAACATAATTTGCATTACTTTTTGCACTCTTTCTCCGAGAAATATCAGTCACTCCCTCAGAAAACCATTATCGTCTATCAGTATGTAGCTCACATAGGTCCTTAACTTGCTTGAGAAGAATCACGTTTTAAGATTTTCTTCAGTCTCAAAGTAACCCAGTTATAGCCATTTGTACTTACATCTGGACACTGTACAAACAGGGGTCCTTAATTGCAAATTCGGCATACGTTCCTTGTAAAATAAATTGTTTTAATTAAGAAAATATAGGCTTTGAAAAAAAGGGCTCACGCTCCGGTAAATAACTACCCGTTTCAAACTCCTAAAGCCCCCAGAATATGGGAACTTGATTAATTGTCCCCTCATCATAACGGCGTAGGAGCGCTGTAAATAATACGAAAATAAATATACATTTTACAAAAACATTCATATTAACTTTACACTGCATACATTTTTGACGGTAATAAGAGTCATGGGAGGGGTGGCAGTTCTCCGAATTAATCGCCAATAATTCATGTTTTCATAGAGCTATACAGCCAGATGTTAGATCCAGGATATCAACGGGGTTTCCATCTCTGCACTGCACAGTATCTTTCCCCCCAGTTCAAACCGCCTGAAGTGTGCGAGCAACAGTGCGTGAGAAGATCCAAAAGCAGGCTATTTATTCCTCCGCTGGTTTATTTCAGACGACGTGGTTTTAAAGCCAACGGTGTACGTTTCAGCCCTGACCCCACAGGCCCTGCGGGATGATGTATACAGGGACAGGAATGCCAACAATGGACGCGTTAATTCACCCGGGGCTCGTTCAGGTTGTGCTTATGAGAACCATGTGGACTACTGTTAGTCAGATGAATGGCATTCCTTCCCATACTAGGCGACGCGCTCTCATTTTCCGTTACTCTCACTTTCCGCCTCTGTTACCTTTTTTCATAACTCTCTTTGACAAATCCCCCAACCCTCTGCTTCTGCTTCCTCAGAAACATTAATCCCGTTCTCAGTTGGCTCCTACTGCTCAGAACCAGAGATTATATTAGGATATTTACTCGGGGACTCTGTGGATTCTGGGAGTTAACTTTAAAACCTCCCTGGAGACGATCCCCTCTGCCAGGAAGCCATGCGTATGGTTCCTATTTTCAAACCCCCGTTAATGAGTGTGGCGATAGTGGTGCGGGGGGGCAGATGAGGAGCAAAGGGGCTCAGGGAAGGACATTCCCAGCATTCCTGTGTGTCTGACGCAGCAAGGAGCTCTGCTTTTAGGGGGACGACGGCGCTGGGGGAGGGGGATGGAAACTCTGGGATTAGGAGGTGTGGAGGGAATGATTAGCACCGAGGGGAAAAGAGTAGGGAAAATGTGGTAAAACAAGTTAACGGGAGCTAAAATGTCATGGTTGGTCTGTGTTTTTTTTCCACGCAGTAATCACACTATTATTCTGTAGCCTGTCTGCGCCTCGGTGTTAAATATTTTAAAGGTGTGTTAAATCCACAAACACAAACTGCCAGGGTTGTGAATCAATACCAGTGACCTTATGACTACTTCACCAAGTTTAAAAGCTCACAATCCAGCCAGGACTACGATAAAACTCGCTCTCATAAACCATTTGAATCATAAATCATTAAACTATTCAGATAAAGGCCTTCCATTTGTTTTTCTCAGAGTTATGCTGAATTTTTACCACATTTGTGTTTTATTAGTTGAACTGCAGGATTCAGATTTTATTACCTAGCTGAAATATGACCAACCAGTTTATAGTTGTTTATTCGCAGGGAACACTTTCGGCTCTATTTTGTAGATTTAATGTTTTTGGCTAAGGTCTGTCGGTTTCAGACAAGATATTTTAAAGACTTCACTTTGGGCTCGGATAAAAAAAATAAATTCTGGGAATTTAATTGTTTGATACAAGGCTGTTGAATCAATACATTTTCATTGTCATTTTTTGCCTTTACTTGTAATTATACAGCATAGAATTGACACGAAATGGTCCCAGAAACAGCAGGAGGACTGTATTTGTAATTAGTGATTCACAGTATTTGTGTTGAGCAGCTCTGACCGTTTGTCTCCCCCCCCCCCTCTCTGATGGACAGGTGGTGACCCCGACCAGAGTGGGCCAGTCCTACACCTTCAGCCCCGGCCAGCACAACCAGCAGGACCTCTATGATGTCCCCCCCAGTAGATCCCAGGGGGTAGGTGTCTCGTGTTCCCTCATGTACAGTGTACTAGTACTACATATTGTGAAAACTGACACTTATAATTAAAAAGTACCAGTGTACTTTCAGATTGATTACAAAGGTATCGTAATTCTACCTGAAATGTACCATCACATATAATTGAATAACTTTTAAAGTCAAGATTTTGCATGAAATATGCAAAACTGCACATGAAGAAAATGTTCAAAATCAGTTTTGCTTTTAATTTGATCAATCATAACAGTGTTTCTCCAAATTGTAGTACAAACCTCAGATTTATATAACAGCCACCCATTGTGCTATGTTTTTAAATGCATTTCTTTTTACATTTTAGGGCTTCCATAGAGTTCCACACTGATATGGCTCTTTAAATTGTATTTTTAAATCAAACCAGTCATTGTTATGGTGATAGAAAAAGGAGTGTCACCTCATCATGATCATTAAATAGAATGATACATCTATCATTTAAAACAAACAAAACGGTCAGTAGTCACCATAGCAAGAATCTAAGCAGTGGTTTGGATTGGTCTGAACTGCGACGCAGCTCCTTTGATGTTCAGTCTGTTCTGTATTTGATGGAGCACATGTCCTGTTCTCTGCAGTGACCCCCTTTCCTCACACAGGATCTCTGACAGTAATAGATTTTGTCCTGTCATCTCCCCGTCAGCTGATGACTCCTTCTGTTTTATAGCATGTTGCATTATTAAACACAAATCAAGAGTAGGTTCATAACAATTAAAGGCTGCAATTCACCTTAATCAAACATCAAAAATGTCTTCTTAAATGATATTATTATATTCATTATATTAAACTTGAAGTACCCCTCTTTATGTTTCTTTATGTCCTTTTAATTTATACACTAATTTAATCCATGCATGTACTTTGTTCTCTGTGATCAAATTACAGTATAAATAAAAACTGAAAAGAGAAATTAAAACTGTAATGATAAATATATTCAAAAGGTATATAAAAGCTGATTGCAAAATGTAAGATATTTCATCAAAATCGTTCCCAAAATATTTATTATACCACTTAGTAATAACAAAAATATACTCCATGTTCAGTACTTTACAAACGTAATCCATGTTCTCTATCTCACTATGTGCTAAGTCTCTTTGTATGAGGTTTTATATATGTTAACCTTAATACTTTTTATATTTCAGGTGTATGATATTCCGCCTGGTCAGATGTTTCCAGGAGCCAGAAACCAAGGAGTGTACGATGTTCCTCCGTCTCAAATGGACGCCAGATCACAGGGCGTGTACGACGTCCCTCCCTCTTCACAAGGGGTGAGACAACATTTCTATTACCACAGTGATCAGTCAGAGACTCGAGTCTGAATTAAGGAAGTGGTAGCTGCTTAAGTTATTTATTGATACAGCTCCTACAATTTCTCTTAATTTAAAAAAAAATGGAAAAAACCGTAAATGTCATATTTATGACATGCTTGCGGCGGTACTTAATGAAAGCTTTGCCTGCCAGGAGAGTTTAACCAAAAGCTCCACGAGCCGCTATGTGTCAAGGACATAACTCCTCTCTTTCCAGGCCCTCTAAGATTTCAGCAGACTCCCAGAGGCGTGCAGGCGGACAGCCATCAGTTTGTTTGCAATAACCTGAAATATGCCGGGACCGGTTATTTGCATCGTTCTTAATTATAGTTTTGGGCTGCCTCGTCTGGCTGTAAATAGTGCGTTTGGAGGCTGATGGAAATCACTTACAGGCCACTGTTTTTATTCACCCCCACTGAGCTCCCATCATGCTTTGTGCCATATACCTCATACACTCTGCTAGGGCAACTTAGTGGGAGCCTAAAGCCAGACATTGGAGAAATACTTAAGTAAGAGTAACCAGTGATACTAGGGTTAGGGTTAGGGTAAGGGTTAGCCTAACCCTTACCCTGCTGTTAAAAATATTCATGAACAATATACAATATTTCCATATGAAATGTAGTATCAGAATCAGAATCAGATTAACTATCTGAGTTGGAAAATGGAAAACTCAAGAACCTGAAAATGTACTTTAGTACAATACTTGAGTAAGGGTCCTTAGTAATGTTCCTCTACTGCTTAAAGGCTTGTTGTACTCAGCATCAGATGAAGGATTACAGGCAGAAGAGTTGAGGTTTCAAACACTGCATCTACAGAGAGCCAGGAGGTATTTCATTCCCTCAACCTCTAACTGCAGTGCAAACTCTATCCGAGGAAAACCCACTGACATTTAGTGCCGTTTAGTTTATGGTCCACTTCTTTCAGTGAGCTGATTTCTTAAATGTCATGTGAACTGGTTTTCCTGATGATGGTAAGGGAGAAGAGAAACCTGATTTCCCAAGCGAGACCTCTCCTGGAAAATCTAACATTTTGTGTGGGCGTTTAACTGGCTTTCTACAATTAAAAAGGACTGCAGATGAAGAACGTAAAGACAAAAAAACAATGTTAATGAAATACAAATGTTTGTCAAATAAAATGTCTGTGTCATAAACACAGCGATGTGCTACCTGCTTGTGAATTTGCACTAATGACCCTCCTCGCCCTCAGGTGTACTCGGTGCCTCCCTGCAGGACTAACCCCGCTGTCGAGGAGGGAAACTACGACTTCCCGCAGCCTCTCAAACAGAAACAGGAAGGCATCTACGACGTACCCCCACCTGCCCTCACCAAGCCATCACAGAGCCCCCAGTCACATTACGATTTCCCCCCCACGGTGGAGCCTCCTGCCCATCACCAACACCCGAGTACCAACGGCAACGAGGGCATTTACGACGTGCCTCCGCCCGCCCTTCACACGGGGGCGGGGTCTCACAGGGACATATACGACATCCCCCGGGGCATGCCGCCCCCCCAGCACAGAACCTCGCCCAACGACAGCAAAGGGATCTACGACATCCCCGCTCAGGACGCTCGGGCGGTGGGGGACGTGACGGACGGGGTGAACCGCCTGTCCTTCTCCAGCACCGGCAGCACGCGCAGCAGCATGTCCACGTCCTCGTCCTCGGCCGGCTCCCACTCCGAGGGCCGCCTGGCGCTGGACGTGGACACGGCGGTGCAGAGGTTGTGCCGCCTGCAGCAGGGCGTGGAGGCCTCCGTCGGGGCGCTGCATTCAATGTCAGCCTCCCCTCACTGGAGGACTTTTCCCTTCATGGAGCGCCACGCCAACGACGTCCGCACCGTGCTGGACAGGGTCCGGGCGGCCCTGGGGGACTTTGTGGTCTTCGGCAGAGGCGCTGCGGCCAACGCCACGGCCCTGTCGGACTCCAGCCTGCACTGTAAGCTGAGGCGGCAGCTGGGACGCCTGGAGGACTCGCAGCAGATCCTCCTGCAGATCTACCAGGTCCTGGAGAACTGCAGCTGGGCCCTGAACGCCCTGGCGGCCTCAGCAAAGCACCACAACAAGAGCGACGACCTGGATCGCTTCGTCATGGTCTCCAGGACGGTGCCCGACGACGCCAAGCAGCTGGCCTCCACGATAGGCAGCAGTGCTGAGCTGCTGTTCAGGAGGACGCACATGGACGGGTCCCTCTCCATCGGGAGCTCGCCTGACGAGAACATGATCCACCCGCTCACCTCCCCCTCCTCCGATAACGACAACTACGGAGGACCCACCAAGCCCTTCCCCGTGCCCTCCAGCCAAGACAAAGACAACATGAACATCAGCGAGAAGTGTGTCAAAAGCTGGATGGAGGACTACGACTATGTACATCTCCAGGTAAATCTTCAAGAACCAGTCTAGCCACTTAAGTCCAAGTGTTGCGTTTAGACCATTCATTTTAACAGCCTTAGGTTCTGGTCCATTTAGGGTTATTGTGACTAGAGGTCACCAAAAGTCAGAAATGTTTCAAAACTGTACAAAGTGGTTTTAATTTATCGTCTGTTTCTGTGATAGTCATGAGTATATTTACACCTCAAATAGCCACCAAGTTAAAGATCATTTGTAATCCATCCATGTCTTTTGAAGAGTAGTTTCATTCCTGTAAAAGCATCGATTCCATTGACCTCATGTAGGAAGTTAAAGCCAGGCTGTGTGAGTACCTTTGAATGCCTCTCATCATCTGCTCCTCTTCCTCCACAGGGCAAAGAAGACTTTGAACGTCAGCAGAAGGAGCTGTTGGACAAAGAAAACATCATCAAACAGAGTCAGGTCCAGCTGGGCCAGGAGCAGGTGAGGCTCTTTCTCCTCTTCACAAGACCTTTGTGCACCGGATTGTGGCTGATCAGCTGTGCATATTTATATATTCATACCAGCAGATACACACAGCTGTTGACCTTTCAGCATCTGCAGCCATATGGCTTTACACAGAGAAAAATAACTAAACACACTTGGATTGCTGTAATATTTACTTCATTTCAAATACTTCAAATCATTGTAATTGACCGTTGCAACTAAAGGTTATTTGTATTATAAATAATATGCAATTTCTCTGTTAAGTGCTCATTTTAAACATACAAAAAGTGTTTTTAAAAGACATCACAACCTCACAGTGACTAAAGTGGTGTCTTTCAATTGCTTGTTTTATTTCACCAAGGATTACAACAAAAGAAATGTGTATCAAATCGTCGTTAGCCAGAAAAAATGTGGCATCTTTGCTTGAAAATTATAATTAATCAAATAATAACTAGAAGCGAGTTTCTATGTTTGTCTGTCCAATAGCGAGGGGTAGAGTTTTAATCTTAGATGCATTTCTGCAGAGCATGGCCTCATAGGACTTTCTGTGAAATATGCCGGTTTACATGGACTTTAAATATATATATCAATTTATACTTCTACTCCACTTTTTGGAGGCAAGGTACTTTTAATGTTACTAAATGTACAAAAACAGAATGTAAAATGGATCATTGTGGATTTTTGTTTTTTTTTATTCTTTTGCACACGAAATACATAAAGGATCATATATAATGCAGGAAGAGCGTTAGCATCCACCTAAAGAATATTAAAATTCACAATCCTTAAGAGAAATATGATAGAAAATATGAATTCAATAGAGATGGCAAACCAACAGAACAACACATAATAAAAACAATAACATGACATTAAAAGAAAAAGGAAATTTTAAGTAAAGTTGAAGAATTTTCATCGTAGCTCCTTTGCATCAGTAAACGATCTGAGTACTTCCTCCTCTGTACATGTTCACAATCTCAGACAATAATCTGGATCCTGTGTCCTTCACAGATCAATCAGTTCAAGAAGCTGGAGCAGGATGTGAGCAGACCCGTGGAGAACGACGTCACGCAGTGGATCTCACACTCGGACATGACCTCGGCCTCCCCCCCGGACTCTTCTTCCTCCTCCCTCCCCCCCCTCCCCCCACGTGTGCGTTCGGGACCGCCAGCTGCTGGCCTTCTACTCGGAGCAGTGCGAGCAGCACTTCGTGCCGCTGCTCAGCGCCGTGGACGCCTTCTTCGGCTGCGTGAGCGCCGGTCAGCCTCCCCGCATCTTCGTGGCGCACAGCAAGTTCGTCATCCTCAGCGCGCACAAACTCGTCTTCATCGGAGACACCCTGTCCAGGCAGGCGTCGGCGCCCGAGGTGGCCAACAGGGTGATGAACTCCAGTAACGTGCTGTGCGACTTGCTAAAGACGGTGGTGTCGGCGACCAAAACGGCCGCTCTGAACTACCCCAACACGGCCGCCATCCAGGAGATGGTGGACCGAGTCACCGACCTGTCGCATGACGCGCAGAAGTTCAAAGAACAGCTGATGCAACTGGCCAACTTGTGACTTTCAACCACTTAACAGACTTTGTGTACATTAATATTCTCATAAATATATATATTTACATTATATATATATATTGCTCTTCATCTTTACGTTTTGGATGTTGTAAATAAGTCTGTGTTCTGTAAATATTTGCTCTATTTTTGTGTAGATTTGTTTTATATAATGGTATGAATATATATATATATATGTAGATGCAGTATTGGTGTCTCCGCAGGATTATGTAGACGTTTTTCATAACATTCCTGTCGCATATTATGAAGCACCTTATGAGATGTTCTGTGTTTTTCATTTTCTGCCTGTAGTGTTGTTGATGTGTCTTCCTGCTGGTGTGACAGTAAATCTGCTTTTAAACCATGTTAATGTTGATGTGTCTGTCTGTGTGTCTGTGTGTGTGTGTGTGTGTGTGGAGCTCTCCACAAAGTAAAGACTTCTTAACCATGTGACTGTGTCTTCAATATCTCTGACAGAACAGATTATTTACAGTAAAAGAGAATTTAGCAAGAGAAGAATATTTCAGAGGAAGGGATTATTTATGGTTTACTCAGCGGGATGTCAGGAAAGGTCAAGGTCCTTTGGCCTTTCGTGATTTAAAGTGGACCTATCATGCTATATTTGAATAATATAGTGTAGGACCATACCTATATAAGGCATATTTATACTTTTTTTTTTTCAAAATACCAAACAGATCATGCATTTTAGCCATGCCTCATTTTGCTCAATTTGAAAATGTTTAGCTCTGTTTTTGCAAGGGCTGATTCTGTGAGAACAGCACCACCTACAGGCCTGGCATATGTACTACAGCGTCTCCAGCGCTTTCGAACGGCAATGGCCGTGGCTGTCTCCTCCTGATTGGTGGAGTTGGCCCAATAGCCGTAGCGCCACTGTTCAAATCTGGATCAGTTTTTATCAGATCCGTTGCAGCCCCTTTTTTAGAGATTTGGGTATGGAGGAAAATAGAGAGGGTTGTGTTTTCTGACACTTGGTGAGTTCCCTGGAACACCGGGGACACATATTCATGTGTAAAAGACGTACAAAAGTGCATTTTGCATGATAGGTCCCCTTTAAGATGTATTATTAAAGAACCTGCACCTTATATATTACTTTTCAGATGAAGCCACCAGGCGATACTAATGAAATATTAATGACTCTAATCAATAAAATATGTAACAGTGTGAACATCTTGTAAACACAATGAAGGATATCACTGGACACTGAAATCAAAACTAACAACTAAAGATCTACTTAAGCATAAATCATGGTTTTCATCATTGGGTAGTGGCTGCTTATTTGCCATGTATTACATTTAACACAGAAATATAAATGTAAAATATACAAGTATTGTTTTTTGGAGCTATCAATATCATTTCATGGGCTTCATCGGCAGACGGCTTTTTCTCAGTTTTCATATAAAGCCCTGTTGGAAGAAAATCTAGTAATTGGACCTTGAGATTTCTATTTCCAAGGTAAAGAACGAACTTTAATGCTTGTGGTCTTCACCAGCTTGCTGCCATTTGTTGGCCACAAGTTGTTGGTGGAACCATAACAATTACACATACAGGCATGTATGCTATGCTATGCTATGCTATGCTATGCTATGCTATGCTATGCTATGCTATGCTATATGTGAGCGTCAAAGTATTTCTTGTGAAAAGAAAATATTAATAATATTTATTTTTCCTCTGGAGCTTGGCATGAAACTATCTGTAGTAATGAAGACCATGAGATTCAGAAAGATTCAAACATAATGCATTTCTATTTGAACATTAAAGCTCCAGTTGTTGTTTTAGGCTCTTGCAAAAAAGTGAAACTTGGACCTTGAGTTAGCTTTTTAAGTTTGTATGATGGCAAGATTTCATAAACTGAATTTACAAGAACAGTAAATGTATCCAAAGCAAATCAAATGTTGCCGGTTTTAGGGGTTTTATGCAACTGTAGCAACCCAACGTCTTGTCAAACTCAATCACATCATGGTGGACGCCTGCGGGATGTTTTTGATTTCAAGTCAAATCTGATCAGGGTAAGCTGTACCCAATAATCTTAAAGGTCCCATGTCATGCTTTTCCGGTTATTACCCGTCCCCTTGTGTGTTATGAAGGTTTTTCTGCATGTAAACGGTCTGCAGAGTCACAAACCCTCAAAGTACACCCTGTAGCGAGTAAAACTCTAACACAGAAAAGACCTGTCTATGCTGCCCAGAACGCCTCGTTGGAGATTTCTCTTTTTCTTCCTGGGTACAGTGACGTGACCATAGACCTCAACAATGGAATTATGATCAGTAGAAATGGCCATGACATGGGACCTTTAAGAAAGGGGTCCGGCTAAGATGGCTGCTGGATGATGTGCCTCTGCCAAATAATTCTTCACGTTGTTTAAGAACATTAGATATGACACATGGAGAATAATGAGGTATGTTCCCTGGACGGTGGGAAACATGTTTTTTCCAATCAGCTGCAAAGCATTTTCTCTGGTTCAAAGTGTAGTGAATTGATCAAATGTTCAGACACTGCCTCTTGGGAACATTTGAGTTTGAGGCCTGATGTGTGTGTACAGTAACTGGCTATAGGATATAACTCCATGCAGCCTTTGTGTTCACCTGCCCCTCTTTTATTATAAGCCGAGTGAAATATAGTCTCTGCCTGTGGAGAAGAAGCTGCTTTATAGATAGATGGGGGAGTAAAGAGATGACTGCAGTGAGGCTTCAGCTCCCAATCACAAAACCTCATTAAAAATCCTTCGGGCTCACAAAAGGCTGACACTTACAAGCAATCCAACTGCTTTTATTATTCGCTGCATCCCACTCGGAGCTCTCCGGGGAGATGAGGAAGAAAGGAATTTGCGATGACTTTAGAAAGGGTTCCCATTTAACAAACTGCACACAGACACGGTAAATCAGGAGACGTCAGGCCCATTTTTACAAGTCTGTTTTTGACATTCCCTGCCAACAGAGGAGAAACTACAGAAGCAGTGAAGTTTAGAAAAGTTTTAAAGCTGGCTTACTGTATGGCAAATATTGAATTCAGTTAGAGTGCACCTTATACATGAATAATCTGCAAAAGGCCTTAAACATGGACACTGAGGCCATTGATCAAAAGCCTTGTTTCCTATCTTCTTTTAATTGATTGTTCATGCTTTAAACTCAACTCTGACCTGTTTTTCTATGTCTATACTTAATATAGCTATCTACTCCCTCTGTCGGAAACCAGAGCCCAGTCTGCTCTGATTGGTTAGCCTATTATTAGCAAATTATAAGCACTAGTTTTGTAGTTGAGGATGCTTCCTTGATGATCTTTTTGAGAAAACACATAGAAACTTGTGTAATATTTAGGCTGATATTTCATCAAAAGATCATGTGACTAGAGTCAACAGTTATAGACAAATGTGCTTTTTTGACTACATTTATTTAGCTTTACTAATTTCTTCGCAAATATAGACTAAACTAATAAAGTACCATATTGTGGTGACCACTATTTAACTAGGGTACATAATTCACGCATGGAACTACGGGTTGGGGGTATTGTTTCCGCCCGGACATATATGTTGACGGTACCTCCGGGGTACCTACAGGGTGTTTCTCAATCGCGAGTATGCTTGCTTGGTAGCACATGTCTGCCGAGCATCTTGCTTCAGAAGCGAGTCAAGAATACTTCCTGACATTCGGAAAACAAAGAGAGGAACACGCTAGCAAGTGTGCAGGTGTGCGTCATATGAGAGGCCCCGCCTTACATCTTCCGCCACAGATTTGGGGAAATTGGTCCGTGCGCAAAGCATTGTGGGGATTTTAAGACCGCGAAGTCTACTCATGTGCACACTTGATATTTCTCCAAACGGAGTACGCCGGGCTCGGTAGATTTCCAAGTATACTGGAGATTGGAACAGTACTTCGGCGGCACTCGATGACGTAGTATGCTTGAAATAGTGGCTCTGAAGCAGCTTTACTCGCGATTGAGAAACACCCACAGTGTGTGTGTCCCTTTCACTTTCTCTTCTCCTCTTTCCTGCAACCCGACAGCACGTCGATTTCTGCTCCCCAATAAAGAGAGATTTGCACCTTCGATGCACCGCCTCCGTCTCCCTTCTCTCGGCACTACATTGGTGACCCTGACATAAGTCTCGCGAAGGTTCCGAGACTGAACCGAACACGGCAAAAAAACTCTTGTTTTTTCTCGAAATGCCGGGGATTTTTGGAGACCTCCGTAACTGCCACGTGCGCTCGGACTGTGGCTCGGTGCGCCCCACGGAATGGACGCGGACGACGCTCGCCATTTCCACGGCTTTTCGGCTCTGGGGGACGGCAAGCCTTCCATGGGGCCGGTACGCGACCGTGCCGGGTTGGTTCGGGACATGCGGCTGCATGTCCGGCCAGCGACTAACGGCCGCCGAGATCAGCTAGCCACGACTGCTGACGGCTAGCAGCTGGCAACAGCTAACAACGGCTAGCCACAGCAGCTAGCGGCTGACATCCGACTGTTTTTTATTTTTATTTTTGGTTTTTTGTGGTGCCGGAGAGGAGGTTCGATCAAGTCTGGTCGGCCTCGCGTGGATCCTCTCGCTATTTCGCCCACCTGTTTTTGTTCGTGGACGGGACGACCATTTTTGAGCTTTTTCTGGTGCTTGAGAGGAGGTTTGGCCTCGTGTGGACCCTCTCGCTTTATCACCACCTCGACGGCGGTTTCGGTCGTCACACAGTGGCGCGCTTCTGGACCCCGTCTCGCCTCTTCCCTCGCCTCGGCGGTTCCGGACGTCGCCCATGCCTTCATCGGCCCGTGGGTGGCGCGCTTCGGGACCCTGCCTGGCCTCACCTCTAACCGCGGCTCACGGTTCGCCTCGACGGCGCCCCGTCTGGCCTCTCCCCTGTCCACGGCTCCTTCCTCCTGAGGACTTCGTGCCCGCCGCCGCTGTGCCTTCGCCTGCGGCTGGGCAGCGCTCCTCCCTGATGGGGACCTCCGGGTTTTTCGCGCTCGTCCCCACGTCTCGACACAGCGACCCTGCTTTCTGCGGCCCCCTGACGTCGGCCCGTTCCGGCCCGCCACCCGCCCTCCGGTGGGAATGCCCTCGCCTTCGTTGGGGCCCCTACCCTCTCCTGCGGCCCCCTGTCGACGGCCCGTTCCATGGCCCGCCCTCCTCGGCCCCTGTGGTGCTTCCTCCCGGACGCGAGGATTGTGTCCATGGTTGAATTCTGGGGGGGCTTGTGTGGTGACCACTATTTAACTAGGGTACATAATTCACGCATGGAACTACGGGTTGGGGGTATTGTTTCCGCCCGGACATATATGTTGACGGTACCTCCGGGGTACCTACAGTGTGTGTGTCCCTTTCACTTTCTCTTCTCCTCTTTCCTGCAACCCGACAGCACGTCGATTTCTGCTCCCCAATAAAGAGAGATTTGCACCTTCGATGCACCGCCTCCGTCTCCCTTCTCTCGGCACTACAATATACTGTATTAGGATTAGCTAGCAAGCAGTAAAATTAAACCCACCTTTACCAGGTGCAACAGCATTTAGTCAATAATTGTAATCCAGATATCTAATCCTTTTTTTCTCAAATGGATCATCCTGCATCATGGATACTTTTACTTTTTTTAGGCTAGGCCTACTTAAAATATATTTTTGATATATATTAGTATTCGCAGGACATTTACTTCCAAAAGGGAAGGGAATCGATCTTCCACCACAGCATGAGGACATATTGTGGCTCTGAAGTGAGAAAAACAGCTTTTAGCTGATTAATGCTTCGACCTGTGGATGGATTGAATCAATGAGTTATTTTAGTCCCGGCAGCTGTAATAGATGCACTCAGACCAGGAGAACACTCAGTCCCTCTGCTCCTGTGTCTTCTGTCACCAGGGGCAGTGTGCCAAGCATCTCATAAATTACTGTCTTTGCTTCGCCACAATTCAACAACTACGTAAGGTGCTGCAGAGACAGAGCTAAAGCTGCATTTTGCTGAATCCCCTGAGCAGCTGTCTCCACCGCGCTCCCCGATGAGATACCGTCTAGTCAGGACGTGAAACAGCTAACAGGTGTTGGGACTGCTGAGATGGAAATTTAGCAGTGACATAAAGCAGGGGAACAGTCAGCTGCTCACCTGTCTGCCAGTGAACAAACAGGGAGAGGTCATGGAGGAGATAATGTGTAGTATCTGCAGCCGACAGCAGGAGCAGAGCTGGACTGTTTACACAGAGGAGAGAGTTGGAGGAGAGAGGATGTCATTTCCTTGGTTCACCACAATCATTTCCTGTAAAGTATTTGCAGGCTCTGAAATTACAGCTTCGTAGCTCGGCCTCTTTTTTTCTGAAAAGCTACCCCAGCTGCAGGCAGAAAAGTACTGTGAGGGAGAGGGGCATCATTAGGATGAATAAAAGTACCAGTGAAGGTTCGCCTCAAAGTCAATTTACTGTAAGGGCGGCTTCTTAATGTCCTGCATGTGTTTCCAGGAGATGATGGATGCAGGGGATGCTCAACTTCTGAGTCATACCACAGCGATACGCCTCAGAGCTGGCAGTCATGGATGAAGTACAACAGTAGCACTACAGTGCATACATACCGTTACAAGTAAGAGCCATGCGTTCAGAATTACTCAATTACAAATCATACAAATATCACCATACAAATCAGTGGCGGAATGTACATTTACTCAACTACTGTACCTAACTATAATTTGTAGGTATGGCTACTTTTAGTTTGAATATTCCAGTTTCTGATACTTTATATTTCCAATTCACTACAATACAGAGGCATATATTATATGTTTTAATCCACACATTTATTTGACAATGTTGGTTTATAATACAAAATATGAATAATCTGATAAAAATCATGATATATATGCTATATTTATTCCAAAGGTGAAGTATTTTTTGAATGCTCAAACTTTATGCACATTTTAAATGCTTTACTTGTATTTGTAACAGGATTTCTACACTGGTATTTCCACTTTTACTTAAAGAGGCCCTATTAGGCTTTGGGGGTTTTTCCCTTCAATCTAGTGTTGTATAGGTTTATGTGCATGTAAATGGTCTGAAATCCCAAAGTGTCTCTCCCACACACTCCCCCCCCCCCCTGCCTGAAACGCCTCCATTGTAGTCCTTTGTTCACTTCGTAATATAATGACATCACTATGTAACACGCGCCCTTCTATTGGCTAGACACATTGTACATGATAGGCTAAAGGGCGGGACATTTCTAAGCAATTGACAAATCACAACAGAGTCAGCCAGCTAACCAATCAGAGCAGACTGGGCTCTGGTTTCAGACAGAGGGTGAAAAGAGGTGCTGCAGCACAGGCAGTATGAGGAAAATAAAGAGCTTTTTGAACATGAAAGCATGTCCAAGATGAACAAAATACAAACGTGATCCTAAAAATGAGCATGATAGGGCCCTTTATAAAGACCTGAGTACTTCATGGAACTCATCATGAAGATTTGCCTGTATCTGAATGAAGTATTATGGATTAGATGTATGCATATATATTAATGCATTCATTTAAATGTTGCAGCTGGTAAACTAAATTAAGTAATATATAAGGTGCAGGTTCTTTAATAATACATCTTAAAGGGGACCTATCATGCAAAATGCACTTTTGTACGTCTTTTATATGTGTCCCCCGGTGTTCCAGGGAACTCACCAAGTGTCAGAAAACACAACCCTCTCTATTTTCCTCCATACCCAAATCTCTAAAAAAGGGGCTGCAACGGATCTGATAAAAACTGATCCAGATTTGAACACTGTCCTGACGTCAGGAAAGTGGCGCTACGGCTATTGGGCCAACTCTCCACCTATCAGGGGAATGTGGGGTTGGGCCACGGCCGGCCATTGCCGCTCAAAAGCGCTGGAGACGCTGTAGTACATATGCCAGGCCTGTAAGTGGCGCTGTAGTCGGCCACAAAAGCAGCGAAGAAGACTTCCCGCGCATGGTTGCCATGGTTACCCTTCTGTTTATTCTCCGCTGTGGCTTTTTTTTCTCCCTCCCCGAGGCAAGCGTTTGCTCCTGCTGCTTTAATTCAATGCAATCCCTCCCCGTCGAGGCAAGCACTGTAATTCTCTCCGGTTAGTCCACCAGCAGATGACAAACACCCACCTCTCCGCCTCTTCCAAGGAACGAGGGGACCGTGTGGCAGAGTTTCAGTTAGGTTTTCTTTCGCCGGTCAAGATGTCCGTTAAAGTTGAAATCTTCCGGACAAAATTTGAAAAGTGCCGGTCAAAGGTCTTCTTTGTTATTTATTGAGCTTTAAAACAAATGAATAACGACTCTATATAATAATATAATAAAACACGGAGGACGGAGATCTGCTCCCTCTTCTGACAGCCCAGCAGCTGTTCAGAGCACGCTCCCCTCTCCTGCAGGGGGGCGTGGTCAGCTGCAGCTCACAGAATCAGCCCCCTGCAAAAACAGTGCTGGAAAGAGCAAATGGAGCGAAATGAGGCATGGCTAAAATGCAGGATCTGTTTGGTATTTTGAAAAAAAAACTATATTTATATACTTTATATAGGTATGGCCCTACTGGCCCTATATTGTTCAAATATAGCATGATAGGTGTCCTTTAAATCATTTTTTATCTATCTACAGATGTCAGATAACGTTAATAGAGTTAATAGTACAATAATTCCCTCTGAAATGTAGCAGAAATTGCAAACCCTAAAGTAAAGTGAGCACATAAAACTTAATAAAGTAAATGTATTTAGCTACTTCCCATCACCTCCTTTTTTAGTTCCTCAACCTAAATATAAAGTTAAGACTGCAGATAGAGGATAAGTATGTTGTTGCAGCCTTGGGTAAAATAATCATTTGAGTTTTGGAGGAGCTAACTGAGAAAAGACACAAGCTCTGGGGAAATTCAATATATTTGAACTTTTAAAGAGTGTCAGTTTTGACAATGGAATCCTTTGGGCCTCACTGTGCTGCATGTTTGCCGCCACAATAATTGCATCCCTGCGTTGTATTATGCTCAAGCACTTTAGGAATACTAATGACCCCCGGGGCTGAAATGGATTAAGCTTAGTCAAAGACTAAAATGCTCTTTTAAAGCTAGACTGACTCAAATGACATTATGCATATAGTAGATGAATTCACTGCATTGACTCCAGGGGCAGTCATTAATGGTAATCCAGCCACAGCTTAAAGGGTGCAGAGACAACAAGAAGAGGAGAAGGTGCTTGATATGTTTTATCATCCATTTCTGTCTTCAAAACTAAGAAAGGTCAAATTAACTGTTTATTCAAATCTAGTTTTAAGTTTGAAACCATCCTCAAACAAGTGTCAAAGTGATTAAAATCCAAGTGATGGATTTTATTCTCTATGTAGATGGATTTTATCTCACAAATAGCAACTAAATACATGTAACACAGCAATGTATTTAAATTACCAAATTAATGAAAAATACCATTAAATTAAAGTCATTCATTCCAAGGGGTTTAAGCCAGATATATTATTTTCGCTTAAACGCTTTATGTAGAATACAAAATGATATATATATGTTGATTATCTTTATTTGGCACTGGTGATGTGAGGGTTAAACTGCCTGGTTTAGATTGATGTCTTTCGGGATTGTATAGCTTTATTGCCCAATTTACACATTTGTGAGATAAGTTTTTAAAGTAAGTCTCATTATATCACTTAATTTGTAACATATTAGATTTAGTAAGTAACCTCACTGCCAATAGTGAATCGACTGTATTATGTAGCATGTTGCTCATGTAAGTGTTCCCCTTGAGGCTGTGACAGTTTGTCTGTTTTCTATCTGTGCCACACTGCCATCTGCTGGCAGGACAGCTGAACATACTGCTGGAGCTGGGAGACTTCACAGAGCTGGGAGACGGTGGGAGAGCTGTAGCTCAAATGAAAGTCCTCCAGGATAATACAAATCAGATGTTTATTTTATTTTACAAAAGTGGTCCAAGTCTGCCTGGAGAACAATGTCTTAAAAAAACAACGCTGTTTTGTGCTCCTTCTGATTGGAACAAGTTACCTGTAAATATCCCTCTTTGGTTTAGTATTTTTGTTAAACATATTGTGTCTTTTATTATTCAATATTGTTTCTTATTTTTTGCTTGCTTTTCTTTTTCTTTTCTCTTACTTTGTTATGCAAATTCAATGTTAAACATGTGAAAACCTGGTGAAAACCTAACCAATGACAGATTTATATTATTCAGACCATCTCAAATTTATTGATTTCATTAGACTGCACCTTTGGCACAGATTACATTCTCTTATATGATGAAATACAAGTTTTGCTCACCTGGATCTGGAGATTGTTCTGCCATTCTCCTGTGCGGATCCTCTTGAGCTCAGTCAGGTTGGATGGGGCTCGGCAAAGGCCGGACATTTTCAAATCTGTACAGCAATCTTTAGCTGGGTTCACGTTATGGCGACTTGTCCCTTTGTCATGAGCCGTGCCTGGTATCCTCCTGACAAGTTGCTTGGAAAGGAGGCCAAACAATCCAATCTCACCTCTTAGCAAAATCATCTTCAAATTAAGAGATTCCTTAAGTGGATTATTTCAAACTCCAAGAATACTTTCATTAGTCTCTAGCTGAGGATTTGTCAGTGATGGTTATCCTTCTGTAAGTGATCCCCAGTCTAGACAAGCAGTCATCTCAAGGAAGATTCCTTATAACTAAGAATATCTTAGTTGTTACAAAGGCTGCTGTTCTTTTTGGGATCTTCCCCAGAGCTCTGCCTCCACAAAATGAAGCCTCTGAGCGTTACAGGCAGCTGGTTTGAGGCCTTTATATAAACAGATGTGTGTCTTTACCAATCAGTGAGGACTCCAGTCAGGGTGGCTGGCTGCTAAGGAAAGGTGCTTCAATTCTTCCTATCTGACCTCGCTCATCATAGGGACCCTCCTTTACCAAAGGAAAGGGGATAATGGTATATCACAAATCCTTGTAAGGTGCATAGAAAAAAAAGAAATTAGCATATATAGCTAACTAGCTAGATTCTCTGAGCAATTGTTGTTTTCCATCAAATTATTGGACCACAAATCATGTTTCCTCATTTTTCGATTTGTGGTAATGAGTCCAGATTCATGAAGGGAGAAACTAAATATTATATAATGCTAACATTAAGCTAACTATTTAAATTGTCTCTGATTAATCTGCCGATATTATTCTAGATTTATCGAATGATCATTTGGTCTCTTAAAGGTGGGGTAGGTAATTTTGGAGAAACCAGCTCGAGATCGCTAGAATTTGAAAATACACAGCTGGAAAAAATCTGCCACTTCCTTACAGAGCCCCTCCTCCAACACACACGAACGCGCACATGACCAATGAGGGCACGAGATAAGTTTGTGCACAGATGGAAGGCTGACGGGCAGGTAGGCCATCCAGTTATTTTAGCCGGGCTAAAATGATTGGTCGTGCTTTTTACAGTATTACGGCTTCCACAGATGAAATGTTATGTATTTATTGTCAAAGCACTATTGTCAAATTACATACCCCACCTTTAATGTGAGAAAATAATGAATAATACCCATCCAAGTTCATCAAGTCAAAAGGGCTGTCTTGTTTTGTCAGTACAAAACAAAGAGATGTTTAATTTAATAGAATATTAAACAGAGAAAAACAGACAACCCTTCTTACTTTTTCTGACATTTTTGATGAGAAAATAACCTTAATGATTGATCAGGTATTAATATAGCTGGAGGAATACATTTTTGTTCAACTTAATCGTCATCTTTCTACAGTTAGAAGTAATTTGTATGTTTACAGACTATATAAAAAAAAAAAGGTACCATAAATCAAATGTCCATACAAACAGTCCAACAAACAGGTCAGTGCTCATGGCATTGTTTATTTGAAACTACTGCTCCACTGAAGAAGAAAATGAATCACTGCTGATCAAAAGGTGCAAGAGTTACATGAGTTTAACCTGGAGGGAGAATATCACACAGATATTGGTTAGGTCAGCTCTGATTTCTAATGGATTCAAACCGGTCAGCTATACAAAAAGGAGGTCATGTGACGAACAGTGGATGCCATCTAAACGGCCACATGTGCAGCCGAGGCACAGGGAACAGGAGAGGAAGCCTCGCTGCTCCGACTGATAAAGTAACAACGTTGATTCTCAACACTTAGATTGCCTTCAAATCTTCTCCTGACTCTTCACGTATAAATCTATTTATTTTTAAAGAACGAGGAGTTGCAAGCTCACATTTTACACAACAAGTTATTTGTTATCTTCATCTTGGAGGCGTTGGGCCTTATCTACTGACAGTTTCTATGTTTGTCCATTAAACGCAGAGCACACTGCAAGAAACAACAAAACAACAGCAGACACATTCCTCTCATTGCACTTCTTCAAAGAAAAGAAAATCGTCAGTTGTACAAATCACCCTCGGGTTATCTTCAGTTGGTGAAATGATGCAGACAAGCTCATTTTTAACCGCCTACTTTTTTCAAAGTAAGACTTTTTTTTCTAAAACAAGATTAAAACATGTAGATTAAAATGAGCACATCTCTTGGTGTCCTCTGATACTTCACATGGGTGGCAGGAAGCAGCGTGGCCGTCACTATTGCAGGATAAGAGGAGGAGCGTGAGGTGAGCCCCAGAACATAATTACCCAGAATGAACACGCAGAAATGGACAGTAATGGCTTTTCCCTTTGAAACCAGGAGATCTGCCTGGTCAGTTTAAAGTGTCTTGGTGGAGAGGAGGGCTGAATGTCCTCGCCTCTGACGATCACACATGGCGGTTCAGAGTGAGGGGTGGTGAGTGAGGGAAACAGTGGCAGTGTGGAGGATCTTATGAAGTGTTTTCTGTGAAGGCGACTCTTTGGCGTGCGCTCCGGGGTCTACTCCTCGTCGGGGCGCTGGCTGTCCGCTCGCTCTTGGGTTCGGACGGCTGCGTTTCCACCTGCGGGCTGCTGGCGTCTCCCAGAAGCTCGCGCAGGAACTTGAACTTGGACAGGAAGAGCTGCCAGACTACATACCAACCTGAGGGGCAAACAGACAGGGGGAGAGGATGTTTACTGGCATATAAAAGGCAGTCTTAAAACCACAGGTGAACCTCATGTAGTAACATTACACTGAGTCACAGAGGAAAGTGTACACAAAGAAATGTACACAGACTTTGCCAATAAAGCCGAATATTTGGTAGCACTTTACAATAAGACTACCCTTATAAAGGGTTTACGAATAGTTTGTAATTCATTTATTAATTAAGTTGTGAACACTTTATAAATCATTAATAAGCTTTTATAAGACATGAGATAAACAGGGCACCTGTGACCGGTTGCTTGCCAAATAGTGAGCCCATATTTATCTGTACTGCTAAGCCTTATATTGGCTACTTAGCTTACTTTGTCTTCTTCATCAGCCAGCATCCTTGGTATCTGTTGTCCACTGACTTGATTCTCGCTAAGTAGCCAATATAAGGTTTAGTCATCTTGCCAAATAGTGAGCCTGTGTTGATGTATGAAAACTATGTTAGAACTGGTTTATAAATGGTTCTTAATGATTAATAAAGTGTTTACAACCTAATTCATAACCTAATTATAAACCCTTTATAAGGGTAGTCTTATTCTAAAGTGGTAACGAATATTTTTAAACCAATCCAAAAAAAAGATGGTGGCCAGAAATTACATCTCTTCCAAGATGTGTACAACATGAACCAACATTTAAAAGTATTATTTGACACAATATTTTTCAATTTTTATTGTTTCATATTCTTAAAATTAATAGTATGTTTATTTTTTATTTTTTTAAAGGCAACAGACTAGATAGAGCTGGTAAATGGGCTATTTTGCAAAAAGAAATTTCAATATCGTATTTACTTTTCATCAAGATGGACAGAAGGGCAGCTGTGGAAAATAACCACGTGTATTTATTTAAGTACTGTACTAAAAAAAGTGTCTTTCTTTAAAGTTCTTCTCAGATCCATGTTTTAAATACAACTGAATTATAATATTATGGTTTTAAACAAAGCAAAGAAGTGGTTGAATTTAGCTCCGACTAGTGCTGGGCGGTAAACCGTTTCATACCGAATACTTTATATATATGAACTTTATATCGTATGATATGAATTTTTCATATACCCCAATACCGTTGCGGTGTTACAAAATGTGTAAAGTCTGAGATGTCTCGGGGCTCAACAAGCTTTGGCAAAGCCTTAATGTAGCCTCGCTAGCCTGTACATAATGTTCAGCTAGAGCGCTTTATGGTGTTCATATTGTAGCCATTTTGAGTATTAAATGTGTTAAACGGTTGATAAAGTCTCTATAGTTACTTGCACTAGTTTTATTTGTTTACTTGAGTACTGTCAGTGTAGTGAAGCAAGGTTTATCAAGTTGCACTTTTTATTCTGAACCTAAGTTTGGAGGTCAATCATAAAGAAGTATTGAAAAGCGTATTTTCAAACAGTTCTTTTGTTGCAAGTTGCTATGTGGTACGCAAAGTTAGCACAATAAAATGGTTTACATATTGCAGTTGTTCCATGCATTCTGATCCCTTCACCACATAAGACTCATAAGGGCCACCATTGATCATTTGTTTTGAGTGGGGCCAAAACGTATACATGTAAATAGATTTCCAATCATTGAAAAATAAATGAATATTGTGATATAACGTGATAATTTAGAAAAAAAACGAGATATGAGTTGTTTGTCATACCGCACAGCCCTAGCTCCAACTACAACATATTAAAAAACATCAATAATAATAATAACAATATCAAAAATATATATTTAACAAACACCAACAGGGCCATTCTGCATAAAATCTATTTTTACTTGATTGATAATACTTCTGTAGTTACACTTAAGTAATATTTTTTAAATGTATTACATTTACTCATATTTCTATTTTAATTGTGTCGTGTTGGTACTTTACTCGAGTAGATCATTTGTATACTTCTTCTACCATGGCAAAGGATTCTTTTGGGACTCTGGAAATACTTTCAAAACTATTGTTCGTTTTTTTTAAATATGGCAGGGTATTTATCTTTCAAGAAAACAGCTGCTTAGCCCTGGATCTGTAGTTACAGTTAAGAGACATAAACTGATCAGGTGGAGGAAGAGGAGGAGATAGAAAAACAGACTCTGCTGGAGGCCATAGAGGAGCAGCAGGGTTATGTTGTGACTTCAGCTCTGCTCGTGATAAAAATAGAAACGCCGTACTGAAATCGAAACGTGCCAGACATGTAATACACCCTGACCTGTCATACAAGACAACTTAACATAAATAGTTAGACATTAGGGCAGAAAATGTTCCAATATTCCTTAAGGAGATCAGCCAATGCGTAATCCGCTCCTGCAGCCTTATTGGGGCAGCGTGTCTTTGTTACCCGTCTTATTATGACACATTAACGATACATCCAGACAGTAATATCTCACAGCAGCAGGACGGATATCTACCATTCAAGCTGCATTTTAAAAAGCTCCACCTCCTTTTATCCGTGTTTCATTTTAACTAAGAAGCCCCAACAATACCTTACCATGTGTATATCAAGAACATGATAGGACCCTAACTCATATCCTTATGAGTTAGCAGCTTTGTGCCCTCACTATCTATCAAAAACAAAGCTGTTTTGTTACAGATACATAAGGTACAGTATGGCTCAGAAAGTGAGCTTGTTATGTAAGTAACTGATCAAGGTTATTTCCTTTAAACTCACCAAACAGCATGAAGAGCAGCGCACACACCAGTGTGGCCACAATGACCAGCAGTGTGAGCCCGACACTCTGCCACATCTTAGCGGACACTGGGTAACAACACCAGCATAAGGAGGGGTCTGTCTGCGGTGTGTTTTCTGCCCCACACCGCACACTAAAACACGCAGCTAGCTAGCTCTGTTAGCCGCCTGGCAGCAGAGTTAGTTAGCTGTGGAGAAAAACAAACAGCAGCACATCGCACAGCAGCTTGTAGCGTCTGTCTGGCTAGCTAGTTAGCTCGCTGGTTGTCAAACGGAGCCACTTTAGTTTAAAAAAACAGATTTTAGCATTAGCTAACGTTAGCTGGTCACAGCAGGGTTTAGTCCTTCTTCTGTGTGCTACATCACTGCAACATGTGTTGTTATTATCACAGACAGAGACAGTGCAGCAGCTACAGTAACTTGGCTAAGAAGACAACAAAATAAACGTCATGAAATTGATTCACACTGCGCATGTGCAAGATCTATTTGACTTCTGGGTAGTGAAGTTCTTATTTTTCTTCTTCTTCTTCTTCTTCTTCTTCTTCTTCTAGAACCTTTTTGTATTAATCTTGAACCAGAGTAAAATGAGAGGTCAAATTATTTATTTGGTAAAAAAACTAGAAAAAACATTTCACAAGAAAAACCACAGCTCAGCTATTTAAAATAATAATTGTATACTATTAGAAAAGCACACTTTAGCAGTCTAAACATACTAATGGACCACAAAACATGTTATTCAAACACTATATGACAGTTATAAACTTTTCTGGTGTCAAGAAGATAAAAGAAAACCTGTTGTGGTCAGATAAAGAAAATTACTTCACAAAAGAAACTAACAAAGCAAGGTTGGACCAAAATCATCAGTTAAAATCAAATATACATTATTCTATCTCAAACTTAAACATTGTGGATAAAGAAGAACAATCTTTATACTTAAGTTTCCTTCTTTTAGAGTGAAATTTGAAAGCACTACTGCATTGTATTTGCATATCCAGCAGGAGGAGTCATCATCAAACGCCTGTAACCCGGTGATTTGTTTTCAAGTGTCAGTATGTTTTGTAGTTGGAGGTATTCTTATATTCTGACACAACATCATATTTCCCACAAATGTTCTCATCAAGTCAGCTCCCACCTTTGCTTGGTTTCTCTTACAACATTTAAACAGTATGTAAATGAAGCTTTGAGGTAAATATAGAAGTACAAAAGTATCTTGTGAAAAGATTAAATAAGATTAGATTCAAAAATATGTAATCAAATGTATTGATGTAACGCTATCAGGTGGGAGAAGTACTTAAACGTGTAAATATGTAAAAGTTTAAAATACCCAATTACAAGTAAAGTCTTGATTTAATAATGTTCCAAAAGTATCTCAAAAGTGATCCTAAAACCAGTACCACATTGTGAATGCAAATGAAGTGTTTTCAGCCTGTCACTCACCCTCATTCCTCATTCTGACATTGAGGAACAGCACTTCATGTCTTGACTTGCAGTGGAGCACATCCCTGCATGTACGCCAGCATGAGTATTTGCATATTCTGCTGAGGCACGGTGAGTACATGAGTCACTCTTCAAGACTTCATTTTAAACACCTGTAAGAAGAACACTGGGTATAACTAAAGTATGTGGATCCAGCCCAGGAATCTGAAAGCCTTAGGAGCCTTCTCTCTGAATGGGTTTAACGACCAGATTTTTTAATTAAGGATTTGGATTGAATTTGAATAAAACATAACATGAGACTGAAATGTTTAGCCAACAGCTTTACCACTGAGTTTTATTTTGAATGCACATTAGAGGGAGGTTAAAGCTGTACAGAGAGAATAAAACAACACAATACAACGTTTATATAATACAGTATAACATATTTAGAATTAGAAAGGAAATGAATAAATGAAAATGTTCAGCATAATAATAATAATAATATTAATCATAATAACAAGGCCTTGCATTTTAAAAACAATTGTTAACAGTGCTTGTAATTATTAATTAATTCATTAAATAATGATATTTTTAGTCTGGATTTAAAATCAGCAATATTTGGAGTAATTGATTTTGTAGCTCTGTAATTGTTGGACAAGTAGATCATTAATTTGTTTCTAAAAAATCTTGCTACATCTGCCTAAAAGGTCAATATGTTCACAGTTTTCTGCTGCTACTTATCTTTCCTTTGAATATGTCTTGGATTCTTATTTCATTTACGTGTGCTTGACACTTGATTCATACTGTTTTACTTTTGTCTAGCCGCGGTATTGCCTCTTTGCTGGACAAAAAGAGAAATCTTGAATCTGAATTTGGATTCTGCAGACAATATGGGACTAGAAAAGTGTGTTATCTCCCATTCAGTCTATGCTAATGGCCTATATAAGAACAGAAAGCACTGGCCTGGTTTCAAAGAAGGTTTCTGCTGATCTTATCTGATGCAACAAAATGTTCCACACAGTTCAGCTGGAACGTCAATCAGATATAACATAAACACGCGGTTTGCCCTCTTCCTGTGAAAGAAGTTCATTTTCGTCTTTTCAACTATAAAATGCATGTGATAGTATTTGAACATTTTCCTCTGAAATACAGTGCTGTAGAAGTGCAATTACCTCAAAATAGATTGTTCTTGCATCCTTTCGCAGGCCTACACAATCTTATATTTTTCTTTAAAATGTATAAGTGCATGTTTATGTGGCCCTCTGCCCAGATTTTCATTAGTAATTATTTTCTTGCTACTTTTTGCTTTAGTGACCTATGCGCACACATATTAAATGTATATATTTCCTCATTACACATCTTCACTTATGCATGCAGATGTGCCTAAATGTGAGTAGGTTATATCAAATTTCAGCACAAGCAAGTACCGTCAGAGTATATTTATGTAAAACCGTTTCCGTGATTGAATCATAAATCTCACTTAAATGTTGTTCTTCTTTCCCTTTCCTCCAGCAGCTTGTTTGTCGGTTAAGCGGCCCGTGGCTAAACCTCCCTGTGTAACAATAAATGAAGCAAACACTTGTTGAAATTCAACACCTGTCAGACCAACACAGCATGTGGTAACTGTGAATGAGATCATGGATGATGTTTTTTATGTTATCTGATCATTGTGTACTCTTGAAAATAAATTTGACCTTAATTGGACCTTAAGGTGGTTTAATGTCACAGAACAAGTTTTGACATGTCAGCGTTCCCCATAAAAAAATGTTAAACTCAAACCGCTGATGACCTTTTGAATTTATGCGTTTTAGCTGCATAGAAGAGATGTTCTTACAGACCTCAGCGCTGTGCAAAGACAACAAACATGTTTTGCATATACATATTTCTCCTCAGAGCACATACATTTGCTGTGCTTCAATGTAATATGAGGTATTTGTTCATAATTCTGTGTAAAACGTCAAATACATTTAAGTGCAAACAGGACGACCCAGACGTCATGGTGGTGACCTGTCAATCAAATGGTAGCCACGTCCTAAAAGGTGCCCTGCTTTATCGTCTAGTTTCACTTTAATTGGGGCTATGGCTTACAAAGTTAATATCAAGGTGTATTAAAAAAGACTTGAGAATAGAAAGTGAGACGACGAACTTATTATAATAAAAATAATATGAACTGAGGTAATAAATGAAGGGAGGTGTAGGGTCATGTTCTCATTTACCAATATACAATCAGACTTGTTTTCACCCCCAGTGAAAGAAAGCACATTTTAGACACTTCCCAATTGGCTTCACTTTTTAGAACCATAGGTTGCTGTAAAGCACAACACAACTGAATCTCCAACAAAACTGTCTGAGTCACGTTGCAATCTGGGAAATGTAAGCAAAAGCAATTCAACAAAGTATATACAATTACTGATAAACCTGCACAAACAAACTTGATGAATTACAAAACCCAAATACTCAAGATTTAATGGACCTAGTATTCTAAACACATTTGGTCATTGTCTACTATGATGACACCAATACATTTCTAATAATTCATTACCATTTAATCACATATTTGTTGCTTTACCTGGTTTTATATCTTCTTTCGTAATAGGATAAAAGATGTTACCCTGGGCTTTATGCTACTGTCCCAATTATCTAAAAGTTAATCTTTTAATGAGGAGATTTGTTTTGCTGCACATAAAACGCTTCTGGTGAAAAAGAAACATGTCCAAGTAGTTTTGGCAAAGTTAGAGTCAAAGTTGAAGGGTGTGATGAACAGGTTTTCTTGTATACACACACACACACACACACACACACACACACACACACACACACACACACACACACACACACACACACACACACACACACACACACACACACACACACACACACACACCACACACACACACACACACACACACACACACACACACACACACACACACCACACACACACACACACACACACACACACACACACACACACACACACACACACACACACACACACACACACACACACACACACACACACACCAGCAGAACAACCTAAGAGTTATATCCAAGTCGTAATTCACCATGATATTTAGTTACGATATTATTTCCTAACTGTCATCCATTACTTTTGCTCTTCATAAAAACAAAACAAATTCAGGTTCGTCCTGCTATTGGTGACATTTGACTGTCCCCTTAATCTTTACTTACAGTTATGGCTGTATCATCTTGGGTCTGATCCCAAAAAGCTCAACTGTTACAAAACAACAGGGGAAACTACAACTATAATTATATAAAAAATAATATATGTGGGAAAATTGAAAATGTGGATAATGTAAAAAAACAAACATAGCAAAAGCAAATAAACAAGAATACTTAGCAGGGAATACTTAGCATCATAAAACCACTTCTCTGTTTTAAATCTCAATTTCAGTGAGATGAATTGTTAATTATATTAAGAATTGCTCTGAATAATTGACAACACAACACATTGTTTAATCAACAAGAAGCTTTTACTGAATCAATCAATCAATCAATCAATCAATGTTTATTTATATAGCCCAATATCAAAAATGTTACATTTGTCTCAGTGGACTTCACAGTTTGTACAGAATATCAGTATGACAATACGACACCCTCTGTCCTTAGACCCTCACATCGTACAAGGAAAAAAAACTGAAGGGTGGATCCATCTGAATTATCGCCCAACTCTAGTAAAAGCATAACAGGCACAGTGCCAATATGACACAAAAAGACATAACAGGCATAATACAAGTTGACAGTAATATTGGATCGATTACAGGTGTACACAAATAGAGTACATTCTGAGTTGACAGTAACAGGGTGTTGTTTTAAATCCCATATAACGGCATTAAAATCCACTTCTCCCTTTAAGATTTGTAAACAAAGATACAATTTGTATCAACAGCATACTGCCTCTTATCTTACTTACAATTTAACAGTTTTAAAAAGAAGCTCAAATACAGGACTAGTCCACTTGTACACAGGTATTTCTTTTAACAAAAAATGTTTGTATGTGTTTTGGCCTTTTGCACACTGGCGTCTAAGCATTAGTTTAAGAGATTGTTTAGTTCCTATGTTAACAAGAAATTGTAGGAAATACCTGTGGACTAATGCCTGGACTAAACGATTGTCTAAAAAATGCATTCAAGTACAGTTTACAGCAAGGTGGATACCACAATACATAAAAACACAAACTCATGTTTCACTTTTCTGAACATGTGTTCACATCATCGCTGGATCTCGTCTCAGCGACTATTTCTGACTCTGCAGCTTTAGGATCTCCACTACCAGCATCTGTGGATCCATCAGCTGAGGATACATATCCATGGCTGCATCTACCAAGTTGACGCTGAAGATAGCAAGCAGCTTCTTTCTCACAACCTCCCTCTCCTGCCCGCCAGGTCTGGACCCCGGAGGAGCCTCCCACTGAGAGCGCTCCCTCGACAGGCGCTGGACCACCTGAGGATGAGCCCCTATTGGGTCGGACCAGTACTGCTGCTGATGGTGGCTGTGGGCTCTGCTGTGCTGGAAGTCTGTCGGCTGACTGTACGCACTCACCGGGTATTCGTTGTAGCTGGGGTACTGATGCATGTAGGGAATGCTGTAATGCTGGTTTTGGTGCTGGAAAGCAGGCGTCGTGCCTCCAGAGGAAGGGCCATGTGAGCAGCAGCTGCAGGGAGGGCTGTACTGCTGTCTCACACTGTGGCTGTTCTGCAGGCTCTCATACGCCGTCGCATACTGGTGATCACACACACTCTGAGGAGCCTCCATTGGCTGACTGTCTATAGAGCCTAAACCAGAGTCCAGCTGCTCCCAAGAGCCACTCTGCCGCACTGACATGAGGTCAGGAGTCAAGCGCTTCTCCTTTTTAGATGTGGCCTTCTTGCTGGAGCGGTGACTTTTATGATCTTTCTTTAGGGAACCACTCTCGGGTCCCAAAGTCAGTTTCCGTGCCATGTCCTCCACCAGCGAGAGGCTCTGTCCCGGCACAGGACTGGAGCGAGTGGAGGATTGTTTCTGAGCGGTGGACGGGTGCTTAGCGTTGACCCGAAGCTCGTCGGCAACAGAGCGGTTGGACTGTTTGGCTCGCTCTGGATGGTGGAATTTACATTTAATCCCATAAGTGCACTTCTTCCCTGAGGAAGAATGAAACAGAATATTTAGTAGTGCAGATGATTTTTGTATCTGATACTGAGCTATGAAACAAAAAGTATTTGTGACACCTGCCAAGCAAGACCAGTAATGCGTTGTAGAATTGTTCTCACCATAAGGACATAGTTGTTTTTTCTGAGTCTTTGGAAACCTCCGCAAAAAGTTTTCAAGGGTCGGTCCGTAGCGGCCCAGAGGATCATCAGGAGGCATAAACCTTAGTGAGGGGGAAATTAAAACATTAGTAAACCTAGAATTACTGCCTCTACCAACCAGTTAAGTTGCACTATACATCAAAGTTACAGCCAAAATGTGAACCCTTGACCTCAATATGAAAGCGGACAGGGAACTTAGTGTCTATAAAAGGCAAAACTCACTTGTTATTAACAAAGGAATACATGAGCAGCCTCTCCTCAATGAACCGTTTCCACTCAGGCTTCTCTCCCTGAAGGTCTCGGTACATGTCGTTGGACACGATGATGCCGTCAGACTCGTAGCCCAGCTTGACGATAAAACAGTCGTCGTTACAGACCACCCGTTTGCCCGCAACACGTCTCGATGGCGTGAACACCACAATCTTCCTTTTCTCCAGGTCTCGGAGAATGTGCTGATCTGTAAACCAAGCATAACATCACAGTTAAACCTGTAGTAACTGAAAACATCCATCAGTTCAAAGACAGCCGTTTGAAGTCCTGTCACTGTCAAACGAAAATGACAAAAACTGCAGTTCCTCAAATGTTAACTTGACGCCGTCTCCAAAACGGGGTCAATCTCCATAGACTCACATTTTATAATGCAAACATACAGCAAAAATAAACATGATAACAATCTGGTACAAAAAAGTAGATTTATCAATTCAACAGACCACTTTCACATTGTCATTTACAAATATGGAGTGAAGCCACTTAAAGTCAATCATTACAGATCATAAGCTAAATAATAACCACCATATTTCAGGAAACTACAAATGCATTTGTGTTCTTTCCCAGCAGAGAGATTTGACCCGTTTAAATATTAACAAGGGCCCTACAAGTACGTTGTGCAAAATAAAATATTTATCAGCATGAGCAATCTGTATATAAAGCAAACAAGCAGTACGGTGGGTTTCAGATGTAACCAAAAGCTGTGCCACTCACTGACAGCTCAAATGGTTATCTTTTGGTATCTCAAACCAGCGGAAAAACCCTGCACTTTTATCTTTTGAGATTGTATCTACATTATTTACACATAATGATCATTTACTGGCAAATGGGAAGAAACCAAACCTACAAAGGGTATTTCCACATTGTAAGCAGCATAGCTCACTCGCTCAAATCAAATGGTTTTTAATTCTGCTTTAAAGTCTATTCAAGTCCTCAAATTAGACTGCAACAATAATCCAATCATTATTATTATTATTTATTTTTTCCCAATTACCTCCTCCAAGCGAGAAGTACCTCGGTAGCTGACATATTCAAAATGTGTTTTATTTGAATAGCAGTTTTAATAAAAAAGTTTGCAAAGATATAAAACATTAAAAACTGCAAATTCACACTTTTTAGATGCTACCAAATGTAAATGTTTTACATTTTTGCTTACAGAAAATTAATAATGAGGAGGCCCAACCTCTAATAACAAAAGGAAAAATGATACGTCATAAAAACACCACCACACCTTGGATCCAATTAAACTTGAGGGCGTAATTGTGTGTCGGCACGGTGGCAGACGAAGAAGGAAGTAGAAACTTTACAACGGGTATAAATGGCAGGCGTCTGACCTGTGATGGGAACATCTGGCCGAGGCTGCTCCTTCCTCCACGAGGGAACAAACACGGTGACTTCACTGTGACCTCTGTCCATGAAGAAGTCCACAGCCAGCTGGATTCCCAGACAAGAGAACACTTCCTTGTTCCCGTGGCTGAACGAAAGAAGAGGGATGGGAAACATTCACACGTTAACAATTAAACAAATGTCCAGCCAGTTCAGAACAAAGGCTGAAGTGTCTTTTATGATACCACTCTTTGATGTTCAATCTACATCACAGCTCTTATCAAACCCCCACTATTTGTCGTGTTAATTAAAGACTCGTTAAGAGAACAAGCTCACTTTTCTATAACAGGTTGACTTTCATAATTAAGTCTTAGATATTAAACCAACCTATTTTCTTTATCTATGAACAGTTTGGCCTATAATAAGTCTTACATTGTTTAGAAATATCCAACCCAGGCGCTCAAAGCCCATTGTAATGTCTTCCTACTGTTTGATATGTCGAAGAAGCAAGTTACAGCTCATTTCTTGATTTTTGTTTAGAAAAGAATATTAAAAGATTGATTTATTATCAATTTACAAATCACCTGATTGTCATTGGCACAAAGAGAGTTTAAGGTGAATATTCATGATCATCCCTATATAGTATATAGAACCCTGTACCAGCAACTAGCAGATTGTTACCTGTAGAATAGTTCAAATGTATATATGTACACACGTTTACTTTAGGTTTGATGTGAAAACACGACAGTTGACAGTGTCAAATAATAAAGAGAAATAAGAGGGTAAAAAAAGCCGATGTGAAATGCTGTTGAGCCTGTTCATGTGGAAATGATTTATTCCTTAATAAGCAGTGCTGTCCTTTAAGGAAACAAGAACAAAGTCACATTGTGCTGATTTGCATATTGAGCAGCCTCACGGCAATTCACCTGAACGAGCGTGCCCGGTTTGAAAATGCAAAATAAAAGGGTGTGTTTACTCCGAAACAGCAAGAAGACACACAGTGTGTGTAACCTGTGTGTGCGTGTGCACTCTCTCACCATTAGTTCCTTAAACTGTGTGTGCAGGTTGAGGTATGAGGAGGTGAAAGGAGGAAAAGGTTGTGTGTACCCCTGAGGCAGTTCCCAGAATGACTGGCAATATGTCTAACAACTGCAGATAACAACAGTAGCTAATTGTCTATGACACTGAGGGAATATATGACCCGATGTGTTTCAGAGTGTGTGTGAGGGCCCTTGTGCGCACACAATGTATGTAGATGTTTGTATGTAGATGTTTGTATTGTCCTAGGATGTAATAACAGTCCTTTAACATTCCCTCAGGCCGTGCGTAATGCAAATACAGAGTCAGCATTAAGCACCAATCATAACTCACCAGGAACTCCTAAAGTATCATTAGTTTGTATGATATTATCTGTGCCAGTAGCACCATGAGGTTCACTTTGGTGCTTTTGAGTGAGAGAACTGTTGGATGGATTGCCGTGGAATTTGCTACAAACATTCATTTCCCCCTCAGGATGAAATATAACTACTTTTGTGATCCTCTGACTTTTCATCTACCGTCACTATCACGTCAAATTTACTTTGGTTTATGACTAAATATTTGCAGAACTACGTCAGCCTCAGCTGTACTTTTTGTTTGGTGGTTATTAGCAAATGTGAGCATGCTAATGTGCTAAACAAGTATACTGGTCACATGTTAGCAAGCTTCAAATACTCAGACCTGGGCCGCAACATAGAAAAGGGTTAAATACTTAGGTTACAAAAAAGGGTAAATAAGTGATTAGATTACCGACAAACTAAGTAATATTAGTAATTATCATTAAATCATAGTCTCTAACGTTGGTGAAAAAAAACTTTTTCTTGTTGTGAAATGTTGCCATTACCTGGTATTGAGATAATCCAAAAGAAACAGATGGTATTTCAGTTACGTTAATTTAATTTTGTTAGTCTTGGATGAGGTTACTGACTACAGTTTTTATAAGAAATGTAATAGAGATACATTTCAATTCCATTGCCAGCCCTGACGTTAGCACTATGTAGAAAGTGTAGATGTTGTATTACTTCTCCTGTTTCATTAATATTAGAAGGTTTTATAGTAGATATGTTGCTAATAACATGAACAACCTATTCAACAAATCGAGTCAATTCTGCTTTCATTTAGCAGTTAACCCTTTAACAGCCAGCGCCACCATTTGGTAGAGCACATTTTGTGTCTTGATATCTTGTTGAATAAAAAAGGAAAAGAAAGTTAGGCCAACACAGGATATAGACATTTGCTGTTAGGCCAGTGGTTTCCTGTTAGGCCAATTCAGCATATACAGTAAGATGAGCAAGTCTTTTTTTATTATGAAAAACACTTTGCATTACTTTTTTCCATTTCTTTTTTTTACAATTATAATTTATTATCTTTTATGAATATACCTGGTTGTAAATATTGCTCATTTTCCATAAAAGAAAAAAATGTATTTGAGTTTGTGTTTTACAAATACTCTACTGTATATGATGATTGTTGAAAATGCACTTTTACCATAAAAGGCCAGCTCGACCAGTTGGTAGAAGCTCATAAAAACAAAACTGTGTGGTCAGTTAAAAAAATAAAATTGTTTGTGGTTATTTGTGGCCCATTTGATAAATAAAATGCAAACAAATAATTTTTCCATAGCTTTTTTCTTGGTCTGGCAGTTAAAGGGTTAAACAGTTAGCAGTTTTTTGCCACAGACTCCTGTGGAAGTTCACATGAAGCTGCATATCTCTATCTCGGTTTATAAAATCTTAATCACATGAACCTCCCACTACAGTTCATCTTTATGCACTATTTATAACCCAAATAAAAACTATCAGAATGATGTGAGTCAGTGTTGGGAAGCTCCCCTCGTTTCTTATCAGGCTTATCACCTTAATAACGAGGAAATTATCTAAAAACAAGACTGAATCATAGAGTGACTTGAGGTAAAAGGAAATATCCTCCTGGTTCCTGTCAATGCCTAGAAGAAAGACTTTGCTGTGTGTGACCCCAAAACAAATGTATAGCTCCAACGTAAAAGCTTTCCTTCACTAACAAGTGCTTTACTCCTCCCTGTCCTCGAGCAGTGAGCAAGTGTGGAAACAGTTAGAGCAGGAGACACGTTTTTATGAAACTAACTTTTTATTTTCCTTAATCTGCTGATTATTTTCTTGATCAATCGATGGCTTGCATGGTCCATAAAGCCTAGAAATAAAAGCCTGAGGTGATTTTATCAAAGATATTCAGCTTACAATTATAGGCTGCAACTAATAATCTTTTTCATAATCGATTTATCTGTTGATTGCTTTCCAAAAATAATTGTTTTGTCTTTTGGAAAAAGCAAGTCTAAAATGAAGTCTTTAAATGTTTATTTTTTCAATCAAAAAGGATTAAATTATTATAAAATAGAAAAGGTTTTCTTTAAAAAAAATAAGGTTAATTGAATTAAACGAGTAAGACCTAATTAAAAAAAAAAAATGTAATTAACAAAATAGGTGCTGATTATTTTGTTTTTCAGTGGAATAATCCATCATTTCACGGTCCTCACCTCATGGCCACGTTGCTCCCGTCTATAACGATGGGTCTCAGAGCATCGTCCTCTTCGGGGATCTCCTCTCTGCTCTGCGGGGAGGACACTGCTCGGGGGAGCAGCATGGTGGGCCCCGCAGGCTGGGGCTCCCCTCTGGGCACCAGCACAGACATCGTGGTCACCGGCCCCTGCTCGGGCCCCCCACCGGCCTCCTGGCTCGCCCCGATCTTCACCAGCTCCCCCAGGAGTTTGTCTGTGTCCATGTTGGGGCCGAACTTCTGCTGAACGGCCTGAACCTGGGCCGTGGAGTACCCCAGCTTGTGGAAGAAGTCCAGCTGGGCATCCGGATAATGGGGGCCCGGGGAGGGAGAGGGTCCGCTGGGGAGCATTCTATCACTGGAGGGATGGGAGGAGTTTGGATCCGGTAGGAGCGAAGGGAAGGTCCATGAAGAAGTGCCGGAGTCTGGGAGGTTCGTAATGTTTGGGATTTTACTCCACGGAGGTCCAGATGTGAAAACAGCAACATCAGCATTCATGTCTTCAACTCGCACACCTTCCACCTGTTGGGGAAAAAACACATTATAAGATACTGTGCTGATACTTATACTGCAATACAATTTGTGAAGCGTAAGTGAACTTTTTACTTAACTACCTTGATTTCACAACTGAAGTTAATTTGCAGGTTCAGATTATTAATACAAAATATAATGAACAAATACCAGATGAAATGTAGAAAAATATATAAAAAATGTGCCCACACTAGACCAGATTTAACAAGCATTTAACACATTGATGCATCAATAAATATATTTCAGTTATATGACAATTGATAACTGTATTCTGAATTCAGGTCACTTTTATTTTTAGTACTTTAAGTATAATTTGATGCTAATACATAAATAAGGTTCTGAATGTACGACTTTAACTTGTACCAGAGTATTTCTGTACTGGTATTGTTAACTAGCCTTTTTATTCCAGTAAGCTAAAAAACAGCTTTAACCTCTCAAATGTACGTTTTATTATTTTAATTATACATTATTTCTTTTTGTATTAATCGAGTCATTGTTAGGTATTTTTAATGGATAAATAAAAGAAGCCCATAACAGTTTTCCACTCTTCAAATGTGTCCTTTGTCCAATCAGAATCAGAAATACAAAAATGTATCACAATACAAGTAAATAACTAAATTCTCACATTTGCAAGGCTAAAACCAGGTTATGTGTTTGATAAATGTCTGAAATGAGTAAAATATGATCAAACTAGCTATAGATAATCAACTTTCAGTCCTGGGAAATATATCTTTGCTTGAGTGTAAACATATTGTCATCCTCCCATCTGACGGAAGTTAAATGCGAAATAAAAGAAGAACTGATAGAGGAAATAACCACAGATTATTATGTCATTCCCTAAGAATCTGAAACTAGAGTAAAACGTATTGGTGGAAAGTAACTAAGTAAGATATATTTACTTAAGTAATGTACATATGTATATATATGTTGAGGTTATTGTACTTTACATGACGTGTTATCTTTGGTATTTTGTACTTCTATGTCATTACAATCCAGAGGCAAATAGTGGACCTTTTGCTCCGTTACATGTATTTAACTTTACCGATTTAGTGTAATATTACAACATATAAAAAGGTAATGTTTTTATTATTAAGGTAACAAGACATTAGACTTAAATTATAAATGCACACCAGTCATATTAAGTAGGCTCAGTTAAAATTAGCTCTACTTTATAAAGTAATCATATACATTATTCTGAAGAGACCTTCTAGTGAGTAGGCTACTTTTGGAAGGCCTACTTTAAGTATATTTGATGCTATCATGTTTTTATTTTTACTTAAGAGAGTGCAGGAAAAATATAATTATATTAATAATAATATTATTATTAATAATAATAATCTTTATTTCTATAGCACCTGTCATACAATAATTGCAGTGCTTGACAGTAGACAGTTGACATCTCTTAAAACACTCACAGAAAATTGATATCACATAGAATACAGTTACCAGTAAAAGCCATAAAAACAAACTTAAAATAGCATAGAACAGACGTATAAAAAATAAATGTAGATTAAAAGGTACGACGATAAAAGTGTGCATTAACAGGAGGACAGTGCAAATACAACACAAAATCAGCTGACAGGTGAACATGCATCAGAGTGCATTGAGAAACAGGAGGTAGCTTCCAAAAGGCAAAAAATTGTACAAATATTTTTTAAGTATTTGTTTTTTTAAAGACTTCAACCGAGCAGGCTTTCCTGATGTCTAGGTACTTTGTGGCATAGTACTTTTAACAGAGTCATTATAGTGAATCTAATAACATCTAGTACAACAATATCTATTTCCACCATTGTTGAATATTCTGTTTAAGTGGTGTGTACTTTATAAACACAGGGCAACAGAGTGTCAAACAACTTAGTTTTACAAAGTCGCTGTTTCTGTTTCCGCTTGTTCAAACCTAGCGAAAAGGACGGACATAAACGTACCTTAAACAACACGAAGGAGCTGTTGAATGAGTATCTCCTCTTAGGTTTCCAGGTGAAGGATCTGCTGCTGCTGAGCTAACGTGTCGACGAGGCGGCTCTCTCTGGAGCTGTGAGCCGGCAACAAGGAAGTCGGGTTTTCCCTTCTCTCCACATGAGACCACAGCGCAGGTTGGGGCGAGTCACATGAGCACCAGTAAAACAGATAAACCTGCTGCCTCCGAGCAGAGGTGGGAGAAGTGCTCACATCTTGTACTTGAGTAAAAGTGGAAGTACCAGAGTAGGAATACTCTGTTACAAGTAAAACTCCTGCATTCAAAATGTTAGTCAAGTAAAAATAGAAAAGTATTGGCATCTAAATATACGTAGTCATTATGCAAATTGATCAATTTCAGAATAATATGTATTATATGTTTTGATTATAATTATTGATGCATTACAGGTCACCTATTATGCAAAATCCACTTTTCATGTCTTTTATACATAAACATGTGTCCCCTCTGTGTAAAGAGATTCTGAAAGTTTCAGGAAAAAAGATTCACTCACTTTCTGTCCTGATCCATTTATATAAAAACCTGTCGGAAAATGAGCTGATCAGATTTTGGCCACTTTATGATGTCATAACGTTTTTTTGGCTTGTGTAACCATTAGCCAATAACCAACCAAGGTAAGACCCCCCCCCCCACCTTATCACCTGCATCTCCTCCTAGAGCACCATTGTGTTCTTTTTAACCAAATATCTGAGGGGCGTGGGAAGTGGCTCCTTATTTTCATCTAAAGTAAAAGACAGAGAATCAGCACTTTTGAAACAGGGCTGAAACATAAAGGTTTATGGGATGCTACAATGCACGATCTGTTTGGTATTTCGAGCAAAACACTTCAGAGACATGTTTTGTATATATCTGAGACCTATAATATATTGATGAAAAACAGTATAATAGGGGACCTTTAAAGTGTTATCAAAGCTGGTAAAGGTGCAGCTAGTTTTAATGACTTTGTATACTGCATGGTAGATGGTGAATTTACTCCAGGTGTAACTAAAGTCTGATTTAAGTGTTGATTATATTTCCCATCATTAATCCAAATCTGCAAAGTAACGAAAGGTACCAAATACATGTAGTGGAGCAAAAGTACACGATTTACCTCTGAATTGTAGTGGAGTAGAATTACAAAGAAGCATTAGATTGAAATACTCAAGTAAAGCACAAGTATGTAGTTAGTTACTTCCCACTGCTGCCTCTGAGGGCAGTTCTCTATCAATTACATATGCATGCATGAGGAAAATTAGGTAAAGCAAGTAAAAGTGACATCACCACAATGTAGAATTAGCCTAAACTCGGCTGCAAGTACCTACAAGACAGTGTATTAAAATTACAATTTAAAGTACTACCAAAATGGATATAATTTACAGGCCTACTTTAGTATGCCAGATCTCTTAATACATAATAATAATTTAAAAAATGTAGAAATTGATCATTATTAATAATAACCTAAATCAATAAATTATTTTTCGAATCTAAATCTGCTAAAGTACCTGACTGTTATCAAATAAATACAGTTGACAAAACAGTAGCATATTGCCCTCCAAAATGTAGAAATAATCGTGTGTAGCACAAAATGAAAAGTAGTATTAGCATCCAACTGAATAATCGCAGAGTGGCTCTCTTTGGAATAATATATATTATTTTTGAAAATATTTATGAAAGTGACTAAGTCAATTAACTCAAGTTACTAAGTACGGCATACTTGTACTTTACTTGAGTATTTCCATTTTATGCTACTTTAGACTTCACTTCATTTTAGCGAAAGATATGTGTTTATTTTCCTACATTTAAACGACACTTTCACTTAATTTTTTCATTAAAAAAATGAAATGCTTGAAAAGTATCTAAAATTGGCTCCAACATTAAAATACTTTTTCATACATTCGTTATGGATAAGAACAGAATATTATAATAATTCTGTGATAATATAACACTGAGAAGCCATTCTGCATTAGGAGTACTTTTACTTTTGATACAAAAGATAAATTTAGCTTACAATAAGGGTGCAACACCACCAGCCAAAGGGCTAGTAAATGTTCAAATTGTATTCGTTACTCAAAAGATTAACATTGTTTTTTGAATGGTGAGGGATGCTGCAAATCTAAACCCTTGAATATTTGATCAGCATTTGACAGATAACCGGTGCTAATTCATTTCTACTGAAGTAACAATTTGCATTCAGGACTGTTTTTTTACAATGGAGTATTTTTTAGATTTCTCCTTTTACTCATGAGGATCTCTTGTAAATCTGAATACTTTTTTGATCAATAATAATTGTAATTTCTGTCACTGCTGGGTAGCTTAATCTATGACAAAACGTTACAATGTATTTGTTTGTTAGATACATTTACACAAACCACAGTTGATTTACGGTTTTCACCAAAGCGGGACAAGGTCATATTTAAAAAAAATGATATACTTCACGCTACAAAAGGGTTTCACTTTAGTTAACTTATAAATCACTCTGTTTAAGACATGTTCATGCAGTAGGGAGGACAAATTATATATTAAAACCATGAGTATTCTTAAGATTCATTAAGACATGTTGCTAAGATTCAGATCATAATTTTGTCCATACATTTATATGTTACTGTTATGTAATTTAGGTTGAACAGTTAAATAGTGAGAACTTTGTGAAGGATTTCAAAAAATATTCTGAATGATTTGAATACCGAAAGGACTGAGAAGAAAAATCAACATGGTCAGAATAATCTTTTTACTCAATGTTTTATTCTCACAGCCCCAATCCTCCTCCAATTCCACATTCTTCCTGGACAGAACTCTAGAAGCAAATATAATTTACCTTAGGGATTGTTTTACTCGATTTACCCTCTATGGCAGTTACGCCTTCTCCACTGTGTTTTGGGCTCTATTTTAAGGGGGATAATAGGGATCACAACTGGATATAATGCATTAGGCAGAGGGGTTGGTCGATAAATCCGATGTGGAGGTTGTGTTGGCTCTGGTGTTGTGGGCGGTGGTGGAGGTGTGGTGAGTTCTGGTGGAGGTGTTGTTGGCTCCGGTGGAGGTGTTGTGGGCTCCGGTGGAGGTGTTGTTGGTTCCGGTGGAGGTGTTGTTGGCTCCGGTGGAGGTGTTGTTGGCTCCGGTGGAGGTGTTGTTGGCTCCGGTGGAGGTGTTGTTGGCTCCGGTGGAGGTCTTGTAGGCTCCGGTGGAGGTGTTGTGGGCTCCGGTGGAGGTGTTGTTGGCTCTGGTGGAGGTGTTGTAGGTTCTGGTGGAGGTGTTGTGGGCTCCGGTGGAGGTGTTGTTGGCTCTGGTGGAGGTGTTGTAGGTTCTGGTGGAGGTGTTGTGGGCTCCGGTGGAGGTGTTGTGGGCTCTGGTGGAGGTGTTGTGGGCTCCGGTGGAGGTGGAGGTGTTGTTGGCTCCGGTGTAGGTGAAGGTGAAGGTGTTGTTGGCTCTGCAGGTGTTGTGAGCTCCGGTGGAGGTGTTGTAGGTTCTGGTGGAGGTGTTGTGGGCTCCGGTGGAGGTGTGGTTGGCTCCGGTGGAGGTGTTGTGGGCTCCGGTGGAGGTGTTGTGGGTTCTGGTGGAGGTGTTGTGGGCTCTGGTGGAGGTGTTGTTGGCTCTGGTGGAGGTTCTGTTGTGGGCTCTGGTGGAGGTTCTGTTGTGGGCTCCGGTGGAGGTGTTGTGGGTTCTGGTGGAGGTGTTGTGGGCTCTGGTGGAGGTGTTGTTGGCTCTGGTGGAGGTTCTGTTGTGGGCTCTGGTGGAGGTTCTGTTGTGGGCTCTGGTGGAGCTGTTGTTGGCGCTGGTGGAGGTTCTGTTGTGGGCTCTGGTGGAGGTGTTGTAGGCTCTGGTGGAGGTGTTGTGGGCTCTGGTGGAGGTGTTGTTGGCTCTGGTGGAGGTGTTGTGGGCTCTGGTGGAGGTGTTGTGGGCTCTGGTGGAGGTTCTGTTGTGGGCTCTGGTGGAGGTGTTGTTGGCTCTGGTGGAGGTGTTGTTGGCTCTGGTGGAGGTGTTGTGGGCTCTGGTGGAGGTTCTGTTGTGGGTTCTGGTGGAGGTGTTGTGGGCTCTGGTGGAGGTGTTGTGGGCTCTGGTGGAGGTGTTGTGGGCTCCGGTGGAGGTGTGGTTGGCTCCGGTGGAGGTGTTGTGGGCTCTAGTGGAGGTGTTGTGGGCTCTGGTGGAGGTGTTGTGGGCTCTGGTGGAGCTGTTGTTGGCGCTGGTGGAGGTTCTGTTGTGGGCTCTGGTGGAGGTGTTGTAGGCTCTGGTGGAGGTGTTGTGGGCTCTGGTGGAGGTTCTGTTGTGGGTTCTGGTGGAGGTGTTGTGGGCTCTGGTGGAGGTGTTGTGGGCTCTGGTGGAGGTGTTGTGGGCTCTGGTGGAGGTGGTGTTGGCTCTGGTGGATTTGTTGTGGGCTCTGGTGGAGGTGTTGTTGGCTCTGGTGGAGGTGTTGTGGGCTCTGGTGGAGGTTCTGTTGTGGGCTCTGGTGGAGGTGTTGTAGGCTCTGGTGGACGTGTTGTTAGCTCTGGTGGAGGTTCTGTTGTGGGCTCTGGTGGAGGTTCTATTGTAGGCTCTGGTGGAGGTGTTGTTGGCTCTGGTGGAGGTGGTGTTGGCTCTGGTGGAGGTGTTGTGGGCTCTGGTGGAGCTGTTGTTGGTGCTGGTGGAGGTTCTGTTGTGGGCTCTGGTGGAGGTGTTGTGGGCTCTGGTGGAGGTGTTGTGGGCTCTGGTGGAGGTGTTGTGGGCTCTGGTGGAGGTTCTGTTGTGGGCTCTGGTGGAGGTGTTGTTGGCTCTGGTGGAGGTGTTGTGGGCTCTGGTGGAGGTTCTGTTGTGGGCTCTGGTGGAGGTGTTGTAGGCTCTGGTGGACGTGTTGTTAGCTCTGGTGGAGGTTCTGTTGTGGGCTCTGGTGGAGGTTCTATTGTAGGCTCTGGTGGAGGTGTTGTTGGCTCTGGTGGAGGTGGTGTTGGCTCTGGTGGAGGTGTTGTGGGCTCTGGTGGAGCTGTTGTTGGCGCTGGTGGAGGTTCTGTTGTAGGCTCTGGTGGAGGTGTTGTTGGCTCTGGTGGAGGTGTTGTGGGCTCTGGTGGAGGTGTTGTTAGCTCTGATGGAGGTTCTGTTGTGGGCTCTGGTGGAGGTGTGGTTGGCTCCGGTGGAGGTGTTGTGGGTTCTGGTGGAGGTGTTGTGGGCTCTGGTGGAGGTGTTGTTGGCTCTGGTGGAGGTTCTGTTGTGGGCTCTAGTGGAGGTGTTGTGGGCTCTGGTGGAGGTGTTGTGGGCTCAGGTGGAGGTGGTGTTGGCTCTGGTGGAGGTGTTGTGGGCTCTGGTGGAGCTGTTGTTGGCGCTGGTGGAGGTTCTGTTGTGGGCTCTGGTGGTGGTGTTGTAGGCTCTGGTGGAGGTGTTGTGGGCTCTGGTGGAGGTTCTGTTGTGGGCTCTGGTGGAGGTGTTGTTGGCTCTGGTGGAGGTGTTGTGGGCTCTGGTGGAGGTGTTGTGAGCTCTGGTGGAGGTTCTGTTGTGGGTTCTGGTGGAGATGTTGTGGGCTCTGGTGGAGGTGTTGTGGGCTCTGGTGGAGGTTCTGTTGTGGGCTCTGGTGGAGGTGTTGTGGGCTCTGGTGGAGGTTCTGTTGTGGGCTCTGGTGGAGGTGTTGTGGGCTCTGGTGGAGGTGGTGTTGGCTCTGGTGGATTTGTTGTGGGCTCTGGTGGAGCTGTTGTTGGCGCTGGTGGAGGTTCTGTTGTGGGCTCTGGTGGAGGTGTTGTGGGCTCTGGTGGAGGTGTTGTGGGCTCTGGTGGAGGTTCTGTTGTGGGCTCTGGTGGAGGTGTTGTAGGCTCTGGTGGACGTGTTGTTAGCTCTGGTGGAGGTTCTGTTGTGGGCTCTGGTGGAGGTTCTGTTGTAGGCTCTGGTGGAGGTGTTGTTGGCTCTGGTGGAGGTGGTGTTGGCTCTGGTGGAGGTGTTGTGGGCTCTGGTGGAGCTGTTGTTGGCGCTGGTGGAGGTTCTGTTGTAGGCTCTGGTGGAGGTGTTGTTGGCTCTGGTGGAGGTGTTGTGGGCTCTGGTGGAGGTGTTGTTAGCTCTGGTGGAGGTTCTGTTGTGGGCTCTGGTGGAGGTTCTGTTGTAGGCTCTGGTGGAGGTGTTGTTGGCTCTGGTGGAGGTGTTGTGGGCTCTGGTGGAGGTGGAGGTGTTGTTGGCTCCGGTGGAGGTGTTGTTGGCTCTGGTGGAGGTGTTGTGGGCTCCGGTGGAGGTGTTGTTGGCTCTGATGGAGGTGTTGTGGGCTCTGGTGGAGGTGTTGTGGGCTCCGGTGGAGGTGTTGTTGGCTCTGGTGGAGGTGTTGTGGGCTCTGGTGGAGGTGTTGTTGGCTCTGGTGGAGGTGTTGTGGGCTCTGGTGGAGGTGTTGTGGGCTCCGGTGGAGGTGTTGTTGGCTCTGGTGGAGGTGTTGTGGGCTCCGGTGGAGGTGTTGTGGGCTCCGGTGGAGGTGTTGTTGGCTCTGGTGGAGGTGTTGTGGGCTCCGGTGGAGGTGGAGGTGTTGTTGGCTCCGGTGGAGGTGTTGTTGGCTCCAGTGGAGGTGGAGGTGTTGTTGGCTCCGGTGGAGGTGTTGTTGGCTCCAGTGGAGGTGGAGGTGTTGTTGGCTCCGGTGGAGGTGTTGTTGGCTCTGGTGGAGGTGTTGTTGGCTCTGGTGGATTTGTTGTGGGCTCTGGTGGAGCTGTTGTTGGCGCTGGTGGAGGTTCTGTTGTAGGCTCTGGTGGAGGTGTTGTTGGCTCTGGTGGAGGTGTTGTGGGCTCTGGTGGAGGTGTTGTTAGCTCTGGTGGAGGTTCTGTTGTGGGCTCTGGTGGAGGTTCTGTTGTAGGCTCTGGTGGAGGTGTTGTTGGCTCTGGTGGAGGTGTTGTGGGCTCTGGTGGAGGTGGAGGTGTTGTTGGCTCCGGTGGAGGTGTTGTTGGCTCTGGTGGAGGTGTTGTGGGCTCCGGTGGAGGTGTTGTTGGCTCTGGTGGAGGTGTTGTGGGCTCCGGTGGAGGTGGAGGTGTTGTTGGCTCCGGTGGAGGTGTTGTTGGCTCCAGTGGAGGTGGAGGTGTTGTTGGCTCCGGTGGAGATGTTGTTGGCTCCAGTGGAGGTGGAGGTGTTGTTGGCTCCGGTGGAGGTGTTGTTGGCTCTGGTGGAGGTGTTGTTGGCTCCAGTGGAGGTGGAGGTGTTGTTGGCTCCGGTGGAGGTGTTGTTGGCTCCGGTGGAGGTGTTGTTGGCTCCGGTGGAGGTGTTGTTGGCTCTGGTGGAGGTGTTGTTGGCTCTGGTGGAGGTGTTGTTGGCTCTGGTGGAGGTGTTGTGGGCTCTGGTGGATGTGTTGTGGGCTCTGGTGGAGGTGGTGTTGGCTCTGGTGGAGGTGTTGTTGGCTCTGGTGGAGGTGTTGTTGGCTCTGGTGGAGGTGTTGTTGGCTCTGGTGGAGGTGTTGTGGGCTCTGGTGGAGGTGGTGTTGGCTCTGGTGGATGTGTTGTGGGCTCTGGTGGAGGTGGTGTTGGCTCTGGTGGAGGTGTTGTTGGCGCTGGTGGAGGTTCTGTTGTGGGCTCTGGTGGAGGTGTTGTAGGCTCTGGTGGAGGTTCTGTTGTGAGCTCTGGTGGAGGTGTTGTGGGCTCTGGTGGAGGTGTTGTGGGCTCTGGTGGAGGTTCTGTTGTGGGCTCTGGTGTAGGTGTTGTGGGCTCTGGTGGAGGTGTTGTTTGCTCTGGTGGAGGTGTTGTTGGCTCTGGTGGAGGTGTTGTGGGCTCTGGTAGAGGTGTTGTTGGCTCTGGTGGAGGTGTTGTGGGCAGTGGCGGTGTGGTTTTAGAGGAATCTGTAATATGACCGTATGTTAAAGATTGGGTTGTAGGTTCTGGATCAAAAGATGGAAAAGAAAGGTCTTCATCTTCAGTGGTTGCCTCTATGTCCATTTTAATTGGTGGCTGGATGGTCATTTGAGGTCTCTGTCCCCCATGTCCTCCTTTTTCACCTTGACCACAATTGCAAGGACTCAGCTTAGTGATGTGTCTAATCAGATCGGCACTCGGGAAGTCCATGCTGATGACACCTAAGCAGCCCCGGTTAGAGGAGGTTCTATTATGTTCCACAACAAGGTCATAAAGCTGCGTGTTAATGTCTTCAACCAATGTTTTAGGAATTGCCCACCATTTTGCCTCACAATTTGTCCTTACAATCAAACCGACACACATGTATGCCTTGTGGTGCTCTATTTGAGCTTCAACATTCTTTAGCTTTTTACGTTCAAAGAACTTTGATTTGTAATTTACTGTTCCTTCATTAAATGTTTTACTCTGGAGAAAAATAATCCTGCCCCTTGCCTCTTTCATATTTGGTGCTTTCGATGTAGTCAATATATTATTTCGGAAGTTTTCAATCAATTTCTTCATCAGTTCGTCAACTTTTGATTTGTAAAAGAAAGCATGATGGAGACTCACTTTCAACAGCACAGTCTCACTACTGTGGTCTGATAAGAAATTGATAATCTCTGTTAGAACTTCATCAAATCGAATGCGTTTCCAAAACATCATGTTTCCATCCAGAATATAAATGTTGTCTTTATCCCGCAGCCTAGTCTCAGCATGCAAATCAAAATATCGTATTCCCACATTAAGTTGGTCTTTCAAGGTCCAAACTTGACAGTTATATGCATATCGTGACAAGCTTTTGTGTGTTCCAGGAATTGAGATAGCAGAGACTGGAGTCTCGTCAGGAATAGACTTCATCCAGTCCAGGTTAAGAAATTGTGAATCCAGGGTTTCTTTATCATTGAAACCTTTCCCTGAACAGGCGGTTATTCTGATGGGGGGAAGACACGATTATGATAGTGTAAATATTTCAATAGCAGAAGAAAGTTGAACTAGTTGTTTAACAACAGGCAAATAAAAACTGTCTACACAGGACATTTTTTGCCAAAAACCAACCATTATCAATTATAGGTCCTACTTACATAGAGAGAAGCCAGATGTAAAGATGGATCTCCATGATCGGTTTCTTGACTAATCGATGTTCCAGTGAGCTTGATCAGGATTTTTTTAGCTTTCTTTCCCAGATGTTGTTTCGCTTTCTTTCCAAGACATATTTTCCCCGATTGTCAATATGCAAAATGTTTCACAAGAAAAGCTTCCACCCGTGGAGTTGACTGTTACAAACTCAACTGTTTGAGTGTGAGTGAGCTGCTGTAACAGTGAGCATAACGATCAAATATTATTTTGCATGTTTCTACTCCCTAATCTTTTATTTGAATAGGAGGGGGAGAGAGAAAGAAAGACACAAAGACTAAGGGCTACATTACAATTGTGAACAGATTATATCATAACAGTTCAGTTAGTAAAATGAGTCTTCAGGAACGAGTCAATTTAGCTACAGTATATCCTTTATACACTGGATGTACTGTACATGTACAATTCATTAATGAAAACATTCATTTAGAAATGTACTTGTATCGGAACAAATATAGGTATACAATACCACCCTTGTTGACATACATTTGTATAGTTTTTGTAAAGGACTGTTTATTTACACCTTGTTTAAATAAATCTGTACGCAATTGTATCAGAAAAGCACATATTCAATTTCTTGCTGAGGTTGAGAGGAGAGTTTTGAAGTTTGAAGCTCCAGAGAGCAAGACTGCAAGAATAGGGAAAAATGTAGCCTTACTTTTTACATAGGGAAGAAAAGTTTACCAGTAACTGTAAAGCTCACTAATTAGAGAAGTTATATCTTCTTTGTTTAAGCTTAAAGGGGGTTACGCACAGGACTTTTCTCTGAGTGGGCGCAGTGACTTCCTGAAACCTTGTCATCAATTGAGGTTGCCATAAAGCACCAAAGACTCAAGTCTATGCTAAGCTAAGCTTCGCATTTACTTCTAAAATTCAAACTATTCCTTTAAATGCTTGTACTTGTACTGTTGATGTTACCACATTCATTTGGCCATGAAGTGTAATAAGGCGATTTAACTTTTATGTTTGCATCATACCATCAACACGCCTATAGCACAATGTTGTAATAAACAAAAATGTAAAATATACCCAGTCATTTGCCTTCTTTGGTTGGTTTTGCTGTGCTGCCACGTCACCCTTATCCTGGCCAATAAGCTTGTGTCTGGCTTCTGCTGATCCTCTTCCTCACCACCTGTTGCATCTTAATGCGACAGTTTATCTGCAGAAGCACGATCAGATAAGACTTGACATGGACAATTTGTTAGTAGTGGCGATTCACAACAGGAAGGCTCAGATAATGCCTTTTAAATGACAGGAGTGCTTTAGAACTGAGAAGGGCTAAACTGCTTCCAACACCCACTTGTGCACCAGCTTTTGACTACGAGTGAATCCCTTGTTTGTCATTGCAGGATGTCTATGAGAACTCTCCCCCTGGTTTTCATTAATCTTGGTGGGGAAATGCTTTACATACTGGACCAACGCCTACAAGCTCTCAACACGTCCGAGGACAATTCAGAGAAAGGTAGAGGTAGCTAGAGAAATGACAGGCTTGGGAGGTGCCTGTGTTTAGCTCCCAGTCACCCCTCCTCCTGACAAGCTGTATAGCTGATGCTTGAAAACTAACCATGTGCAGCATTTGCTTTACATGCACTGACAATCTCAAATGACAGGTCTGTTTTCTTTCTTTGTTTACCTGGAAACCTAACTCGGATGCAGGAGTGTGGTCAGAAAATGACAGAAAAAGAGGTATTCATGCAATACTTAACATGATAGTCAGTTCCTTGTGCCCCTGTAGCATTAGTGGTGAACAAGTATTGAGACCTTTTACTTAGGATAAGTCAAATTAGCAATACTGAGGTGTAGTAGTATACACTGACTAAAGGAAAATGAATAATTTGGCAGAGTTGTATAATTATATAGCCTAGCTAGCCACATAAAGCTTTACCTTATCTTGTTTACTATTTGCACAGCCGTTGTAGTATTATAAGGATAAACACAACAACAAAAAGAGGCTAAACAACTTTAAAGTAAGTGTATCTTGCCATGTAGGAAACTTGGTGTGGGGCCATGTCTCAGCATGGGGTTCTATTGTCTAATAAGTCTCCAATGGGCATAAAATAACAAGAATTAACCACCTTTCTGTTTCTGTGTCACTCACAGTTATGAATGGCATTGTGGGGGCCATGTTTAGTAAAGACTTTATGGATGAACTTCTCAAACCTCAGCAGCTGTATTCTCACCGAACCCTGAAAACAGTGCTAACTCGGATAGCACACGCCTCCATCATGAGGCTGAACCCGGCCAGCATGGACAGGGTATTTACAAGATGAAAGGAATTTATTACATTATGTCACTTTAGTGATTTTATTTCATAACATTACATTTCAAACATTGTTATTCAAAAGTTGTGCTTAACTACTGTTGGCAGTTTACTTCTGTCATCATTGGCCAAAAGTTCCATAACAACCTGTCAGCATACTGTTATTCAATGGTAACCAGGTTAGGCCATTTTGAAAAAAGGAAAAAGAGATTACAAACATATTCAAGGCTCTCTACTATGTCGATGAAGCATTTAAGAAATATTGCCTACCCCAGCTTTAACAATGTTTTTATATATCATATTGTATACATCATATCATATCGAAGACAAAAATCTTGCAATACATGATAAATAATTGTAAAGAACAGTATAATCAAGGGTTATTACTGGCCACGCAAGGGCTGCCCAACACTGGCCTACTGTTGTTTTATATTTTCAGGATTTTATCAGGTCAAATACTGAGGGTTTTATTAATGGTTTAAGTCCCCTAAAGGTGTCAATAGGGTCAAAATAAATTGTCAAAAATGGTCAGTCTTAGAGCATTAAAAGGTAGTTTGGTTTGATCGCAGTGGTGGCATGTCCCTAAAGTTGATACCTTCTTCCTTTTTCCCTCTTGTAGCTTTACGAGCTGATGGTCATGGCGTTCAAATATCAAATCTTCCTTTGTCCAAGGCCTAAAGACCTGCTGCTCATCACTTACAATCACATAGATACCATCAGGGAACTTGTAAAAGACACTCCTGTGGTTGTGAACCAAGTGGACGAGACACACAGGAAGATCATCGAGGTATGTTGAGAGCTGTTATGTAAATCAACCTTTAACTATCATATTGACTGTTTTATGCTGCATGCTACAGTATGTGCAAGTGTCTGTACATGCGTGTGCATACTGTCCGGATTCCAGCTGTCAGTTTTTAACAGAGCTGTATCCTGTCTGGCCTGTTTTTCTTTATGTATACTGTAGGTATACTCATCTTTACCCGAAGGTGAATTCCAGCTTCTCAGACAAACGCTGCTCATATTTTTTCAAGACATGCATATTCGAGTAAGTCCTCTGCTTTTTGTTTGTTCAATTCTCCTTACATGTCAGTCAATGCAGTCAGTACATGTCAAATAGAATATAGCCTTGTTTGAATGTTGTTTTTTCTTCTTAGGTGTCACTTTTCCTCAAAATTTTAGTCCAAAATCCCAACGGACGTTTTGCCCTGTCAACATCAGGCCCAGTGCCTCATGGGATAGATGTCCCAGGGCTCATTAGGTAGGCTGCTGACAAACATTGTGTTTTCTGATTTTAGAAGTCTGTTGAACTATCTTTTACATACTAAATCAGACATAAACCATGCCTTCTCTTTTTAGAATGTATGTATTTTATGCATGGTCCTTACAATAATATGAAAATGGTGACACAGCGCTGTCATATCACTTTTTGTTTACCTCTATTATCATTCAAATACTACAGTCTGAAATATACTGAAAAATATTAAACTAATGAATATTAAGTTATCTCTCCTGTCACCTTTCTTTTTTTATTGATTCTATCAAGATTTGATGACGTCTTATGTAGGTCAATTGCGAGGAAATGTGTGGCAGACATTCAATGTCCCCAGAGGATGATTCCCAATGACTATGGGAATCCTCTGACTTGTGGTCGTGTTCTAGATGGTAACATGTTGTAAAACGTTCTGCACTTAACTGCATGTCACTACTTACATAAGACATTTCAAACCGTAAGCTTATAAAATGAACAGAATTGTTCTACAAATTGTTTCAGCTTCTCAGAAAAAGCAATACAATTATCTCTAAAGTTAAGATTGTCCTTTTAAAACACAGTTAACAATGTCAGATTCGTCACTTAGAAGTATGATACTTTAATTTCTAATGAATCAATTCTTTGTTTGTTTTAAATGACAAACCTATAAAAAGAGCTAGTAACGAGGCAAGAAAAGGGAATCAATTTGCTTACTAACATGTTTTCACACAGGGTAACTGGTTCGTAAAGACTATTTTTTACTGTTTCAGAACTAAATATTAAATACTTTTACACACCAAGCCTATTTTCTAATCTGGTGGTTGGGTATCATTTCCACACAGCCAATCACCTCCATTGGTGGCACCATGCACATGTAGCCGTTTGTATGATGCAAGTCTCAAGGCTCCTCTGACAAGCTGAAATGTCTTAACTTGAAAATGCCCTCTGACAGCTTAAAAGTAATATCTCAATATTCCACGGTTTCATCATCTGCTTCCTGTTACAGGACGTTTGACGGAAAGGGCAGAGAAGTGAGACGGAGTGAGTTCCCCTCAGGAGGAAGTTACAGCAGCTCTGTGAGAGAGGGGTGCTTTGAACTGCATGGAGACAGAGTCATCAGACTGGGCATGGACATGTATGAACTGTACACCACATGTACTAATGATGACATGAAAATAACATGCAAGTGGTTTGAACATGACGCTCCCTTGTGTTACATGAAAATAGGTACACTGTGAACCATCCAGAGGAGACACACACATCGAAGGATACCTTTGTCCAGGTAATAAGAGGAGTGTTAAAGATCTGAAGCTACAAGCATTTCTTTTTGGGAGGTCACAAGGTTGAATGAAGAGTAGAAAACTCCAAATAGTGTTTTTTTCTCCTGAATGTTTCATATTGATTTCTTATTATACATGTTGTAAGCACTAAATCTAGCAGAGAAAACATATCGTTCTTGCCATCTTGCACATATTAATAGACACTGCAGAAAGCACTCAAAGGTCGCCATTTTACCACTGCGCAATTCCCCAATAATTTTGCATCAAATATTGTATCCTGCAGGCTTAAGACCCTCTTTCTGTTCATGTATAACCTTCCTACCTTCTGCAGACGGATAACATTCCTAACCTGCTGGCCAAAGAGGAGTTGAACCTGCTGGCTCGCCTGATGGGCAGCATGAAGGCCGAGAAAGAGCCCAAAGCTGAAACTGGCTTTTGGATAAACCTGTTCCCCACGGACCAAGAGGAGGAGGAGGCGTGAGTGCTTTTTTTTATCTTATACTCAGCTATTTAATTAACATGAACTGTTTCAAATATGACTCTGATGTTGTTTAACAGGGGAGCTTCAGGCCTAGCTGAGGAGCCCTTGTTTGAAGTGATAAATATTCAAGCGATGCAGGTAAGGTGATGTCATAGTCAACAATGTTAACAAACCAGCTTTGAGTTATAACACGTTACTGTAAATCATGTGAACATGCATACACTGGGGGAACACCTTATCAGGCGGATGCTAATTGTAATGAATGTGAGAAAAGACAGAAGCAACTACAGACCAATAGAAAAAGTAATACAATATACTACTGTATATTAAGGTTAGGTATTTTTCTTATTTTTTTTATTTAAAGCCATCATTTAAACTTTACAAGATAAATGAATAATAAAATGAGAAGGCAAATTCAGCAAGGTATAGGAAATGTAAACAGCGTACGCCAGAGTGGTATGCGATATGATTAAGTACTGATACTCAGTGTTGCTGTTTGCATTTGTGTTAAAGATAATATCGTGTAGCACAGAATAATGTAGTATGGGATGGAGGATATTTTATACATTAAAATAAATAAATATACCATTATATAATAAAACGTTTATAGCATAGGCATAGTATAAAATATAATTTATATAAATATATTCCATATTATTATGAGATCAACATTACATAACAAGATGTTTTTTTTCAAATTATTAAAATACTGTACCCATTATGAAGAAGTGTCATACTTTTACAGATTAATATATATATTTTTAATAATTATTTAATAATGTAATTTTTCCTCAATAACTAATTAATTACATGATATGAATGTCCATGTTTCCTGTAGAGACTGTAGCTAACCAATTAATAACATCTTCTTCATTGGTTAATTATACATTTGTAAAGGATTGACCTGTTGATGGATTGTTTGGTTCAGGATGAACAGGTAACGACTGAGCTGGCTAGAATCGCCGGACAGTTTGCAGAAGAAGAGCCGCCTGGAAATCTGAGCAGCAGCAAAGGAGACGACCTGCTGGCCATGATGGACGACCTCTGACCTTGATGTGTAGTTTCAACAAGATTCATTTTAACTCTACTGCCCGACTTATCTAGACATGTTTGCTTAACACTGAAGTAGATTAGAGAGTAATAATATATCAAATGATTATGTAGCATCTGATAAAACGTACTTATATTTAACTTTATTTAAATAACAAGCACTTGGAAAAAAATATGTTCCATTGTAAAATATATTTTCTTTATAATAGTTATGTTTTCAATAAAGCATTTACTGAATATTGTTTGTTTGTTTTCTGTTATTTAACACAATGTCAGAATATAAATTAGTCATTGATGAGACGATTATAGATTGTAAATGTTTTAATAAAACTGCCTTGGGATCTGTCGATTGAGGTGAATATGGTTGTTACATAAAGTGTCCTAAAAGATGTCATATATGCAGTGGCGACTGGTCATTAGGGGCAGGTGGGGCACAGCCCCACCTAGTGTCAGCAGAAAGTATTACAAATAATGATTACAAAAATGCAAAAAAATAAATAAAAAAATATATAAAATATATTTTAAGATCATGTTTAATCATCTGATTCGTCTGTACATTGCTGTTTTAGTCTGTGTTCTTCTAATTAGTGTGTCTACAGTCACAGTGTGTGCCAATTGAGCTGTTTAGAGCCATGTGGGACAAAACCTGATTATGCCCCTTCCTCTCGCTGTGAAGTGAACGATGACTGTAAAAACTACACTGCGCATGCTCAGAGTATTTTGTAATGTAATGTGTGTGGCAAAAAAATAATAACCAGAGGGGCACGGAGCTACCATCCCCACCATACGTCATCTCAAATCATTCAGAGCTGATTGGCTGTAAGTACGTGTGCCGCGAAAAGTGTGGTGTGTGAAGAGGAGACGAGAGAGCTGCAGTGACGCGTCCTAAAACCAGGAAGTAAGCACAAAAAAGCAATGAGATTTCTCCAGAGGATTTTAGAAAATAGCTCGAAATAAGATCTGTGGGAAACGTACCTGTTAGATAAATGCACGTTTTGATTAGCCGGATAACATCCACATGTCTACCCTACTTTTATAATTTTTTTATCATAAATCTATGGATTAGATTTATGATAGACTTTTGAAACTACAAGATAAGGAGGACTTTTACAAAAAAGTTATAGAAATATTTGTCCAGAAGGATAGGCAAATGGACTTCATCTTCAAGTCAAGGTAAGACCGCCATTTTATTGAAAATGGGATCTTACTAAGAGAGAACAATTCAATATTTAAATGATAAAATTACATTTTTTGGGTATCCTTTTGTTGAACTGTCTGTTTAAAATTAATCGAAGCATCAGACAAAAAAAGCTTTTGAAAATAATATTATATTTTGGTTTAGGTCAAAATATAATATTTGTAAACCTGAAGAGTCAGTGCCAGTGCCTCAGCAGCCATGAACCTCACTGCACGTCACTGCAGACGCTTATATATAGACATCTAAGTTTTTTGTGCCCCACCACTTTTGTACATATAAAAACGCCACTGCATATATGTGTGTGTAGATAGGAATAAGAGACCACAACAAGAAGTCTAACCACCTAGGAGTACAAATTGGAGGACACATTTATTATTGTATAAATCCCTTCTTTTTATTTATTAGAAATGGTGTGTTTTTCATCAACAAAGCATCTTTATTGACGTTTCCCCCTGATTGTGATCCTTCATTATTCATTTTTATATTTTACTCAATGCTTTATAATCCTGTCTTTTATGTTCTGCAAACTCTGTTTTATGCGACAACTATTTTGGCATTCTTAATTTGTTTGAATAGATGTATTTAAATATATCGGGGAGTATTATCAATATACAATGATATAACGTGTTTACAGAGTCATAGTTACAGTTTGGTTTATGGAGCAGAGGTTTGATTTAAAGCCGCCTGCAGGGGGCGATGTTGTTTTATGTTGACGCACATCTGCGACGTAAATTGAAACGTCATCACGCTGCGCTTCCTGCTTTGGACATGTTGCGGGGAAATCTCAACTTGTTTTCATGTTTGTTAACGGGGGTTTTTCGCGTGAAATAAGGATTTAACAAGTCCAGGTAAATCTAACAAACATAAACTCGTATTATAATATATAAAATGTACTCTGAGGAAGCTCTGTCGCACTTGTTCAGGTCGCTGCTAACACTAGTTAATTCTCACATTTCAATTATTTTTCTGTCAATAAATGTGTCTTCCTATATTGAGTAGAGACCATTAAATTGAGGTATATGTTTTATAGTGATATGTGGTATTAAGATAGTTTTCTAATAATTCATATTTTCCAAAAAGGCTGGTTTTTAGCCAGTAAATAGTGTATCAATAACGACAGTGCATGTGTTTAGAGCTATGACAATTTCTGCCATTTGTTTGGAAACCTAATTTAACACATGTATTCATTTCATATTTAAGAGTAATAATATCTTACCTTTTTTCTGTCCTGAAGCCCCACAATAAGCCTCTTTGTGTTCCAGTTATTGTGCATGTCTGCTGATTGACTCTTAATCAGTGCTTTATTAAATGCAGGTGTGTTGTTAAGTTTGTGGCTACACGTGACAAAGACAGTGCTAGCATCAATTCTATCAAAGTGGTTAATTTAGGAGAATAAAATATTAATTTTAACGTCTAACTTTCCAATTCCTGGCCTGTATTCTAATGTATATGTATTAATACTTAACAGAAAGTCTACAAGTGGAGGCTGTATCCAAGCTTTAGTTGGAAAAAGTAGGAGTAGGAAAAATACAACTGCAGTTTTTCAGCTCTAAAAATAAAATAAATGTTCACATTTGTTCCAAATTTCCCAGTGTTTGGTTATCTTCACTTAAGAAGACACTTTTTTTTATTTCATTAGTTTTCAGGATCAGTTGTATGAGTTATCTGTAGAGCATGGTAAAGTGGTTTAGTTTTCAGTGACAGCAACAGTGACACCTAAAAAATCATACATACTGTAGCAAACGGCAATAGAACATGTTACTTAATAATATGCAATTCACAGTTTTACAACTAATTTGTTTGTCTAATCTTCTTCTTGTCTGTAGGTGTCCCTGGCCTCTGCAGATCCTCTTCTTCAGCGTCCATGGAGTCAGAGAGGAGTGACTCCCCACCCTCGGGCTCGGGCTCGGCACCTGTAGCTGAAGTCTTCAACTCCATCAGGGAGCGCTCCATCGCAGAGAACAGCATGGTGGTCCTGCTGCAGGGCCTGCAGGGCGAGGTGACCACGGTGGAGCTGAGGAACGAGAGCTCGGCGCGGGGCCGCGTAGTCAACGTGGACGCCTTCATGAACGTGCGTCTGGATGATGTGACGTACAAAGACAGACGGGGTAAATCCAGCCAGCTGCAGGACATGTTTATCACAGGCAGGAACATCCGCTACGTCCATATCCCAGACCACGTGGACATAATGAAGACCATCGAGGGCCATCTGGCCAAGATCCACCGCGTGCGCAACTTTGGCAGTAAGGGAGGAGGCAGAAAAGAGTACGCCAAGAAAGCAAAATAACTCTTTTTCTTTTTCAAAGAAGGACCAACACTTTTGAGTTACGCAAGACTATTTCAAATACTTGGAGGCAACATGCAACAACAACAATAATGTTAAGACAAGTATCACAATCCAGCAGTTATCCACCTGAAGATGAAATAAATGATTGCAGGGACAAGAGCAAGAAATAAATCAGTTTCGGTTTTGGATTATTTTACTTTCTTTCTTCTAAAACCTTGTTTGAGATGTCCCTCTTTGTTTGAGCTGCTCACACTTAATGAGCATACTAAAGGCCGCCACCTGTAATGATGGGTTTGATACAGGCTGAACAATCTGTCAGTATATCATGAATGATACTGGATTTATTTTTCGAGGACTGCAACCATGATAGATAATTTGTTTTGCTTTTTCTACAAAATGTCAAAAACTGTGAAAGTGATTGTTATAATTATCCTGAGCCCAGTGACGTCTTCTAATATCCTGTTATATCCAAACAACACACACACATATTCAGTTTACACTGACAGGAAAGCTTTGACAAGATTCTTTTGGGGTATTTTTGCTTTTAAAAATGACTTCAACATTTCAAGTTGTAGATGAATTTTCTTTAAATGGATTGATCAATGGAATAAGATGATGATTGCGCCTCTTAACACAACATATGTATTTTTATGAACCACTGGATTAGCTAATGAGTTGAATATTATCTCTGTGTTGGGACTTGGGGTTGTAACTGACACAAATGGTTTTATTTACAGTATTTTGAAAAAGTAAGAACATTTTCGCAGCACAGACAGAAATAATGAATAAAGATGCTTGTGATGAACTCATTTGCCCATGCCAAAGTTTTCTCTATTTCAGCACATGACTCGTTCATTAAAATTAAATTGAAATGTTTTCATAATTACTTTGCACACAAGTGAGACTACCAAATCCAGTTGATGAAAATACAATAAATATGACAGAAAAGTTTACAAAGCCAAAGGCTAAACAACAGACCTCCTTTCATTTTTGGAAAAACATCAAACCATGCAAAACATTTAGAAAAATTAAACAGTCGAATAAAAAACAAATACATGTAAAATAGGGTTTCACATCTCTACACCACAATTGTATAGTGAGTTAGTTTTGCTGTGTGTTGATTGAGAAGGGATTTTTGCATTAGTTGCTACTTCATGAACAAAATGTGGTTTTGAGCAGAAAAACAACTATTTGGCTAATTGTGTGATGTAGATGTATTGCTGTTTTTAGATGATAATGAAAACCTAACTTTAAACACTTGTTAGCGTTTTGCTCCTGAGCCCCACAGAGCCCATCTGTCTGGCTGTGAAGAGACTTAATAACTGCCCACATGCACGAAAACATTAGTCACCATCAATGCCAGTCTGGTGGAGGGAAAAACAAGCAGGCATGTTTCCAGAGCCTCCGCCTCACAAACATGCTGCCGGCACCAGGGAGCTGTCACTCACTGTGAGCCGGGATGCCATTCTGTGTTCAGCCAATGGAAACGTGCAGAGCGGAGTGAAAGGAAGAGAGTGTTTCACTTTGGAAACTGTTGTCCCAGTGTTCTCCCGATGCACAAATACGATTGGGAATTTGAGGAATTTGCAAAGGGGTATGTTATTCCTTACACTGTCAGGAAGAGGACAGGCCTGACATAACACAGGCAGCTGGGGCAGATAACCCTGCACTTGTAGATAGATGGGATTGGCAAGCAAACTACATTATATTAAGAAATGTACACACAGGAATGTCCCTCAGCGGTTGGATCATTGTTTTAGCTGTGGCCTCTGTGTGTTTTTTAGGGACATATTTTTCCCTGAATGCTTTAAGAACTGACATTGGGAGCATGTGAATGACAACAGCCCACATAATGACTGCTTACTGCTCTGCTAAAAACACGACCGAGTGCCACATCAACACTCACTAAACTCAGAATAGCACTTTACTGAGGCGCAACCGCACAAACAATTCTTTAACAAGACGTAGCCGAGTGTCACTGACTGCAACGGTGGTCAAAGAAGTACTCAAGTAAAATGTCCAATACAGCAAGGAAAAAATACTCCGGGTTACTACGGGTTTTACATGTTACAGTATTTCTTCACTGCTACTTTTACTCAAGAAAGACGGGTATTTCTTCCACTACTTCCTGTTCTTTTTGTAACATTAGCATTCAATGGAAATGGTCCTTTCAAAATGGTGCCTTTGTTCAGTACAGGAGTAAATGTACTTAAAGGAAAAATTCCCAACCTTTGATGTGGATGTCCAATCACTGTGGTAAATGATGTCAATTGAAGCAATACATTCCTCAATGGGTGCTATACTGACTGAGACAGTTGAGTCTCCTGCTGCAAAATCTGTTTTCATCTTGGATCCAGAGCTTTCATACAACATGACAGAGACATAGTTGGAAGAGGAAGAGCAAACTGCCTCCTGGATTTCTAGTCTCTGCATCCACACGTATTCTTCTTGCTTGTATTGCAAACTAGTCACATTTCTAAATGCAAAAATGGCATAACAAAATAGACATGGATACATTTGACAGTGTTTTGGCTGACTGATATTCAGCCGCAGTCATTCAAGCCAGAGTGTACGGTCGAGGTGAGGCCTCTGGGTGTCAAAAGCTCATGCGCAATGCATCCTGGTTCATAGGCACTGCCGGTTTCTCAAGCATAAGTACTCAGCTTCAGTAAACCACGCACAAAGGAATGTATTGCTTATATTGCCAAAATGAACCATTAACACTGACTGGACATCTACATAAGAAAGGTCTAACTTTCCCCTTGTATTACTTTCCAGCAGCTGCACGTGCTGGCTCCACTGTGTGCTTAGTAAACTCAGTTAAAGACACAAACTGCACTGCTGAGGTCTTTCTCCCCCCCCTCCCTTGACGCTTAGATTAAAATACAAAGAGCTCAATTAATCCACAAACCCCTCAAGGCACCGCGGCCCTGTGCCCATGTCAGCCGATTCCTGCAGCTATTTCCTGTCCCACCCTCCTGGCTTAACAGTGAACAGACCTCACTGTGGTGCGTTCGTGGCCAGCAGAGGAAAGATCACCTCCCTCTGGTCAGTGTGTGGCTCAAATCTGCACAGAGGCAGAACAACTCCAGTAAAAAGGTTATTTTCTATAAAAGTGAGGACTCTAGTGGTTTATCTGCTTTTGGTGGATTTTATTTTACAGACAGATGCCATTGGCACATACTTGTGTTTCACTTATCTTTCAGGAAGAGGAAACACCTCCTTCTCAACACATGTGAGGAGTGTTTCTGGCTGGTCCTCCTCCAAAGGATGGCAGGGAGTGGATCATAGTGGAGGGCTGCTCCCTGTGAAGCAGCTACATCAGCTTCTGTCACAAACACTGAGTGACCAACATCCTCTCACTGCTCCATCCAAATGATGGGATTGTATCTACATGTTGGCTGACACACCAGGTCAACATTGGATCTAAGTTCTTTCTTTTTCCATTGGAATCTTGTGTTCAAGTCAAGCAGACAGCTTCCATCCAGGACCAAGGTGAGTGATAACTTCAGATGTTTATCTTTTAATCTTAAAATACTTAAAATGTAGGCCTATGTACAAATCCAATTATTATTGCTCATTCTGTCTCAGATTTTTCAAAAAGTTCCCAAATATACTGCAGTGACTTTGCTTTCAGGCAATAAACAAGGCAACACACTAGTTTATTAGTAGGGCCTGCACCATGTTCTTTACAATACCACAGACCATAAAACATTTATAGGTCCAGTAGCTACAAAGAAGAAAAAACCCATCTTTTTTTATGCATTTAAATACTTTTTTAAAGACCCTTTCATTCACTTTCTACTGTGCTAATGAAAGTTTGACTGTCTGAGACAGTAGACTCTTTGTGGACTACTGTAAAACAACAATTCTCATATTCAATGGTTTCAGATTTCATCTTTTGACTTAAATAGGATTATCTAAGCAGGAAGTGTGGGAGGGTTGAATGGGAGTGCATTTTATAGGGTTACATAAACAGCTTCAGCTGCCGGGCTTTGCATGTGAAGTTATTGGACTTGTCTGGAAATCTTAGGTGTTAAATCTGTCTGCCCGAGACTGCGGCTGCTGTGTAAAATTGACATTTGTCTCCCTCTGGTATTTGTGCTTCAAGCTCGGGCAGACTACACCACAAACTGTCCGCTTCATGCAGTGAAGGAAGCTCTGTAGAGCTCCATATAAAAACACATGTATTTGAGTGTAAATTTGCCAACAGAGAAGAGTTTGACAGTGCTACGAGGGCATAGGCTGCTAATCTTTTTTTTAAATAATAATCTGCTTTCTTAAAACAAGAGGAACATAATCTACAGGTGCAGTCAGATTACATTATATGTTACTTGTTAGACGCTTTTATCCAAAGCGACTTACATACTCAATACTGTGGACAATCCCCACAGGAGCAATTTGGGGTGAAGTGTCTTACCCAGGGACACAACGACATGCAGACTGCAGTGGGGTTTGAACCTGTGCTCCCTTGATCCCAACACCAAAGCGCCAAACCACTGCGCCACAGCCTCCCAGATCCTTTCAAACTCTTTCCAAAATAAATCAACTTGTTGTTTCCAGAAAAGAGAGTCGGCGCTTAAAATATATAGGCTACAAGTCTATGCACTGAAATCAAGGAAATCAAAACTTAATTTTAGAACCAGACCAGGTGATTCAGATTTGAATATGAATATTCCTTCGCCACTAGCAGACTGTTCCACTTTTCCTAGCGAGATTAAGATGGGAAATCAATACCATTTCGAGATCTAAGTCTACAGCCAGTAGCTAGTTAGCCTAGCTTAGCATAAAGAATAAAAAGAGGGGGATACAGCTAGCCTGGCCCCTTCCAAAGGCAGCACAAACCTCCTAAAGATCACTGATTAACATCCCTTTATCTTGTTTGCTTAATCAGTACAAACCAAAGCGTAAAGACAACATTTTGCTGATTCGCTTTTTGCTGATATATTTGTTGGTCCATTGCCTGGCACGACATATTTGAGCACATAACTCCTTAACTGTTTTCAAAATAAACAAACGAGATAGAAAGTTTAGTCGGTGAGCTCGCAGGTGGTTTAGTTTCTTCTGTAAAGATAGCTGTTTTCCAGAAGTTATGCTTAAGCTAAGCTAACAGGGTGCTAACTCCTGTAGCTCAAATTACAGAAAATCGGACTTGATAAGAAGATTATATCTGCAGTGTGACAAATGTTTGATCAACAGTCTGGTCGGTGGGCATGTAGAAGTGCTGGGTGTAAAGGCCAGAAAACAATGTTTGACTTTGCACAAGCGGAAACTTAATTGCCCACTTAAGTTGTTAAGGTCTGGGGGCCACAAATTGAGGGTGCAGATGGAGTCATGCTTCTTCTGTCTGGGAGTTAAATGGCAAACAGAGGGCAGCGCTGGTTGAGACCCACCGGTTCCCATGAGTCAGCGGCCAACATAGAGACCACGGATGTAATTGCACTCCTTAAAAAAATTCAAAAGAAAGCCTTTGAGAGTGCGCAGGGACTGCCAAGAGTCACCGGGATAAAGATCAGGGCGGGAGAGCCCCCCGAGTGGCAGCGATTGCAGCAGGGCATGATTTTGTTTTCTCCCCGGAGAGAAAGCACCAGAAAGAAAAACATTCGGCTCCCACGCACATTGTTGTTTTAATGACAGGGAATGTGAGGGGGTGGGAATATCAGTCATCGTGTTTACATCAATCTTTACGTTTTCTGTGGGACCATCTGTGACATTTAACCTCAAATAAATCTCAATGTCTATCCCTCTCAAATGATTGATCATTGAAAAGGAAAAGAAAGAAAAAACATTTAAGTATTTTTTTGTGTATAACTGTTTTTACTATAATTTAAATTGCAGTTAATGCATTTTCTGTTAGATACATTCTTTTTTTTATAAGTAGGAGACTTTAGTATTAGGGCATTTAAAGTTAGGAAACTTGGAATCCTATTAACATTTTGGATTTTAACAAACAATAAAATGCAACAGGTGTTAGCTTTCGCATGTAGCCCATTGTTTATTTTCAGTTTTACCCCTCAAAGGGAAAATGGCACTACTAATCTGAGGAACCAAAGCTATGTTACAGTTTCTAGCCAGCAGCTTGGCTCCAGGAATGGCAATGGTCAATACTACTAATGGAGACAACTACCCTATTTCCTGTAGCCAAGGAGGGAATGGGCCTTCACTGACAAAATATCACTCAAAAAGACACGCAGCAACCAGGAAGAAACTCAACTGATAACAAAGAAACTCAAAGTGACTACGGAAAAACTCAAAATTCCAACAAAGACAATGAAAACAACTGCACCACAAAGAGAAAAAAGTAAACTACAAAGAGACAAAACATTCTTCCAAAGTCACTCAAAATTACTGCAAAGATATTTTTAAACAATTACAAAGCAACATAAGGAGACATTTCATTACTATAAAAAGACAATGAAAATTACTACAATGCAACTCAACAACTCAAAATGAACAAAAAAAGACATAATAGCATGAAGCGCCTTACCAACTATACAGACTTTGTGTCTTGCTCTCTGGTAGGAGAGCTGGTGGAGCATTTTGCATGTCTGAAGGCACATTCTGTCATAACCTACACATCCGTGTGAAGACACCATACTTTCAATAGGTCCAGTAGGTATAGCTGCTAGTGTATAGCATGCTAACATGCTAACAAGTTTAACTCAGATGTTTGACCTAACATTACACCTCCATACAATCAACTGAAAGCATTGTCATCATGATGGTTCTTGCTGGTGGTGTAGGCCTACAATAAATCAACATACTTAACCTTTAAATGCCAACAGGAAACAGACAATACGTATCTAACTGTGAGTTTAAAATGCCACTACTATTTAAATCTCACAAATAGACATTGAGATTTATTTTACATATTTTCTTTGTTTTTCTTTGTTGTCTTAGATGTCCTTTGGGCTGTTTCACCACCATCCACAATTAGTTTTAATTGTGTGCAGCTGTGGGCAGCTCCTCTGCTTCCTTTTTGCATTGCATTGTTGGAAAATAGTGGAACACAACAAAATAAGCATATTTGTATACAAGTTGATTTGTATGTGCTGTCAGTGTGAACACTCTCCAAAACCCTACTACTTTTGGATACTGTATTTGATTATCCACTCCATAATTATAGATACTTTGGAGAATAAATGCATTAAAAGTGCCTCAGCATAATTAGAAAAAGAGACCAGACATATCAGAATAAATGCAAAATAAACCAGAACAATCACATGTTTTTTTTTGCGATAACATGTTGTTAATAGCTGGGAGTATCCAAGTCATGTGACTTGTTTTCTGTGGGAAAAAAAGGACAAAAAAAACATGTGCTCGACTCCGGAAAAGAGCCTCCTCAGGCACTGATGTCATAAATATAAACATCCCCATCAGACACAGAGGGCCTCATGTTTCTGTGCTCACCGCAGGCTGAGTGTAAAACACTTACGAGGAACACAATGTCCTCTCTGCTGACCTCTAACCTCTGCTGTAGATCACAGAGGTAATGAGAGGGGAAAGCCTTTAAATGAGCTCAGGCTTCCTTAATGGGTTTAAAAGCGACATCATTTTATAATGTGATAAATACTCACTGTCTCCTTTTCCTGTGCCAGGGTCTGTGGTAGGTGTTGGAGTTCAGTGTGTAACAGGAAGTCCTGATGAAGATTTGAAGCCTCTGTGAAGCAGGATGGAGCCCATTAAGACAGACATGGAGCTGCTCAGCAACAGCATGGCCACCTACGCTCACATCAAAGGTAAAACATGTCCCTGTGGTTCTCAACCCAGGGTTCGAGGCTCAATCAATGTGTCATGGCATGAATCTTTGGGGTCATTTGAAATATACAGGAAAAAATAACGTAATTGTGCCAGTATTTTTAGAATATAGTTTCCAATATTTCTATGACCTTTTTGATGCAGTTGGAAAACGGAAGTGGAAATGGCTGCTTGTAATCGGGAATATTTCTGGAATATATACTGTTATTAACAATTTGAACAGCTTATATTTGTATTTTTGGAAAAAGGGCAAAAACATGATTTTGTGCATGTAAAAGTATTCAATTTGCATAACACCAAACACACCTACAGTATCACCAAAGAGATCAAAATCAAGATCTTTGTGATTATAACGTTGGGGCTCACTATTTTAAAGGTCACCTATTATGCAAAATCCACTTTTCATTTATTGTATAGATGAGCATGTGTCCCCTCTGTGTAAAGAGATTCTGAAAGTTTCAGGAGAAAAGATTCCCTCACTTTTTGTCCTGATCCATTTATATAAAAACCTGTCTGAAAATGAGCTGATCAGATTTTGGCCACTTTATGATGTCATAACGATTAGCCAATCACCAACCAAGGTAACCCCCCCCCACACCTTATCACCTGAATCTCCTCCTAGAGCACCATTAGGCGCGTTCACACCAAGTACTTTGCCGTATTTAGTGCCGGCACTCAGTGCCCCGGCACTTATTACCCCAGGGCACTTAGTACAGATCGCGTTCACACCGGAGTACTTTTCCCTGAGGGAAGATAACGCAAATGAGCCGCTGACGTCACTTCGTCTTCTTCTACTTTGGGTTTACTGGCAGGCCGCAAACAACTTCACGGCGTATATTGCCACCCGGAGTCCCCGGAGTTGGGGCACTTTTTTCCCCCAGGAAAGTACCATCTCTCAGCAGGCACTAAAAATGGGGCTAAAAGTTCCCGAGATTAAGTGCTCTTTTTGGTGTGAACGCGACATAAGGGGTACTAACGGAACTAAACGTGAAAAGTACGGTGAAAAGTACTCCGGTGTGAACGCGGCTATTGTGTTCTTTTTAACCAAATATCTCTCAGAGGGGCGTGGGGAGTGGCTCCTTATTTTCATCTGAAGTAACAGACAGAGAATCAGTACTTTTGAAACAGGGCTGAAACAGAGGGGTTTATGGGATGCTACAATGATCTGTTTGGTATTTGGAGCCAAACACTTCAGAGACATGTTTGTATATATCTGAGACCTATAATATATTGATGAAAAACAGTATAATAGGGGACCTTTAATAAATGCTCTTGTGTTCCTCTCTTCTCTCACAGCCAATCCGGAGAGCTTCGCCCTGTACTTCATGATGGGCGTGTGTCTGGGCCTCCTCATGGCGCTGTGCCTCCTGGTGTCCGCCATCGCCTGCAGGACCCGCCGCCACCGCAGGGCTCCCCCCTCCCCAGAGAGGAGGAAGCTGAAGGACTCCAGCGCGGAGGAAGATGAGGACGAGGAGGATGAGGAGGGGGGCGTTGATGAGGAAGATGAGGAGGCGACGCAGATCCCTAAAGTGACCCTGGGGCCCCTGGGTGACGGCAGCTCTAACGGGACTCTGAGGAGCGTCAACGTGTTTGCGTCCGCCGAGGAGCTGGAGAAGGCGCGCCGTCTGGAGGAGAGGGAGCGAATCGTCAGGGAGATCTGGAGGAACGGACAGCCGGACATCCTGGTCACGGGGACGGGGACCATCGGACGGGTGCACTACCACTAACACACACTTTGACTGTGATATGCTCCCTGACTGCAGAAGGCAGAAGAGACTTTTGGATCTGTGTGGCGGGCCATGTTCAAAATGAAAATAAGAGACTGTGTAAAATGGCAGGGGTGGTGAACCTTATATTTGCCCTCCGCAGGGTCATTATTGGTGGAACACTCCTATTCATTGACAAAACATTGATATCTTGTCACAAGAGTCAATATTTTAAATTTTAACTGAACTTCTAATGTGAACCACAAATGTAAATATTAATATAACGTACTAAGATACAGAGACAGGACTGTTGTATTCTGCTTAAGTGAAACAATTTCAAGTTAAAAAATACAAAATAAGGACAACAACAAGAAAAGAAAAGAAAAATAGCCTAACTCTTTTCTGCCCTAAAAACATTCGTACAATCCCTAATTAAATAAGATATTATGAAAAAATGAAATAATCATATGAATAAATACAGTAAATAAATGCACTAAAGTCATGATGTCATTCAAAATCCAATACTTTATTTTAAAATGCAGCTCAATGTTATGAAATGTAATTTCATCTATGGCCTTTTTGAGAAAAAAATAAGAACTTTTCTTTAATTAAAAAATTGCTGGAATAAAATAACAATTCCAATCAATTGATTTATCAAATAAGGTGATATAATGTTGGAGCTGAGTTTCATTGCAAAAGCTGAATTACTTCACTATTTTAAAAAGGGTTATATATTGTCTCTTTTTATTCACATGATTAGTATAAGTCTCATTCTGTAATTTAATATTGAAAACATATTTTCTCCATATATTTTGTATTATATCGCCTGTGACAACAGATGTAGTTTGCAGCATATTTGGCTTCATCTGTATTCTACCATGTCTTTGCAATGTGAATAATTAAAAGTTGAACCACTTTTACAATCAACAAAAGCACATATGTATCAATAGATGTAGCAATGTCCATCTGTGATTATTTGAAAGTCAATCATACATTCAATTGCTTTTTGGGCGATTGTAAGAAAAAGTAAACACTCAAGATTATTGGTTTTGTCTCCTAGTAAATTGAATATGTTTATCTTTTTTTGTCTGTGCTAATTGATGTTCTAATTGTTTTTGACAAATCCAAAATGCATTTTTAATTCCTAAATAGTTTGATTAGCCTGACTTACAATCCAAAAACCTAAATATATTGACTTAAATCAAAGATAATAACTTAAATAATGAATCACTTAAGACTATTTTTCAATAATAAACATTTTAGCAATTTGAACACATTAAGTGATATGGTACATTTGAAAGACCACCATTTCTTATTCTTATAAGACATTTTCAATCTAGAAGACAGTAATTAATTGCAGCCCTGGTGTAAAGTGCTTCGGGCAAATGTTAGCAGAGGATCTTCCCACAGAAAGAGACCCTGCAGTCTTTTTCCCAGCCTTTAATTTGACTTGTGTCTCTGACCCCATCACTTCCTGTGTTCCCATTTTCCACAATTCCCACCACCCTTCCCCCCCCACCCCCTCCTCCCAGCGTCAGCTACAACACTGCAGCTCTCTCTGTGAACACGACTATGAAAGAGCCATTCACCTCAGCCGTACTGTAGATATTACCAATGCACAGCGATGCCCCCCCCCCCCCCTCAGAAGAAGAGTCTATTTTCTGTTGGCTGAAATGTTCCTCCACGGCCTCTGAAAAGGCAGCAGTGTGTGTCAAGTGTCGGTAAGTAGCACTGAATGAAAAAAATGTATGATTTCCAGAGGGACATTTTTTTCAATACTAACTAAAAAGGAGACACAACTGATGGTGCCTGATGGTGTGATCAACCTGGGACACATGGCTTATTCACACTTGTTTAGGCCCCTCCTACTTGTTTGTTGTTCCACTTTGAAGAGATTTGCTCATTAGCTGATATGTTTCAAACACCACTGCATTAAACAAGACCCTGTCACAGGCTGAAAGCAGAGGTGGTATCAAGATATTTAACTGTAAGTAATAGTCTTGAAGACTTATATTTAAATAAATGCCTGTGATGTCCCTATAGGGGAGTAACACAATGGTGATTGAGCTAATGGTCCACTGATAACAGCCTTTGCTTTTGCAGTAGGACTGTGTCTGTGGTGGCATTCCTGGAAACAATCACAATGAAGACATTGGATTTTTAGAATATGAGTTATAAAAAAAAACACACATTGAATTAGTGCCTAAAGCCATGAGTGGATAGTACATTAAGCAGGGGTGTGGAGCTTTTGTCTCCCCCCTCTGGCAGTGAATGTTAGAAGAACAGATTCAGGATTGGATTATCTGGATAAAAAGTTATGTTTACGTTCAGAAAAAGGGTTAACATTAGAGTGTTCAGCATCATTATCTTTTAAACTATTTTGTGTTTTTACACAAAGATTAATATAAAAAAGGTCAGATGTATCTTTAATGACAGTAAAGGCTGTGGCGCAGTGGGCTAGTGCGTTGGTGTTCTGAAGAGGGGAGCACAGGTTCAAACCCAACTGCAGTCAGGATGTCGTTGTGTCCCTGGGCAAGACACTTCACCCCAAATTGCTCCTGTGGGGATTGTCCACAGTATTGAGTATGTAAGTCACTTTGGATAAAAGCAGCTAACATGTAATGTAATCAATAGTGCAAGCCCTGAGATGCTTTATGGTTAAATGTGTTAGTATTGCAATAAACTATAAATGTTTCACGCGTACTGCTAAAGAGAGTATGGTACCCCAAACCAACACCAGAGAGGGCTGTCACTCTCATTTCTCTCTCCATTGGTAGATCTCAACAAGTATCACACTCACAGCGTTGCCCTGAATCAAAGAAAGATTTATTGAAAATTAAAAGACAAAGTACTCCAAAGCTCTTGAGAACAGTACAAAAGTTTTCGGCTTCAGATTGAACAAAAACAAAGTCCTACAGTTGTGTTTGGTACATGCAGCATGTACAGTGAGAAGCAGCACAGTGAGATTCACAGAACGACTTCTGCTAGTTCGCGGCAACTCTTCTTAAAAATATACACTTCCATCAACACCTTCGACACAATCTTTTTAGGGTCTCTCTTTCCTTTATCAGCTCAAACTGCTCTTTTTCGTTTTGTGGGAGGATTTAAGGTCGTTTTGTTTTTTTAAAAGAACCATTTCCTGTTTATATTTTAGCTCCCTTAGGGTTACAATAATGTAGGTCTAATAATAGAATAGAATAATTCTATACAGCATTTTGTAAAACTATGACATTTGTACTTATTCATCTAAACTAAAAGGTAGCCACTTACTAAATTAACTTGACAGTTTGAAACCTTTATATTTATCTGTCTAAAGCAAAATCAGAAGATGTTGATGCCAAATTCTTTACAATTTGTTTTTTTTTTAAAACTGAAAACACCCAGAATGAATGAGAATATACTGAACCACACGCACATACAAATGTCTTCACTTCCTAATGAGAAATACAGGTAAAGTGGCACTATATGAAAATGCTTGGAGAGTATAAGTGACAAACATCAACCGTTCATTAAAGATATTTGACCTTTCCTGTCTGAAACGTGACGGCGGTGAGCCCACTTCTGATTGGTCCCGAGGAGCGCGGTATGAATCATGCAGTAACATCGAAGATTTATCACAGCCCCAACAACATAAACATGGAAATCATCTATAACCTTCCTACACTGATGGACAGCTACCTCTTATAGCTGGATTACACAAGTAATAATATTTATTTTCTAAGGCACACATTTTTTACTTTGTCATGTTTTCAGAGAATATTTTTTTGCCTCAGTATTTTCTCCCTTAAAAAGATACAATGAAACCAGCTGCAGAACAAAAACTCACTTGACATTTAAAAAACAAAACGCTCTGAAATGAAGGTGCTCTTCATTCCAAAGATTCTTCACTTTAACTGTTAGAAGGCTCAACTTACTGAACACATTTATAACCATCAAATGTGATGATGTGGGGGGGGTCGAGTGGTTCTACTGCTTCGGGGGGGGGGGCTTCTCCGGCGTTCTTGGTTTCTTTGCGGATGACCGGCTGGCATTCCATGCCGTCGTCGGCTAGCTCCGCCCCTTCCCCCTCCCCCCCGCCCCCGCCCCCGCCCCCGCCCTGGTACATGTCGTGTGTCCACTTCGGGCTGCTGCCCCCCTTACGGTAGACGAAGCGTCCCCGGCGTGTGGGGAAGGCCCCCCGGCCCCTCCCACGGGAGTCCACCCAGGTCTTCTCGCCATCACGGTCGTCGTGCTGGAAGGAGAAACAGGTGGGGTTAAAGGTCAACCAGAAGTCCTTCACACAGCAGGATTACTAAAGAGCAACTGTTCCTCCATGTTTGACAGAAAACGGACTGTTTTGAAAGAATCTGATCCTTCAGTGATTTCAACTGTTTTTCCTTTCTCTTTGTTAATGTCTCTCCAAGTCTCGCTCAGGGTTCTGAAATCTCGCGAGAGGTGACTTGTGGCCAGAAGACAAGGCTGTAAACGTGATTGCGAGCTAGAGAGGATAGTGTTAGTATCACAAACATTTGTATTAGCATGGCTGAATATTTAGCCAACTGCATGAATCTCCCCCTGTCTATACATCTCGAAATAGAAGGATTGCTTGCAGTGCTTTCCTTCAATACTGTACAATTGTTGTCCACATGAGTCGCTTAGAGGGTAAGGGTTGGTTCTGCTGTGAAGCAAACCATTCTTCTTCAAGGTTTTCTTTATCACTGTTTCATCAGATACTTTCCAATAAAATGTTGTTCAAATAATCCATATTTTGTCAGACAGCGTCTAATCAATCATGGTTAGATGATTACAATGACAACAAATCAAAGTCAAATGAAAAAACGTACTGAATTTTGAAGTATGCCATTATACATAAAAACAAAACATTCCATCCTTTTGTAACAATAAAGTGCTCTACCACGAGTATGAAAGCATCTGCATGATGTAAACCTCACCACCTGTACGCCTGGGCTGTGACCAGAGACCTTTTCCTACTAGTCTGCTTAGTTAGAATAAACCGTGGGCCGAGTCAAATCAAAACGTAATTATTTGTGGGGTAAAAATAAAATCCTTGGTTTTTATGTGTCATAATAAAGCCCTCCAAAATGAGGATGATGGGCTTGTTTCACAGGAACATGTTGACTTTGATGTTAGTAGTTACTAACATCACTAAAAAGGGCTCTGTGCCGGCATGCACAATACAACAGAGGGTAAACATGCAGCAGGTACATGTCTTAAGTCAAGGTATTATTGAATTGTATCATAATTAAATTCTACTGTGATGCCTTCAGTGTTAAAAGCCCTACGTTTTTAGGTGCATCACTAAATCATCAGCACGAGAGGCTCACCAGGTAATACTTCCTGCTCTTGGGAGTGTATTCAGGGTCCCACTCCTCCTCTGGAGGGCGCACTGCAGGGTTCAGAGGGGCGGGGTTTCCATTGCTGTTGTTGCCTGGATAATTTCCCCTGTTCCACCCTCTCCCTCTCACTCTGGGGAACTGAAATCAAAACAACGAGTTGGATTTAACTCGCAGTCAAGGGACAAAGACATGTTCTACAACAAGATGGAAGAATATTTATTGTTATGTTTAATATTAGTCAAATAATGGACCCAGGCGCGATGAGATATTAATGGGTATCAGGCATTTGTTTAGTGATGGGGTGAGGTTCCACATATTTACGCTACATTACCTTAATAAAAGCCAGGCAGTGCATGGAATATGTATGATAGTGACATCATCATTATCATCATCCACATTATGTTCCTTAGCATTAGGAGGAAGGAACAGAGCAGAGAAGTGAACGTCTACTGTGATGCCGTTAGGATAAACAATTGCAAGAAGATGAGATGTCAGTTTCCCTCAGTGGAAAAGACTCAACAGCAGAAGAGAGAAACAAAGCTCAGAAAGCAACTTACGAATCCTCGGCCTCTGCCCCGCTCTGCGTTGTGGCCCTCAAAGTGGCCCCCCCGGTCGTGGCCCCCCCGGTCGTGGCCCCCCCGGTCATGGCCCCCCCGGTCGTGGCCCCCCCGGTCTCCGCCCCCGCCGTAGTCCCGTGGAGGATACCGGTTGTGAGCGTAGCCCTCCTCTGAGTGCTCCATCCCCTCCCCTCCCATGAACTCTTTCCCCCTGAAAGCTGGAGGATAAGGGGAGGCAGAGGAGGAGGAGGAAGAGGAGGATGGAGAGCGGTCCCGCTTCTTCTTACCCTTCCTGCCAAGAAAAGATGGATGTGAGTGTCAGAGAGTTTACAGACATAAAATGTATCAAAATAGTTTGAAAGTTTAAAAAGCAGATTGGTTTGCAGAGTGGTTACTAAGGTTACAGTTAGAGATGACTAGCCAATCAGTCTCAGATTTAGCATTTTCTGAAAAGTAACAAGTGACACATCTTAAATTATAACTTTTAAAACAAAGTTCACACAGGCAGATAACGTCATGTTTTCTTCATGTCATGGTGTCGTTAATCTGTGTGCTTGAACAGATTAGTTCCAGCACTTTAATGGTACAGAAAGAAACCTGTTTGTTGTAGCTTTATTCTCTATCCGGGGTGACAGCTATTGCTAATTCAACATTTCACATTAAGCTTTTACATTCTTCATACTGGAAAACTTCGACAACCTTTAGTCAATACTTTTCACCTACAATTCTGTAATCACTGTACAGCTCGGTTTTATATTGCTATATTTTGTATGTTCCATTTTTTTATTAATGATTAATAACTTGATTTTTAAAGGGTTTATTTTGTAACTTTCTCCCAATTTGTTTGTTCAGCCTTTCTTGCCTTTTTGGCAACAAACCAATCTGGTATCATGAATGTGCAGGAAAAAATTGAAAGTGGTAATTGTTCACTTTACTGCTATACACTGTACATCTTTCAACATGGCAACATATTATTAGTAACAATGGTAACTCCTCCAAACGTTGTGTTCCCTGTGTGCTGGAACATTTGAGAGCACAGAGGGCACGTACTTGGATTTCTTGTGGTGTTTCCCAGATTTCTCAGAGGACCTCTCTCTGCTCGGCCCCCGGGAGCCTCCTGAGCTCCGGCCTCCTTCACGCTTGTAATCCTTTCCCGCAGACCTCTTACGTCTTTCAATATCCAGACGGAGGTCCATCACGTCGCCTTTGAACTTTTTACTTGGATCCTGCAGAAAGGTGGGTTTATTAGCCACTGAACCAGCTGTTTGCATAACTAATGGACATATTCAAAATGCTTTAAAATGATTTGGTAAAGGAAACATACAAATAAACAGCTTGAAATTAAACACCAGTGCATTACAAATAAAGATGCTAAACATATATTAATGTGTTCGCTCAAGTGGTTAAGACAAAATACTGACAATACAAAAAATATGTTCAAAGAATGTCTTTTCACAACGGAATACAACATATTTGTGGAAACCAGCAACATGCATGTAGCATATCAAAATAAATGAACAGATTTTTTGTAGCTTGATTTTTTTCTTTTCAAGAAAAATACTTACAAGGTAAAGGCACTGATAAGCGTCCCTTGAGAGGCTTGGACTCAGGATCTTAATTCACTTCCTTTTAGCCTTTGCTTGGGTTCGTACATACCCAATCAATAACCATATCTCATAGGCTGGGGGGCTTGCTTGGCACTTACAAAACACAATTGGGCTCTTTTGATTTAGATATATGCATCCTTTGAAAGAAAAGCACAAAGCTGAACACTGCTGCTTAGGATCGTCTCAAATTTGCTTGTTCCAAATACTTCAAATTTCAAAATGGCGGGTCACCTTGTAGCTCGTCTCCTCCATCTCCTCAAACAGGTGAGAGTGCCTCTTAAAGGCACTGGGGGAAACATCGATTCTCCTGAGAGAGGAGGAAAGAGCCCGAAGGTGAATATATAAAACACAACAGATGTACAGTTCATGTTCAGTCTGTAAACTCAAAAACACACAACATGTTATTACTTTTGAATTAGGGACCAAAAGAAAAATGTATACTGACCGAAAAAGGCTGAATTAATTCACTTACCCATTTTATATTAATTATTTTTGTACAATTCTCATTTAATGTATACACTGAAAATGAGAGAAACAAATAAATAAATATTTATATTGAATATACCAAAAATATCAAATTTTAAAACATTTTTTCAATTAACTTCTTCAAATTATATACATATATATGTAAATATTTTAATTTTAATTCCATCTGTTCCAAATGTATTATTTTTTAGAAGTAAAAAAATCGGATCCATACAACTTAGAGTTAATAGTTTCTAAATAATATGTTGGCTGATTTAAGATAATCAGCTCTCATAACAAATAATATAGCTCTCTAGTGGCAAACAATTGGATTTGTGATTGTTATGTATGCATTCCTACAAACCTGAAAACACTGTAAAAGAAGGGTACATTACTTCAGGTCAGATTGTGAGACGTTGTGTATACCTGTGGATTTCTGGGCTCTTCCTTGGCTTCATCATTTCTACCTCTGCAGCTTTTCTTTGGTACATGGCAAAGCGCTCACTTAAAGACATGTCTGAGGATTGGAAGTGTTGAGCTGCAAATAAAGAACAACAAACTATTATTCCAGATACAGGAGTATAGTATGGTAACTGACATATAATGAAATGTACCCTGGATCTCACACCTGTCGTCCTGAGTCTGTGGAGGCGGGACAAAGCCAGCACAGGTCATACTTTACCTTTGATGTAATGCACGATTGAGACTATGTGCTGAGCGAACAGCTCAGAGGGGCTCCGGCGGAGCTGCGCTGACTGAACGTGCTGGAAAATGGAACGAAACTCTGCGTCTTTTTTAGTGGGGTTCAGCTCTCTGGGCATGACACGATCTTTAGACATGGAAGAGCTGAGAGAAGAGAAGGAGTGAGCCACATTGTACATTGACAAAGAAGAAATAGCTACCATATGACTCAAATAAAGGTGGGGAATGTTTTTACACTTTTCAATGTGCTAAAGTTGATGTTTGGATTTTCTTCATAGGATCATAGTGCATACATCATGATTGGGAGATGGGATTTAAGCCAGAGAGTATGTGACTGTTAGAGGAGCACCACTCATGTTGGATTTACATTCTGTTTCAATGGAAGTGTCTCGTGTTACATTAAGAGAGAAAACAAGGATCTTTTGTTTAGGTCTTAACAAGTCCATGTTGGACATTTGGACATACCTGGGCATTTCATCAATGGAACCAATTTTGTGTTCAAAGTCGTCCCTTGACGCAGACATGTGACGCACAGGCGAGTCCTCGCGAAGAGGGAAGGCTCCGGGGAACAGCGGGCGCTCCTTCTCTCTGGACGCTGCGGGAGGGGACGGACTCCTCCTGGACTTCTCCTTCTCTTTCTTCTCCTTCTTCTTGGCCTTCTCCTCTTTCTTGGAGCTGTGTTTGCGGCTCCTGTAGATCTCCTCCTCCATGTGATCCGCGGGCTCTGCCTCTTCAGCATCTCTCCGGCTCTTCTCTTTAGCTGACGGGTAGGACGTTGAGTAGCTTGGCTCGTCCCCCCATTTGCCGAAAATGTCCCGAGCTGTGAGGGTGGGTTTGACGTCCCCGTCATCCTCAATGTCCCTCTCTTTCAGGCCGTGGGACTTGAGGAACTCCTCTTCTCCGGCGTCAAAGAAGGGCAGGGTCTTGTCTTCCTTTGAGTCGCTGAAAGAACCGGACGAGATGTTGAAGGGATCTCCGGACTTGCTTCCTTTCTCTAGTTCTCTGTCTGTGTTGCTCTGCTCTTTATCACGACCGTTCTCCTTCTCTGCAGCCTGCTTTTTGTTTTTATTCTCAGCCAAGAACCTGAAACAGAGAACCAATCTCGCTTTAGTACGTTCACCCCCAGGGACATGACTAAAATGCGTTACACAATTTAAAAAGGGAAATACACATTGCACATAAACTGTAATACCTAAAAGGGATGGGCAAGCTTACAAGAACATGGTAAAAGTACATTTATTATGTTATTTATTGGATTGTTAACTCCTCTTTGGGAAACATTTGGGACAATATTCTCAGTATTAAAGTACCGTCTCATCAGTTTACTTCCCAGGGCTGTAGCGAAGATTCTTTTTTCAATCTACTAGTTGCTTGTCTAATGTTCTGCCTTGATCAATATGACATTTAAAAAAGCCCATCCCTTAAGGAAACAGTAAAAGATCAGGACTCACATTGGAATAATCAAACTCACGTCACCACCGCCGCCTAAGTAAGTGGGATTTCATACAACTTCCTCTCAGTGCACAGAAAAGTAAATATCTTGAGTCTTGTGTTTTCCATTGTAACATGTATTCCTCCAGGGCTCTTTGATAAAGGCTACACATGTTTGAAAGAAAAATAACGTTCATCATGTGTTAGAATAATGAAAAAAAGGAAATGTTATTACATTCAAATGAGGAAAATAGTAACACACGTACTTTTTGAAGGCAGCAGAGATCACCGTCTTATCTTCAGATTTGGTTTCTTCCTTTGAGAAGAACCCAAAGCCGCTGAAGGAGGCCGTTTGTCCGGACTTTGTGGGGCTCTTTGCTGGAGGGGTCACGCTACCAACGGTTTTCCACATAGGCCCTTTTCCCTCGGAGCTGCTGGGGGCGTCTTCATTTTTAGTCTCTGGGCTCCTTCGTTTAGGGCTGGTGTCGTCGTCGATCCATTTCCCTCCGGACACCTTCTCGATGGCGCTGCCGTCTGCTGCCTGGCCGGATTTCTCTGGGTGACTTTCTGACTTGTCCTTGGTTTCCTTGGAGCCGTGCTTGCTCTTGCTGCTGCGATGATGTGGCGACGAGGACCGTGAGTGCGAGGAGTAGCTGGAGTGCCTGGAGCGCCGGGATCCCTTGGAAGACGAGCGGTCAGAGTAGTGGGAGCGGCTCCGGCTACCTGAGCGCTTTTTGGGTGTGCGGGAGCGTGAGCGCCCCCTCCTTGGACTGTGGGAGTGGTGGTCCTGGTCATGGTGGCGATCATGCCAGCCTCCGCCTCCACCGCCACGCCCACCATCACCGCCTCCACCACCCTGCCAGTTGGCCTTGTATCCGTAGCCGCCACCGCCGCCGCCGCCTCCTCCTCCTCCTCCGCCGCCTCCTCCTCCTCCTCCTCCCCTGTTCTGGTAATGGCCGCGCTGGTAATAGCCTCGGTTTCTGCCGCGGTAGTGGAAGGGCCTCCGGTAGCCTCGGTTGTAGCCTCTGAAGCCCCCTCTGTTGTTCTGATAGTCCCTGCTGGGATAGTTTCTGGAGGACGGAGAGTGAGAGCGAGAGCGGGACCGAGACCTGGAACTGGAAGATAGAAGGGGGAGAAGAAGAAAAAAGATATGTAATTGAGGGTAAAGTGTGTGTTGTAGTCTAACACAATGTTTCATCTTGCAAGTCAGCAGCCTACAAGTAAAGAAAATTATCAGCAACATGACAATTGTTTTAAAAGATCATATTTTTGAAGCATGGCTGTCCTGTGTCTTAATATGTCCTGCAATTGTGAGTCACATAGTATTAGAGTTCAGAACTTGATTTTATGTACGTTATGTAATACGGAGTTATATTCCATCCCTGTCTTTCCTGTAATGAACGCGACATCAGTGACATCAGTCATCTGTAATCAAATAATGAATAACTCCTTAATTTGTAGAAAATAATGGTTAGTTGCAGCCTTATTATATTTGATCACTAACAAGAGAATGGCTGAAACATAAGACTGATAATTCAGTTACCAAGCAGATATGACCAGAGTTACGGCAATTTCCCAAAATCTATCTTATTGTAGGAAGCTTTGAAATTGAACAAATATCAGACAAACTTTTCCTAACTGTCCTTTTATGGTTAGCCTTGAGAAGAGACTGAGATCTACTGCTGCCCAGATGTCAACAGGGGGCGATGTATTCTCACGGATAACCGAGTCATAACTCCACTAGGCACAGCGATGTCTCACTCAGAGAGGCATAGATCAAAAAGACTCTACATGTTTCACCATGAACAATTCCTAAAAACCGCACAGTGCAACACTATGGACAAAAAACTCTGAAGATTGAGTTGACTGTGATAGCAAACTTAACACCAGGAAATTGAAAATAAAGTTAAAAATGAATACATTCAAAACAATGAATCTTAGCTTCACTTATGAAAGACTACAAATAAAAGCCACACAAACAAAAATGTATTTTAGTCACCAAACAAATGCATCAAAAAATAGGTCCACTTAAAATCTAAAATTGTTTCACAACAGTCAAACAATTCCAAAAACAATAGAGGGGGCAGTAGACCTGCAACTAGCGTGTTCTGTAAAGTACAAATTACCAATGGGGTAGCTTCAAAAAGGTCTGCCGTAAGGAATATATAAGACGTAAATAAGAATATAATACGAATATTTATTTACATTGCTTTGCTTACGTGCTGGTACTACTGCCCTTTCTCCAAACACAGTGTGTGTCGCAGTCATCTATTGTAGATATGAACAAGCGCCTCAAACCACCCCAGTTCAAACTATCTGAACTATCCCTTTAAAACGATACCTGTGCTGATGGCCTGTAACAAAACCATTACGTTTACAAGCACATGCCAACTACTTACCCGTTGCGCCTTTTCATTGGAGCAGAGCACTCCTGGACAACAGACAATGTTTTCCCACAGGCAAGACAGTGTGTGTGGCTTTCATTTATGAGTAGGACAAAGAGTACACGCAGGGCCCAACCTGCTCTAATCCACAGAGGGAGGTGGCAGTGAAGGGGGAGGGAGATACAATAGGGCCAAGAGTACTCACTCTCTACTCCTTTTCCCTTTGGACAATCATTGACATGCAGTGTAGCAATGCTCTTCAATGGAAAACATCCAGTCAACAACTCGCTGTCTGTGAAAGTGCTTTAACCGTCAAGCTCTAAACACAAACATGAAGTGACAAGAACAAGCGTGGGAAGCCCTCCCTCACTTAAATAAGGAAACAACATTAAAACGTGCCACAAATGTACACCAGATGACTGGAGGCTCCTAACCAGAAAGAATGTAAGCTGATGCAAATAGTTTGAGTCTTTGGCAGCCTGTCACCCACACAGGAAGAATATGTATGCAAATTCAGAGCTAACCTTGAACACTTGGGGCCTAGAGAAAGGAGGGCAATAAGGGACTTACTACTAGTTACATTTTAAAATGTACTAGAATCCACCAAAGGCTTCATACAACTGTTTTTTTCACATAGTATTCCCCATCACCTATATTTCTCCTTGTGTAAAACAGGTGGGACACCATTTTAATTAGACTAATTGCAAGAGAGACAGGAGTGTTGTATCACTAAAGTAAAATGGCTGTCATGATGAAGCAACTGGTGAGTAAACACACAACTGAAACATGAGCTATGCTTTTCGTAGTTGTTGTGTGCTCCCCTACAAACAGAGCCAAACAGATATAAGAACATCAGTGTACTTAGCTAGTGGTTGTGTGTGTGTTTCCTGACAGCACTGACTTGTATCACAGAGTAAAAAACACAGTCTGAATATAAGAAAATCCATGAAGGAAACTATAAATGTGTCGCCGTTTAGGGAGATATTAAATAGCAATAAAAGCAGCAAGTGAAAGTCTATGAGTACTAACACCTTAGTCATTGAGGGTTGTATAGCTGTAGAAGACTATCATTCAAGCACTTTTAAGATATCTAACCCCACAATTTCCAGATTCTTCCAGACATTAATATCCAATCTAATATATGTTCCTTTCACTCAATTCCTTTAAACCCACAGAAAACAACATATTTAGTAGCATTTCAGTGATTTTTACACACTGAGATCTAGACTCAATCCCTTTTTAAATTATTTTCTAAGAACTGCACAAAACATGCTTTATGATTATGTGATATTATGAACTCAAAAACCATGAGGCAAACCTGGATCTATTCATCCCGTGCAGAACAAGGAAGTGATGAAGGTTCGAGTCAGACACAGCAAACTTCATTTACCTATAGCGACGTTTTCTGGATCTGGAGCGTGAGCGGCTTCGAGAGTGAGATCTGGAGTAAGATCTGGATCTTGACCTGGATCTGGAGCGGGACCGAGCTGGAGAGTCCGGAGCCTTGGACATCTTTGCACTCAGGACCGCTTAGATATGCCTTTACTAGAAAACAAAGAAGTGAATTTTACTTGTTTGACTCAAAGTGTATGAGGATAAAATCAATCCTCCATATGCATCACGATTGGACAGCTACGTAATAAAAACTAGAATGATTGTTTTGTACCCAGCAAATAGTGTCCACACTCCTCCACTGAGGTTTCTTTTTTTGTACTATTTCCCAACTGCTTATCATTAATCTGTGAGTAATTTAGATCAAATGGTACACTAAGGTTAACAAACAGAACTTCAGTGCAATGACCTTAAGCCCAAAGCTGACTAATGAACCGACTCTAACTGAAAATGAGAACAACATGTGCAACATAGAATCACTTATTTCAACCAAATGCTTCAGAACACATTTGTTTTCTTTATACATTTGCTAGTTTCTGCCAAGTCAAATTAAAGAATGAACTTGAGCAGCATCTATCTAGCTTTGGGCCTAGAAATGTTATTATAGAATATTTCTACAAAATGGAGATCAGGATGTCTCACAAAGCAGCAGATCTGGAGCAGGGAGAGCAGTGAGTCAAGGAACAGCTTTTGCCCCTACAGTGACTTATTAATTCTGATAATACAAGATGGTTGTGAAGAAAAAAAGAATAGCATTTTTCCGCTGGGGAATGGCTTTCACATTACATGGCCTGTGTCAGGGATTTGTTGTGATTGTCCTGTTTGTCTCACAATCTCTTCTGCTCTGTCTTTTCAGTACTATGGACAGCGGCACCTACACAAGCATTAAGCTACTTATTTCACATTACAAATGCCCAAAAGCCAACAGTGTATCCACCCTTTGCGTTTGCATCAGAGGGGGAGTTTGAGTTTGAAACACCAACTTCATTTGAGTCAGAAACGTTTGCTTTTTATTCCAGATTGTTTTTATACCAAACGGTGGGATGCCTGTTTCTTTCATGTTTGAAGGGACAACAGTTGCTATGTGCCAAACCTTAGATGCAATATACAGGGTTTCCCCTGCTTGTACACATCTAAAACAGGCCTCACTGTTCTTTTGCTGAACCTCAAACTTCAATAGTTATTAAGTCCTCACTGCATGCCTTCATTCTCCCGTTTGTTATTATTCTCAACTGAAGATGCCACGGCAAGAACATGTTATGAAACTTGTGATATAGGTGTTACCAATGAGGCTAAACTGGACATTTGTACATGTATAGAATATAGATATGCATTGATTACACTTAATATCTGCAGAGTGCTTTCAATCTGAAATATAATTGAAATGTAATTATTGCTCTTTTAAACTAGAGACCATCTCATAATGGGATCAAGATAAGATAAGATGGACCTTTATTAATCCCCGTGGAGAAATTCAGTTGTACAAAGCTGCAACAGGGTAAGTGTGAAAAAACAGGACAGCAAAGATTCACACAGATTAATAAAATCAAAAATAAAATCAAGAAAAAAATTAAAATAATAATGATAATAAAAGACTATGAAATAGGAGATGAGTAAAAATAAGAGTAAAATAACTGTCAGCATATATTTTCATATTTGGTCATCTAAGTTATGAAGTACGGAATGAGTTAAAGTGACAAGTGAAAAGTGAAAATGGAGGCTGTCTGGGGCGTGTCTTTTTGGGCACCGGGACAATGCAAGACGTCTTCCAGATGTCCGGCACCTTCATCAGCTTCAGGGAGAGACTGAAGAGGTGCTGAAAAACTCCTGCTAATTGACCGGCACACGCCTTGAGCACTCGGGGGTTGGTGTTGTCTGGCCCCCTTGCCTTCCTCACGTTGATCTTCGAGAGCTGATTCCTAACTGGTCCGGTGGTGGTTATTAGGGGTGTGAAACTGCTGGGAGTGGCTGATGCCCCCCCTGGAGTGGTGTTGGGTGTGTTTGGAGAAGAAGGGGGAGTAGTGGTGCCAGGGTTTGGGAACCCCTGCTGTCCTGTTGAGCTGGAGATGGGATGGTCAAACCTGTTAAGGCCCTGACACACCAGGCAGTCACCAGAGAACTCACCGACATCGACTGTTGCATCGGCGAGTTCTCCTGCGTCTTGGCCATGTGTCGCACTGGAACACACCGCAAAGACTTCAGCTGAGCACGTACGAACTGCGCATGCGTGCGTGGCAATAACTCTCCTTACCAGCAGTAGTGTGTATTCGTCATTCAAAATAGGCAACAACCGGAAGACAGAGAAGAAGAACAGACTGATATAAACAAACAAATAGCGTGTGCGTTCCATTTTCACTCCCGTCCATCGAAAACATGTTTTAGAATATAAAAATACATGAATGATGAAATGAGCACATAAAGTGCAGACATACTATAAAATCACAGTTAATAGACCTGCATCTGATGATCGCAGTGTTCTGGCGGGTGTGTAGTTTATTGAGTCAGCAATGTAGTAATGTATGTAATGTAATAATGGCCACTTCTTGCTAAATTTACATTTCCATGTGATGCTTTTATCCGAGGCGACTCACAATAGGTAAATGAACAGCAGTAGACAGTATCTCATTTACTTAGACACTGTACTTAAGGACAATGTTGAGGTACTTGAGACTAATCCTGCAACTTTATACTGACAAATAAACCGATGAGATGAAAAACCGGACTTGACCAAACAAATCACGGAGCTCTCAGCAGAGGACAGCCGGGGACGCTCCCGCCGATATCAGAGATGTCCCTGCTATGTGTGGGAGGTAAGAGAGGACATTTAAGGGCTATGTTTGATGTCTTTTAAGTATCACTTGCTGGGGTTTAGCTGCTGTCCTGTGCCTTCTTAAATCGTTTGTTTACGTCCCTCACTTCCGTTTCGCTTCTCATTTGCTAGCTGAACAGCTGATCAGAGTGGTTTCTTGGCCCGATAACTTGTGTCCGGGCCATTTGTCGACCGTGAAAGGCCAAATAAGGCGTGTCACGGCCGAGGGTTCGGGACACACCAAATTGACTTTGGGCGACAGGGCACGCTTTGTCGCCAGACAACCGAAGACGGCCGATATCGGCCTGGTGTGTCAGGGCCTTTAAAGAACAGGTTTAGCTCATTCACACCTTCAGGGTTTGTACCCAGTGATTTTTCTCACCCCTCCCCACACCTCTCTAGAGCTATTGGCCTCCTGACGACTCTCCAACTTGTCTCTGTATTTCTCCTTGGCTGCCCGTAGCTCTTTTTTCAGCTCCTTCTGTACAGTCTTAGCTTTCTCAGTGTCTCTAGCCATGAAAGCCCTCTTCTTCCTGTTCAAGAGGGTTTTAATGTGCCCATTGATCCAGGGCTTGTTGTTTGGGAAGCAACGTACCTTTTTGGTCGGTACAATGCTCTCCTCACAGAAACACCAGACGCAGAGCTACATCAGGCCAGGGGAGTAAAGTGGGAGGGCCAATGGACACTTCCCCACTTTCTCTGCCACTATTTCTGGTACCCTTATTATTTCAATTGTACGGTCAACATTATTATGATTGTATGGTGCAAATCCTAAGAAAAGCAGGTTTCATATGCAGACCTGTGTGAAGTAAAATAATAGCCTAAAAACAACTAAAGATGTTATAAGCATTATTGGTAACAGATAGAGTTTGTATTCTCAGCATCATGTATGCTTCTGTTCTTCAGTCTTGCCCTGAATGATAATTACAAAGAGGTGCATCAGTGAGTTGACTTTCTCCACACTATATCTACTGCATGCTACCAAAGCCTCGCTCTCCCCTTGACATCCAAACAAAAACAGAAGTGAAAGTAAACTTAATTCATTTCAGGCTTTTCCATTTCATCACTGGCAAAGGTATTTCAGCCTTCACAGTTTACACCTTCTAGATATCTAATAAAATAAAACTTCATTTCCAGTGACGTTTAGATTATATGCAATGCTGTATTATGAGAGACATATTGGGTGCTCTGATGCAGTTCATAATTGTGGTTGTGGTTTACCCCGCAAAGTAGCCGGACTGGTTGTGAGGGTTGCTATTTGAAGACTTGGTGCATAGTCCATTCAAAGACAAACATATTATAACCGGGTAGGCAAATATCTGTCAAACTTGCAAAACCAGAAAGGCCTGAGACACTGACTACCAGTGGTGGAATGTAACTAAGGATCTTTACTCTGATGCATTGAACTTGAGTACAATTTGAAGTCATTTTACTTAAATAATACACTTTCATGCTATTTTATACTTCTACTCCACTACATATAGGAAGCCGATAATGTTCTTTTAACTTTGCTGCATTTATTTCACAACATCAAAACGCATAAACCAATAATTAATGAAAATATATTATGGATAACAACCAGTCAGCCGTATACAAAAAAAATAGCTCCAGCTTTATTAGTTGCAACTGTATCTAATCCATTAATATAATACTAAAAAATAATAGTAATAATGCATGGATAATAATAATAACCATAATTATAAATAAAGCATACAATAAGCAAAAGAGCACCAGTTATAAAACATCTATTAGATCAGAAAATCAGTAATGGTATATAATAATAATGAAAAACAAATAAGCTTCTGTATTCTGAAATTACTTCAGTAACATCAAGATGCAAGACTTATACTTGTAACGTGTAATCATTTAACACTGTAGTAATGATCATTTTAGATCTGATAACTTCTCCCCCCAATGGGCCTATGTGACACCAACACACACCACTGGGTTTAATGGCTCATGTGGTCATTTTGGTTATACATTTAGCTAGTTAACTGCGTAAATGTCTGCCATTTAAGGCTATGTGCATATAATGTAATACCTGTGCACCACAGAGAACATGTGCCACCACACCAACAACTACACTGATATAACACATATTAATAAAGTAAACAAATTAAGTGAGCTTTACTACACGTAACGTAACAGCATTGTAATCAATACTAGAGTCAGATAAAACTGACTGAAGCTATCGATACTGAGAGCTCCAGCGTTACAATAAGAAAAACAGATACAGACTTCAACTATCATCTTAGCTACACAATTAAATTGCATTTACCTTTTCCCGGTGCAAACAAGTCTGTACAAACTCGTTTTGATGAATAAATGCTGCAGAAGTTGAGTAACCTTTGAGGCCGAGCTGCTCGACTGGTCCCTCCTTCCTGGTTTTACTGAAGCAATTTAACGGATGTTAGCAACCTGGCTAGCTTGTTAGCAGTGGTTCCGTAACCAACTGCTAGGCCAACCAAAACAGACGCACTGCGCCTTCAGAAGAGGCCAGGCGCTAGTACTGCCATGTCAGTCGACATTAGACATGTCTGTGGAGGATTTTAGGTGTTTGTCAATTGTGCTAAATGTATGTTTTTGACAGAATTTAGATTTAACGAAAGCTAACGATAAACAGACACCGTTAGCTCACGATGCTATCCTCACTACGCTCACATCACGCGAGACTTTCTGTCCCGTGAAGTGATGTCAGGGAGGACACGGGGTAAATTACCCTAGAATAAAAACACTTTTTAAATTCTGCTTTTATTGATGTTAAACATCTGATTGACATGTTATCTTGGACTCACATTAGTTGACATTAAATATAGGTTTTTTTCTTCATTCTGGACAGAAGTTATTTTTTTTTTTTTAAATCTCTTTGTAATGGTAGCCAACATTTTGTATAAATGATATGGACTGAAAGGAATCCTAAGCATGAATTTAACGATTCAAACACTAAACCAAAAAGCTATCTGACTATGGTCATATACAAGACCTTAAGAGCTCTACTAAATGTATTTCTCGTGTATTTTGTAATAACAGTATTCACTATGCAGAAAGGCCCATTTCCGATTTATATTTTATACTTAAACAAAATACAGTAAGCCTAAGTATAATTAAAAAGCAAATAAAAACCCATAGTTCTGCTTTAAGGAAATATAAGCTGCATTACAGGTTTCCACCCTCAAACCCACAGCTGTCCTTTAGCTTGACGTTGATGTCCGTTGGGTCTGTGTTGTTTCTAATGCTGTGCACTATTTTTATCAGACTAAAAGCCACATAACGCCTCCTATCACAGACACAGATTCCACCCTAAACCCCACTCAGGGTCCATCCGGCCTCAGCCAAACCCAAATACACTCTAGGGGGAACTGAAGTTGTACACTGTCTCTTCTCACTGACCTGTTTTTGGTTGAAGCTGTGTGAGAGTTCGTTGTAAATAAATAATAGATCTACACAAAGACTTCTTTCATATTGTAAGAATCTGTCCTTCCACTTGAGGAGTTTAGTCATGTCTTTCTGTGTTCGGAACATGTCAGTGTCTATTCAAAGCTAGTGAATGTATGTCATATTTTCCTTCAAATATAGATAAGGCATTTCAAATATAGATAAAAACTGAATCACTGGCTTCCTTTCCTGCAAACTGTATCAACTATCTGCACACCATCTGTTTGGCTCCTGGGAACTTGTTAATCCCACATAGTGATGAGGAAATCAATCCTCAGCAACAAGATTGCAGTTTCCAAAAATAAACGTTTTGCCTTGAGTAATGAACAATATATTAATGCACAAAATGTTTTTTCAATAATACATATGCGTATTGTGCGAGAATAATAAGTTGATGCAGTGCAGTAATGTTTCATAACCACTGTGTTAAAGCCATACTGTGTAACAGTGTCATTCTTTCAGCATTAAATTCAATGATAAACTACAATCTGTTCTCCATGCACATATCTGATATATTCCATGTATCCATATCATATCTTGTTTTTTTTATACATAATGCACATTACTCTGCACTTTTGGTGCTCAAAAGCTGTCTCAGTATATTTATTCTGTGCATTGACAATACAAATGTATTAATCTGATAAAGTACTAGTACCTGTCACTCATAACATTATGTTTGCCTTGGTTATGAAATACACGCTAAAACTTAAATGCAACCACACACATGAAAGAACCTGTAGTGTATTATTCCATTTTTAGTTGTAACCTTCTGCTTTCTATTCAATGTGTTTATGTGTTCAGTCTTTGATTTTCCTTTTTGTTGTTTCTTTTAGTTCTTGTACTCTGTACATGTGCAAATTGAAAATTACGTCATATCAACTTGATGTTGAATTTCATCCCCAAATAAATAAAGTCATTGTGTGTATTCTTACTGCAAAGATTGCAGGACAAAGTTCATCTTTCAAATAATCCATTTAACAAAAACTGAGACTCTAGTGCTTAACAACCCTAAAGGCTGTCATCACAGTTCAAGCACTGAGAGAAGTAGCAGCAAAGCCTTAAAGCAACTGTGTCCTCCGTTCTGCACGATAATAACATGTCATCTAGTCCACAGCCTGAATAGTAGACCTGGTTTGAATTTTTACAACTCCTCATGGCACGCATGGTCAAGTCACTCCTCGTTGACCTTCGACAAAGATATGCAAACAGTTCCTATTCACTGTCCTATTCCCTTTGCAGCACAGGTGTTGGGCATTTTGCCGTGCCAAAGTTAAAATTATCCCCGACAGATCTCTCCTTTGGCCACAATGTGCGAGCAGACATGGCTCCTTGTCTGTCACTCACTTTACGAGCTGCTAATGGTCTCACTGGAGCTTTGAATTCCAAGGGGCCGAGGACAACTCTGCCCAGTGAGGTCAAAGATGAAAGTGAAATAAAAGTCAGTTAGATTAAAGGGATTGTGGCCACACCGTCAAGCTTGTGGAGGATTTGTGTCATCATTCAAAATAGAACGAACAAGCAGCGAGCAAGAATAACATTATAGCAAAAGAAAACCCAAAAAATATGAAAAATATAATTTTGTATTTAGTGACAAGATCTTCTTAAATGTGAAGTTAATGTAGAAAAGTGTTATCAGCAAAATATAAGTATAAGAAATTGTAGTGCCCATGCAGAATGTCTCCTTTCAAAGGGTTGTATTATGATACATTATTATATTATGATTCTGTTTTTATCACATTATGTTAATGTTGACGTTCATCATTTTTTACTTTGTTTTGAAAAATATAATATTTGTCTCATAAATGTAGTAAAAGTATAAAGTATCATAAAATATAACTACTTACAGTACAGTGCTTCTATATGTGTACTTAGTTACAATCCATAAAGATTTGCTTCTGTTGTTTAATGTTTTATTCATATTTTATCAGTTACTTCCTTTATTTTAATTGTTGCTCATTTTAGTTGGTATTTCTTGTGTACTACCCTCTGTCACTTTGTTTAAAGATCGTATATCCGTTACTTCAACAAAACAAAATACATTGAAGCCTACATCTCAAATTACAAAGACCACTTTCATAGAGAGAGTAGAGCTCAGCAATGATAAAAAACAAAGCTCAAAACACGTAAAAGGGAGAAAAGGAGAGGCTCACCTTGCAGGGGAAAGTGAGAGTGAGGAGAGAAAAGTGAGGCTCCTTGCTTCCTGGTTTGTAGAAACAAGTGAAGAAGAAACCTCTGGGATGGCAGTTAAGAACCCAACTGTCTGACAACCACTTGGTGAAATCACATCTCGAATATAAATAGTTGACTCTCTGGAAGCGTTGTTTGAAGGGATCATCTGTGACTGTGTAGTGTGTATGCTCCCATTAAGATGCCCACAGAGAAAATAAAGACGTTTTATTTGATGACTATAGATCAAAGGTTTAACATAATGTAATGCACTGTTATGTGAAGGATGGGCAGGTTGTCTCACATGATACATTAAATACTTTATTAAATGTGTACCCTATTGCTTTTTGTTGTAGTCCTGCTGGTAGCCACACTTCAGGCTAAGGCATTCACAGACACAGAAGCTGTTTAGGCAGGTCGATATCTCTGCACCAATGTGGGACATGAGATAACAGCATGAGACAATGTCCAGTCTACTCTCCCACAGGGTTACAAACAATACAAATACATCATGCTTCTAACTGAATTAGGGTTACAAACAATACAAATACATAATGCTTCTAACTGAATTAATTTACGGCAGCTGTACAGAACGTTTTTATTCTAAGCAGCTGGCAGTTAGCCTTCTCTGTTTACTTTAGTCCCACCCAGATACTGCTCACAATAGGTTACAGTACTCATCACTGACTAGATATAGAAGACTGAAACCTGGCTAACCAGTATACAAAAGAAAAAGAGACTACAACTCTTTCAATTATTACGAATATTTAAATTGCTCTGCTGAACAAATGAGGTGTGAGTATTTGATGATTCCATCTAAAGAGCCTAATCAGACTGCTAAACTCACAGTTTTGTCACAGTGGTATGAGAAGTGAATTTGAAACCAAGAGGCGCTTTCACACCAAGTACTTTGCCATACTTAGTTCATCAGAACTTAGTTCATCAGAACTCTTTAGTTCTGATGAACTAAAGAGCAGATCGCGTTCACACCGGAATAAATCCCTGAGGGAGGATTAGGCAAATGAAGCCGCTGACGTCACTACTTCTTTTTCTGCTTTGGGTTTACTGGCAGGCCGCAAACAACTTCACGGCGTATACTGCCACCCGGAGTCCCCGGCCGGAAGTCCCCGGAGTTGGGGACACACACTCGGAAGGCTTCAGTAGAAGCTGCTGGGACTCCCAGCAGCTTCTACTGAAGCCTTCAGAGTAAATCGCCAGAACGCCGACATCTCATCACTCCACCGCTCCTACGTTTTATTTTGTGTTGCCATAAGTTAGTCTCTCTCCGTTGGTGCGCTGGGCTAATGATAATGCTAATAATGCTAATGCGAGCAAATAAAATGGCGGCTTCACAAAACTTTTTGGGAGTTTTACGGGGCGTGGTTTGCAATCCGCCCAGCCAATTTTTCTCCCAGGAAAGTACCTGCTCTCTAGCAGGGACTGAAAAGGCGGTGGAAAGGTTCTCATGAACTAAGTTCTAGTTCCGGATTTTTTTGGTGTGAACCATAGACGGGGGGGGGACTTTACTGGCATTGATCCGGACCAGTGACCTTGTATAAAGTTCACAACTGGACCTTTAATAAAAAAGTTTGAGTACCCCTGGTACACTGTTCAAAATGGGGGGGGAGCCAGGGGGAGCTTGGCTCCCTTAAATAGGGGGGGAGCTCCCCTGAAGGCCGACTTTGAGATAAATAGGGGGAGCCCAAAAAAATCGTGCATATTTGTGTCACACAGATTAGAAATGTTGAGTTTCTGTAAATAAAAGTTCTTGAAATAAATAATAGTCATTGTTCATCATTACAGTTTCTGAATATTTGTTTTATATTTGTGAATATTTCTGGGTGTTGCCATCTGTACGTGGCGCGGTGGCGGCGCTGCATTCTTTACGCTACTTACGGCCCCTACACACGGCGGCGTGCGTTGACGCTTCAACGCTTCTGCCCATTCACTTTGAATGGGGTGACGTCACGATTCGCCGAACTGCATTCTGGGAGCAAAGCGTAGCTTTTCTCGCGGTGCTCGCTGCAAAAGTAGAGCAATGTTCTACTTTTGAAGCTGAGGCGGAGGCGTCAGCCAATCAAATCCCGCGTATGCAAATCTGCCAGTTCAAGCGCTAGCCAATCAAACCGCGTGTATGCTGAGAGAGCCAGACCGCAGTTCATTTCCTCATATGCCAAAAAATGGAGGAGAAAATAATCGTAGCGGTAGGGAATCACCCGGTGCTTTCAGTCTCTGTTCACCTACCGGGATACAAACCGGAGGAGCCAGGCATGGAGGGAGGTGGCAGAGACAGTGGGTGAAACTGGTAGGTTTTCGCCTGTTTGGGGAGTTTATATCCAGTGTACTTCGTTTGAATGGACAGCAGGCATAGACAGTATATTTAGCCACCATGCAATGTTGCATAAAATAGCACCATAGACATTAATTAAAAATCGCTTTTTAGACATGAATGTCTATGGTGAGATTCATACACGGACAACGCACGCCGCAGTGTGTAGGCTGCGTAACCATAGCAACGTAACGCAGCCTACACACGGCGGTGTGTGTTGCCGCTTGGCGGTGGGCGTGTCTTGAGCTTGGGGAGTTAACGCGAGCAACGCGACCAACAACCAATCACATGAATCTCCCGTGTCTCCCCCGGGTAAAAAGGCTTTAAAAAGGCTCCCGTGTATGAATCTCACCATAGACATTCATGTCTAAAAAGCAATTTTTAATTAATGTCTATGGTGCTATTTTATGCAACATTGCATGGTGGCTAAATATACTGTCTATGCCTGCTGTCCATTCAAACGAAGTACACTGGATATAAACTCCCCAAACAGGCGAAAACCTACCAGTTTCACCCACTGTCTCTGCCACCTCCCTCCATGCCTGGCTCCTCCGGTTTGTATCCCGGTAGGTGAACAGAGACTGAAAGCACCGGGTGATTCCCTACCGCTACGATTATTTTGTCCTCCATTTTTTGGCATATGAGGAAATGAACTGCGGTCTGGCTCTCTCAGCATACACGCGGTTTGATTGGCTAGCGCTTGAACTGGCAGATTTGCATACGCGGGATTTGATTGGCTGACCCGCTGACGCCTCCGCCTCAGCTTCAAAAGTAGAACATTGCTCTACTTTTGCAGCGAGCACCGCGAGAAAAGCTACACTTTGCTCCCAGAATGCAGTTCGGCGAATCGTGACGTCACCCTCAAAGTGAATGGGCAGAAGCGTTGAAGCGTCAACGCACGCCGCCGTGTGTAGGGGCCGTTACGCCGCCTACACACGGCGGCGTGCGTTGCCGCTTGGCGGTGGGCGTGTCTTGAGCTTGGGGAGTTTACGCGAGCAACGCGACCAACAACCAATCACATGAATCTCTGCTGTCAATTGCATAAAAGGTTTTACATGTCACACTTTATATGATGAACATTTATGACATTAATGTCTATGGTGCTATTTTACGCAACAGTCCATGCTGGCTAAATACTGTCTATGCCTGCTAGCTGTCCATTCAAACGAAGTACACTGGATATAAACTCCCCAAACAGGCGAAAACCTACCAGTTTCACCCACTGTCTCTGCCACCTCCCTCCATGCCTGGCTCCTCCGGTTTGTATCCCGGTAGGTGAACAGGGACTGAAAGCACCGGGTGATTCCCTACCGCTACGATTATTTTCTCCTCCATTTTTTGGCATATGAGGAAATGAACTGCGGTCTGGCTCTCCCAGCATACACGCGGTTTGATTGGCTAGCGCTTGTACTGGCAGATTTGCATACCCGGGATTTGATTGGCTGAGGCCTCCGCCTCAGCTTCAAAAGTAGAACATTGCTCTACTTTTGCAGCGAGCACCGCGAGAAAAGCTACGCTTTGCTCCCACAATGCAGTTTGGCGAATCGTGACGTCACCCCATTCAAAGTGAATGGGCAGAAGCGTTGAAGCGTCAACGCACGCCGCCGTGTGTAGGGGCTGTTACGGCGGCGATGCCGGCGGCGTATTTTAAATATTGATATTTTTTTAACTCTGGTTTTGTTATAAAAAAATATGGCGAAACGAAAACAGCCAAGACGCGCAGCTTTTGGATTCACAAGCAAAGAAGCGAAGGAGTCTAAAAATGACAACGTGAACGGAACAACTTTTAGTTGGCCGTCTGTAAAGGCCCTGACACACCAGGCAGTCACCAGAGAACTCGCCGACACCCGACACCGACAGTTCCATCGACGAGTTCTCCTGCGTATTGGCCGTGTGTCGCACTGGAAATCACCGCAAAGACTTCAGCCGAGCACGTACGAACTGCGCATGCGTGAGTGGCAATAACTCTCCTTACCAGCAGGCGGCGGTAGTGTGTATTCGTCATTCAAAATAGGCAACAACTGGAAGACAGAGAAGAAGAACAGACTGATATAAACAAACAAATAGCATGTGCGTTCCATTTTCACTCTCGTCCATCGAAAACATGTTTTAGAACAGGGGTTCCCAACCCCCGGTCCGCGGACCGGTACCGGGCCGCGGAGGTGTTACTGCCGGGCCGCGAAATAGCTGTGAGTTTATCGTAATATTTGCAGAATTATAAATATATAAAAATATTTTATCATAATATTTTTTTCAAAAAGTGTTTAATTTTCGCACCTATGCCACCAGTCATATTATTTCATCCAGTAGCTAGTTAATCTTTCACCAGAAAACCGTTGAAAATGGCTTTTATGATGTTCCGAGGGATTCGGCGGCTCAGCCTAAGGTCTCAGCCTCTTGTGCGCACGAGCATGTTACCAGTGCGCCAAGTAGGAAGAGGAGCGCACAGGAGACAACCGTTTGATTGCAGACTGTTATGTTTATGTGGGGAAATGGTGGTGCATACATTATTTGAGATATATTTCAAACTCGGACTTCATTTTAAGGACATGTCGGCCAGGAGTGTAGAGCTATTTGTTTAAGCACCGGATTGGCAAAACAGGAGAGTAAACCAGTCTGCCTTGATCTATGAATTAATGTCCGGGACTCTCACGGTATCTGCTGCCCGCAGCTGTTTTATAGAAGGAAACCCTCCTTCACTTCATGAAATGGCTGAAGCATCAGGAGGCAGCGGGACGTATACTCGGTAAAGAGCTGTGCCTTTTTACGCACCGCCTTCGCTGTGTTTAACTTAATCAGAACAGTTTAAGAGTGACTGCAGGCTGCTACGTGTTAACCACACACACATCTACACACATCGAACTGCCCGATTACTCCCCCTTTTATTAGTTTTATGAAGGATATGTCCAGTCAGTCACCAAGGCGCATGATGTGTGTGTGTATGTGCTCTGCTCAGCTCAGCTCTGTGTGTTCGGTGTGTTTGTGTCTGTCCGACACCGGCATATGCGGCTGTTCCCAAAATAAATTAGTTTAATCTTAATCTCGATGTAGTGCTATGCTGTCGGGAGTGCACCGGAACGAACGACACTATCATAATATCTTCTGAAAACAAATGCCAGTGACACACACACACACACACACACACACACACACACACACACACACACACACACACACACACACACACACACACACACACACACACCCACACACACACACACACACACACACACACACACACACACACACACACACACACACACTGGCGACCGGACATCTCCTTCATAATGCGCCTTCTCCTCGTTTTCCCAGCATTCACTGGATTATCCGTAAATCATACAAACAAAACCAAAACGTTGATTTATCTGTTTTCCCGTTTTGGTTTAAAAACTGAATAACGTCGGTTTTTTGGTTTTCCGAAAAACCAAAAAACAACACCGGTTCTTTTTTAAACTTTGTTAATATGTTTTGGATGCATATTGTTCTAGTATTTGTTCAGGCTGTTACATACAATTAGCCTCTGTTGCTACCTGCTGGTGGTGAGTAAATATTAAAATCAGTTAAAATTGACAACCGGTCCGCGATTTTTTTTTAATGTATCTGCCGGTCCTTGGCACAATAAAGGTTGGGAACCCCTGTTTTAGAATATAAAAATACATGAATGATGAAATGAGCACATAAAGTGCAGACATACTATAAAATCACAGTTAATAGACCTGCATCTGATGATCGCAGTGTTCTGGCGGGTGTGTAGTTTATTGAGTCAGCAATGTAATAATGGCCACTTCTTGCTAAATTTACGATGAGATGAAAAACCGGACTTGACCAAACAAATCACGGAGCTCTCAGCAGAGGACAACCGGGGACGCTCCCGCCGATATCAGAGATGTCCCTGCTATGTGTGGGAGGTAAGAGAGGACATTTAAGGGCTATGTTTGATGTCTTTAAGTATCACCTGCTGGTGTTTAGCTGCTGTCTTGTGCCTTAAATCGTTTGTTTACGTCCCTCACTTCCGTTTCGCTTCTCATTTGCTAGCTGAACAGCTGATCAGAGTGGTTTCTTGGCCCGATAGCTTGTGTCCGACACCTGGCCGATTCAACATGTTGAATCGGCCGGGTGTCGACCGTGAAAGGCCAAATAAGGCGTGTCACGGCCGAGGGTTGGGGACACACCAAGGGTGTTTCTCAATCGCGAGTAAAGCTGCTTCAGAGCCACTATTTCAAGCATACTACGTCATCGAGTGCCGCCGAAGTACTGTTCCAATCTCCAGCATACTTGGAAATCTACCGAGCCCGGCGTACTCCGTTTGGAGAAATATTGAGGCTGCACATGAGTAGACTCCGCGGTCTTAAAATCCCCACAATGCTTTGCGCACGGACCAATTTCCCCAAATCTGTGGCGGAAGATGTAAGGCGGGGCCTCTCATATGACGCACACCTGCACACTTGCTAGCGTGTTCCACACTTCGTTTTTCCGAATGCCAGGAAGTATTCTTGACTCGCTTCTGAAGCAAGATGCTCGGCAGACATGTGCTACCAAGCAAGCGTACTCGCGATTGAGAAACACCCCAAATTGACTTTGGGCGACAAGGAACCCGTTTTCGCCCCCAACAACGCAAGACGGCCGATATCGGCCTGGTGTGTAGGGGCCTTTAAGGGTCAAGTTTGACAGCTCCACACCGAGGGAGAGGCCTGCCGATGCGGAGCCTGAAGAGGCTTCAACAACGGCCACAGCCGTCGGCGCCACCTGCACTAGCGAACCTGACGATGCTGGACGAAGATGGAGTGAGTGGAATGAAAGGTATCCATGGCTTTTCATAAAAAATGTAGATGTGAGATTTGCAAAGAGGCAAAAAGTATATTGATCTCCCTGCCGCTCGCAGAAACAGAGCGTGCGTGTGAAATATTTAGTAGCAGGATGTGCACTGAAAAATAGGGCTCCCCCGAAAGCAAATGGGTAATTCGAACACTGACGGTATATATAAAGGTGTGAACGCACATTTTCGGAACTATATCGGAACTATAGCCTACTGGGAAAAGTACTCCGTTGTGAAAGCGCCAAAGGATTATTTGATTTTATGGGATGCTAACTTGACCTTTATTGCTTATCTCAATAAATGATGATATACGTATAGCCTTTTTTGTATAAATGTGTGCCTATTAATATTACTTTTAACACAAATATAAAAATAACTCATGTGCTCTTGATTTCCTTGAAGTGCAACACATATATGTAGGATAGATGCATTATCCCAATTTGCGTGCATTTTCTGTATTGGCTATAAGCCTCATGAACTGTTTCAAAATCCGAGAATGCAGGAATGAAATCTGTTTTCCAGGGAAACTAGATGAAGATTATTTAGAGAAAATATTTATCCCAAGATTAAAGTCATAAATGTATCACCAAAAGATCCCACAATTTACAAGAAATCGATTGATCTAACTTTTTAAAAATCTCATATAATTTCAGATTTTCTTTCTCCACTATTTATGAATATCTCAGAAAATATTTAAGTTTTTCTTTCTTGCAAATGTGCCACTTTAAACTTAAAATATATCAACGGTTTTTTTCCTCCTAAATTGAGAAATGTAATCTTGGAAATTCTGAGTTTTTTCTCAAAATATTACCCTCCCCTCAAGACTCTGTAAAAAAAAATTATTCATTTGTTTTATGTGCAGTGTTAGCATGTAAATACCCACTAATCAGACAGCAATATAAACCCGAAAAGGACCACGAGTTGCAGAGAAATAGAAGGGGGGTCTCATTATTCAGAGCATGGACTCTTTTATTTGCTGTATTGTTCGGTGAATAGGCTTTCAAAATGCAAAGTCACCATCCAAACCAAAGCAAACAGACGAAGTAAATATGTTCTCCCTCCAGGTTTCTGTCCAGAATCACATCTGTGCTCTATGGCGGCTTGAAACAGGCTCCAGTGTATTTAGTTAGACATCTGATATGTCAGCGCTCCTGTGACCCGAGCTGACCGGCTGTTGCAGCACAGAGACCGTTTGAGGACCTGGAGCTAAAGGGAAAACCAGAGCGGCCACAAGGCTTCTAATATTTGATTGCTAGAGTGCATCATAGTAGGTGGACAGCACATCTCATGCACGTTCCTTTGATCTCTGGGCTCAGAGCTGTCTGGGGTCAGTTCACTGCTCTGTGCCACATAAAGCCACAGTCAAACACACACAGAACACAGAGTCACCCTGTGGAAATAAAGACCTTTTTTCATTCTCATACATTAAATCCAATTTCAAGAGAACCTAGAATACATATTCTGTCGCTCTGCACTGTTGGAGGTCAAATAAATCAAACACAGACACTCTCAGTCCCTTTTAGCTTAAGGTACATCTCTAATAATATTAGTTATTTGTATTAGGGCACCCAGCTATCTCTAGTAACTAAAGGAAGTATGATTTATCAAATTGAAAGTCCTACATAATAACTGAATATTGGAATATTTCCGATGTCGGTCCTTGTCTAATTTTGAGTTAACCACCTATTTAGTTTGTTCTCCATTACCATATCCCAATATGTCTCTGAAAAACATTTAAGAATAATAAAAGGTACCTCTATAAAACTAATAAATGTTTAATTGTGGATTATATTCAGGTTCTTATTTGAAACAAGCCATTTTAATGAAGTTAATAATCTTAATCAAGAGAACTTAATTAATTTGACAAAGTAAATGTTATTTAGTCTTAAATTGGATTCAAACATTTTTTATATTCTTCTGATATCGTGAAGTTGTGTTATCAAGTCTGACAAAAATAAATCTTGCTGTAATATTAAGTGGCAAGGAGATCTAATAAATAGATTTAATTATATTAAATTTAGGATGCACTGTCTTTCAAGCTTGATCTCAAGAAAGAAAGTCAGGATATCTCGACCTCTGCTGCTCAAAACATATCAAATTCATTTTTTTTATCTGTCTCTTACACATCTTATAACTGTATGAAAGTGCAATACTAAACCCTTACAAATGTGTTAATATATGATCTACAAGGGTTTTAAAATGTCTGGTAGCAGGGTTCAGGTGCAGCAACATTTACATTTCACTGAAATCCTCAGTGCTGCCACCTTCTGGTTCCTCTGAACATCTTACTGTCATGCTGTCGACAGTTGAGAGAGAAATACTCAAGTTTGGTACCTGCATTTCCTTTCAAATGTGTTTAATGAATGATGTATAACACAATGTTTTTTATATGTATTTTGTCTTTCCTCACACAATCACAAATCTCCTTAGCTATTTTCACCCATGAGCAGCTCTAAAAACAGAATCTTTATTACAAAATCTGCAATACCCCATTAGGACACTGAAAAATCTTGTTATCTAATGTCTTCTTCTAATAATAATAATCGATATAAATGCAGACAGACGGAGACGCTCCCTTTCATAAAGCTTTATTTCACAGATCCCCTGTAACAGGAGGCCTAGGCAGCCAGGCTCATTATACATTTACATACACTGTCTGTGGCCAGTCCTTACAATGCTCCATGTTAAATAACTCAGTAATTCAAGACAAAACAACAAACACACACACACACTGTTCAACTTAAGATAACAATAACAATATCGTAACGACGGTAATAATAACAACCATTGTCAAATATTATGTATTTCCAGACTCTTATACTGTATTTTCTAAAAATGTGTTACACAGTCCGTCATCTTTAAGGTGCACCATAAACTCTGCATGTGACATTTGATAATACAACTTGACAGATGCTGCACCAGGACACGCGGTGAAGACAGAGAATACTTGTTGCATGTTTTTATATTTTCAGATGAGAAGCTCCTCGTTGTCCTCTTGCGGCAGATACTGTAACATGTGAATTCAGCGCAGTTCATTGTTTGTTTGGCACACAATTTTTTCTTCTTCTATAAGCTGCTGTGGTATGGCATGAATCTCATAGCTCAAGCAGAGACATAAGGCGCGTCTCCATGGAGATGAGTGGGGACTCACAGGACCTCTGCAGAGAGAACAACACAGGTCAGATACAGGGGAACAGTTCAACTCATATTTGTTCAATCAAGTTTCTATTCCAGTAGGCATTAAAAGCACTGATTCTGTATTTCACAATTAGCATCATTAGCATTAGCATAGGCTATTCTTGAACACATCTATACACATGAATACATTTAAGAGGATCTATTTAGCTCATTTTCAGGTTCATATTTGTATTTTGTAGATTCAAGTGTTCCCTCTGTAGGAAACTTTTGGATATTAGCCTTTGCAGACCATTTACATGCATACAAACCTATAAAACAGACTACAGGAAATAAAAACCCAAAGCATAATAGAGCCTCTTTAAACACGATAAAACCCCACATCTTGATTCCTCAAGAATTCATAGGCATACTTGATATTTTGCTACTTCATACAAATGAATAGAAATGATTAATAAAACAAAAATCCTTATCTTATTTCCATTGAAATATCTACTTATCACTTTTAAAATTGTGTAGGGAGATTTTTGATAAAACTACATTTACTTTACTTTAATTGTTCATTGTTATGAGTTAGTATTCTTGTACAGTTCATATTATAACTGTAACATTTTACATTATTCTGTTGCTGTAATCTCTTGGACGAGAATTTCTATATTATCTAATGTTACTTTCACCCAGGTTTGAGTCTTATTCCTTACACACAATAAAATGATGTGAACAAACAACACCATTTTGAAAACATCTGTAATATCCTTCTGAACAAAACACCAGGAAATAATTCCACCTGATGGCTGTAATATACTTTTTTTACTTTCTCTCTCTTCATACCCTGTTCTATAATTTCTAACTACCATAAACTGTGATTAGGGTTCATGTTACTATAAGCTGTCCATTGTTAAACAGGTCATATCAAATCATATTAGATATAAACATACAATTGTGATTACACTTTGTGTGGGTCACATAAGCAATACGGATGTAGGAACGTGTTTTTAAACAATTATCATCCTTTAACACAATCAACAGTATACTTTATAGTGGTGAATTCAGCACCAGGACACACACCTTGGCTGTGTCCTCACAGTCTCAGCTGCTGAGTCTTCACTGTACCTGCGACATGCTGAGGCTTCATGGGGCCTGTTTTCATCAGGAAGGGCTCTCCGCCCTCAAACGCCAGCATGGGCTCACCCACCAGCCCGCTCTGCGCAGGGTTGGATCCGTTGTTCAGCTGGATGATCTCCTCGAAGTTGGCCGCCCCTCCATTGGCTGAGATGCCGTTCTGGTGGGCGGCGGGCTGGACGTCGTTGGCAACAGGAGCGGGAACACTTTGTGACGGGCTGAACACAGCTGCACCAGGACTCTGGAGGCTCCCAGCTGCTGCAGAAAGATGTGAATCATGAGCTATACTTTGCTTCAATAGCAATATTTATTTTTACGTTGGTCTTTTTCATTTCTTAATCGTTTAACCTTTATTAGAATTATGGAAATGTTATTACTATTATCTTTTATTTTTATTTCTCTGGTACCTATATGTTCACTTTGTTTTATGGGGTTTTATATTTTATATTGTTGCATCGATTCAGTTCAGATTCTTGTGTCTTATCTATCGGAGAGAAACCATTATTTATTTTATTTTATTTTTATTATCATACATTTTACCTCCTTGTGTCTATTTGCTATAGTTTGCTGCATGTACCTGTAAAGTTCTTAATAAATACTCTGAGGGGAATTTCTTGTGATGTGTCATTTTGGAAAGCACTTTGAGCTGCATGTGTTGTATGAAAAGTGCTATTTAAAAAAAGCTTTATTATTAAACAAATTAGATTTTTAGAGGTATTCCTGTATTTTGATGATGTGACACTTACCCTTACTGAGATCTGAGTCCTTGCCATTGACCTGTGGAGAAGCTTTGACCTCTTTCTGTGAAGATAAACAACAAAAAGACGTCTGTTTTAAAACTCCAAGAAGTGTGTTAATGTCTTCTCTGTAAAAGAGAAATCACACTGACCTTTTCTCCTGCGTCACTTTTCCGAGTCCTCTTCATAATCTCATCAAGGCGCTGTGCAGATCAGACAGAGAGGTCAGTTAGTGAGATGTTTCTTTAGAGGGAGGAAGTACTATGATAAAAGCTACAGTGTTAACGTTCTTCCTCCTCACCTTCTTCCTCTCCAGCCGCTCCTGCTCTTCTTTCTGGAAGTGTTTCTCTCTCTCCAGCCGCTGACGCTCGGCCTCCTCGCGGGACTTGGCTTCAGCCTCCTCCCTCTGAAGAAAGAAAACAGAAATATTGCACGTAAGACTTTAAATAAACCGGATGTGTGTCATTTTTTTTATTGAAACCTGCTTCACCAGAGTTGAGAAAAAAAGTTTAATTTCATTAAAATATTCTGTTACACACTTCAGATGCCCTTGTGTAGACTGAGAATACAGAGAAAAAATACATAGCAAATGACACTTGCCCAACTGTCTAATTCAAGTTGAATTTCAGAATCGTACTCTGTGCAAGTGTACAGGAAGTCCTATTTCTCCCTTTACATGTCCACCAAATTACATTTTTTGAGATGTGCCGACTTGAGTAAATTACCTCCTTGGACAATAAAGGCTATCTATTATTTTTGATAGAAATGATTGCATAACTGAGTCTTAATAAATAACATCATATAATTATCTGGTTGAAAAAGGTACTTACATTTTCCTTCATATAGTCAGTGATGGACTGTAACTAAATACTTAGTCAACTACATTACTTAACTATAGATTTGAGGTTCTGGACCTTTTACTCCACTACAAGTGCATTGTGCTAATAATACTTTTCATTAAATATGCTTTTGAATTCAAGACTTTGACTTGGAGTTTAGTCTTTCGTGGTATTAGCACTTTTACTTAAGTCGAAGATATGTGTACTTTTTCTACCACTGTGGTTTCTATTGCGTTTGAGTTGTGTAATGCAAACCCTTTTAACCAGCAGTCGGCAGCACACGCTCAGTCTGTCCTGCAGCCCCTAGGCCTGAAGTGATATTATCTAAGTACCTCCATTACATGCTTCACAGGGTATTTAGATTCAACAGCAAGCCAACAGAAGTGCGCAATGAAAACAGAAATAATGATGTGTGCATAACTCACATCTGTCAACTGTTGCATACTGCTGTTTTTTCAGATATCTGCTATGCCCTGACTTTAAACTGCAGAAATGTCATTTAAAGAGACACATTTTAAATATTCACACTCATTTTCAGTTTCCATTACAGTGAGTGCTACACTTGAGCTCTCAGAATGATGAGGCCGCTGTAGTGTGGAGCTGTCAGAGTGGAACAATGGTCCGATTGAAGAGGAGAAGGGGAGTGGAGCGTGGCTGAGTGTTTGAGGCACACTGACGCTGCTTATCCGACTATCAGCAGAGACACAGGCCTGCCACATTCTCCCCGATCACAATGGCCCCCTCAGCCTCTGCTCATCTCCGTTATGGAGGTCACCAGCTGGCATCTGCCCGGGCACACAAGGGCCCTCGGACCAGCGAGCTGTCCGTGACAGCAGCACTCTCTCCTGCTTTAATCTGCCCAGATGCCAGACAGTCAGTGGTCAGAGGGCGAGTGATGTTTGGACTGGAGTACGGTATCTAACCCCCCGACAGCTCAGGCATCCCTGTGCGCTTTAATCTGCACAGATGGTAAACTGGGTTTACTGCATGTGGGGGGTCGCAGGGACTCATGGTGGTTAATGGAAAATTAGAGGCTTTTCTATGCATACTGTATTTAGAGTTAACAGGAAGTGATACTGTGTCTAACTGGTGAAGTGTTGGGTTCAGTGTCTGATTCCCACAGTGAAAGCAGGGTTCTGTTTTAATGCTTCATTCATTTGGGACAAACTCCCAGAAGCACAGAGGTCTGCTGCAACTTTCACTTGATTCAATCAGAAGACTTTCCTTTTTAAAGCCTTTTATCAAATCAAATGAATACCTATACAAATCTTTCACAGCATTGAATTAAGGTATTTTATAACTGTCTTATTCCATTTTAATTTGTCTTTCTTTTCGTTTTCTTGGCTCTTTAAAGAGTATTTTTGTTTGTATTTAAAGGTCATTTTAAATGGTTTATTTTTGCCTTTTTTCGAAAAAGCTTGTCACTTGTTTTGTAAAGCACTCGGAAGTGCCTTGTTAATGAAATGCTATTAAAATAAACTTGCTTTGGAGTGCCCATGGATACAACTTTTAGTTATAAAGTGTTGCTTGTAGGATGTAAACAAGTCTTTATTTTTCTAAAAGTCACATTTTTGACGTTTTGGATTATATGATCGACATCAAATAAGTAATGGCGCGATCTGAAACCTTTAAAGGTCCCCTATTATACTGTTTTCATCAATATATTATAGGTCTCAGATATATACAAAACATGTCTCTGAAGTGTTTGGCTCAAAACACCAAACAGATCGTGCATTGTAGCATCCCATAAACCCCTCTGTTTCAGACCTGTTTCAAAAGTGCTGATTCTCTGTCTGTTACTTTAGATGAAAATAAGGAGCCCCTCCCCACGCCCCTCTGAGAGATATTTGGTTTAAAAGAACACAATGGTGCTCTAGGAGGAGATTCAGTTGATAAGGTGGGGGGGGGGGGGTTACCTTGGTTGGTGATTGGCTAATGGTTACACAAGCCAAAAAATCGTTATGACATCATAAAGAGGCCAAAATCTGATCAGCTCATTTTCAGACAGGTTTTTATATAAATGGATCAGGACAAAAAGTGAGGGAATCTTTTTTCCTGAAACTTTCAGAATCTCTTTACACAGAGGGGACACATGTTTATGTATAAAAGACATGAAAAAGTGGATTTTGCATAATAGGTGACCTTTAAATAAACTCTCATTCACCTGTTTCCCTTCCTCCTGGACAAACTAGAGCATCAACCGACAGTAATTTTTCCGACAACAATTTAAACCTAGAACGGGCCTCCGTATAACTCAGTTGGTAGAGCTGGTGGCCCCCCCATGTACTGTAACTCGGTCACCATGGCGAGGACCGGGGTTCGAATCTGGCCCAGGACCATTTGCCGTGGTTTTCCCTTCTGTCCCCCCCTTTCAAACACTTTCACTTAATCAAAGGCACTGGTTGCCCTAAAAAAAAACCTGACCTGTCTCTGCTGCTTGTCGTTCTCCTCCTGCTCGGCTATGGCCTTCTCCTGCGCCTCCTTCTCCTCCTCGACGCGCTGGGTCTCGTCCCTCAGGCACTGCTGCTCAGCCATGAAGCGAGCCTCGTCTTCTCTGCACTTCCTCTCCTCCTCCTGCAGGATCCTGAAAAGTTAAAGTGTTAAATAGAGATCAGTGGTTTGTGGGGTTAAAAACCTTCAAATCTTTGTGAACGTGGAATTGATGATAACACCAAAAACATCTATGTCAAAACCTCCAGAAATAAACATTATAAACATGTCGGTGACTCTTTATTTAACTGGTCTAAAATGTCCTGATATACTAAAATAAAGAAAATGTTACAAGAGCCAATATTTGCACAACAACAATTCAAATCTAATGTAATGTTTTTTAGCAGGTGAGCTGCACACGTACAAATGTGTCCACAGGCAGCGTAAGTAGTTCCAATAAATAATTAATTATCATCATTTGTTTATTCATTATTTGGTTCAACATGGAGCAGTTATTATCTGAATCTTCATGCTGCCAAATCACACAACAACTATTAGGAAATTAAGGATTTGTCAAATCAAGCACCAGCAATTATGGCGCATTTCCACTACACGGCCTCGCTCGGCCTCGCTCGGTATGGCTTGGCCTCGTTATGCCTTGTTAGTACTGGCTCACTTTATGCTGCGCTTCCATTACAGTTTAGGAACTGGGGTAGTATCTATAGTAACACAGTGTAGGCGGAGCCGTGACGTCATCTTCAATGAGCACCCCAGGAAAACAACACAGCCGTTAGCTGTTAGCACTCAGAGCTCACAGCTCCTTATATATGTTCAGAAACTCGACAAAAGTTAAACAAGTACACACCACAGACTGCCTGTGTCATGGTGAATACAGTCGCTGCTTTATTTATGTCTGTATAGGCCGTTGTTGTGAGTGTGGACGGTCGGAGCATATACTGCGTTAGCTTAGCCGATCTCCATTTAGAAAACACGCATTTTAAAAGGTTTTTCGCCTGCCGTCTGTCTGCAGACTTGACAAAGCATTAATTCATGGTTTTTACTAACCGGTATCAGTATGTTGTTACTTCGGCATCATTTTGAAACGTGTATTACAATTAAATCACGGTCAAATATGTTCATCTTGTTGTAGTTGTAGCCCCCTTGCCAGCGATTCTCTCTCTAGTTTAGCATACTCAGCCCGACTCAGCCCTGTTTGTTGGCCCCGATAGAACCACGATTTTGTCGGGCCAGAAAAATTGTGAAAAAGTAGCCCCGGGCCGGAACTAGGCATAGTGGAAACGCAACCAAAAACGGGCACGGCACGACACGGCATGCTTAAACCGCGCTCCACGCCATGGTAATGGCGCATTTCCACCATGGCGCCAAGTCACCAATGAAACAACAAATGTTGTTTTGCACCAAGGTAAGAAGGGATAATAACCTTACAATGTGATGAAATACAATGCAAGTTTATGAGGTGTTTTGTATTGCAGGAGAGTTTTGTTGCGTTACATCATGCTATAAGGTGTTCCTGTTATTTTTGTCAAAAAAATATTTATATTTATATATACCCTGCAAAGTCATAAATGCTTAACCACACTATCATACTCTTTCTAAATATTATATGACATAATCTGATGAATAACAAGGTGTTTTATATGGACATTGACCCTCACCTGTTCCTGTTCTCCTGCTCCACGCGCTCCTGCTCCTCCCTCTCCCGCTGCTCTCGGGCTTGTCTGCGTTTCTCTGCCAGGACGCGAGCAGCCTCCTCCGGGTTGTTGGTGCCAGCTGACGGCCTGCTGGTGGGTGCAGTCGGGGGGGTGGAGGCCGCGGGGGCAGCAGGTGCAGCGGTGGGGGCTGCAGCAGGAACAGGTTTACTGGAGGACTTGGAGGCTGCAGGGCCAGGGGATGGTGCTGCAGAAGGAGCAGGTTTACCAGAGGACTTGGAGGCTGCTGGGCCAGGGGATGGTGCTGCAGAAGGAGCAGGTTTACTGGAGGACTTGGAGGCTGCAGGGCCAGGGGATGGTGCTGCAGAAGGAGCAGGATTACTGGAGGACTTGGAGGCTGCAGGGCCAGGGGATGGTGCTGCAGAAGGAGCAGGTTTACTGGAGGACTTGGAGGCTGCAGGGCCAGGGGATGGTGCTGCAGAAGGAGCAAGATTACTGGAGGACTTGGAGGCTGCAGGGCCAGGGGATGGTGCTGCAGAAGGAGCAGGATTACTGGAGGAGGCTGCAGCAGGAGGAGCAGCTGGGGCAGCAGCCTCTAAGCTGGGAGCAGCTGGAGAGGTTGCTGAAGCCTCTGAGGGGCGGAGGAGAGGAGGAGTCAGCGGTTCAGAGGACACCACGATGGCAGGGACAGGACTGGAGGCTGTCAGAGAGGAGACAGGAGATGAGTATGTTTCTTAAGACACAATAGAGAGGAAGAAACATTCGGTTTACCAAGAGAAAAGTTTGAAATGATCTATGTTTCATGGAGCTGTGTGAACAGTTTTCAATGTTTCCAAAGAGAAACTGTGCGGAGTATTTACTTTGAAAAGACAAAATGTTTGATCTGTCTGCTGCTGGTTGGTGGTTTGACAGTTTCAACATCACTCTAGTTATAGAACAGTCAGTAAAGGTGACTTGAAGTTGTATTTTTTAATGTACACTAATATTAGGTTTGGGTTTTGTAATGATCAATATCATTTGCAATATCCCATGAAGCTTTATGTACCTAGTATGAAGTGATGGCATTCGTGTTAAAAGTAGAGTGACACTTCTACTCAAAAAGGGAAATTACAACATTTTATTTTAGAGAAAATCTTTTTTCATGCTTAACTTCATATGTCATTCATACATTTCACTACTATTGTGAACCTAAGATTCTGATAAACCCATTTCAAGCCAAGAAATGCAGCAAAAAGCTAAATTATCTCTTTACACATTGCTGGGTGCCTCATTTTAGAATGCACATGTTAAGCACATTATGATATAAGAGACATGGGATACTTATGTATGGAGATAGCTTTAAAAGATTACATTACAATTATAAATCGAGATGATGCCCTTAGACCTCAGAGGTTCAGTAAGAACCTGGCACGCACACTGCAGTAATCACAGCTTTTATTAAACGTGAATGTCGGCCAAAAAGTCTGGGTCACCTTGAGTCTTGGCTATCGTCTCTATGGTAACCACACTCACTCTTTTTCTCCTCTGGAGTGTCGGGCTTCTGGGGTGTCGGGCTTGTTTCCACGGCGACTGCAGTGACCGTCTGGGACACCCTGGCAGGCGTCTGGGCCCGTTTAGGCCGGGTCTTGGTGCCAGGAGGAGGGGTCTTCTTGCCCGTCTGGGTCTTAGAAGGTGCTGCCGGCACCATGGGGGACAGGGGGCGACTTTTGGGGGCGGCGGGTGATGGAGGTCTGTTTCTGGGCTTCGGGGTGCTGATGAGAACACAGGAGATGGAGGTAAAACATCAGAGAAATCCTAACCGTGAAGGAAAAGGTAACTAAGTTCCAGTGCACTGCATAAAGCTCATAACTAGGTCATGTGGAATATATGAGTGTCTCCATCTGAAACATGATGCTGTGGCTGAGGGGGAGAGAAACCTGAGAGGAGGGGAGGCAGGGAGACATCTTTTTTCCCCCTGTGTGCATCCGTCAGGAAAACCAATTTCTGTCCGATACAATCTGTCCTGCTGTTAACAGACCGGCCCTCTGCTGCTGACTGAATGATGTTCAGCTTTAAGGAGTTACATCATAGCAACTTGGAGTTTCATTGACAGAGTTGGAAGCAAACATAAATGCTACCTTTATGTCATGAGGCTAAAAAGCTAATGTTCTACTCTAGGGTGGCATTATGCAACGACCTGACCCTGTATAATACACAAAGCCAAACAATGGTCATTTCTAAAACAAAAGGCAGCTTTCTTGGAATTTGTTACGCCAAAGGGAGGATGTTAGAACCGTAGTAGTGGAGATGCAAGGCAGACTTGTTGGTGTACGTTGTATTTTGCTACATGAAGTCATTGTTCCCATGTATACTGTTTTTCAACCCAGGTCACATTTTGTAATACTTTCATCCCTCTTATCTCATCGCTATCTATCCTGCAAATAGCAGCGTTTATAAAAGATAAATGGCATACAAATAGATTACATCTCTCTTTCACTGTATGCATCTGAACCATATTAACGAGCAAGCATGATCCAAATATTTACGACATGATGTGCTATAACCACTTTCCACAAGAGCCGCCGAAGTCAATACAAACAGACAGCTTCTTAACGTTGCTTTAAATAAGTCCTCAATATATGAATTCAACAGAAAAGGGTTTGGCACAAATCAGACGGTGTGATACCTGCTGGTTGGCCTGGACCTCTGGGTGGTGGGCGATGGTGTCTGTCTCTTCTTCGGCACTTTGTCTTTTGTGAGAGAGTTCTTCTCCTTTTCATTTTCCCTCTCCTTGTCTTTCTTCTCTTTCTTCTTTTTGTCCAACTTGAAGACAGACGTAACAGAAATAAGTAACTGTTTCAAATGTATTTTAAAAACCGTATATTCTAGATAAAGGAGGTTTAGTAAACTGTCCGTATCACCAAATGAAAATGTTATGGAAGCTCTCACAATGTGAATATAACGAATTAGATTATAAAACAAGCAAAAACAGACCTCAAACTAGGGTTGACCATTTATGTTGCCCATTTTGGGAATTTAGGATTATTTAAAATGATTGTTCTAACACAGCTGTAAAACACTATATTTATTACATAGTATTGTCTGAAATTGGCAAACATGTTACTTCAGCAAACACAGAGCAGCACAATCATTATTTGAATGGAAGTCCAGTATTGACTCTGGCTCTGTTTTGGCCTTCAATAACTCCTGAGAGAAATATGTGCCTAATAAGCTGCTAAATGCTCCATTATGTTCACCAGATGGTCTTAAACTGAGTCTGTCTGCTGGGTTTTTAGAGCTTTTTCAATGAAAACAGCCATTGTGTGAGTAAAACAATTAATAAAGTTGCATAAAACCAAGATATTGAGCTTAAAGGTCCACAAATGCCATAATTCTCTGTGAATTTGTCACCACACATTTAAAATTACATTCAGAGGAGAAAGTGTTGATATAAAGGCGTCACGTTCCTAAGTTTCTATATTATACTATACATACTCTTATTTTTAGTGATGATGTTCAATGTCCAATGTCTGTTTGTGGAGCATGAAAGATGATGAATAACGCCACAAAATAAACTGTTAAATGATAATCACTACGATGAAAAGCCACTGCAAAAACTGGGAATGTATTTACAGGAGGTCTGTTCATAAGAGAATCCCTATGTGGGCGTACCGGTGTGGAGTTTCGCCGGCGTTGGCGCAGGGTGATGTCCGGCGTGCTGGCGGAGGAGAGCCTCCAGCGCTCTGCGTTCTGGTGCGGGCTGTGATGGGAGGCGTTGAGCGAGGCTGAACGGGAGCAGTGAGGAGAGTCACATGTGAACATGCAGAGAGCGGCCCCACGGACACACTAACACATCCAGTTCAGAGTGATGATACAAAGCCTCACAACTGGGAAACACAAATTAAATCTAATTGACGGATGAAGTAATGATATCTTTAGAGGGTGTGACTTATTTTACAGTTTTCTTATGGAGTTATATTGATTTCACTTGAAAGTTAAATTGTCATTTTTTATCCATTAGTGCCTGTTTTAGTTTATTCTTCAACAAAGCAAAGACACCATTTGCCCTTAGGCATCAACTCAATTGATTTATCATCTATAAAGAAAAGAATGCTAACTATTAGCTTGTTCCAAGTAAGTCATTATTGACATCACTTCAACAAACCAGTAAATGACAGATTAACTGATCATAAATTGGTGCCTTATTTTCAATCAAATCAAATATTACCACAGGGTTTACCTATAAAAGGATGAATACAAATATGCCAGTTATTTGCTGGTTCCAGCTTTCTAAATATGAATGCAATGTTTTCTTTGTTTTCTGTTAGTGAACATAACATCTATATTATTCTTCCCTCCCTGATGTGCCGAGAAAGGAGAATGGTTACAATTGGGTACAAACATTTAGAAGGGGTTTAACACTCACGAGAGTCACTGTTGTTGAGGAGGGTGGCGGCGCTGCGGCTGCGGGCCAGGAACGACAGCGTCGGCGTCATGAGCCGCTCCACGATCCGGCTCTCCCATGGGCTCAGACGCAGGCTGCGGGCTGACACAAGAGGGCGCCGTCAGAGTCGGGTTACTGACGGAGCTACACACAGGTACTCACCACCAATACACCGTCATATCTGCTGCACACGGGACCATGCTCACTTGTGCAGTAGGTGTACCTCTCCTCACTAATGACACAGCAGCACACCCTCTCTTCTCACACACACACACACACACACACACACACACATCACAGTCTGATGCAGAGTGGAGTTTGACGCTACATTCATGAGCTGCTGGAAACTAATTCCAACTCACATGAAGTGATTCAAAGTAAGAAGATGATATTGGAAAGTCTTATAAAATGGAAAAAGCTTATAACGTTATACTAAAGGAAAAACTGTTTGGATATGGGAACGGCAGATATACATGGCATGTATGGCAACATACACATGATTTAATCCCACTACATGTTCCCATATCTCCACAATTATCTTGGTGAGTGCTGTTATCAGACAATCTGAAATAACCGATAACTGAAACTCCAGTCTGCCAATCATCGACTCTCACAAACAGAGAAATCATACAGGATGAATGACTGAACTTAACCACACAGAACAATACATTAGGGCACACACAAGAGCAAAACCCACAGTTAATATTTTTATATCTTACCACTCAAAAGTCATGTCAAAAGCTAGCAGGCCTGTTTACATGACCATTATCACATCCAATGCAGTGCAAACTCCCTATCAGTTTCTGATGAGTTCAGCATTAGCCCCATTCTGGTTTCTTGCAGTGTGAATCGATCAGTTATCGAGTGTCATGTGATGTAAACTCAGCATGTAGGACGTCCAACAGCAGCAGGATACAATCACATGTATTGTAATGACGAGTGAAAACACACACACACACAAATAAGTCACTCTCTCATGAGTAAAGCAAACTTAATGTCCAAGGATAAAGTTGATTCCAGCAGAATCAAATGAGTCTGGTGAGAAACTGCCTTTGTTTCTCACCAGACAAATACTTGCAAAAGAGAGAGAAAGAGAAGATGAATTTCAGGTTTAGAAAGTCTTTAAACCGAATATCACATGACATTCAAATCTCTTAAACAGCAACTGAAATAAAGGAAGAAACTTTGGAATTATTGTTCTTCAAATCATTTGTACTTTAGACCTGCAGACAGTGCAGGAAAGAAGTACATTTGATGTGTTTTTATTTAATTTTTGCTGTTGTATTTCCATATAGGCCATTTTTACCTCATCTACTTTCTTTTAAACATTTAGCACTAACACTAGGCAGAGACTCCTATAACTTCCTATAGGTTTGGTTTCTTTACTGTTCTGTACAGCTCCATTACAACAGACAACAAAAAAGAAACACTGTGAGCGCACAGGAGACAACAACAGAGATGAACAAAGAATGCTCCATCTAAACATGAACGCTAATGTATTATGACAGACAGTCCGGTTTTCCTGTCTCTCATGACAAAAACTGACAACATGCTTTGCAAAGATGTATTTTTAGGACAAGTTCACCATGTCTAGTGATCTGCTTCTTCTCTGTTATTGAAGTGTATCACCCTGCCGGTATGCATGAAACCTATATACACATAAACATGATAATAGTGCAATCACAAAAGCAGTGCTGCCAGGACACAAGTGTTGTTTTTTTATGCGTTTTACATGACATGTATATTCACTTTTCATTGAATTAAAACACATTAAGCGTGTTAATCCACTGTCTATCACATAATGATAATGGTGATTGAGCCTGTTGACTACTGATAAATGTATCGCAATATTTATACATTTGCTCTCCTGCTAATACAAACATTTCATACTGCTGCAGCTTCACAATAAAAGCTTCTAACTGGTTGACTTGTATAGTAAAGTAATCAAAGGAAATGTTATGTGTTTGCCAATAAGCTGTTTGCTTTCTTGCACAGTGCAGCACAAAATCAGATCACGACTGCTCACAGAATGATTAAAAAAGCCAATTATTGCCTGAGTTCTTGATTAAAACGACAAAAGGTTGTTATGCCAACCCAGGTACTATCGCACTTGATGAGTAAACAGGAAGGGATCTTAAGGATTGCCAATTTAAAAAGCACTCATCATATACCGTCTTTCTTATGCAACAGTCACCCCTGCTGTACGTTGGACGGATTATTTCACAACATATTTTTATGACTAACAGATAACCCAACTACCTCCCGTTGCTAGGCAACAGTGGTTTCCCCTCCTCCTCATCTTTTCCTTTTCTCCAATGCGGTAAGAGGAGGCTGAGCTGCTGCCTGGTGATCGACGAGGTAGATTGATGCCTAGATCTATAAACATAACCCCCCCACCAGCACACGCACCACACTATTACTGGCTCACTGAGCATCTCCTAAGGCCAGGAACACGAGCTCTGACATCCAATATGATTCTGCTCCGAAACTGTTCCCGCAGTATCCGAGCATCTGTATTATTAGTGATAACAAAGCATGAAATCTGAATCTGTATTGTGGCGACGGGAGCCGGGAGCAGAGCTACTGATTGCACTGTGGGTGATACGATCAGTAATGACACAATGTTATGAGGCGTGACCAATCTGAGATGAAGACATTGCTGCTTATGTTCATGTGGAAACTCAGGAGTCTGTTGAAATGAGTTTGATACAACAAGTTCATCTTAAATGTTTGTCATATTACAGCATCGTGTTGCTGACACCACAACAAAAATTAAATCAGCTCATAACATATATTTCATGTTAATTTGACATTTGTTCCTTGTGTTCACTTTAAATGATTTTAATTCAACAACAAAATGTTTAGCCACACTTAAGCAGCATGGCTGTATGGAAAGCGATGTGGGTTTGTTTGTCCACTACTTTGGTCCTGACTGAAATATCTCAACAACTATGGGATTGATTGTCATGACATTTTGTATAAACATTCATTGTCGCCAGAGGATGATCCTACTGATTGTGGTGATCAAGCGTGAGGTTTACATTCATGGTTAAGTGTGAAATCTGCATGTGAAAAATATTGATTATATCTGCTCGAATATTTTAGGGGTTTTCCTAATGCTGACAAACTAGACAACCAACACACAAACAAACCTCAAAATATAACCTCTTTGGCAAAGGTAATAAAACACATCACTAACTTTCCCTTTACAGTGACTGGTGTTCAGCAAAAGTTACATATTCGATAATGTTAGCATGCTAACATGCTAAACTACTTATTTTTGTCTTGGAGCCAGCAATATGTTTCTGTAAATAACTAACCAAATGTTCAATGGAATGAGGCTATACATCTAGAAAAAATAACACACAAATTATAATACAATACATGTGCATTTAGTTGCGCTTCTTGCATTTGCAACAGTCACACTATAATACCCACCACCAATACCACCACCACACCAAACCACCAACATTAAACTGGAAGGGGACAACCAATAAATAATGTGTCGAGACAAGATGTGAACTTATAAACTTTCCAAAAACAATCAAGAAATGTGTCTCAGTGATGTCGAGGTGAAAGGGAGGTTGATCAAAAATGCAGAGGAAACTCAAAACCAATGACAACCACCCACTGAAATAAAAAAATCACGATGCAAACGAGACCGGACAACAGGAGGGAGTAATGACCAGTCACCAAGCACAGGCAGGCAGGCAGGCCACCAGAGACCACAGTTATAATCATAAAAGAAGAAAACCAAAAACCAGAGTAGGGTGAGAGGAGGTGGGGAAGGTGAAGGGGGGATGATTAGGGAGGGAAGAGGAAGCCTGGTGGACATTGACGTCGGGTCGTCCTTACTTCTGTTGGGGGAGTTCCAGAGCGTGGCAGAGGACTTGGACAGCCTGTTGTTAATGACAGGGTCCACCTGTCTCGGCAAGTTGACCGTGGAGGCCGAGCATCTGCCTGCACCGGAGAGAACGCAACAGACAACAACTGTTCACAAGACGGGCGGAGTACAGGCGAACCCAGCCGAGGGCTGCCGACTCCCCTCGCTGTGGATCAGGAGGAGATCAGGGACCATTCTGAGGCTCTCATTAACATTAAGGAGGAGATTAGTCTGAATTCAGACGTGGGGGGAGGAAATTGGGAGGACATTTGAGGAAAGCATGGGGAAGGCTGTGGTATAGTTAGAAAACACATTTAGAGGAGGCATGGGACGTGTCATGTCACCATTATCCTGGCCAAAAGAAATGGGATTTACAACATTATACTAATCATACTTAAAATTAAAATGTTTAATTAGAAACTCTTAAAATGGCACTGAAACATACTGAAATCACTTTACCTCCAAATCTGTTGACATATCTGAATCACAGATAGGATAAATATTTTTTTAGAGTACAAACTTTTAAATGAAAATCAAGAAACCTTAAATAATCATAAAAAAACGTTCCATCTGCATAAATTAAGGATAAAACAAAAATACATTGTGGGACTCGGTTCATTTCTACAGTACATGACCATTCTTCTTTCCTTTAAATTAAGCTGTATTTTTTATTTCTCTACCATGATAGTGAGCTACACAGGTTTTCAAAGTCACTCATGTGAGGATATTAACGATTATACTCATAAAGAAAATTATTTGCGAACAATTATATGTTTATTATGAGTGTCTTTTTATCCCAATCCTTTATCGTCCCATCCCCATTATAGATCCACTGTTTTTTCTGCTACAAAAAATCAGCATAAAATATCACACACACATGCTTCTCACACACATTCACTATCTTTCACACTTTAAAATTAGAGAAACCTGTCTTGACCTCGGTGTCACAGATCCAAAACAGGCATCTCGTCACATGTTTGAAAAGGGGAATAAGCTCACAGCTCTCTGAGAAAACACTGGTCACACTGCTATTCTAATGAATTCATGGGGTCATCTGCCTCTGGTCCCCGCCCTCATGACAGCGAGCCCTTCCGAAGTTATTTCCTTACATTGCATCAGTGGGACCAGTGAGTCACAGTCTGTGCAGCGTTGCTCAACAGGAAGGCCTGAGTTACAGTGAGGATGTGATATACATCCGTGATATATATTCCTGTAATTGTGTTTGAGTGTCTGTGTGATTATGGTTGATTTAAAACTCACTTTCTCTGCGAGAAGTGTGGTTGAGTCCTCCCGCCCAGGACCATCTCTGCTGGCGGATCTCGGTCCATGTCTTCTTTGTCGACCTCTTGATAGCGGACTCATATCTCTCCTGGAGGGACCAGAAAGTTAAAAACGATAGTTGAACGCACAGTATTGTATAATACAAATATAATAGAGTCATTTTCTGCTACAATATGTCATTTTCTAACCCTAATCAAAACAATAACGAAAGAGAAAGTTAGAGTACCATTTTGAAATAGCGAAGGAGTTAGCTAGGTTAGCTTGGATGTTTTAGCCCAAGATACAGTACATCATTTTACTTCTTAATATTTCTGTTTAGAAAAAATAAATCATACTAAATGATCAATAACAAGCTATAGAAACTTTTGTATGTGTATTTTCAAAGTTTGGCCAGAGCTAGGCTAGCTGTTTCCACCCTCCACTAGTCTTCATGCTAAGCTAGGCTAATAGCCCGCTAGCTGTGACTTCATATATGAGAGGGGTACTGATTTTCCTAACTTAATTCTTAGCAAGAAAACTAATAATTAGAAGGGAAAATAACCGTTGGGTAGAAAATACTCACGACTCATAATAAGCATGTGTAACTTGTGAAGAGTCACAAGATGATATTGTTGCCTTAGAAAACTGTTTGCTGCCAAAACATTACAGCTGATATTCAGGACTGGACCAAATCCCTGATACACAGCCAACTACCAGCTTAAATAAATACTGGCATACATTTGACTTTTCCACCCTGACTTCAATTAACACAAGATATTTTAGAGGCAGGAATCACTTCTCTCTCTGGCTACGAAATAAATACGTCTGTGTTATCAGCATGAGAAATACATTAGTGAGCAAGCTGCCGGGAAATTGACGGTTAGATATGTTCGATAGTAGCTCAGTGTTAATAATTATAAACAAGCTTTAACAAGCTTTAAACATAGCATTAATTGGAAAGCCAAGACTTTATTCAGTATCATTATTCAATCCATGTTTCAATGGTTTTGACCCTCATGAATTACTGTATTCTCTCACCTTGTTCTTTTCTAGTTTCTGTCTCTGTTTCTCCTCCAGCAGAGTTCGGCGTTTCTCGGTCTTCAGCCTCTGCTCCTCCAGTTTTCTCCTGCGATCCTCCAGCTGACTCTCCCTCAGACGTCGGGCTTTATCCTCTTTCTCCAGCCATTGGGCCTTCTTTGTGGCTGCAGGGTGACCACAGAGATAGAGGTTAACATTTGAACAGAAATTCAGAATAGATGGAGAAAAGAATATACGGGAAAGTTGGGAAAAAGGTTGATGAACAGGACATCCCATTTGAGATATTTTCTTTTAATGTTGTGGTTATCTGAAAAGTGATTTGTAAGCAAAACCCATGCTACTTATTTATGTAATGTCAACCACTTAATCTTCAAAACTCATAATAATAATACAACATGTTTTCTATATGGCACGGTTCTGATATGATGTTTAGAAAGGCCTTTGTGGCTCTTTAAGGCATGCTCATAATGATGCAAGTTACCATCCTGATGTTTACATAGTGATATTAACTGTTAATCATTTTAGATTGGTGTGTTTAGCATGCTGACAATGAGCAGAAAATACAGATTACAGCTGACGCTGATGGGATGATGTTAGTTTTTGGAGGTATTTGTTCAAACACATAAGTGTTAACAAACATTTCATGGAAATCTATCCAGTCTTTGTCAAGAAAAGTCATTTATACCCACAAAATGATGGGGGCACTGGATGAACATTTGGGAGTTATTTCACGAGATAAATCAAAATGTTGGTACTACAAAAGATTCAGGGAAGTGATAAGCTCATTATATCTATCTTCTGGAGACCCTGATTATCAGAACCAAATTTCACAACAAGAATATTTTTAATGACAGTCTACAGTATGTGAAGTATAGAAATACTCAGTGGAAATAAGTGATTTAAAGGAACTTCTCCATCAGAGTTTCAATAAACTCTTGAATCTTGAACTGAATGGGTGAAGCAGAAGCAGCTGTGTTCATTACACTATAATCCTGATAACAGTAAATAAGCAGAAGTTTCCCGCTGTGTGTTACAGCTCCCTCCGGCAGACGCCTGCTACTCTTTGTTCATACGCTCCTGTGGCTCATTGCTTTGAGGAACAATTAAACAGCAATCAATCCTCTTGAATTAAACTCCATACATATACTCTACCCTTTTTATACAACATATTTCAGGCAGTGTGGAGAGTATGATGATGATGAAGGTTGGTTACATGCTGGATACAACAAAAGCAATAGCATGGCATGATTCAATGTTACCTCATATTGCTGGGAGTTAGACGGCATTAGTACTGCAAGGATGTAGCAGTGTGGTTAAGCAAAGACCTTTTTTTGTATCAAGTTCAGTATTCTTTAGCTCGTCTTCATTAAGGAGGCGCACAAGTCTGAGCCTCATTCGCAATGAGAAAGCTTTCTTCATCCTCCATGAATCCAATTCCTGAAAAAATCCTATTATGTCTGTGTTCCGAAAAATGTGTCTGTTTAATGGCTTTTCATTTTCCTCTTTTGCAGAGAAAGCTAAAATATTCGAGTTGCTGTTACATAACAAAACCCCAATCCTTTATTGTTTCTTGGATACATGTAAATAAAACAACATGTTTTGCGACCTAAATGCAATTATATGCAACCTGGGCTGAAGAAATTGCATGCTCCACATTAAAACGGCTTAACGTTTCACCATGTAATTACAGACAAAAGCAGACTGCAGCAATCTAAACGGACGCTGAGTAAACCTCAGATATTATCGATAAAAAGACGTCCGAACTCCCTTTCTTCTGTGCTGCAGCATGACCACATTATTGATGCTAATGAAGGTAGTAATTAAATATAATCTCTGTGAAAGGCCTGCTCTCAGTTTATGGTAATGACTGCTCATTAATACGCCCTTGTCTCTGTGGGGCGTTTCTGCGGGGAAACACAAGCTATGCTCCGATGGGCTGCCTACATCCACAGGGAGAAGCCTTGTGTTATAAAAGTAGATATAGTCTTTCAGGTTTTTAGACTGGAAAAATCTTTTTATAGGAGGGAAAAGTTTCATTCTGCAGCCATAAAGTAAAACCATGATTTAAGGTGTGGGACACGCATGCTGCGCAGAAATGCAGAAGGACATATAGTCAAACTTAAACAAAACATAAGTGGAAACATTAACGTAGAAAATTAACTGCTGAGGGTTCAAAAATGACACGCAATGACAGAAAGGTAAAAACATATTTGAATCATGGAGGGCTGAAGAAATGTCATGACTGTGATTATTCCCAAATAGCATGACGGCACAAATGCTTCATCGGGTTTTAGTGAAGCCCCTTACCTTGCAGCTGAGTTTGCTGTTCTGAAAGCCATTTAAGGAGAAACAATAAGAGACGACAATACTTGTCAGTCACACCAGAGCACAGTGACAGAGGAAAGAGAAATGTTAATACTAGATAAGGAACAGAAAGTGTACATGCAACAAGTTGGTAATTCAAATGTCCAGCTTCATGCATCACAAACTGAGTCTCTTAAGTAATCAAATTTGTTCAAAGAAACGTATTAAATATTCGACAGTTTTAGTATTTCTTACCAATATATCTGGCTCTTTCCTCTCTCCGCTCCTTGGCAAGTTTCTGTCGTTGCTCTGAGTTCATCGAATCTGCAGGGAAAAATAAAAAATAAAGCTCTCATTTGAAACGTATCTTAAACCTCCAAAAACGAATTCTATGGTGGTCACTTAGGGGCAGAAAAATATGAACATGTAAGTAACAAACTCTAAAACATTTGCTTTTCAACACATCAAGCAGTTACTGAGCAAGATTTTTTTGTTATTTGAAGTCATGTTGGTCCCCCATATGAATGTACGAGATATTCATTTTCTGTGTTTTTTAGCTCCAGGTTTGGTCTCCACCACCTCCTGATGGAAATATCTGTTTCTTTAGCTGCTTAATGCTCCACTTTAAGCACCAGCTAGTCGCTAACTGTGTCTGCCTGCTGTCTGCTGCTGAGCAAGTCGCTCAAAGACAATAAAGTGCTCAGTTGAACTAAGGAGAACTACTTCAGAAATCTAGATAGAGCTTGGGGTATCTGATTAGGATTCGTTTGATACGCCTGCCTCGAGAGGTTTTCATGGAACTACTCTAACTCAGAGACGACCCAAGGCAAAGGCAGAACACGCTGAGGGGGATTACACATCCCATCTGTCCCGGGAATGCCTTGGGATCCCTCAGGAGTAACGGGAGAAGAGGAACACCTGGGATACAGACATGTGGTGGCACAGCATTGCTATCTAAAAAATGTCAACAGAAAGGCATCATTTGTGAGACCGTCCTGTTACTTTATATCAGTCGACAATATGTTTTTAGTGAAACAATAGAAGCGACCCAGATTGTTTCAAGTAACAGTGACACTGTTTCTGGCTTTTTATATGTGTGATTTTTTAAAGCTGTGAGCATCATGAGCGCCACCCCCAAGATTTGATTGTTTTCCGTTGAATGTTGCTTATTAAAAACAGTCTTTATCATGTTGCTTTTCGATATATATAAAACCTATATCTGCAGGTTTCATTCATTGATTCAGTTTCAAGGTCAAAGCAGTTCCGTCTCCTCATACACTCACAATGTTAAAACTCTTATGCAGGTCCACTGTAACTGGGAATATCCTCTTGTTTTTCTGCTGCAGTGATAATCAGCATGTATCTGATACACTCTAAGACGCAGCGGTGTAACATGAGGATTTGTGCGTCTCCATCTTCTAGAAACTGGCTGTGAAAAAACCACGGCTGAAACCAGGACCCCCGGGGTGCACGTCTCCTTTTGTGGTTCTCCTTCACGCTATGTAATATGTATACTGCGTATGTATTCTCAACCAATCACGGCGCCCTGCAGCACTTCAGCAGTGTCTCCATGGCAACCTGAATTTCCTCCCCACCTTTCGGAGAGTTTTTTCGGCTGCGCACTTCAGTCTGGCTGACATGCAGACGCTATGAAGTGCAGAGAATAAATAAACCTCATCAGTCTGGAGGTCTTGTACTTGACACGTCACTCAATGCTTCAGTCTCCCCCCCCCACCCCATAGCACAGGACGATTTGGCTCGAGCCACTACCATCTGTCTGGTGAGAATGACTCAATTGTACATCGAAACTTCCATGAGGACAAAGAGTGAAAAAATAGCCACAGTTTCATACATTTAGGGTCTTTTTAGGGGGTTTGAAACTTTTTTCCCTGATAATGACGGAGGCGGTATAGTGTTTTATGTGGAGCAAACAATTAAGCCAAGACGCAGGTTTTTAATAAATGAGATGAGGAAGCCAGCAGCCCGATGGGGTCACATGGCCAGCAGCTGTAGGACAAAATGCTGACTCCACATTCTACACCTCAGCAGCAATGAAACAACTTACCAAGTAAAACAAAAAAAGAACTAGCTTGTAACAGAAGCAGCTATTTTTGCTGCTGCCAGTTTCAACACTTATAATTGTAGCTTTTGTGATTGCAACCATAACACGAACTAAGGACCACTGTGACCTTGCATTGTGTCTGGTTGACAGCCATTCAAGTGTGCACCATTGTCCCCCTGTTGCATCACTCTGACTTAATTACCTCATTATCTCTAGGAGCCAGCATCCTATCTGATCACTGCACTCATCTGCCTACAAATTAAGCACAAAGGTACCAGCAATTGTAGCAGTCCCTTTCATATTTTTGCTTATAAAGGAAAAAAAATAACAAACTCCAACTGAAAGCAGCAACGTGTAGTATTTGAAAATGTTCTTATTTTTTCCTTGTACTTGACCGGCCAGCACAAAGGGAGCTGACCTTAACCCCACTCAACACCTGTGGGATTCACTGGCAGGAGAAAGGCCTTATCACTATACAATCAGCAGCTGACATCACTCATGCTTTGCTGGCTGAATGGGATACTCAAAAACCTTAGAATGAAGAGTGTAGTAAGGTTGCATTAATATCATAAGGATGTGCTAATTTCCAAAATCCCGATCATGTTTAACAAAATATTCCGCTTCAATTCGTATTTGTTGTAAGCCTTTCAAAAATAACATTTGTACTGCTTCTACTTGATGCACAAGAAAGGGGGCACGCATCTGTTTTAACAGGGCAGAGATTTAACATGTTGCTTTCTTTGACTTTGCAAGCTTACCCAGGACTGATTCGATGTGTTTGTAGCTCATATTTATCAGCAAAAACCTCCATATGTCTACCTTTCTTGGGCTGAGGGCTGCTGCCCGGGGTGGAGGGCCTCACATCTGTCTTGCAGGAGGCATCTGTGTTGGTGGGGGTCTCTGTGATGGGGCTGGAGTCTGTTTTAGGAGAGAGGTCTGTGACGGCAGAGTCATCTGAAGTCAGGATGTCCTTCCCCAGAGACTTGTCCCCATTCTGGATGGACTGAGACTCCGTCTGCAGCAGAGGAAGAGCTGGAGGAAGAAAAGACACAGATTGATTAAGTCGAGTTACCATAGATGCTTTATTAAATGATCTGTCATGTCACACAACATTAAAACACCATGATAATGCATGTTCATAGTTTCCTTTGTGCTGTCACAGATGCTTTGTGTCTGATATGTGACGTCTGGTTGCATCACTAGTGTGTTTTCCATTGCTAGTGACTGTCTGTCTGCATCCATTTGTGACGCACCTTCACTATCAGCTTGGGAAGTCTTTTTGCGACATCATTAACACAACACTTCGCCTAATTAGAAATCATTAACATCTCCTTCACATGCAATTCACACACATCAGTCGATGTGCAGCACTGCACTTCGCCCTCCGTCCCTGAAGGTTTTAGAGCTGAAATGAAGGGCCTCATATTAACAGCTGTAAACACACCGCAGTAGGTGAGACAGAAGCATGGGAGGAAATCTCAGTTGTCTTTGAAGGAGCGGAGCCAATTCAACAGATTCTCTGTAACTAAAAAGGCGGGATATTTTATTATACACATTGGTTTTTCCTATGGGGCAGAAGAAAAACACTAGAGTTTGTTGTGTTTATTTCAGCTTCCCTAAAAAGATGAATGCTTACACAGTTGTTATCACAGGGATAATGAATGCTAATTGGTTGAATTATCCCCACAGAGCCACCGAAACTGGAGTCTAAATCCCCTGACTTCACGGTGGGGCAACAAAAACGTTCACGATAAAAATGTTTTTAAAGTCATTATTTATGTGAAAATTATACTTTGTTTTGGTTTCTGCTTCTAAAATAAGCTGCTTTTCACTGTTTTAAATTATTTTTGGTCAATGTTCAGGTTGTGGACTGTTGATGGGACGCAAGAAACATTTTGAAAATGTACGCTAAAAGATCATGTTTATGTTTAAAATGTGAGAGATTTGGGCTGCAGGTTGTGTTTACAACAGGCAGCACATTTGAGGTGTCCACTGCCAAGTACGCGGGTTCCTATCTGGTTCGCCAAACATTCGGGCAATATTCTCCCCTCTGTCTCACCCGTTCACCACCATATCTATCAATTAAAGCACTCAAAAAATACAAAATACGACATTTTACAAATAAAAAAAGGGAGAGATTTAACACAACTGTAATTGAAGTTTGTCCTCGAGCTTTTACCATGTTTGGTAAACTGCACGACTTGAACATTTCATTTAAAATCTAAAGTTGGCATTGAACCTACTGATTAATCCATAATAACAATAATCTTTACTTGCATTCAATCATGTTTTGTATAGAATGAAGGCCTCCTTATGAAGACTTCCTCCACACAGATCCGGTCACGAGGCCAGACTTCCTGACCTCTGACCCTTACAGAGGACGACAAAGAGGCAGAAGAAAGCCACAGAACACATCCTGTTTTAATCCCTTCTCAGACTCTGTTTTCACACTCCGGCTGATACCGTCACTGACTAGGCTTGTTCGACTCCCCCCCCCTCCCCCCTTCCTTCACCCTCTCTGTCTGTCACACTGACAAATATGGTGACAAACAGAGCAGTGACGCATGGAGGGGGTACGGAGCAGGAAGAAGAAGAAGAAGAAGAAGAAGGGACAATTTGTGCACTTCTGAAAGGACATGTGGAGAGTGAGAAGAGAGGTTTATAGAGAAATGGGAGCTGGGGGACAATGAGAGAGTGGAAACATGGTGCAGCAGGGTGTTTCATAATGACGGAGGATGAAAAGGAAAGGATTTGAAAAGACGAAAAAAGGAGGACAGATAAAGACAGTAACAGCTAGTCCCAGAGCTGGAGAAATAATGAGACAGGAGTTCAGAGACAGTGAGGTAAGAAGGTGAGAGGCTGCAGGCTCCAGGCCAGATCTCCTCTGCAGCCAACAAGGGGCAGATGGAGCGTGAAGCTCTCCACAGGCCCGTCCAAACGCTCACCGAACCAGATGAATCACAGATTAACACTGGGCTCCTCTCCAGACACCCCCACTGTACTTCAGCACAGAGCTTAATGCACAGCCTGAACTCCAGAATACTAATGGAGGAATGATACGGAGTGAATCATAGTGTGTTTACATCAGAGAGTAAGAAAGAAATACGCAGGATCAAGTTGGCAGGATGGCTCCGCTTCTACTTGATGTTGAAGAAAGGATTAGGATTTGGTTAAAAGAGGATTGCAGTGCTCCTCCTCGCCTAAGAAGATTACAGTGTGGTAGACTTGTGTATTTCCTCAGTTTAGCAGCCTTACATGGCTGTGAGAGAGACTGAGTCCACATTAGGAATGATTAGCACAACTAAGAACACTTTCATTCCTGGTATTCAAAATATTCTAGGGAGGAAAAAGAGAATATAGCCTAAAGACAGGCAGATCAGGACATGACATTTTGTCCAACTGCAGTATTTTTGTATTACTTAACTATCATTTGAATTAATCCTTTAAAATTGGTCACTCTCTTTTTCCTTTTTTTGTTTCACCGTTTGTATAATGTTTTAAGGACTGTGTTTTTTACAATGTTTTGACAACCTCTATTTGTTGATTAAGATGAGTCATGGTACTTTTTTAAGGGTAACATTTGACTTTAATGTTGTATAGTCTGAACAAAATAAGACTTAGCCCCCAATATAGGGCCACTTTATTTAACACCAACTTATAAAGGTTAGGCTTTTGGAAACCAAGTGATTGTGATGACAATCTGCGCAGTGAAACCTACCGGACAGAGGAGCAGATGTCACATGACTAGTTTATGCAGCAGAATTGAGTTGAACTAGTTATTACCCTAAGCACTTCATTGGAGTGGTTGTTATGTTTTGTAGCATCCTAAATCCATCGAGAATATACAACCAGAAATCCGCTTGGAAATAAAGAAAAAGACGCTCCTTAGAGCTCCAGAACGCGCCTGAGAATCCTCATATTTTTAAGTTTTCTTCAGTATTAAAATAATCCAGTGATAGTTGTCTGTAATTTCATGATGACAAATTGGGACTGCTAATAGCTAATTCGGCATACTTTATATAGTGCCAATTTGCACGATGTAGCTAATTACTGGCAAAAACAGGGCTCAAGCGGTATCAGCATAGCTCACTGAACACATGGCAGCATTATACTTCCTGTGTATGTCCCCTGAAGCCTTATAGGAAATGTATTTCCAAAATGATTACAGACAAATAGGACTAGGGTAATGTCTGTGTCAAATGTTCACAATTGCTTCCAAAACTAACAACTAACCTACTTAAAAATTATAATATGTGAATATATCTCAATGAAATTATGTTCACTTAATTATAAAACATGTTTTCATTGATGTCCCTAAAACGACAATGATAAACCATACAGCCTTGCAGAACAACATGGTCAGCGTCAAGTCATCTTATCGCACATGATCAGCCATTCATGTGACAAGCTCCATTTAACACAGACACACAAATTCAGCATGATGTTCACCCCCCTCCTACAGAGCTCCTGGTCCCCTCCACAGCCATCTCAGGTTTCTGTGCCACTGTGACAGACTCTGGGTTTATAAATAGCGATAAGCACCCTACTGAGAATGTCGGCCATAAAAGGGGCTGGCTCCTGCCGAGGCACCTTGGGGCAGCGCAGTGACCACAAACTGCAGCATGTGGTACGCCAGATTCACAGCAGGCGGAGCAGGACAACTTCATTTGGTTTGTGTGTGGCCCACATTTTGGCTGCTATAATCCAAATCCATCTGGCATAGAAAAAACTGTTTTAATCAATAACAGAATCAAATAGAGGAGAGTGTCCAAATGAGAGTTAACAACCTGCCAAACCGGATGCCAACACAGACAGAAATTGACCAATGATGGTTAGGAAAAATCTGTAGACTGTTAGATATTATATGTTTTACTCTTAGACAATTGAGGAAATACTGTAGACTAAGGATGCTTATACTTCTGATTCACTTTGTGGCAATGTTTTTATTACTGTTTGTTGGTTTGTTTGTTTGTTTGTGTCAGCAAGATTATGGAAAGACTACCTGGCCATTTCTCAATGTCGAGTATATGGGCATTTAACATGCATTTAAACAGTCCTTCGGCGCCACTCGATGACGTAGTATACTTGAAATAGTGGCTCTGCAGCAGGTTTACTCGACATTGAGAAACGGCCCCAGTCTGCGTTCTTTTGTTTATTTATTTTTTTGTTTTCATGCTTTTTATTTCTGATCACTGTTTTCTACCTTTACATACAACCAACATTTGTACCACCTGTGCGCAGGACCCTCTCAAAAATAAATTGCAGTGCATCACAAATAGAACTAGAAGAGCAATTGGAGAGCAAACATGAAAGTGATGATCTGCTATCTGTTGCTCCTTGGACCTTTCTACACCTGTCAACCAAGTTGCTTGAAAATCGGGCCAGTAGTGTTTCCGTAATCCTTCTGACCAACAGACAAACAAATTGTACAAAAAACCTGACCTGTTTTGAGTGATGTGAATGGCCTGAGGATTTTCCAATATAGGTGCTTTGTAATTGACAACGTGGAGATGGGTCGTGCATGAAGAAGATGTGCAGAATGAACACGGTAAGTCTGTGGGATGGGTAAAGATGATCGAAATATCGCATGATGGACATTTTGGTGGCGTTGGAAATGTAAGTGTGGCAGTAGGCCAACCCTCATTTTCTATCTGCACTGCACCGCTTCAACATTTACATTCTTAATCAAGATCATTTTCTTACAATGCAGTAGAACAAACTCATATGCGTTTTTTATGCTGTTGCACACTGTTATAAAGTATTTTAGGTGCACAAAATAAGACTAATTTAGCTCAGAAAACAGCTTATATGGAAAAAGCAGACATTCACCTTTATGATTTAGTCATTAAGGTACATACAATATCACTTTTCAACGTTCCTGGTTCAATTTGAGCATCTTGTTCACCCTCTTTGTCCTTTTTTTTTCAACATTGGGATAAAGACAGAATGTTCTAAAGAAAATTAAAATGACCTTGAAATAGCTTCGATGCTTTTCAGTTATTTTGTCAACTAAACAATATCGATAAAGGTACGCTAAATGAAATGATAACCTTCATTCCCTGTTTCATTCAACTGAATTAGATTTAACTAGGCGAACATATGAAAATGACAAATGAATATTGTGTTAACAAAGTTGCACAATGCTATACTAAAATGGGATAGATACATTAAATGACATCACATACTACACGCACCTAGAGGCACTGGGGCTGCATTTGTATTCTGGAATAATTAGTTTTATGTAGGTATTACAAATGATATTTTTGACATCTACAAAATATAGTAAGAGTTTATTTATAAAAAGCTATTCATGAGTTGGGTGGATCAAACATTTTTTGAAGGGAAGCATATCTTAAATCAGACTTTGTCGAAAGGCGGAGGGGGGAGCAGAACCCCGTGTGGTGTGAAGCAGGTCAGCTCTATTGTTTGGAGTTATGTTCATTAGAGAGCCAGTATGGGCATGGTGTGTGTGTGTGTGTGTGTGTGTGTGTGTGTGTGTCATGTTGGATCTGGGTCAGGACGCCCTCAGGAATCCCTGGCATCCACATTCCCCTTGCACGTGAAACACCAAATGCGTGTCTTTATGTGTCTGCATTGTCCGCATGTGCCAAGGACTCAAAGGATTAAAATCCTCCAAACCAAAGAGCTTCAATACTGTATGTGTTGTCAAAGCAACAGGACATTATCTGATAGATGTCACTTCCACAAAATGCACGAAATCAGATTAAGTGTCTCCAGGAATTTGTAATATTCCCAACAAAAAAAACATATCTTGAGGCATCAAATCTCATTTTAAAAACTTTGGCAGGAAGATAATTGTTATGCTTACAAACTGTGCACTGCACATGTGGCCTTCATGGACTACTTCACCACCTCTTCCTCTGTGCATTGCAAAAATAAAAGGAAACGCTCTTGGGGGAAAAGAATCAACGCCTTAGGGAAAAGAAGAGGAAGGAACATTCCTGGGACACTGGTGTGCTGAGAGAAACAACAGGTCAAATCAAGGCTTCCTTTCGGATGTCTGAATAGGTCTAGCACAGGGGTGTCAAACTCAAATACACAGTGGGCCAAAATAAAAAAATGGGTACTAGTGGAGGGCCGGACTGGTTCAATGTTTATTGCAGAACGTATTGAAATGAACTTATTGCACATATTAAACCTGGAACTAACAAAGCTTAAATGATTGCCTATAAAAACAACATTAAACATGAAATAATCAGTTGCATTCATTTCTTATGGCTCGATCTGCAGCTTTTCCAGAGTCATTTCTTGCCAACAACAGCTTCAAATTTCCCTCAAAGAAAAAAACAAACATGCCCTGTTGTCGCAAGAAACAAAGTGCAGAAGGAAACATCCATTTAAACTCAGTGTGCTGCTCTGTGATGCTAAGCCAGATACTTGGCATCTCATCTTGGGTGCAAGTTCATCAATGTTTGGGCTCAGGCTCTGAGCTGAGGAAACCCTCAGGATTGAGTGAAGGTGTGCGTGCAATATACCGGCGGGCCAGATCTAAAAGTAATTCAAAATGATCCTGCTGGCCGAAATTAAATCCACCAAGGGCCTGATTTGGCCCCCGGGCCTTGAGTTTGACACATGTGCTCTAACCAATGAGTGTATGAATACAAAAGGAAATACAGATCAAGTAACAGACTGAAATCCCCAGCTCTATCTCATGACAATCAAAAATAAAACAAAAGGTCATCGAGTCCAAATTCAATCATGCATGATATAATAAACAAAATGTCAACTGCATGCAACTGCCTCGGAGCAGGCACAGAAAGGCGTCAGGCCTCACTAAACAAATGCTGTATGAACCTTTGAACCCCGATATGCCGTGAGAGGTCCCCAGAATAAACAGCTGTGTTTGCAATGAGTCCCAGGTCGTAACAACAAGAACACAGCCACTACTCACTGTCACAGGAGAAGAAATGTGTGCTGATGATAAAAGAGAAGCCTTCATTTTAAAGTTTAAATGACAGAGCACTGTGTGTCGGCTGTTAAGCACAATGTTGCATTTTATCTTTGGAGTCTGGCTGAACAAAATACGACCCAATCTCTGTTGTCCAAAGCTGACTTAAAATTGAAGAATCATTTAGTGCAAATATGGCAGGTTAGCCATATTATAATTGACAACATATTAAATTAACTAACATTCCAATAACCCTTGAGTGGCTCTGTGGTTTTAGCCAGCTAGCTTACTTACATAAAAACAAATTACAAAAGCATGAGTAGACATGTAAAACTAAGGCTTAAAGCTTAAGAGGTTGATCATAAAAATATTCTTTGAGACCTCCCAAAAACTCCCCAAATTTTCGGATAATATTAAAGGTAAAATAACAGCCAACTCACATGTTGATTTAACTTTGAATCCAAAACTTTAACCACCCTTATTGTATTTAAGGAAACTCACACACAACATAAATCCCAAACTATAGTCATGGTTAAAAGTTGGGTAAACTGTCTCTTGATGTAAACTCATATATCCTATTTCCTGCCACCAAACAACCACACATTTGGACTGACCTGTCACCTGACACAAGATGCTGGTTTATATCAGCAAACATCAGACACCACACGGGGGACCATTTACTCTGTATCTCAACCCCTCTGTGAAAACAAGACTATAAAAGACAAGGTATTAAAGGTTAATATGAGTACTACATAATGAACATGAAAAGCTCAAATAGATTCAGTCAGAACGGCGAGTGGCAGGAGACAGGATGTAACTGAACTGCAGAAAGGAGAGATCTCCAGATGCTTTTAACCACAGAGAAGTGGGTTACCCAGTCACAAAGACGTTCAACAGAGCCAAGCATGAATCATATATGTATCATCTATTATTCACTTTTTCCTGCTTCTCTATCACCGACTCAGAGTTGATACTTAAAAATTAGAACAAAGGTGACGGAGTGAGAAAAGGGAATATCTCTGAACCATTTTTATTGCAGGGTGTTGAGAAAATCTTTTCTTGGAGACAGAAGAGAGAAAATAGCTCAGACGTGGTTTGTTTTGACTGCAGCTGTAGTCAAGGAGTTTCACTTCTCTAGCCATGACCTCACCGTTCGGTCATCATCTCCGTGGCTTAGCAACAATAACGAAGGCATGTGATGTAAATAAGCACAGACACCATCTTTATGTTGAACGCATATGAAAGGAAGAAATAACAACTGACCTCCATAGTCAATCACTCTCCAAGATGCAAGGGTAACAAACAGAACAATGGCCACTACCTTAGAGAGTGACAAAGTGGAAAAGCGTTGGAGAAAGAAAATATATATAAGTTTAGCTTTATGGCAATACCTCTTTGTGTACTCTTGAAATGTATAGAACTTGGAGTATCAAGTACCTAAAGCTGTCATTCAATGTCAGGTCACATTTCAATCTTGTTACCTCCACCAAGGAGGTTGTGTTTTAGGTTTGCTCGTCTGTTTGTTAGCAAGATTATGGAAGCGTCTTTCACTTTGTTGTTTCAAACGTCTGGCCTGCAGCTTGAATGTTTTGGTTCAGTCTTTCCACTCTCAACAAACCTGTTTCTGGCTTATATTTTCAGCTAGAAAACTCAGACGCTAAAAAACGGTATGCTATATACCCATATACGATTAACATACAGACAAAGTAAGCAGCTAGCTTTGTTAGCATTAAGCATTTAAAAGCTAAAAGTGAGTGAATATTAGGCCTACATTCATCAGGAAACCAACAGTATGCTACTGTTAGCACAAATGTTCACTTACATTTTTTTACAGGAGGTTATATGTTGATATTGTGTGCGCAGTTTGATGCAGTGCCTCCAAGAGGCCAAACAAATATTACGCTGTCCACGTTGTTGTTGCTTCTTGTTGAGACAACATTTATGAAGTTTTCCAAGAGCGACCTTGCCAAAAAGAGAGACTCCTAGTCTGCAGGTCCAATTCAAGTTTTCGTTTGTTCATTTTGGTGTCTATATAAAAAAAAATCTTGATTGTCTTTGTAAAGAAAACTTGAAAGAGAGACATGACTGATAAAGTGTAATTAGACTAAAGCTGTCCCACCACACTTACCCACTTGTTTTGGAAAGTAGGGCATAACTGTATGTGGCTGACTAATGTTGACCTGGCAGTGCGGTGAAGTGCAACTAAATGTAATCTCAGCTGAGGTCTGGTTTTAGTGCTGCATCACAAACAGTCAACACAAACACTTAGACAGCTGGAACAAAACAATTCATTTACAAAAATAGTTAATATCTCTAGTATAGCTGACATTTGTATTATACATTTTTCTTTTAAATATTATTGTGTAATGTTAGAAATTTTAAAAAAGTATAAAAAAATGATAAATAAACCTATTTTTGCTGTATATTCATTGTGATAAATATAATTACAATTATTACTTTTATGTTTTGTGGAAGAGATGTATATTTTAATTGCACTTCTTGCAACCAGTACAGACTGCTTGACCTTTCTTATGCATGACACAGACGTAAAATAATAGACTTGCAGTGAAATAATCAATTATTTCAATAAATGAATGCCGTGAAGATGAGGATAATACCTCTTCACTAAATCAACAGGAATAGGGTGCTGCAGCATCTGCCCTGTAGTGTTTTGCTTCATAAACATTTGATGTTAAATCCTTTTAGAGAGAAATGATCAGGGATAGTAATGACATTTCCCCAAAGTCAGACAGGGGAAACATTTGGCAACCAAGACGCTATGTAACAGTCTGCATGTCTAAAAGAAAGACCTGACTGGCTGCAGCCAAAATGTACTGACATTTGTCTTGAACATTTTTGCATATCAATGTATTAAAGGAAAAAGCCAGGTGCTAGCTACGAGGTCAACCTGCAACTGGTGTTTGGGTGATGAAAAAGGCAGAGTGGCGTCATTGAAGGAGAGATTGCAGGTAATCAATTGACTGGTGCAGCAGGAGACGCTGCATTTTGAACTGCCTTCTTATCTGTTGTTCAAAACAATCCATGTGGAGAGCAGACAGAAAAGAAAGAAGGAAAACATCTGACACACCACATGACGCATAACGCATCCTTACACAACTGAACGATTTTCTCGGGACAACGGGAATATGCACAGTTGTCAAATTAGTTTTAAGTAAAGATGGCTGAACATACACTTATTATTCTGGGTTTTGTTGTCCTGTCTTCCAGATTAAATGAGGTTGCAATATGATGTCTGTTAGCAGAATGCATCCGCCATCAACTGCACTCTAATATTAGAGCCTGTGTCCTGTGACTGAGAGGATGTGTGTGTGTGTGTGTGTGTGTGTGTGTGTGTGTGTGTGTGTGTGTGTGTGTGTGTGTGTGTGTGTGTTTGCGCGCGTGGACATTAAGTGGACATGAGCATCAAATGTAACTACATCCGGGCTCGTATCTCCACACACACACAAACAAGCATAAATACAGTACAGAGGGGGGGAAGGGGGGTACATCTGCTAGCGATTCCCCCAAGGTTGGAGTAACACATGAACAAAAACATCTAGTACACTACATACTGCAAGGCAGCATGGGTAATGGGGGACAAGTACAGGCAGAGAGGGTTTTAAGAAAGCAGGCGTCACACAGAGAGTCCGTTTCTTGGATCCGTGTCACATCAGGTTTCACCCCTGACATGGGAGCAGCAGGTCTGAGTCTGAGAAGTGAACGTCAACAAATAATTTAACACCAGAGACAAATCAGGAGAAAATTCACTTTGTTCAAGTCAAGACCAATTTGTCTTATTGGACTGTCTCAGCATCACATTGTAACTGGATCTTACAAAACCAATATCTCATCCTTCTGATTGTGCTCAAATGTCGCTCAGGTGACATTACTAGTAGTTTTGAATTAGCATTATGGAAATCGATACGGCTCCACCACACAGCGATGCTTCCAATTGTTCTCGTTTCCAATAGCCATATTTCAACAAAGAACTCCCATGCATTCATTTAGCTGTGTAAATATAACATGTATAAATACGCAAGACATTTTAGGGGACAGGAAGTGTATACCATATAGCATCATCTTTAGTTAGAGCATATTTTTTACGCACAGGAAACGCACTAGTTCAGCTGAAAGCTTATACAAAAAATCTTGCTATCATAGGAAACGGTGGCCTAAATAACACTCAACATTTAAATGTTAATTTCCTTATGATTCTGAGTGTTTGATCTCGTATTACTGCTCTAAAAGAGTCCCAGGTGTGTAGGTGTTGCTACAATGACTCTTATCTATTAAATGTGATATGACAATTCCTTGTATGACTAAACTCTGCCTCACACCGCTCTCTAACAGGATTATGCTGCTAACAGGATTATTATTCAGTATGTATCAACATCCCATTCATGATTTCTGCTTTTTTATAGCACGGGAAACGCAGAAAAACATGACTAATCTGTGCATAAGCGCTAAGCGAGCTACATCCTCCTTCTGCTTTATACTCAGAAGCAGCAGAATGGAGCATTTCCTCTCCTTTCCTGTGAAAGGCTGTGATTTATAGCATCTGGTCACAGGGACCGCTGACGTGGAGTGTTGAAGGGAGAGAGCTCTGGCCTCCTCCTCCTCCTCCTCCCTTCTTCTTCAAAGATCCACTTAAACCAAAACAATCTTGCCTAAACCTGGACTCCCTGTCCAGGTTCTCAGACTCATTCTAGCTGATCTCATCCTCACAACCCTCCCACCCCGTTGAACAGGCATTTGAGCCCCCAGGACACAAACAACAAGACACAGTTGTCAGAGCTGTGAGAACTTGAGCCCTGTCGGACTGCAGGAGCTGAGAGGAGCTTTGTCTTACATGTTTTAGCTTTAGCCTTTCGATGCTAACAGAAAGAAAGTATTAAAAAACGCTGTCATACTTGAAATAATGATTACACAACCAGCAGTATATCAAGAGACAATTCATCTGCTACCATTTGTATTATTAGTTGATTAATTGATTGCAACCCCACCCCCCCTGACCCACCTTTGGAATGTATTGTTTTACTCTTGGCTGGACATGCTAACGCTTGCAACGTATGTACTGCCATTATTTGCTGTATGGTACACAACATGGGACATCCCGAAGAAACCTGTTTTAAATACACAAGGTCAATAGCTAACACATTTTTTTATACATTTAACTTAAAACTTTAGAAATGTCCACCCACAAAATTACGCCGTACAGTATGCCGTTCGACAGCTATGTTAAGCTAACGTCCATACGCTAAGTTCAGCTAATGGTCATGTGTTACAATAATTCACAAAGTAAAAATGGTAAAAACTGTCTTGGTCTGGCTTCACAAATCCTCTTATTGTTGTTGTTATATATTTTTTGGTTTTGGCCAAATAAAACAAGACAATTACGAAAGTATGTGTTAGTTGTGGACCTATACGTTAGTAATGCAACTCTTTAATGGCTTACAAACCAGGCAGAGGTCACTTTTTCTCTGAGTTGAATTGAGTAGGGCTAATGATAACGACAAATCAAAAGCGAGTGGAAGGAAGGTTTCTGGGCCAAAATCTACATTTCCAGCCAGGCTGTAATGTTGAATTACTGCCAAGAACACAACGTCAGCATGACTGGGAAGCTCTCGGGGCCAAAGGGAGTCCACGTCTCATGATTACTTGCACAGAGGAGCATTGACTCTGACTGCAGGGCAGGAAAAGCCAGTGACACTGCAGATAACAACTGTACAATTTAAACTCCTTTTACAAACAAGCGCAGAGGTTTTCTATCTTCACCACACAATAAGCCGGGACCACTCCTATTGTGAGACCTAAACAAAGGCTCTTTGAACAAGTCATGTCTTGGAGAGTTCGACTCCAGCCCTTGCAGTGTTAGTAAGAAAGGAAGCTGCAAACTGTATTCTGCAACATTGACTCTGACACACCAGCAGACAGACTCTGATTAAGTGGCGTAATGTCTCTGGTTGACTGGTTTCAGGGGGTGTGAGGGATGACAGGAGATATATGAGGGGAGGAGGGGTGTGTGTTTGCATCTGTGTATGGGATTACATGCATTAGGGTTAAACCGAAGGTCCTTGAAGCTCAGAACTTAATAAATCACTCTGATATTGGGATTATGAGTCTACAGGCTACAGTAGGCTGTACAAAAACAAGCAAACCATTGTTGGATTCAATATCTTATTTTTTATTTTTTCAACAATGAGACTCAGAGCTCAGGAGGAGTCAGAGAGTAAGAATGTTTCTGTTTATGTAACGCCGCTGCCTTTTTCGGCATCTGGCATTCCTGAAAACGTCACATGTTGATCAACCCTGTCGCATGCTGCAGATCTCACCGGAAGGCCTGCAACCAAAACATGCTTTGGGTTTCACCTCAGATCACTTATTGATCGGTGGATTTGTTCAAGAACAATATGAGCTTGTTGAGTATTTCAATAAACAATAACGTCTCATGATTAGGCTCCAAAAGAGAGATTCCAAAGTTGACAACCATGCCTCAAAAACACAGGCTGTCGACCTCCTCGCCGTACAAGCAGTATCCAGTTGACAGATTGTTTAAATGCATCACTGTTCTACAATGAAAAACGAATATGCAGCAATAACTATTTTTTCTTTTGTTATGAGTGCATTAAAATGGAAAGAACAAACAGATAAATCATAAATCATCATGTTTCTGCCATCGCTCAGAATCACTTTGGGATAATTCTGACTTTTGATTGTTCCAATATACCAGGATCATCACTGCAACCTAAAGGAGTCAAGAACAGGATCCGTTTATTCATTGGTATGTCATATTTAAGCTTAAACTAGAACGATATCGTCAGTATCGAGGTACGAGTCCAAAAACATAGAGTAGAAAATATTGCGCTTTAGAAATGCCAAACAGCGTCATAACCATCACATCATTTTAAAACCAAGGAGTTGACAATTTGAAGGAATGTAAAAAGATTAAGAGATAAGGGATCTGCATCCACATTGTCCAGTGTTAACGCAACTGCCCATGTATCCTTTCAACTCCCAGATATTAATATGAATTGGTCTCAAAAATCTAGCATCCATCAGAATATGGTTGCAATATTTACAGCCGATGTACAGACCCCCACTCATGCAGCGAGCCAGCACCATGACAGCCGCCCTTAGCGGTGATATAAAGCTGCAGCAGACGCTTGCCTCCCTCCATCTAAAGGGGGGAGGGCCGCACAGAAAGTCACCTTCTACCAGCACACAGGTCAAGGGGAGATGTGTGATGGAGGTGCTTTTATAACTGTCTGTGTCATCCATAATTTGTTTTAAGCCTCCATCCAAATATGGAGATTTCCTGCTTTTCTCGGTTCCTATCCTAAAACAAAACAATGTTGTTGTGTCAGTCATAACCCAAAGCTTTCCATAGACCTCACCTTCGACTATGAGAAACTGGGATGTAAAATGTTCTAAATGTTCTGATATTGCATAGAAAATAATGATGAGCCTTACAGACAAGACATCACAAACACATGAGCCAGATCAAGAGTGGAAATAAACCAGAAATTAAAATAATAATTCACTAGAAAAACAGATACTATGCTGTATTGAAAAGCCTTAATTAATTATCACCTTCTTTACCATGGTTTTGAATGCACATTTCAGGGTTTGTTGGTCTAATTCATGTCATATTTACATTATTAAATGAGGATAGCATGTACAGTTCAATAGGGAAATTGAACTATATAATCTATAGTGTTTTTTTTAAATTAATGTATAAAGCCATTTTAGGTAAGCTTCCACTGTACATATGTGCCAGATTTGCCCCAGTTTGTGACTCTTACAACCTCAGACCCAGTGCCTGGATACGGTTCCAGGTGCGGACTGAGGCTGGAAAAAGGAGTCTTTTTTATTATGGTCCTTGGTCTTGGAATGACCTTCAATCACGCCTAAAACTGAGGGCACTTGTCTCAATAGCTTGTTTTAAATTGAAGTTGTCTGAAGTCCTCACCACCAGCTGCTCTTGCAGTAATAAGTAGTGTACCTTTCTTACTGTCCTAATGTGCACAATGTAGTGACTGCTTTTTCGTCTTTTGTTTTCTTAGTTATGTCCTCTGTATTTTATATGTTTGTGTTAGTGTAACGTTGCTGCCTTCTTGGCCAGGTCAGCATTGAAAATGAGATTGTATCTCAATGCTTTTATCTGGTTAAATAAAGGTTAAATAAAAAATAAATAATAATACATATATCAGCTCATATGGGTTTCACTATAATTACATTTTCTCTATGGTTGGTGGAGCAGCTACAAAGAAGATGGAAAGTGTGAGAAACCATGAGATGGGAATGCAGATGTTTAAGGTCTGCATCAGGCTGCTGACGTGCTCTTGAGCAAGAGGAAAAGAAGATGAAAGAGTTTTACTGTTATTCTGGGATCTGATTAGTATCCCACTTACAGTGTGAGGAACAGTGATTGTTTTTAGGCACAGAGTCTCCAGCTTGCCTGGTTGTACATGCGGGCCATTTTCCCCCCTGTGCACCACTGACGTGTTTGGTAATGGAGACCTCTTGGTGCAGCATTTCCAGGGGCTCTTGTAGCGCATACAGCCCACATGTGAATAAAGGGGAATTACAGAAGGGTTGGCAGGAAGGAAAAAAAACTCCCATCTGTAAAGATTGAAGGGGGAGGAATATGATGTGATGCTTCAGCTGTTGAATCGAAAACGTTCATTGCCCAGGAAAGCTGACCGGTCAAACAAATATCCGACACACTTTTATAATAATTGGTAGGATAAAAAGATTAAGGACAATAAATCATTTATAATCACAATCACCACCAGTAACGCTATTCGTGACCTATTTGTTTGTGTATGTTGACTGGGATATACTCACATTTGTCTGTTAGTGTCAGTTTCTCCTCGAAATGATGTCCCAGCTCTTTATAATCCATTGTTTCCATTCAGGCGGAGCGATTCCCAGTTGCTGTCATTCCTCACAGTCGCACCAGTACAGGAGATGAAACTCCCCGTACAGATCGCCCCAAACACGCCCTTTGTAAATCCAACCGATAGAAGAAAAAGTGACCAAAATAATAATGTGGAAATAAAAACAGGATCCGATTGAAAAAGGATAGGAATGCCTGAAATGTTGAATTATAATAAACTCTTGTCAGTGTCTAATGAATTAAATAAGAGACTCAGCCCAGTCCAGCGGGTCTTTAGTGGAAAATCTACAGTGAGGGAATAAAAAAGCTTCAGCGAGTCCTGCGAGCCAGTCAGGCTACAAAGTATCAGAAAAACACTTCCGGTTATACTTTTCAGAATAAAGGAAATCCCACTATAATTCCAATAATTTTTGTGCGGTCTTATATTTTCAACAAGTTAACAATATGGTTATGACAGGGGTTAAATAATACTAGATATTTCTTTTAAATAAAGTCATTCAAATGTGATATTCTCTGACTACCTGAAAATGGTGAAGCCTGAGCTTGTTTTGTGCCTTTTCTAAATACGTGGAGTAGGCTATCAAGCATTACCCAATCATATGTCTTTTTGTTATGTGTTTTTCTTCTATTTTACTTTTATTTTTAAGTCCATAAGCATGGTTGTATACAAGCCTTTTTCTCAAAATATGTAATGAAAAAACTAACCACACAGGTACTTAATGTAACATGTAGGTGACAATTAAAATATATTTATATAATAAAAATAAACTGACTAATTCAAGTATTAGCAATAATTAGATATTTGTTCATGTTAAAATGCAGGTGTTATCCCAGAATGTTCTTCACAATGTGTCAAGTGGAACAGCCCCAATGTAATCTTATGAAAACACATGACACTACTTTGTTGAAAATTATTATTAAAACTAATTATTGGTTTAAAAAGATCCATTATTGAAATACTTCAGAATGCTTTATTGGCTTCACATAAAAAACAAACATATTTTATAATATGTTGGGGGGCTGTTGCTCAGTGGGTTAGTGTGCTGATCTTCGAATCAGAGGATAGCAAGTTCGAGTCCCACTGCAGTCAGCATGTCGTTGTGTCCCTGGGCAAGTCGCTTTGGATAAAAAGCGTCTAACAAGTGACATGTAATGTAATATTATATTTCAATATGATTTGCAATATTACTGTTTCAATATCCTGTGCAACATTTGTCTACTTTTCTTTTTTGGTGTACTGATTTTATAAAATTATCTTATCTTTATTAAGGCTTCTTATACACTTAATATGTACTACTTCACAGTTTGTATTCTTCTGTAGTATTTTTTATGCAATATTTTTTGCTCTACGTTTTCCTGTCATAGGCTGTACCTTATTCTGAAGTGAACATTGCTTTATTTCCGGTTCAAGTCTTTTATTACATTGTGCAGCTTGACGCCGCTAAACGTAGCAAAAAACCGCATGCCGGAGAACTGGACCGTACTAACTATTTGGCAATGCAGATCATTTACACATTCATTAAAACACCAAATAATCTACCGAAGAAGAATCAAAAACACTTAAAAACAAAATGTATCGCTGTAAGGCTTTTTTCGTTGGTTTTAACACCAGTAATGACACAAAAGGGTCCCCTTGGACCCCGTTAATGGTTTCATCCATCAGATGATTTCCAGCAGCTGAAAACAGACCGCTGCCTGAAAAGAGGTGAGTTGTCATAACATCGAAAAAACGCATTGTATGCGTAATTAAAGCGAGTATTTATATATTAATTATCAGTAGTAACAGTTGCATTACAAAAAAACAAAAACTTTTTTTTTTCTAATGCAATCGTGATTAGATGTTATATTGTCCCCAATCACCTTCAAGTATCTTTATAAATGTACCAATAAAGAGATAAACAATCCTACTTAACATAGGGATATACACTGGGATGATTCAAGCCTGTAGAAGCACAGCATGCTGCATTTTACAGGCTTGAATCATCTTTCCCGTGTATAAAAAGTGTCAGGGCATTGTCTCATGACATATTGGAGACGACATACTAATGAACAGTTGACTTGACCTTCCTGCCACTGCAGGAGACAGAGGAGGTCTGTCTTCCTGGAGGAAGTCTGCTGCCCATGTCTTACCTGATAAAAAGAGAAGCAGCATGAGGATGAATAAATACATCTTAAAGAAACAAACCATATCCCAGTAAAACATGTATATGGCACCATAGCAGTATCAGATACTCTTTATTGGAGGGCTGTGTGATCAAAATACATTGACTCAATCCGGGAAGATTCAATATATTGTAGGTGTACATCAATGATTTTCATGTTGAAATGAGGGTCAATCTTTTATATGAAATAGATAAAAGTGGCCTTGCAGGTTGGAGGGGCAGTGCCATTCATTAATATTTAAATAGAAGGATTTTAAAAATAGTCTAGACAGAATTACACCCAGTAGACTATTTTTGGTCATTTGAATAAAAATAAAACATATTAATTATAGATGAGGTCATCTATTTCCTCATGCCTTTTAAAAAAGAAATCTGCATGACGTAAAGGACACTGAATGCAATATTTATGTTTAAAAGCAAAATAACAATTCTCCAATGCTCATTTTTCTCTTTAGTGCAGAAAACAACGTGAAGTTGGAAGTATGCTTAATGCTAAAAGGGCAAATGTATGTGAGCTTTACCATAGAGATCACTTATGCATGACCCACTTAGCTGCTGAAGACACCAAGGACTTACAGACCTTAGGACTCTTCGGTTATTGCAATATAGACCTCTTTCGTTTTCCTTATAGTTCGGCCTAAATAGAAATGTTGCCAGTGAAACCTTATTTTATTATTCCTATAAATGTGGTACATGGCGGCTAAAGATAGCCAGTGATGTGCTGAAACACTGCCAATCAATCCTACTCGCCTCCCTGCGACACATGAAAGGGGAAGGGAGCCGATTCAATCGCCTAATGGAGGTGGATCTGACTGTCGGTGCCTGTTAGGGAGTGTGGAGGTTAAAAATGATTTGTTGACCAAGTTACGGGATTTAGAAACGCAAGGGCAGGAAATGTAATACAGCAGTTGAGAAAAGGCAGGCAGCGCTCAATAAACCCTCCATATCTTGTTCGTCTGCATAATGACCTTTGTCTCCTCCTTAAAGGGTCCCTATTGTGTTCATTTTAAGTTCATATTTGTATTTATGTCCTCTACTGTGACATATTTACATGCTTTAATGTTCAAAAAGCTCTTTATTTTTCTCATACTGCCTGCGCTGCAGCACCTCTTTTCACCCTCTGTCTGAAACCAGAGCCCAGTCTGCTCTGATTGGTTTGCTGGCCAGCTATGTTGCGATTGATGAACCGCTTAAGAATGTCCCGCCCCTTAGCCTATCATGTACAATGTGTTAGAGCACTAGCCAATAGAAGTGCGAGGTTAGCCTTTGCAGAACATTTACATACAACCTATATAACACTACAGGAATGAGAAAAGGCCAAATAGGCCCCCTTTAACCACTGTAATTTATACTGCCATATAAGTACTGAAGTATTTGTTGCTTTTCTTCCATGTCAGCCACTAGAACAATAAGATATCACATGAGTTAAGGGAAACTTCATGACTCGGATCACACTGTAAACTTGTGGTGTTTTCGTACTACTGTAAGTCATGTGTTACAGAAGAGAGAGGGGGCCGGATGTATTCATTCTTAAGGCTATAACCTCAAAATAAATAAATGACCTAATTAATCACAGCGCATCTTCATCAGAGAAGGGACTGTTTGTTGCACTGGTGACGTGTTCAGACACAAATTGCAGAGAAACGATAAACAGACTAACCTTTTATGATCCTCTCAGGTCACATCTACCACACACTGCAGCAGAATGAATATTACTGGGCAATCATTGTTATCCCAAAATCCACTGGCATGGCTAAAAAACAAAATCGGATGGACAAACAGGATAGGATTCTTTTTTGTTTTCCTCATATTTCGGATTCTCCATGACTCAATACATAAACCATGTGTCTTGAATGTTTTATGTAAGACTCATAAAAACACAGTAGAACAAATTGTGCCTGCAAACCACTGATGTGCTGCCAAGCAACAGATATAAATTGACACAGTTAGCTCTTACGCAGACAGCGTCACTTTAGCTAGACAAATTACTTTGATTAGATCTCTTTATAATTGGTATCATTGAGGGAATCATCTTACCTAATACACCTTTATAGACCACTTAAATGAATGAATAAGGTTTTAAATCAGTGGAAGTTGATGGAAAAGTTATTCCATCCGCATGTATGAATGTTTCCTGAAACAAAGAACTTTCTCGCTTCTTTTGAGGGGGTGCATGTCCATACTCGCCTACACCTGAGTGAGACATGGAGAGGTTCAGAGAGCCTCCCATAAAACCCATAGAGGCATGCGGTTAATTGCCCCTCCTACACACAACCACAAAGGCAACCACTAACCTAAAAAGCCTGCAGTTACATTTCCAGAACCTCCCTACGCTTTGCACCAGAGGGGGAGAGCACATTTCGGTCTACAAAGGGAGTTATAAAATGCTCCTCTTATTGTAAAAAAAAAACCCAAGTGCACAATGGCTTGGTTTTACAAGGCAAGTACACATATTTGGAGAGCACACTGCTGAAGTCAGAGTCTGAATATAACTACAGCTGCTGCAGTGTGGGAGTCAAACATGTCTGCAGTTGGTGTGGTTATCGAGTGCAGAGCTGGGGAAACGTCCCCAACTGATTTCCTTGCGAGCAGATGACACACGGTTTTCCATTCTTTGCACATGGATAAAAGCTTGACGTATAAATAGCAACTCTTTGGCACTAGGTTGTCATTCCCACACAGCACAGCGCTCTATGACAGTAAAGGGCCTACATTATATAAATACTTAATAAAAATGCAGACAGGAAACTGCGCCTTTAAATGAGATGTAAGGACTTCTGTTAGGTTTTGATTCAACAACTATAAATATAGAAAATTACACTGGAGTGTCATCACAGTCATTACTGCTTGAAATGAAAACAGGGGGCTTCAGGTACAGGCCTAAACGACAGGTATATTCAGATAGAGAAAAATAATGTGTTTTCTGAACATTAAAGCATGTAAACATGTTCTAGTAGAAACCCAAAATACGTAAGAATGCACCTGAAAATGAGCATCATATGTCGTCTTTCCATGTCAACAACTGTATCTTAAAAACAGAAAATGCCAGCGTGTTCATCCCTCTAGTGAAAAATGTAAATATTTTGTGAGAGACTGTTTTCTTTCTGGCAGAGAGTTAGATGAGAAGATTGACACCAAATCCATAAATATGTGGCAAGAACAGCTAGCCTGGCTCGGTCGACAGCTAACAAAGAAACACATTAAAGCACCCCTTAAACTGACTCATTAAAACATTATATCTTGTTTGGAAAAGTGTAAAAATTATAATTTGCAGTTGCCAAGCAACTTGCAGCAATTTACCAGTCCTTTTTTAATCATGTTTTTATTTTTTTATTGGACTGCATTTATGGAGCGCTTTTCTATCCTACTCCAAATGCTTTCCAACAGCATAAGTAAGCATTCACACACATGTATTCAAAGGCACAGGCTGCCATATAAGGTGCAATAACGACTTTTTAATATACATAAACAGCGTGTGTGTAATTATAAAAAAGCAGTTATTGCAGGTGATGATATGTGTATATAAGCATGTCATGATGTATGAGGTGATATAGTGAATTTGTTTCTTGTATCCAGCATTTACAGTGAACCATTATCTTTCATTTTGAATCGTGTTTGTTTTCACCTGATGAATGAAAGTCAAACATTCAGTCTCTTTTTGCTCTGGTTTTGGTCTCCACCACCTCCTTACGACATAAATCTGTCTCTTTAGCTGCTTAATGTTCCACTCTTTCCCCCAGCAGCTCTCTATCTGTGTCTGCTGCTGTTTGCTGCTGGCTAGGTAGTGTACAGTGAATGTGTGTAGCTTTTTTTTCTTTAACAGCTGTCAGCTTCAGCCAAAAACGATGCGAGAGCCATGAGAAAGAGCCAAAACAATAAAGTTGCAGCATGACAGCGAAACAATGGACCAAAACTCACTATAAACTAGAGGAATTGCAGATTCAGGTGTTAAATACCTGCAAGTTCATCACGACAAGCAAACTCTTCCACATCTACTGATATATTTTTATGATGTAAAACTTGATTATAGCTGTATTTAAAAAACAAATATCAAGGTATCAATATGCTTGTCTAACTCTAGGCCTGAAAGCAAACAAGCATTATCCCAAAATGTAAAATTGCCAGCAAAGTGGGGTCAGAGAAGTGTAAAGTAACTGTTCCAACAATATAACATCTGATGAAGGCTGATGACGGATGTGTACATTTGTCTTTCTGGGTGAACACCATCCCTGCCCCATGCCCGCTGAGTCACATTGCTCACATACACTCTCCACCCGTCGCCTGCCCTCCAGCAGTTGGCACAATGGTGTCATCTCAAGCTCTCAGCTGTTATTGAGGCGTACCACTGACCAACCAGCAGCTGTCTGCGACCGCGGCAACGCTCACTGCTATATCATCTCCAGAGTGGAGCATCAGATATGGATAAATACAGTATATGATTCAACCTCTAAAATATCTTCTACTTGGTATACTTAAACATGGAAATAGAGACTAAATGGTTGCAAACATTTAATTTTCATTGTTTCTTCTCGACAAATACTTAGAAACACATACCTTGCATAGAAGCATTTTGAAACAGATAATCACAGTTCATGTGTCTGAGAAATGTACATATCTGCAGTATAGATGACCTTGAACGTTTCATACAGGAAGCCATACTCTGGAGTCGTTAAAAAAGAAGGACTGCTTTGGCAAAATCTGTGGATCGTAGAAACCTGAAAGAGGGAGATAAATGATTTACTGCTTTTATATTAGCAATCTCACCAGCAATTAAAATAATATAATTAAGAATACATACATGTCTTTCTATAGCTAGAGAACATTATTTCAGAAAAATAGACACCATGAAATGTGAGATGTATTGTAATGAGATGTAATTTTTTTTAAATTAGGTTATATTTAATGGGAATAGTTGCATTAACAATTGTGTTGAACAAAACGTATATAGAATTTGGGTTTGCCTTGAAAAACCCAGTTATAAATCACACTAAATTCTGAGGGCGTCGGTTGTGATAGCGTAATACAACCAATCTGTGTGGTTCGTGATGTAATCAACAGCGATGTGTGTACCATCATAGCAGATAAATAACACATGTGAAAGCATAACAACAAAACTTCACTCCAGTCAACTCAATCACCTTCTGACATCATAGGTGTCAAGGGGTCAAACCCCAAGAATGTAAATTATTTACCAATGCAATTTAACCAATAAATAATGTAGACATTTTTTCCATGCCATTATAATGACATACACAACCAAACATCATATTCAAATGCTTCTTCAACAGCCATGCATAGCATAACAACTAAGACTAATTTAAGTGAGCATGATTGATATGTTTGATCATTAGAAAAAAATATTTAATGTAGATAAGCATTGAGACTTAAAAAGTGAGACTGATAGGGTTAAATATCTAGAAGCTTCTCTGAGTCATTTTATGGTGAAATGTTGTCATTAAATGTGTATGTGCACCTTCTTTCCCTGCCTCATTTACATATACTTAAGTCAGCAGTTTCCAACATTTCCAACACTCAATTTCAACTGCTCCCAGAGAGGGGCTGCATATTTAAAGCAAACCTAATCTTATACTTGTGTTTTTATTTAAAGACATACAAATTAGCAACATTTTCATATATTTCAATTGTATATGAAATGTAAAAAATGATTTGGTTTCACTGGATAGATAACACAAGCTGGAGTTTTTATGTGGTGTTAGTGAGTCAAAAGGTTATCTGTATCTGCACTGGAAATATCCTATAATCACCTGCTTGTGTGTTGGTATTTAAATAAATAAAAGTACATATTACCAATAACCGAAATGTCCTGTTTAATGCATGAATGTGTTGATGTTTCATTTAGTGGATGTGATTGTTTTTTAGGCATTACCTGGTCCTGGCGTCATGCCGCCCAGTGAGTCTCGGGGTGTCCTTTCAGTTCTGGATGCAAACGCTGCAGTTGGCTTGGGATACAGGCAGTTTTTATCCCTTATGTCATAATGCCCCGGGCCTGGAAAGGGAGGGTCCTTAGGGACAATCAGAGGAGGTGCTGATATTGCCAAATAAAATCCTCTCCTTGAAACACAGTTCACAGAATTCACATTGTTAGATTATTGAAAATAATTAACTAGAGTCAACATAACCAGTCAGATAAATATGGTTTGTTTACTCACGGCAGAATGGTCTTCTTCACCGGTGCAGGGGGCTGATGGGGGCTGTAGGCTCCTGGGCCTGGTACATGGTTGTCAACCAGAGGAGGGATTCTCTGAGTTTTTGATTTGAAAGGGGACACGACTGCTTTGGAGCTTTGCTGGATTATATTGCAGCGTACTTCATAGTGGCCTTCAACAAACGTATGATGTAAAACAAATAATATTAAGACAGAAATATGAAAACAAATATTATGCATGATCTTTAATAGAGAGGTAATTACATGGTGATGGCAAATCATTGTTTATAGAGTCCCGTTTAGTTTTTGACAGGAAAGTTGATGTGCCAACCCCTGAGGAGAAGCCCCCTCTGCTGCTATAACGGACCTGTCACAAAAGCAACAAAATGAAAGATATAAGTTAACTACAGGATGCAGAACACATTATTTAAAAGCACCTTGCATTATTCTCATACATCATATTGATTTGGGGCTGGAGTTGGGTGCTTCGGACCCTCCTTCTGCACAGCCACGGGCAGCCTGAACACCCTGGAGACTCCTACGTTGAACTTGTTCTTGTTTACCAAGGAGCTTGGCAGGGTGTAGGCATTCGGTCCTGGGGTGCATCTCTGTGGGTTACCAGGACCCCTGGTAGTCTATGGGAGAGGATGATACGACAAATAATGCTCCAACTAGAAAAATATTGAGTATATTCACAGGCGATCAGCAGAATTTCAGAGTTTCAGGGTCATAAAATACCACTGTTATCATGTAATTTGTATTTTGTGTGGGGATTTAAGCAGTTAAAGGACACCATAACACCATATGTCATGGACACCATAACATGTCATGTTGGGAAATCTTTACAGACATGTATGTTTAATTAGATACTCAATTACGTAATCGACAAATAGGATAAAATATTTGCAATAAGTAGGACTTTTTTTTTTTTTAATTGACCACTGAATTCCTATACACATTCATTTTGGGGAACTGACCTTGTATCCAACAAAGCCTGTGGTGCCTTTCTTGGAGAAGGAGGGACTTTGGACTTCAGCACTGGAAATAGATCCATGACTGCCTGGTCCTGGACTTTCATTCTGAAACCAAAGCATAGGCTAATGTTAATATTGTTTATATAGTTTTGTTTTTAGCTGATCATTTAAAGTAAGGGTTGGAGAGTCCCTACCAGACATTTGTTTGAGGGGAATCTCCTAGCTTGAGATGAAAATCCTTTAACTTCTTGATTTGCTTTCACCACTCTTTGGTATGTTGTTGGTAATTGAGATGAAACGATGAAAGCCGGAAACGTTTCTGCTTTAAAATTAAAATATGAATTATTAATGTTGTACTTATTAGTTAAAATGAAATAAAATAAAGTGCTCACTTGGACTCACTTTCATCAAATCTTCGGTCCATTTTGCCCATGGTTCAGTGAAGACGCAGAAAGTCAGCAAATCTTATCGTGTTTCCATGGCGATGTAAACACAGTGGATGGATGGCCCTGACGCGGTCCTTCAGCCCCACCTGTCGGTCACATGGCCGACAAACAGGCTCTTTATACCGGCCCGCCTCTGTTTTGTTTCCAGATAGCTCGATCCATCATGGCGATGCATGCGAAAGCGACTCCACCACAGATCCCGGACACCCGCCGGGAGCTCGCCGAGCTGGTGAAGAGGAAACAAGAACTCGCTGTGAGTCCCGTAACCGCAATGTTGTCAAAGATTAAAGTAGCAGTACTTGTTTGTTATTTTTCCATGTAGAATTGCAGCTAACCGTAACTTAAATGTCAGTGAGTTCTAGCTGAGGCCTTTGCTAAATGCTAAGCTAATGATAGCCGTTGCTAACGTTGGCTTATGCTAGAAGCCCCTGCCTTTATGACTTAGCAATCTAGTTCTCGTTTTGCTATCTAATTTTGACTCTGCTGGTAATGTTTAATAAAAAACACCCCTGTGTTGTTAGCGTTTGGATTTCATTTTATTCAGAAATATATTTTTTTCCGCTCACAGGTATTGCTGCAGCCAGTATGCTAACTAGTTAGCACAGCTACACTTTAGCCGCCGCCCGGTGGGCTCAGTTCTCGCGTTAAGTTCTTCTTCTTCTTTGTCATTTTACGGCAGCCAGCCGGCAACAGTTCAATTGCCGCCACCTTATGAAATAGTCCACTACTGTGTCATCTTCATTCTATATTAAATGTAACTTAAGATGTGAAAATATATGCTTTATTGGCGCTAAGATAACATTTGTCTGGGCAGTAGTAGGCTACTAGACACAGCTGCATCAACTTAAAACAATATGCATTGGCCTACGTCAATGATATATGTATGTGTCAGGAGTGAAATCATTAAAGCCATACTATCCTTTCATTTAAACAAGTGTCTTTTAATAAGTGAAACAGCCGCTGTATTCCTTTACCTTAACCTCAATACTCTAGAATACATTCTTACTATTAGATATCTACAAAACATCGATGTGCACCTATACCCATAGGAAAGTAACCACAGTTTGAATGATGTAAACTTTATTGGCGAATTAAGGTTACTAGGTCTATGTTAGTTAGGCTAGCGATTATGTTTGGCCATTGAATAGTACTAGTACTCAAGTTTGTATCTATTTTTTTTCAATATCTTAGGAGACGCTAGTGAACTTGGAAAGACAAATATATGCATTTGAAGGCAGCTACCTAGAAGACACCCAGATGTATGGCAACATCATCAGAGGATGGGACCGATACCTCACTAATCAAAAGTAAGTTTTACTCTCGGACTGTCTGCATAGATGTTTTCAAGTTTATAGACGAGAAGTAACATATTATTACAGCTGTTATAAGAGCCACATTGATTCCATAATACAAAAATACTTGTGTAACCCATTTTTTTTTTCATTTTTATTTTAATGAAATCGAGACTCTTAAACTTTGTTATCACAAGAAACCAGACAAGTAATTGATTAAACTATATTGGTGAGTCATGGAATTATTGGGCCGTTGCATAGTGGAAACTGTGTCATCACATTTGATCATAAGCTTCTAACCATATATTTGTTATTTTAACAGGAACTCCAATAGTAAGACTGACAGAAGGAATAGGAAATTCAAGGAAGCAGAGCGTTTATTCAGCAAGTCATCCGTCACATCAGTTGCAGTAAGTCCCTCTCTCACTTCACTTTTCCCCAAAATGTGTCAGTTGTTTTTTTGCTGCCCACCACAAAAAATCTAACACATCTGCACTCCCTGTTTTTATTTGCAGGCGGTATGTGCACTTGGTGGGCTACCGGAACACATGAATGAAAAACGTGAGTTGTTGTTGTTGTTGTTGTAAAATGTTCAGGCCAAGCATCTTTGGGATAGTTTCTCTGTTGTTGGTTGTTGTTGTTTTTTTACACCTATATCGTGTCGTCAGGTGAGGCAGGCAGCGGCACAGAAAGCGACGCCTCTCCAGATCTCCAGAACCAAGAGAACGAGCCGAGCCAAGAGGACACGGAAGATGTGGACTCGACGCTGCAAGACCTAAAGCCTCAGAAAGCTGCCTCCTCCTCATCCTCAGGCAGCCATCACGGGAGCCACAAGAAAAGGAAGAACAAAAACAGACACAGGTACACAATGTAGAGATATTACTCTCTTCTTCTTGAAGAGTGATTTCTCCCAGTAACCAGGCTTCTTGTGTGCATGTAAACACACAAGAAACCTGGTTATTTGGAGAAATCACGTAATATTTGAAAGTATTTACAGGCACAGATAAGACCCTATTACTGTAACATCCATGTCTACATGCATAAGGTCAGGTAGGAATTCCCCTCTACTTTAACCTGTATTTGGTACAATGGCGGTGGTACAATACAAAAAGTCGTTATAGATTTCTTAGTGTTACAACTAGGGATGGGAACGATTAATCGAATATTCGAAATTATTCAGGTATTCGAATAATTATTCAGGTATTCGAATATGAGTTATGAATATTTTTATTAATTTTTTTTTTTTTTTTTTTGGGAGGGATGCCTAAGTTGATTACATATTATCAAATGGAATAATTCAATGTATACGACAGTGCCATAGCTAAATGTGTTAGGTGACGTCTAAAGGTGTGTTTTGCTCCGCTCACCGGTCCCTCACAGCGGGCAGAGCTGCAGGTGCTGATCTCTCTCTCTCTCGCCCGGTACTTCACTCGCGTTTATGTCCAAATCCATCAGATCTAGCTAGTTCTAGCAAATGATATGCCTGCTGCCCCTGCTGCCCCTGCCTACACGCAAATCACGCAGACTCAAACCTCATCTTATGCCCAGATGCGGCGCAAATGCGCTCCGCAGCCGTTGCGAGGTTCCGGCGCTAACAGTTCATGAGTGTGCTCCCCCGCCCCCTGTCAACACTCGCGACACACGAGTGGCCAGCCTAAACAACAATAAGCACTGCTTGGCAACCGTGTGTGGCGGCAAAGTATAGACATTTTGACAGGAGAGATTTAGTTTTGCCGGTATTCAACATATTTTACCAGTCATAGTCCGGTAATTATTTACACTCTAAGAAGAGTCTTGACATGGCGTCAAAAAGGAGTAATGTGTGGAAATATTTCGACCAGGTTAGTGAGTGCGGTGTAGAGTGCAAACTATGCCAAATTAAACTTATATATATATATATACATACTATACCTTGCTATACCCGCAACCTCCGTTCCAGCTGAGAGGGTCTTCTCTACAGCTGGCCTGATTGTGAATCGCCTCCGCACATGAAAGCTGTAGGCCTATAGCTGTCAAACTGTGATCACCAGTTCAATACATTTGACAAATTCGACTTGGTTTCTATACTTATTTGAACAAAAACAAATTTTGACCCAATTTTTTTTTTATAGGCTATTTACATTTCGGTTAACCGTTTTTTGGGGGGGCGAATATTCGAATATACATTTGCTTTCAAATTCCCATCCCTAGTTACAACATGCGACATGTTGGAAGAAAAATAAACTCAATTTTGTACAAAAGAAACAAAGCGTAGTGGCCGGAGTATAACTCTTTTTATGAGATGCTTGTGTTTGGAAAAACATTTTTAAAAAGACAGAATACTTCTAGACCAAGGCTGTTACCGGAAAAGTTACCTGGATACAATGTTAGACACATTTTAAGTAGAAAGTTAAAGGATATTTGATGTTTGGAATAAGTAGATGTATAGACTCCTCAAATTAAAAACTTCTGTGGCTTTAATTATGGGAAAATGTGGTGTTTTGAGGGATCCAATACCTAGATAAACACTGACGTGAATGCATGTTATAAGAGTCACTGTGTAGGGTGACACAAACTGATCCATATGACCGTGTTTTTCCACTTGCCATGTTTAATGTGTACATGTTTCCCTGATTTAAGGCTCCCCTGCTCTAACCACATAATAACACAGCAGGTTCTCCACTAACACACTGTGACGGAGTGCATCTCTCACTCTGTAAAGTCTGGACTGCAGTATTATATAGACGTAGGGCTTTAGACTCAGGTTGGTGAACTAACAGTTGCTGCTCTCTTCCTTCCCCTAATGCTGACCCCCCAGTCCTTCTGCCATGTTTGATTATGACTTTGAGTAAGTCTGAATTTTACTTCCTGCTCCTGTGGTGTTTAAATCATGCCTGCTTCAAACCCCATCCTCACCTTTTTTTCTGTGTTTTCCCTGCTCTGTCTGCTTCTGTTGACCTAGACTTTGAGTTTAAGCCTGCTAGTTATTCAGCCATACTGCATGTCCAACACTTCATCATTTGAATGCATATCAGCATCCGGCACTCTGATTTCCATTAGAGTTTCTTGCTTGGTACTTTCATATCTTTCTGACCCCAGATTCATTTCAAGTGTGCTTCCCAAATTCCAGCAATTAAATAAAACATGGTTGCTGTTGTCAGATGCTGGGCTTGCTACACAAACAAGAACAAACACATGTTCATTTAGTGTTCTTGTTTTGGGGCTTCTTCATGATACTGTAGATATACTGCCTCTCTCCACAATTCCCATTCAAACCAGGTTCTAATCTGTTGTCTAATGTAACCTCTTTTTGTGTTCTTTGCAGATTTGACATGAAAGTGAACAAGAAACCGAGAGCTGTAAGTTCATTTCTTGTGGTTTTATTGTCTAATTATTCTGTTTTTGGTGTTGGAATCTACCATTTGTGTCTGTAGCCGCTACACTTCAGGTTCAGGATATTTATCCATTCCATTGTGACACGTCTTAAATCTCGCAGACAACAGGAACATCTTTCAAAAAAGTAACACATGCTCCATCAAATAAAAAATAAAACACTTGAACAAATATAAACAATATAATAAATAAATAGCCGTTGCTTCCACAGCATCTGAGCGACGCTGCTCGCTCCTTATTATCTTGATTCATGGTTTTATCTGTAAAATATCAGAAAAAAGAAATTTTACACATGTCATTATAATTGTATGCAGACCAAGATGGCTTTGGACAAAAAATGAATGTTTATATTTTTGTCCGTCCAAACAAATATTTTAAGCCAACCTTTACTATAATGTACAACAAAGACAATTATTAATTCCTCCCACAAATACTTAGCATTTTTGCTTAAAACGGACTAAATGAAAATAATTTCAAATGAAAAAAAAAAAAGTTTTTCTAGTGATTGACTTATCTTTGCTGTAATTGCGGTGTTTATTTCTATAAATGAATTCCATTCTTCCTCCTCTGTCCCCTGCAGGACTATTCAACCTAGCAGAATGACTGGAACACGTGGACTCACATGAGGACGATACCTGTAGAGAAACACAAGATTTCTGGACTTTATGAACTTTGTATGCCTTTTTTTTTTTCTCGGATGTCATATTTCAGCCTGTACTGTCTGTGTGTATTGCTTGAAACATTCCCCCCCTCCCATTTCTGTCATCTACATTTTGGTTTTAACCCAAGTACGTAGAAATATGGTGTTGCATGTTACTTGAGGCCGTATTAGGCCCAACTCCAGTAACGCACCATTTGTATAGTGTGAAAAAAGATTGTATTTATTATGTAGTTAATTTCCCATTGTAGGAATGTTAAGCTTTTTTATTTTTTTGTGCTTTTTTTCAAGCATTACGTCGTCACATTACCCCCGAATACCCCAGATTCTTTTATTACATGGTTGTTTTGCAAAAAAATAATAAAATACCAGTAACGGGAATATGTTTTGGTTGTTTGTTAAAAGGCAGTGCTTTGCGTCACTCATCACAGCAGTTAAAGGATTATTATTGGATGTAGGGAAACGGCTCATAATTGCTTGCTGGCTGTAATAAGAACACTAGTCTCTGTTGTTTTTATGTCAATCAGGCCGACACAGGCCTGTGAAACTTTAACATTGACCTCCGGCTGGATGGAGTTCCCACACATATGGTCCATAAAGAGTTAGGGTAAAACTATGGGATCATTTATTTTGGAATAGTCCAAATATGAGTGTTTACATTACATATTCAGGAAATAGCCGGCACATTCTCTTCTGACAGTTCCCAGTTTGTTATATGTAAATAATGACCTAACTAAACAGAGCACAAGCTGATTGACAGCATCATGTTACAAGACATTGCCTGGTTTTTGTCTGTGGAAAACTCATATCTAATACTTTTCTAACAGTGGATGGATTTAAACTCTTGGGAACAGGTGTCTTTTATGCTATTTGATCAACAAATGTTGGAGGAAAGAAAAGAAAAACCTAGGGGGGTTCAACAAAAAAAAACAAGTTAAATTGCTGCCTTAAAAACAAGAGTTAACATCAAGATAAGCTTTGTTTCAACTCACCAAGTTAAGTTATACAAGATGTTTAATTATCATTTATTGTTCAAACTTCAACTGTTGAGAGTTGAGAAGAAACCTTAAATGATACATTATCGATTCAAGAAAACTTTAGTTATCTTGTCAAATCAACTTTAAGTTCTCAACCATCTTAATTCACAATTACAGTTAAAGATAACATTACCTATATATATAATTGTCAATTCAATTCATTTTAACTCGTGTTTTTAAGGCAGCAATTGAACTTCATAAGTAAACAAGTGTTTTTTATTTGTATCTCTTATCTCGAATAATAATGACATTTACCAGTTTACTAAAACTTCTGACTGAATGAACTTTAAACATCAACCAAATATGTATTAAAAGGACATCAAGGCTTAACATTGCTGCAATTATTCAAGTATTTATTTATTTTTGAAAAAAATGAAAATAAATATACATGTAAAAGTATACATGAATTAAAACATTTTGCTTGCAGATACATTAAAAGGATTTCTAATTTTAAACAAAGGGGCTCTATTCTACCACCCAGAGCTAAGACCTTTGGGTGATTTACTTTGTATTTGACCTCCTGCATTTCAATGCAATTGTACTATGTTACCCAGAGTAGCCACTACCAGCACACACTAAAGCTGAATCTCTTTATTGTTATAAATAATTAAATTCTGGTGACCAAAAACAAAGTTCCCACTCCTAAAATCACAAGTCTGTATGTCTTTAGGCTAACAAAACAAAACGTATCCACATTAAAGGACTGTAACACAATACACTTGGAAACAACACACTGAAATTAACTATGGTAGATTATCTCTGCACAGCTTTCGTCTCTGATTTACGGAAGAGGATTAGGGCCACATGAAAATAAATGTTTGGGGATGTGAAAAAAAAATGTTCTTTTTGTTCTGAGAAAAAAGTCAGAATTCTTTTTTTTCACATCCCCATATTTTTTTCTTTTATGTGGCCCTAATCCTCTTCCGTACTGATTGATTCGTTTTCAATATGTTGTTGAATTTGAGAACAAAAGCAGCCCTACATTTGCTGACTCAAAATGTGTTGACTTCAAAAGTTAAAACAATGAAGCTGGCGTTTGCATTATACTTTTTTCTGAATGATGAGCACAGACAACCTTTGTTGGCATTGGTGACACAGCACTTTTTTCACATATTTAGTTTCACTTCCCAAAACATGTTAATGTATACAATCACCAGTTTACTAGGGTTATTATACATTAGAGTCTGTTAACATGGTGGATGGTCTCTCTGCTCAGTTATGTTGTGTAACAGGAGCATCTCCAGCTTCCACTCAGAGTTGCTTTTGGAGACTGTTTGACACAAAAACAAACAAAGAAATCACTGTAGACCACTGTTATCCTCTTAGTGTTTTATCATTGTGCCGACAAAGTACTCACACAGGCAACCCAGAGTTATGAGTCCAGTCAGAAGGAGAAGACACAGCAGAGCCAGACACGCTGCGGCAGCTCTGCAGGAACTCTTCTTCTCTTCTTCAGCATCTGAAGGTACGAGTCAGAGTTTGTTAAGTGTTTGTTTCTCAGTGTAAAATCAAACCAAATTAATTAATTTACATATTGTTGTTCATGTTTTTGAGAGGCACTGACTAACTGAGCGAAATGTGGTCATTCCCTGATTTTCTTGTGCCACCAGAATTGAGATTACCATCTACTACTTTGTGATTAATGTTAAATAGTGAGTCTTATTTTGCTAAAGCATGAAACATTATCAGAAACTGCAAACATTATATTTTCGTTTGCATGCCAATTATAACCTTGTGCACAAAGCTCTGCTACATGCCACCTTGGCTGAACACTAAACATCGGGACTAAAGAATGTCAAAGTGGATTTTAGAATTTCAGGTCTCTTTTGCTCTGCAGTGACCTTATGTTGTTCTTCATTTAACATTTTATGGTCAGGTTTGATCCCAAAACGTAGTTTCGAGCTATACCCATGACAGCAAACCAGATTATTCTCCTATAATATCTTGATTTTTGATCCTCAATATGAATCTGAATAGGACATAATCACATTAATATATTAATATTAAGTGTGCACTTGTTTGCCAATGTTCATTACCCGAGGGTGCAGGTCCAGTGCTGTGCGGCTCGAGGGTGTGGAACAACACGTTTTCATAAATACTTTCTGAACTTTTTAACAAACTCTTCCTCTTGCCGAAAGTAGCTGCTGGGTCCTCTTCATTAACATAAATATCCATCAGTTGATCCATGATGTTCAGCGACTGAGCAGTTTGTGCCTCAGTGTCCAAAAGTATTGAGCGTGTGCTTTGGAAACGGGGAAACAAATATAGAAACACAGATGGCAGTTCACCTTTAACTCATGTCCTTCTCCGTTTAACAGGAAACTGAGGGGAGAGTGGTAGAATTATTTAAGGTATACCAGTTTGGTCTTGCAGCTGCATGTCGGTGCTTCCCATTCTGTCTACAACACTACATGCAGTTTCTGTTGTACCTGTAGAGCATTTACTGAGTATTTCTGATTTGGAAATTTGGGATAGCAGGTATGTCAACATGTACATCGTTTTTACCTCTGGATCCCACATGACCTTTTCTTCATGTACTTAACACAAATCTTATTAAAAAGATCTCTTAGAGAATGGAGAAATAAGTGGACATTCACTTGTAGTTATAACATGTCTTTAAGTCAGGTCACAAACTAATGGTCATTGGTCCCTGTTTAGAGAGGCCCTCCTCCATCAGCATGTAGTTGCACTCATCCACCACCTGAGGGTGCAGCAGAACCAAATAAGTCAGACAGAGAATTTCATCTGTTCATTCAGGACAGAGGGTGTCATTGTCATACTGATATTCTGTACAAACTGTGAAGTCCACTGAGACAAATGTAACATTTGTGATATTGGGCTATATAAATAAACATTGATTTATTGATTGATCTGTGAGTTGATGAAGAAAAGAACATTTTAACCTGGAGATGACCTTTGACCTCCATGAGAGCAGATTAATTCATACTTGATAAATAGTTTTAGTTAAATGTTTAGGCAAAGCTTGACTCTTGCAGAATGGAGTCAGTACTTGTACACAGAAGGAGGCAAAGTTAATTCATCTGCACACTACATGTAAGTCTGAATTTTCAGGGACAAAACATACAGAAAATACATTTTAAAGTTATGGATATGTAAAGGAATGCTGAATTTATTACACCCAGTACTTCCTTGTGCAAAGGAATTGAAAAGCAGTCAATTAAAATATGCTTATAGATGTATAAATGAACAGTTTCTCTATTTATTTCAATAGAAAATCAAATCAAAACATCTCTAAAACTAAAAACTAGGACATTGAAAAGTTGGCATAATTCAAATAAACAAAATAAAATAAGTTAATCCACTACTGTAGTAATTTAACAATTATTACAAATATATAAATGGGGTTGTAACTACACTGCAGAATATGTATTATACCCTTTTCATTACTTTATTACTTACAGACAGTTGTGAATGTTCGTTTTACTGAGGCCTTCACTCTTTCCCTGGGTTGGTGATTCTTAAGTAATGACAGGATTTACACAGGTCTGGAGACATACGGCACATATTTCTCCCAGCAGTATTATTTCTTGGTCTCCTCCCATGTCTCCTCCAGACACCCAGCCCATAAATACTGCAGGAGCTGTGATCGAGACCAGGTTACATGTCAGCCCATGACTCACTCACAAGTCACATTCTGCATCGCCAATTACGTAATGCAATCTGGCTGGAAACTCACACACCAGAATACATTCCACACGTTTAACCTTGGGGTGTGTGAGTAATGAGGCATGGATGTACGATGTGTGTTTCACCACTTAACTGTTAACAGCAAATCTTTGTTTCATTTCCTGTCACTTCAGGAAATTATCTGGAAATAATTGACCAAGGCAAAACTTGAATTACGCTTTTTGGAGCAAAATAGAATTCCAGCAGTTTAACATAAAGTGAGTCAGCTGTATGGGATTTGAATTTCGGAGACTTTTTGAACAAATAAGGAAAATGTGAATTGTAGTCTAAGGCTTAAAAGAATTTGAAGATTTACACTTAATGACAAGCTATTTTAGCGTCTCCTGGGAAGATTCCCCGATTGTAATGAATGAGGTTGCTGTGTTGTTGAAACCACCATATGAGTTCAGTCAAGTGTCAGCCCCACTATGAAAAAACAACTTTAAATAATGATGCCTTCAGCAGAAAGTTAAGAGTAAAGCATACAACTTCATTTCAACCCTGCTGAACTTTACTGGACAGGAAGCTTTTCTTATGTTGTTATTTGTCATTACTTGCGGTGTTGCTGCTCCACTGAGTCAGAGCATGATTCAAACACTGAGGTTGTGTATCTCTTCTTTTGAACTTGCCTCAAAGATTCTTAAAAAGTGCCTTTAATCTTACAAAAAACACTTACCTGTTCGATATAAACCATGTTTTAATAGGTTAAAGACATTTTTGTATCTATGACTTTATCATAATTGCATGGATTATGTTATTGAAGGCAATGTAGGCATTTATTTATCTAATTTTATATATTTATTTGAATATACATGTATGAAATTTATCATTTCTAAGAGTTTGTTGTTTTAACTCTTTTTTGAAAACCTATTAAATATATATAAAATTAAAATAAATCAATTACCAGGACAAATATATGGCAGAATTGTTATTTTTTTATCAAGTTTTGAGGTTTTATTTACTGCTTAAACAGAAAACAAGCATTCTTTTCTAGTAATCATATCTGTCAGTTGGCAAAACAATCTCTAAAAATCGTATCATGTGATCCTCAGTTGTAACAGAAGTTCCAATTTGACTTCCTCTGAGCTCTCCAAGGACTGTGCACCATGTTGGTTCAGCTTAGAGATCAAATGGACAGATGCCATAAAGGAGATCACACATTTAGCTTTAAGCAGCTACTAAATGGACCGTGTGGTAAGATAAAAAGAATGAAAGGTCTGTCTTGGGCTAATCCAGTTAATTGTTAATTGAATACCTGATGAAGTGTTACAACATTGTCACAAAGCAATCTGCAGTTTTCAAACAGAAGCAACCAAGCATAGAGTATATAGAGGAAGGACCATAAACCTCCCTGGCATCAGTTTCCATCAGGACTGTCTTCTACCAAACACTTCCATTATGTAGGGGGGGGGGGGATATCTACGTAAAAACAGAATATTCCATCTGTCTACAAACCCTGTGGGATAAATGACAAATGTGTTTTGGTCAACTGAACCTCGGAAGGTCCAAGCCTTTTTTTCATATCTGTGGTTTAAGTTAAACTGACCCTCTTTAAAAAAAAATCTTAATATCCTTCAAAAGTTACAACAGAAACCCACAGTAAATGTGAATTCCTTTCGATAGTACACACAGTCATCTAAGGACTTAAGGAAATATGCAGCACAACACCCCCCGGTTACTTCTTCTGTGGTCACCCAGTCAGAGTAATGTCTTCTAATTACTTTAACAGCCTCCACCAGCAGGATCCAGCTGAGTTGAAGTCCCTGGCCACTGAGCGGGGTGACGTGAAAACTTAAATATTCACTGAGGAGCTTCAACCCCATCCTTCCTCCTCCCCCCCCCCCCCCCTCCTCCTCCTCCTCCTGGGACTAAACAGACAAGGTCAAACATATCTCAGAAAGAGTCATGGGAAAAGTTCAAACAAATATCAGCACCACATGGTGCTTGTATTTTTCATCTGGAGTCGATCTTGTGATAAGATTTTAACGGGGTATAAAGAACATGCTTGTTGCCGCGAGTCAACACTTTAACACCAGTCATAAATGATGATCAAAAGCAGGAAGTAAAGGAAATGTATATCACTTCTGGACAGCTACATTTCTCAGTTTATGAGGGAGTACCGGGCGCCTGGACTGAGAGGCGGCCACATTTTCACATTAGCAACTGTCATTTTGTTATTGTTAACATTATATCTTTTTTTTATTTGAATAATCTGATCTCTAAGTACGCTTGTTAAGTTTTACTAGAGTTGTGGAGATTTCAGGACTTTCTCAATTCTGTCAAAGTAAAAAAAAAAAAAAGGTTTATATAAGAAATGCTGCTTCCCTTAAGAATGTTCTCTTATTTCTGTCTAATTAAAATATTTTCTGGACACAAAACAAAGTCTTTCAGTTAGCATTAGAAGGAGATGTAACATCGGCTGAAATAACTTTTATGGAAACGTTTCAGTGTGCCTTCACTACATCATCTTGGTGTTCTGCTCCCTCTTCTTGACATGGACACTAGCCTTACACAGACTCCATATAAACACAATCAGAGCAGATCAGAACAGAGGTTCTGAACTGTAAATATTTATGTAGATTATGTAAGTAATACTAAGGGAAAGTCTGCATGGGACTACTCATATAAAGCCATTTCTGGTTAACGGGGTAAGGATCTTCTTAAAGAGGCCCTGTTGTGCTTTTCGGAGTTGGAGTTTACCCTTTCCTGTAGTGTGTTATAGGTTTGTGTGCATGTCAATGGTTTCGAAAGGCTAAAATCCCAAAGTTCCATCCAAAGGGGGTTTCCCACACACTCCCTCCGCTGCCTGGAACGCCTGTATTGGACTCCTTTGTTTACTTCTGTAACATGATGACATCACTATGTAACACTTGCGCTTCTATTGGCTAGTGCTCCTACACATTGAGTGTGATGGCCAAGAGGCGGGACATCTCTAAGTGGTTGACCAATACACAGTAGTCACCATCTTCCTGAGTTTTTTTAAATGTAATAAATGTGAAGAATGTGAAGACATGTAATGGGTTATCACAGCAAAATAAATATTTTGTGTTAGGTCCTCGATACAAATCAAAAGAGACTTCTGACTACTGACTTTTAACTCTGTAGTGTACAAATCCTACACAAGAGACATTTTAATTTAACAGAAGGCTATTTGTTCAATGTTATGTCATTTCTGAGTGTATTGTAAAAACAAGAAGCACACTGTTTGCAGGAGGAAGTCAATGTTTAAGGCAACATTATTGTGCATGTACATGTTAATATAGACAGTTAGCCATTTGTTAGTTAATATCTTCAACACACTTTGTTTTTTACATGTATTATTATTCCATGTACGCCATTAGAAAATGTTGTAAGCTGAAAAGAATACAAAATATATATGTTTCCTTCTAACAGATCATTTTCAACAAATACGTTTACATACAGCACATAGAGAAGAGCAAGGGCTGTTATATATATTGTAATATTCTTTAAAAAGTAGAAATACAAGCATACGTCCTAGCACTTACATTTTGGTTTTGTCTAGCAGTGATGAAGAAAATAGTTAAAATAAAAACAGTTTAATTTAAAGTCATACATATACGTTTCTTATATGTTATATTTCATGTGTGAAAAATATAAAATTATGGGAAAAAAAGTCATACGCATATATTGCAGGACATTTCGGCAGAATTTATACAAACATATCAATGTGCTAAAGGCTGTCATGAGTATTGAGTTGTTAATACTGAGCTTTGTATCAGCTTCACACTGTGAGTGAATTAGGAATATTGCAGTGTTCATGTGCACGGCCGACGTTTATACGTTTTGCTGCTCCTCTCGGCCGTGGTTGATGTCTGTTGCAGGTGTGGTGTCGGTCAGTCGTCGTTGTTGCAGTCTGTACACAGAATCTGGTCGCGGTCCGGGAAGAAGCCGGAGCCCACCAGCGACACGGAGCAGCGATAACACTTGAAGCACGGCTGGTGCCACTGCCGCTCCTCAAAAGAAACGTACTTCCCATCTCCAAACCCTGAGAGACACAAATACACCACATGAGCAACTAATGAAGGAATGTTTGACTGGGGGTGGAACATTTAATAACAGCCTTGCACCATGGCGGAAATAACAAAACTGAATTCAAGATAACATCAGAGGTTGGCAAATACAATAAAAAAGGCGCTGCCAGTTCTGGCAACCTGCTCGTCCTCATAGCTGTGGTCAAAATATCAATTTAAAGTTTCTCTTAAAGGTCCCATGTCATGCTTTTCCGGTTATTACCCGTCCCCTTGTGTGTTATGTAGCTTTTTATGCATGTAAACGGTCTGCAGAGTCACAAACCCTCAAAGTACACCCTGTAGCGAGTAAAACTCTAACACAGAAAAGACCTGTCTATGCTGCCCCAGAACGCCTCGTTGGAGATTTATCTTTTTCCATTTGTTTCTTCCGGGAACCAAGTGACGTCATGCGGTTCCCGGAACCAAAATGGACCAATCCGCGGAGCTCCTCACACACCAGGACCTTTAGCGTACATTTTCAACTAACAGGGAGTCCCATTGACTTGCATAGAGCTCCCTGGTTGGTAATAGACGAGAAATGCTCTCTGCAGACCCATTCTCACAGCGTTTATAAACCTTTTTCTTACTCAATATCAAGCCACACTTGTTGTTTTTACTTCGGCTGTGAGTGTTTGTGTGTGCTCAGGATGAGTTTCGCGCTGTCCCGCTGTATCGCCGAAACCACACCAGTAAGCCAGATCATTGAGCAGCGAGCCTCGCAACGTCCCGACCAATCAGAGCACACTGGGCTCACAGGGAGGGGGGGGGGGGCAGGAGCTCAGACAAGCCGTTTAGGACAGAGAGTGAATACCTGGTGAATACACATACTTTACAGAGATGCTGTATGAGAAACCAATGTGAGTTTGGAAAATTGCACTATTCTAGTAGACCTCAACAATGGAATTATGATCAGTAGAAATGGCCATGACATGGGACCTTTAAAGCCATCATGTGACGAGTTTGTATGTGATTTACGTTTTTTTTAAATGGGAAAATTAGACAATCCTGTCAGAACTGGCTCATTATGTGCTTTTATTCAAGGATACTAGTATACAAAGCTTCTTTCGAGCCTTATAGATAGTTTCAGCTCATTATTCAGCCATCTGGCCCGCAACTTTACTGTTTTGGTTGACTCTCGTAGCTCTCATAGTGTCGTTTTTAACCGCGTAATGCAGCTGTTTTCGGATAAAGAACTTCTTCAAATCCACTGTATGCTGCTACCTGTTCATCACCGAACAGCAGACTGATGCAGTTAGCAACTAGCTGGTGAACATTGAGGAGCATTTAGCAGCTGAAGAGACAGATATTTCAATTGGGAGCTGGTGGAGACCAAAACTGAGATTAAAGAGAATCAATTGTGGACTCCAACATGAAGGAAAAATCACTTATTGCATGTTTAAACCTATAAATCAAGTCAAGGTTTTCGCTACTATTTATGATTAGAATTTGTTCTGAAATATCTATTCAATGTATTTATATTATGTATTTAGTGGAAGGGTCTACCATTTCGAGTGGGATTCAAATTGTCGTCATACACATGAAAGACTCACGGGAAATATGTTATCAAAACTGATCGAAGCTTTACTGCTCCATCTTCTAATGAAGGGTCAAAACATTAGTAACTAACTGCTAATACCTGATCATTTCTACTGCTGCCTTTTCACAACAAAAGCTGGCCAAACACAACACAGCATTGATTTGATTGTTTTCTTTCTATTGTTGTGTTAGAAAAGTTATTTCTTTAGACAATAGAGAGAAATCACACAACACAAAAAGAGGATGAACGCAGATATGCAAACCGCAGAGAAAGTATTAGAGCCAAGTTTAATCCTGACACACCTTAACGCCTACACCTGTTTGTTGAAGATAATGAATTTGACATGTTGTTGATAGTAGATAGTCGAGACAGACAGGAATCACAGGGAGAACAAAGATAGGAGTTGACAAACAACCCCAGACAGACTTGAACCAGGGATACACCTGAATTGTTTTGAGGTCCTGTATTCTCCACTGACCTGTGATGGCCGTGTTGCAGCCGGCACACTTTTTGGCATACAGGCTGCTGAAACACTTGACACAGTACGGACTCTCCCCCTGCGAGGTGAAGGGTTGGCCAGCCAGCGGAGCTTTGCAGCCCGTGCAGAGAAAACACTCTTTGTGCCACACCTCGTCCTTGTAGGTCACCCCTCCTTTAGTCAGAGCCTGCAGGACACAGAAGGAGTCCAATAGGAGAATTTAAGAAACTTATTTTCAGTGACACATTGTTTTTCTACACAAATGGAGATTTCCACCCCATGTTTTTACTGTAATCTGACACGTGTATGGTGAAAAAACCAACTTCATTTTATTAAAATAAATGTTATCAGTCAAAAAAGAATTGTTGTAGCCAGTAGCCAATTCCTTGACATATTGTGGTTTAGTTTCATATTGTAAAAACGCACGCAAACTCTTCAAAAGTGGAGCAATGCCTACTTTGAAATATGAAATCCTAGTTTTTGTGTATTTTTTACAGGGCTCCACTTTATGACATAATGGCTTTTTGGCCTTCTTGTTTCATTCCTTTCTCTTATTTATTAAGAACTTAGTTTTTCCTTTCTGTAAATGCACAAGTAAAAGTCAAAAGAAAGGAAAAAGCAAAATATTGTTCAACCATTACCTATCTAACTAATTAGACAAAAATATTATCAAACAATTTTGATAATTGATTTATCTTTAAAGTCCTTTTAGAATCATAATTCTCAAACTGCTTCTCAGTAGCTGAGATTTGCAGATGTTCTGTATTTTATAGCTTTGTAAATTAAGTATCTTTAATTTTGGGCTTATGGTCTAAATAACAAATCATTGGAAGTTGTCCTCTTGGTTTCTGGGAAACACACATTGGTGGATTTGATCATATATACTGTATGAATCATTGGAAAAGTTCTGTACAGATCGATCAGAATCCTGTTTCACCTTCTTGCAGTGGTTGCACTGAGGAGCCACCCTGCCCTCGTAGCACGGCACACAGTAGTAGTTGTTGTCGTCTGGGATGAAGGCCTCGGCACCGATCGGCTTCTCGCAGCCGTGACACACAAAACAGTCCTCGTGCCACGTGGAGCCGCCGTACTCCAACAGCTTCGACCCTGTCAGTGGAAAAGAAAAAAGGAGCAGATGAGAATGAACATTTACATTTTTGTAAAAGTGTGCTGAAATACTCCCTGACATTTGCATCCTTTGTGTGTGACTTGGGCATTCCTTTGATCTCTGACTATGTGCTGTAAGTCATTATAAGCTGGAATGAAATCTGATAGCATTCGTCACAATGAGAGAACCAGAAGTGATGATTCAGTGCGACGGCTCAACCTGTTTTTACACAGCCCTCCTGCACCATACAATTACCTTAGCTTATCTTGCATCAAAACAATCTGACAAGCTGTAACAAAGCAATGCTCTGAAACTGGCCTCCTATTTATTTTCCAGTTTTAACCATTTCATAAGTGGCTGTTTTCTTTGCTTTGAAACACATGCTTCACTGAAGAGGTTTATAGAAGTAAGGAGCCAGTCATGCCTCTGAGTTTCATTTAATCACGGGGCTTGTTACAACCTTTTGGGACCTGAAGTGCAACCCAAAGGAATGACAGTGGGATAAACTTGAACTTGGTTGCACTTTTAGGAAAACGGAGCTGCATTTAAAGGCATTCCAGGCTGAGCAGAAACTGAAGGAAATCACTGCTGAGTTCAGAAAATAACTGGTGAGTTTTGATATCCCACACTACCCACAGGCCCCTGGTAATTTTCAGTCATCCGACACCACTGCTGTACTGATGTCGTCACAGCGGCCAGAGCTGAAAAAAACCCTGCTTGGAGATATTTTCAGCAGAGCAAGGAAGCAATCATCCTGTCACATCTTTAGCTGTCACACCCCGGATAACAAAAAAGTAATTAGCCCTTTTATCCCCGCACAGACAGGGTGTGAACTTTTTCGACTATTTGAGTAATTACTTAAGGATGTGTCCCCGAGGAGGTTTGTTAACTTGGAGTTGGAGGAATAAAGAGTCTTTATTGTCGTTACCTGGCATGACTGTCTTGTCGCAGGACACACACTTGGAGGAGAACTCGCTGCAGTAGCAGTCGCTGCACACCAGCGCGGCCTCCTGGCTCGTGAAGGGCTCGTCTGCCAGAGAGCGGTCGCAGCGGAAACAGCGGAAACAGTGAGAGTGGTAATGTCTGTCCTCATAGGAGAGTTCCTGGAAGAAGAGGGAAGTGAAACTGAGCAACCTGTAAAACCAGTCAGGTTAAAAATGTCCCCATAATAAAAAATGCTAAAGGATTTGTAGGGGACAGTTCATTTTTAAAATGCCTTACAGTTGAAACCTTGTTTGCCAAACCAAAAAATCCAGGGTAAAAAAATGCAATTATAAAACTACATGATATGTGATTAGAATGGAGATCACAAAAGGAATCATACACATCCAGCAGACTGGATAAAACAAAGAAGAATCACAAGATTATATCAATCAAAACAGAAGTTTAAAAAATAAATAATAGTTAATCTAATGAATTGGTTTGGATTGTCATGTAATGTAAAAAAAGAAAAAATGTGTAAAGAAGTCTTTAAAGTAAAATTAAAGCAGCTCCAGAGCAAAACTAGGAATATTGAGAAAGACTACACTGTAGGTAGCTTAAGACGTAGCAAGTGTTTTTTTATTCTAATTAATAAAAGTTGTAATCTGAAGAAGTAAAATGCTTGCTTGCTCAATCAAATACTCCTTTGCTATACACACAAAAAAGTCAGATATTGAGAGAAGGATTATTGTGTTGTTGGTTTTGGTCTTCTTACGGCATTTGTTGATAACACAACAAATATAAATGAATCCTTTCACTGTCAAAATATGAGAAATCAGACATTTAACCTTAAACTCTAGGTTAATAAAAAATAATTTATATTTTATGGTTCCTCACACCTTGATTCATTGTTTGCTGCATAGAGGTCAGGGGCCACGGTCAACAACAGGACTAAGTTACTTTGGATGTTTTTGGATGTTTGCCCACACGAGTTCAACCCTAAAGATTATTTATTTCCACGACACCCTGCTGTGAACAGTAGAGTATGAGAAAAAGCATTGGAGAAGTTTTTGTTGTGCATTCCCTATTCTTCATTGTTAGTTATACTCAGAATAACACCGTTTTCTTTTTTTAATCCAACAGCTGCATGCGTTCCAGTTCATCTACAGTTCAGACGACCTCTGTGATGAATGGCTCCACTGAACGGTGGGTGAAAAACTTATTTTTGAGGCGTGGAGTTTCACAGTAAGAGAAACAACTAAAGCAGGAGGATGACGGATGGTGAAGGATGAATGTTGTTGTGTCTTGTGCTTAGGAGGGACGGCCAAAGAAAGCAGAAGTTTAATTTACTGCCGGTCCCTCACAGGGAGCACATCATTCACAGCACACTGATGGCCTCATGCAGGCTGTGGGTGTTTCCTACAAGACAGTGTTTCTAATTTTCACTAACTAAAGCTTTTCACAATCTCAAAACAGATTACGGATAATTTGATGTTCTGGAAGTAGAGATATGTTTTCCAGGAACTCCAGTAGTTAGAACATTCATCATAATGCAATCAGATATCAGTGTACTCAGATGATTAACCTCTGTACTAGATTCAACAATACAATGTAAAAAGAAAACCTAGGGCTCTGGGGAAACTGTGATTGTCATTTTTAACTCTTTTTAAATGTTTAATAAACCTAATGATTAACAGATAATTAAGAAAATGACCATTAGATTTATCATAAAGGGAAAAAAAATTGTTATCTGCTAATTTATAAAATCATCTCATAGATTGCATTCAAGTCTTAATGTAAGCTAAGTAGAAGTATAAGTATAAGAAAAAAGAAGTAAGTGAGTAAGAGCCATTGAGTAAATGTACATAGTTACTTTCCGTTAGCATTAGAGCTTACCTTGGCATTATGTCCGATGACTTCTTTACACTCCTGGCAGGTTTTGGCATACAGGCGGTCGTAGCAGGGGATGCAGTGGGGCTTCTCCTCCACCTGGATGTATTTTCGCCCGCACAGGGACTCGTTGCATGTTTTGCAGTCTAAACGGTCGCTCATGATGTCTTTCTTCTGTCTGAGAGAATGCACAGACACAGTTTAGTATTTCATATCAGCAAGAAGACAGTGCAGGAAGGAGGAGGAGAAGGGAGATTAGTAATACAGAAAGAAAGCAGGAAGAAGGGAGGCAGACAGTTTTTGGATATACAGCTGGGAAGTAAGACCAACAGGAGAGACAGAAATGGGAGTAAAAGAACAAACCTTTTAAAGAGCTTAAAGTGCTCAAAGACACTTTTTACACAACTTAAAGAGATCCTAGAATGTTTAGCACGCTTAAATGCATCCACTATTTATTTTGAAAATGAACTGGAGGGGACCAAGCATTGAACCCTGTGGGACGCCTCGACCTGGGCAGACTATGAGACAATGGGCCCCTGGGCACAGACATGCAAAAGGCCCCACTACTTCTCCTAAATATACAAGGGCACACATACTTTGGAATTCTTTAGCCTCCTTTTGCTATTGCTTGTAACTCTCTGTAGTCATCTCTCTGTGGCGTTGTGTCTTTTTGTGGTTGTTTAGTGTTGTTTTTTATTTGTTTTGATCCTATAATGTTGTTTTTTTGTCAGTGGTTGCTTTGCCACTTTTTGCATTAGTTTGTAGGTATTTTGAGACTCTGGATAGTTGTTTTGTGTCACTTTGTTGATGTTTTGCCCTGTTTAAAAGCTGCAATGAGTTTATTTGTGGTCTCTTAGTGTCTATTTGAAGATGTTTTGCATCTATTTGTTTTGGTCTGGTGATTGTCTTTTGTCTCCTTGAGGGACATATTGAAGGTAAATGCCAGGGGGGTATGTGCCTGGCAACCTCAGCACAACAATTTCCCTTTGGTTAAATAAAGTTCCTATCTTGTCTTGAAGTAGAAAGGTGTGGTCGATGGTATTCAAAGCAACAGAGGGGTTGCAGAGGTTAAACATTTTCAAATGACCAGAGTCTAAGAGGAGGAGGTTGTTGGAGACTTTCTAATAAGTGTTGAATCTCATTTAGATTCACATTTAACTTGTACGAAATGGAGATACCCTACCAAAAGATATTATACTGCAGTTAACAGTTAAACATTGCAAGCAGAGAAAGGCTGAACGAACCATCTAACACAGAGTAAATGTATTGTAAATCAGTAATGTAATTATATAACTGCTTCTCCTGTTTGATCACTACCCACTAACAAGTACAAGTTAATAATGTCTGCTTCTCCCTCTCCCCCACTCTTGAACGAAACCCCCTGTGGTGGTTTGGCGTTGAGAAAGAGAAACCAAACAATATTAATTGTTAGGAGCTGAACTGAAACAGCCTTCTCTATTTCAAAGGCTCTCTCGAGGGCTTTTTCATCTTTTTTGGCCTGTGTTTAATGGGCTCCTTTGTCTAGTTTATACTTTTCTAGTTTAACCAAATTCAGAACTTTCTCTTGCGTTCTGTAACAAAATACCATGCTTGTAATGCTGTTAGGATGTTTCATTGCTGCGACTTAGTAATTACTCTGATCTAGACAATATACTGTGTATTCTATGACAGCTGTGAACATTTCACATCACTTTCACACGACATATAGTACTCTAAATATTGTACTTCTTTATTGAATAAAAAAAAGACTGTCTTAAGAGAATACCGGTTATATTCTTCACTAATACAACATTCTGCAGGGTACTTTTAATTTACTCCAAAAGCCCAACTTTGTTAAATATTTAATTGGACCTCAGTTGCTCATAAAATATTTGAATAGGAGTAAATTACATCCTAAATCCCATTTGCCTCATTATGGAGCTTTTTATGATAGGTCTTGATGCTTGCCTGGGTTTATGAGACTAAACACATTCCCAATAAATAAAGATGATTGCTCTCCGAAAATTACCTCAATTTAACTCCAAGCAGATCAAAAGCCAGAGAGAAACAGGGTAAGATGGAAAATAAAGTCTATAATATATGATAGGATAATGAAAATAATCATAATACAGTCATTGTAATGCTTTAAAAAAAAAAAAAAAACGTGATGACAGTTTCGATGTACAGCTTAAATACATTGAGTCTCTAAGCATCAGTTTAAGATGCCCTTTTTGAATAAATCATTGAATCCAGAGCTTGTTAAGCAGAGGAAGGACAGGTGGAAATATGTCTGGGAACACTGACAATAACATCATCACACCATTATGACTGCACACAGTGAGGCATTAGCAGGGTATGTGACCCCATGTTCTGCAGCAGCCAAGGGAAATGAGCGAGGAAATGAAGTGTGGGAGGTTAAAATACCCTCCTGTGGAACAGTTAAGACAGGCCAGACATGGCTCAGAGAGATATATACAGTGTGGATGAAGATTATGGATAAGGTCTCTAAGTTTGGGTATATGTTCATGGTCCGGATCATTATGTCTGGAACATTCACAAAGGCAGAAACTTGAATATATTTGACTTGGAAACAGTAATTGTTTATAATTTCTCTCCCTATTTTAGTCACAGCATGGCTTTAACATGTTTTTATAACGTCAGAAAAGAGGAGGTGGGTTCAACAATGTACAGCTGAGAAGCCGTGTGGCTTTGAAAAATCCCTGAAGGATGACTGTCCTCCCCCCGCTCCCCCCGCCCCCCATCCTAGCTCCCTCTGGAAGACGTCAGCGAAACGATGAGAGGACCCAGACCACAGCGTAACCCAATGACGACAACTCTTTTTACACAAAAATACACATTTTATAGTGCTGATACGAAGCTGGTAAGAATTAAAGGTCACTCGTTTTCCAGATCCAGACATTAATCGTTACTGCGCCTCATGATAGCTAACCAGAGGTGGAAAGTAACTCATTACATTTACTTAAGTACTGGACTTATTTAAAATGTTGAGGTTCGGGTTTGACTGTTGGTTTCACTTTAAGTAATCTTGACACCATTTCTTAATATTTTAGGTATTCTTACAAACCAAACTGATCAATTATTGAGGTAAAAAATCATCATATTAATCCATAATGAAAATAATTGTTAGTTAAAAGTTAAACATGAGCTCCACCTTGACCTACTACAACAGTAAAATGCAGCTCTTACATTCATTAATAGGTAATAATAATCTAAAGGTATAATTGGTAAAACAGTCACAGGGGTAACATTTTCAATGTACATTTTGATGTTAGCACGTTTCCTCAAGGATCTAAATTCTCCATGCACCACTGACAGTAACCTCCAAGTATTTGCATCTGGTCTGCTTAGGAGTCACCGTGAAAGTGCAGTTTACATTCCTCATGTCTGTCGGCTATCAGACATTTTGTTTCTAATAACCAATGATGCAGCATTTTCGGATAAACATAAAAAGATAAACATGGCCTGCTCTCGCTCATGTCCTACAGTCGATGCCAGAATCAGAAACATAGCCTGTTAGGAGACTTTTTCTCTCATTGCAATGTTAGCACGACACAGAGGACATCCCTCCTGCATCCCTCCTCTCTGCAGATAACAACGCTGCTTCCTCTTGCAGGGCATCAAGCTGGGTCAACAAAACAAATTGGACCAAACCAAACTGAGAGAAACATCCTCTGTCTGTTTTCTGTCCGATTGCTGTCTGGATGAGGGAATCAGTCCGACTTCCCTCCTAAATTGTCTAAAGAGGTTTGGGCTTCTATTCTCGTCCGTCCATGTCTACATTGAATGCAGTGATAGAACAATGGCTTCCCTTCCGGACATAGTCTTCCCAGTGTTGAGCTTTATGTTTCTCTTCCTGAGCCACAACATCTGCGAACACATTTGTGGTTTCCAGCTGTTTTTTTTGTCATCAAATTCTCCTTTAGCCGTCCAATAGACATAACAGCATCTCATTACAATCCATTACTGTTGAAACAAGTATGTTATGGTTCCTATAGGACAGTCCAATATAACTTTATAGTCAGCTATAAAAAAAAGGCAAATATGCTAAGAATCACACTGTAGGAACATTTGGGTGAGAAAGTGAGCATTTATCATGATGCAGCGTTAGCTTGGCATGAAGACTGAAAGCTCTTTACAAATCCCCAAAATGCCCATTAAAATGGACTTTTTAAAATAGTTCTGTTTAGTCCAATACACAAACAGACATGTTTTTCTACATTTCTGTCCATTAAGGGATTAAAGTTGTTATTGTGTGAGTTTGGTGTTTACCAAGGTTTAGTCTGGATTGACCAAAGTCACACAATAAGATAAACAAATGACTATCTATCTCAGGTGTTATGCGAGGAAAATACATTTTCCAATTAAGTCTGGTGGCTTAGATACCGGTTTCAGTTCCCCATCAGAAATTACTCTGGAACGGCAAGGTAAAGCAATGGAAATATAAAAAAAAAAAACTACTGCTAACTTGCTATGGCCTTTTTCAATAGGTTTTGTTGACTTCTCTGTCCACACCAGTTCATTTCTTTGCTTTTATGGACGAGTGCCAACCATCATCTACTGCAGGTTAAAGACTATGGACAAGAACCTCATATAACACGCCCTCAAACGATCCAAACTATCCCTTTAAGGTCATAATTGACATCAAATGAACATCTGCTACGAGTCTGCTTATCTTCACACCCTCCAGACTGTGTGACATTAATAGTCTGAAACAGTGACTCACATGCTGACAGCTCTTTGTTAAGGAGGTTTTCACTTTGCTCTACAGGTGTCCTCTTGAATCACACCTAAGAATACTTGTCGCCCCTGTTCTCCTTCTCAACACCGGACATTAAAGTAAACACTCCATCCTACCTAAGTACTCGCTCTTTAGTTGCACGGCAGCTGAAACTATTTAAGCCCACAATTCACCTTGATGAGTGGACATGTTGAATTCTCCTCCTGATACACTGTCTGTCCCGCTGAGAGATTTATAAGAGTGTCTTTGGCTCTGAGCGCTTTGTAGTGGCAGCCAAATGGCAACTGTCTCCCAGGCCTCCTGTCTCATGTCCCTTCATGGCTCGCTGCTGTTGTTTCACTCCTCTACAACCCGGACACTTTCTTACGACCGGAGCCAGAAAACACTGCTGTTCCTGGTGCTGGGTGTTAGTGTTTATTTTTCCCTGGAGGAATTTGGGCTTCATGTCTGAGGTTTACAAACCAGATTATTCCGTGTCACACGTAATAAAATCCAGTGGAACAAAAAATGAAGGTAAGCGGTAAACCTGTCAGAGCCACAACATACGAATTCACGCGCTATAAAGCAGGTTCAATGCCTTTTTTGGAAAAATAAACATTTTCCTGTACAGCCTCCTGTCCTTTTTAAATGTATTATTTATGTAACAATCATAGTTTTCTCATTTTAACATTGCAGCAAGAAAAGTTATGAGACTTTTTGGTCAGTTTAAACAGGAAGGTGGCTTACAAAGTGTGTTGCTATAGTGGCATGGCTCTGGAGATGCCAGTGAAACTTTGATCTTCTGAAATACATCATCAACAATTTTATGTATTATCATGTCATTTTGTATAGACATTAACGGTCCCAACACAACGTATACTAATGAGTTTGGTGATTCTCATACTGTTATTCTAGTGCCACCATGAGAAAGAGAACGTGGCTTTGAGTGAAATATCTCAACATGTATTGGTTCCTATTTGGGTAATGCTAACATTAGCTAATTAAACCCAAAGTAAAGCTGAGATTGATGGGGTGTCTACCTGTGGAAAATTCAACTGACATGACATGATTTAGAAGCCAAGCAAAGTTATTATAATATAAAGGTTCACATTTGACAATCAATTCCAGAGTCAAAACAAACACATGACCTTAAAGGAACTGCCTACAGAGCTTTAGCTGTACTTTAAATACTTGTGTAAGGACAATCAGATACAAGCTGCATACCTCCCTTTTTATTTATATTGATTGTATTAGAGAGAATAATCAGGTTTCATTCAGATTTGCAGGCTTTTCAGGCATGTTGACTGAACATAGTGAACTAGTGGTTTGTTTAAATTTCTGCGGTTGTTTTGAGAAAGTCAGAGACATCATCGCATTGTCATAAATACTTTCTGTAATACCACTCAGAAGCTGAAGTATTTCCTATTATGTTGCCCATAAACTATAAGTGTAGCCTTACGGGTCTTCTAGCGTGACTGTAGACTTAGTTTTTCTTTTTCAATGCTTTAACTAACAATCATTGCTTTCTCTTTAAATGTAACACCCATTAAATAACCCACACTGTGTGAGCATTCAATAAAAAACAGGAAAGCGTGTAACAAAGTTGCCTTTTAATTACACCACTTTCACTGTTTATTCCCTTCTGAAATGGATTAGGGTACTTTAACGGCCTCTGGAGCTCAGAACAGTCCTCACATTGTGCGACTCCCAGGGTTGCATAACCTGGATTTGGGGAGGTGAATGAGAATATTGACAGTCGCACAATACTGTATGGAAAACGGCAACAACAGTTGAGCCCTGCAGCGTTGGAGGGAAAGTGACACCCTCACGGTTGCAGCTATAAACTGATACAGAAAAAAAAGAAAAAAAACACAAGACTGGTCCCTTGTGGCTGTCAGATGACTGCGCTCCCTTTCATCACCAGAACAAAGACGCTCAATGTGGTGCGGTTCCTGCAGATCACAAGGCTAATTTCCGCTGCACGCACGCAAATCAACAAGAAAACACATTGAACATCTTGATGTCTCTGATTACAGATCTCATCAGGATGGATTGCTTGTTGTAAACAATGACGTACTCTGAGATGCTGCGTCGGCAGATGTGCAACATTATTTTGGTTCCTGCTACATGAAAAAGTGCCTCCTTATAAGGGCAAGTTAAGATTCAACTGTTTACCAATGCTTCATTTTATCATGATCATATCACCAATTATCTGTTCAGAAAACGTATTACACACCTGTCATATTAAGACAATGACATAGGGAATAAATTGCTTTTAAAAATAGGGTTTTATAAAACTTCCTGCAAATCACATGTTCTTTTTCAGCTTCACACGCATACAAATCAACAAAAAGACCATTGTTGTCTCGAATAAAAATCTCCTCTAGCTGAATTCTTCTTAAACACTGAGATTGTGAGATCAGCAAACTCTTAGCTTCATTAGATGTCATATTTTTAAAGGAATATGTTCTCACACTTTAACTATAATCTGATATGTTTTATTAGATACTAATGGCACATAACGTGTAACATTAAGCCTATGAAATGATGGGATAAAGCACCTTTAATATATACATTTGTCACACAGTATAAATGAGTACGCGCAATATCCAGTTAATGCATAAACAGGTTGAAAGGTTCAACAGGTTTAAAGAGGTGTCTGGTGTTTTATGAGTCTCCTGCTGGCTGTTTGTTTATCCTGTGACACAATGTGGGCAGCAGCTGCAGCCTCACCTCGTTGCTGTCCCCAGAACTCACAAACACATCTCAGTCAGACAACAAGTAAACAAGTCACCACCGTGCAAATCACACAATGACCTGATGCTGATTCCTATGGGATGGGGATGCTAGTTGACTACTGAGAGACAACAATGGGGGGAAAAAACGTAGCTTGTGTAACTTTTCTCAGATTTCTTATTAAATACTACATAGTTTAAGTTCCTCCAACCCTCGAAAATGCTTTATTTAATGGCTCTATAAAGGTTTTCTTGGAAAGACATTTTTAAAATGGGGCGAACTTAAGCTAAATATGAATGTCCTTTAGAGAAAATCACCATCTAAGGTCACCTAAACATTCATTTATTGTTCAATCTTTCTTTTTCATAGTTGTTTTCGAATGGAAAAACATTACAAATCTTACAGTTTCATTTGGTTGCTAGCAACTGAGCTTTGTGCAACACCGCAAACCCGATCTGCAGATTAATACTTATTTTCGTCATTAAATCTGAAGGAAAAGATAGAAAACAAGCAGAAAGATTTGTTTGGTTTCCAAATTCAAGAGGAAATGTTCTCATTCAATTTGTCCTTTAATGTCTCTGCATGATCAGCTGACCTGTCAAGGAAGTGTTCCTGAACTGAACACTCTTCCATTTTCCCCGTTTATTCATACCAAACTACTTTATTTGTAGTAAATCATTGAATTCAGGATTTCTATGGGAATGACATAGTAACAACAGATAAGGTTTGAGAAGTTAACATGATTTTATGGACGATTTGGGAATCAATTGGTCAAACTTCAACCCGACGCTGGTGCTAGAAGGAAAGTCCAGGATCAAAAGGGTTCATCCTCTGGGGGACATGAATGTGTGTATAATGTTTCCCATCAATGGAACCAATACTTGTTGAGATATGTCAGCCTGGTCCAAAGTGGTGGACCTACTAAACTAACATTACCATCCAGAGCTGAGTATAAATGTGTCTAAAAATACATGTGAAACGTCTGAATCTTTCTACGGATGACGACAGAGCAAAAGTAGAAATAAAGATTAAAAAGATTATAATCAAGTGCGTCCGTGGAGTCTCTTAAAATGAGGTTCCTTCATTGAAGTTACTTTGGCAGCGTAGTTGTTGCCCTTGGATTTTACCCGCAGGCGAACATTGACCTATGCAAATAAACAGTCGGCCTGATCTTAAAATACTGACAACTATCTTCCAAAACAAACACACAAGTAAACATATTTTCCCATCAACTGCCAGCTGGCATTGGACGGTTAAAGTGCTGGGTGTTAATGGTAACAGATCTTTGTTTTCTGAGAGAATGGCCGGCTGTCTCTGTCTGCTGCTCAAGGCTTTATTTGAGTACAGGAAGGTAGAGAGTTGGTTTTGATACATTGAGTAATTGTTATAAATATCAGCAAGAAAAAGCAAAAACTGCTGGGTTTTCCTCCAGAATTAAATACAGACTAACAATTGTAGGGTTGAGCAACAAAGGCTCAAGTTTAAAATAGACATTTTCTCCAAACTAAAGTTGAGAATGTTAAGTTAAGGAGCTTTTCTCTGACTAAAAAGGTAGTTAGACATTTGAGGAAATGAGCTAAGCTAATTTACTATATTTGCTATCTCTAGCTGCCGGTTAGCTTAGCTTAGCATGAAAACTGGAAGCAGGGGGAAATAGCTAGCCTGGATCTATCCAAAGGTAACAAACTCCACCTAATAGTACCTCTAACTCTCATTGAATAACATATATCTTGTTTCTTCAACACAAAATCAGAAATACAATTTTTTGTTTTACATGGTCGAGGAGATCTGAAAAGTCAATGCTCATGGCTGTTGTTTGCCAAAAAAACTGTTTAATGATGTAGCTATAACACCACAAATTGTTATTTATAGATTTCTTAGCGTGTAGCCTACCAATTAAACCAATCTTCGTAAGATTTAGGCATATTTTTTTGACTATGGCTATATTTCGCCTTGCAAAATGGTTATGGTTATGCTAAGCTAAGGTAATCACCTCCATAGCTTCAGTGTCATAGGCTACGTTATGCTCTATTTCTTGGAAATATTCTAACTTACAATATAGTCTATCAAATAGACCCCCTGAAACTGCAATCTTTCTATTTCAAACTTTTTATAGTTTCTTGAAACTATGAACTTTTCTCATGCTGTGCAGCAGAAATGGGAAATGGAAAAGACATGAATATGTGAGTGAGACTGACTCATGATTTTTTTGTATTACTGTCAGTCTCTTTGACAATCCAGAAATCCTCTCTGTTTTATTTCTGTCTGGCTCGTCTCCAGTGATTGTACAAGGGCACAACCTTCTTCGCCCATGGCAAGAATCTCAGAGGAATGCGACCGTGGTCAAAACGTGGCAAACTCTTGTGGTTGAGAATAAGAAGTAAAAAAAAAAGAAGCATTTTTTTCTTCCGCCCTCTGTTTTCTAAAAAAAGACAAGAATTCCTGGAGAGCTGCATTGTTTCAATGAATGTATTAATCTCACCCAAATGGATTATAACATGATGGCGGTGTGTATGGGGATGGTGTGCAGTGATGGAAACTATGAGCGGCCTAGGAGGAGGAGGGGGGATGGGGGTAGCTGAGTCTCCAGAAGAAATGTGTAATCTGAAGGAAACATGACATCACTAACTCAACAAAGCTGAATGACTTGTTAATATGCCTTCAAATAAATTCAATAAAAGAATTGCATGATAAAAGCGTTCTCATATATTAAGCTTGTCCTTTTCCAAGCCAATTCTAGGAACATTCAATGAAAAGGGATTGTTTCCTCAAAAGCTCTCCTTGTTCTTCTCCTCATAAATCCTACTTGAAAAAAACTGGACAAGGGGCCACAGCACTTATTCATAGTATCAGTTACTCACTTTGGACCCCGTTCAGGCCCCCAACCCCCAATAACATCCACTGTTTCCTCGCGCTAAAGAAGGAACATCCTTTCTGGTCCATCCTGGAAGTGGGGGTCACATATTTGACTTGGAAATATGCACTTTTCACTAAATCACCCTTTATAATGCCTTTATCGCTGATACATATTTCACTTCATTAATGAGTCCAACTTTTGGGTTGCCAATTTCTCAAGAATCCCACTGGTTTTGGCAGGTGTTATACATTATAGTGATATAAACACATGTTTGAGATTCTCAGTTTTTAATTTGCAATCAAACCTGCAGTAATACATAGATTTTATTTTAATTATTTTAATAAATCTGCAATGATTGGTCGATCTACAGAAAACCAAACGACCAACCCTTTGAAAACCGATTAAACATCAACTTTTGAAGTAATATTGTCAGAAAATGCAGTTTTAAGCCCCTCACACAGGGAACTTTCCTATTTTAACTGGGAAGGACGTTTTTCACAATTTCTGAAATGTTACAGACCGATTGATCAATCGATTAATCGAGAAACAAATCGGCAGATTAATTGATAAAGCGTAAGGTTATGCTCTGGATCACTTTAATGAGAAAATAGGTAACATATTCTCTAACCAGGAAGTCTTAACAACCTGTTATCCCACAGTTTTTTGCATGAATTGCATTTAGCTGATCTATAATGCTAAAGTTCATGAGTTATGACCAAAGCATTAATTTATAAACATCCATTTAGAAAGAGAGAGGTGCACAATGTATGTTAATCATATAAGTCTCAATGTGTTTAACTGAACAGAAACAGGTGAAGTGAGCATGTTAGTTCTTCAGTTAGCAGACTTTAAGTCTTCATGAGTGCACCATACATCACCAACACGCTTTAAATTCACTTATCATCTACTGTTTCACTCACAAAGCCCCCCTCTAAATCCCCTGAGTGTGAGCGTACCTCTGTGTGCCTGGTGCTCTGGAGATGCTCTCAGGAGTCTCTGCAGGATCGTGTCTGCTCCTGGTGCTCTGCTGGATAAAATGACAGATAATTAGATCCTCCGAGAAACTCCTGCGCGCTGCGGGCTCTCCACTGACTGAAGCATCTGCTGCGTAAAAAGGAAACCATTCCCTAAACTCCGCCCTCCCCCCCTCCCTCCCTCTCTCTCACCTTGTGGGGAGTTCAACCACAGAGAAGGTACACTTATTGTGTTTTCTTTGGATGTCATTGAATATTTTAAATACAGAGTAAAAATGTGGCTCCCAGCTGCTGACGTAAACCACGTTATTATCTCTAAATGGAAAAAACCTTATAGTAACCTATGAGCTATTTATTGTGCTCTACATCAGTTTGATCTCACATGAATTCAGTAAAAGTCATCTGAGGACTAAGTCCATTATCAATATATAAAATATTGCTTGCGAAACATTTTTTAAATAGTTTCCTTCACTTTTCTTACACTTAACTTTACCCCCTTGCATGTCTGCAGTTAGCAGTAGCATACACTTAACAAATGGTTTAATTTAAAGTGGACCTATCATGCTATATTTGAATAATATAGTGTAGGACCATACCTATATAAGGCATATTTATACTTTTTTTTCCTTCAAAATACCAAACAGATCATGCATTTTAGCCATGCCTCATTTCGCTCAATTTGAAAAATGTTAGCTCTGTTTTTGCAAGGGTTGATTCTGTGAGCAACAGCACCATCTAGAGGCCTGGCATATGTACTACAGCGTCTCCAGCGCTTTCGAACGGCAATGGCCATTCTCCGGTGGAGTTGGCCCAATAGCCGTAGCGCCACTGTCCTGACGTCAGGACAGTGTTCAAATCTGGATCAGTTTTTATCAGATCCGTTGCAGCCCCTTTTTTAGAGATTTGGGTATGGAGGAAAATAGAGAGGGTTGTGTTTTCTGACACTTGGTGAGTTCCCTGGAACACCGGGGACACATATTCATGTATAAAAGACGTACAAAAGTGCATTTTGCATGATAGGTCCCCTTTAAGTTTAACATAGTTCATATGAGAACATTCTTTTGTGTTTATTTGTGTATTTTTTTATCAAATAGCTTAACCTTATATGTATTATATACGTACAAATATAACACAGATGCTGCACTCATGATTACATCTTAATTTATACTGTGTTATAAGTTACTTATTAAGTGTAGGCTATACATGTCATGGCAATTATACTATCAATGCACATTAACGTGTTGATACAATTATAATTATAAAGCTTTTTTACATGTTTTAAAGTATTTGATCTACTGTTTATACATGATAACAAATATTTATTTACTTTTTATTCATTTTAGACAAAAATGTTTCAGTTGAAAATAGAATTTTGACAAAAAAAACCTAACTCAAACTCCCCTCACTGGATGTCTCAGAACTTTTCTGGCTTTCTTGAGAGAGATGTTATGAGAGTGATGATCATAAAAATAAATGTATATTAACTTTATAGATATACTCTATAAAATGTGTCTGCCTACAACTAACCTTTAATATGATGTGTATTAATTATACAGAATGTCTTAATGGCTTATGAAAGCCATTAAGACATTCTGGCTGTGAAGTTATAAAAACCTTTTTGCCGTTTGGCTTCATTTCTCTGCACAGTTGGAGGATAGTGAACAGTTACTTTAACCCCTCCACAATTTCTGTATTGTTTTTCACTCTCAAGTCTAACCTTCTCGGCTTCATGAAATCTTCTGCGGTCACGAGCAAACTGCAGGGTCCTGGAAAAAAGAAAAATCAAGATATCATTTTCCCTCTCATTGACCTTTATTTTCCACAGTGGTGAGCAGGAGGTCTGGGGACGATTAGAGGCTTCAGCTGTGGCTCCAAACTGCCACTACCCATTAACTCAGGACTCACTGCATGTGTACATGATGGAGGCTTTGAACACACGTGTGTGTGTGTGGCATTTATAAGCTTATTTGCAGATGCTGATGATGGGCTGTTAGAGTTCATGGTAGAGGATTCGTGGTACATATTGATCTATTTGAACTATTGCCCGAGCAGTAGAGTGAAATCTGGTACATCTTTCTAAAATGTAAAATATTAACATTTGATTATGCTGCCACCTGTTGTTTAAATCTGCTACTTACAACAGTCCCAATCTTTGCGAAATCTTCAAAATGATTGAGGTTATTCATAAAATGGCTTGATTATGTCATGACTTGACTATGTGCTTTACTTCCTTGCTGCATGTGTATGTCTAATTTTCAATGTTATTGTTGTAGCTTTTTCAATATCTTTATGTTCCTTTCATAAAGCTTTCACACTGTCATTTAATTGGATTATTTAGAATGTTCCTGTTGTAAAACACTAACGTTTTAAATGGTTCTACACAACATTCTTTATGATAATTATTATTATTATTAATACTATTAAGTCAAGTTCGCATTGTAGTAATAAAAAAACACCATGTGATGAATGCTTTCTTTGTGTTCAATATACACAAAATAAATGTAGAAAGACATTAAACAATAATAAAAAGTAGTAGTCATATTTTTGTCTAAGTATGTAATAGATTGTTATAGTGTTTCTCAAAATGATTAAATATTATAATTACTATCTTAGAATTTTAAGATACCTATTATGCTTTTAAAAAGTGTAATCCCAAAGACACAGGTAAGTTTGACTCATCAAAATATTTAACATATTTTATTAAAGAATTATGTACAATAATAAAAAAACAAATCTCTGACAATATTATTCAACGCTTGCATCGAAAAGGAAACTGTGGAGTAAATGTGCTCAGAAGCTTCATCACAAGCTCTAAAAAAACAAGTTGACAGCAGGGGGGGGGGGGGGGGGGGGGGGGGGCGGGTTTGTACGAGAGAAAGGCATCGTCCGTTATTTCCAGACTCCATTAGGACCAACACGCTGTTGAATCGAAGCGAGGCTCTAATGGTGAAACTGGCACAGTGCGGGGATCCTGAGCAGAGCACATGAGTCATTATCAACAGAAAACACAGCAGCACAAACACTCTGCTGACTTTTGTTCATACAAGGGATTAAATCCCTTCACAGCACTCTATAATTCAAAGCAAAATAAAGCAGGAACATGAGAGAAGTTTGGACTGTAAAGTTTTGTTGGAGGAAATGCATTTGAGAGCTTGTCAAAGGAGTTTTTCGCTCACACAATGAGCGCTTAAGGAGTATTTTTATGAGTACACAGAAGAAACTGGCCATTAGGTAAACATAGCTGACATCTCGATACCGATACATGTGCAGAAACTAGGAAACAGTGGGTGTTTTTTTGGCATAAAACACCCCTGTAGTACTGGACAGATGTGTATTTCTAAAAGCATATATTTCTTTGATCATATTTAGTCTATTTTCATTATTCAGCTGACACTCACACTCTGTTGCACACAATAAGGCAACATGTGCTTGTAAGGAGTAATGTTTGCTTTCACATGTTTTTTGTGCATCATTTTGTGTATTAAACAGCACTTCCGTTGTGCGCGCCGGCGTACTTTAGTCCCGTCAGGGCGTCTTGAGGCAAGTTTCCCACTTCAAACACTTCGTGGATGGCTTTTCGGAAACAGTGAAAGTTGTACTCTATCAGACCTGCCAAGAGAACACACAAGTCATTTAAAGCTGAATTTAATTTAATAAGAAATGTTACAACCATAGCATCCAAAAACAGTGTTCAAATCTCTCAGAGTAAATGGGAAAAATACATATTAGCTTTGTCTTCCACACTTAGAAAAGGAAAACAATAGGAAAATTGTTTGAGATTGTAATATTGACATCAATATGTGCCTTGCTGTTGTAATTGGTGCAAATGTGAGCTATTTAAACTGTAGTTTAACCTAAAAAAATGCATTATATTTTCCATACGTATACAACATTTGTATACTTTAGCATCTTTAGCTGTAAATAATTGTAGTGTAGTAATAAGTATAATATTCTAAAGTATAAGTACAAGTACGAGTACCTCAAATGTCTACTTTAGTACGTACTTGAGTAAATCGACTTACACTCCACCAGTGAAAAATAAACAGAATAACATTTCAGATGAAACACCACAATAAAAAATAAACGCAACATACATTTTTGATCTTAATCTTACTGCCCACATTCAGTCTTCCTTTTTTAAAGCTAAATATTCAAAACACCTGGCCAATTTAAAGAAGTTGACTATTTATGGTATGAAAAACGGTGCCTTAATGTGTGCAGAAAGTTTTTTAATCCGCTTAGAATTGATGATAAAACAGCCGGATAAAACCTTGTTTTAGCTTTAGACACCTTTGAGTTGGCAGCTGCACACCTCATTCCCTCTTTCCTGTATAATCAAACCGCTGTCGACTAGTGCCAATGTAACTGACCTTTCCTCTCGAAGCTCTCCTCCCTGAGGATGCAGACGAGAGCGAGGAACTTTGTGACCTCTTTCAAATAAAGCACGGTGGTGTTGTTCAGCCTGATGATAGCCGAGGACTCCTTGTCGTAGGCGCAGCCGCTGCCATCCTGCATCAGCCTGCCAACAGGGGAAGGAAGGCACCTTTAGACTTTCAAACCACAGGAAACTATCTGTGCCAACACTTAAAACAAATATAAATCTCCTCACCCGTAAATGCAGGAGACATCAATGACCACATCGATCATATCGCAGCAGAGTTCGTAGGACTGCATGTCCACCGGGGAGCTGTCTGTGGCGATGTAAATCTTACTAACAACATCAAACAGGAAGGCTTTCTCGATCCCAGAATGCTGTAAACAGGAAGGATGTAAATAAAGACGGTACAAATACAGACTTAAACGTTTTTTTTCTGTAATTCAGTGCATTAAAAGTGAACATACTGAGATGAAAATGTTCAAAAGGTTCTCCAGTGTTGGTAACTGAGGAAGCAGCTTCTGGACGACTTTACTGAAGGCCTCGAATATGGAGTGGTCGTAGATGCTGGTTAGGTAGAGGCTGAGGAGGGAAACAAGAGAGAGGTTAGCCAAACAAGTCTCTAAAACTATGAAGGTTTCTCATTTCTCTAATTTCCCCTCCTCGACTCCTCGGTCCTCCGGTGACCCGGAAATGTTGAAGGACATCTAATTTCTCTAAATGCACTTCGAGGACCGAGCATCGAGCATCGAGGAGGCTCTCTGGAGGAGCTATAATCGAGGGTACACTGATGGGTCCTCCACGGCTCCTCCGCGGATGTATTTCCGGCAACAGTGATGTTTCAAAGAGTCGTGACGCACGGCCGGACAGCTCTGCATGCATCCCCTGGATATTATTTTAGTAACTGCTTTCATCGCGACGCAATGTTTACAGTGAGAACAGCTGTGAGGTCCGTGCAGAAAGCAGAGCAGTGTATAATATATCACTCAGTATAACAGGCCTACATTACTCTCTTTATTTGTATGCTTTAGTTTAGAAGATATCTACAAACAAAGAGTCGATATTTTTCTAAAACCATTTAGTGCTTCACATAATAAAATACACAACGGCCGTATCCTGATATTATATGCTTTAGGAGCTGTAGGTGTGTGTGTGGTACAGTGTGTAGGTGCGTGTTGTACAGTGTGTAGGTGCGTGTTGTACTGTGTGTGTGTGTGTGTGTGTGTGTGTGTGTGTGTGTGTGTGTGTGTGTGTGTGTGTGTGTGTGTGTGTGTGTGTGTGTGTGTGTGTGTGTGTGTGTGTGTGTGTGTGTGTGTGTGTGTGTGTGTGTGTGTGTGTGTGTGGTTTGGTGTCCTATGCTTACTTTTAATACTTGTAAATAAAACTTTTGGCCCGTAATTTCAATTCCTCATTGTAGCGACCAAAGAGGGGGGGGGGATATATCCAGTGTCTGAATGTGTTACGTTATTATGCTGTGAGTGCTCTCATACTTGTTTGATTCTGAAATTGTATATATTTATATAAATATATATATAAATATATATGTGTGTGTATTAGGGATGGGAAGGATTAATCGAATACTCTAAATTATTCAGTTAATCGAATATGAGAATATGAGTTATGAATATGTTTTATTGTCATTTTTTTTTTTTTTTTTTTTTGGGAGGGATGCCTAAGTTGATTACATATTATCAAATGGAATAATTCAATGTATACGACAGTGCCATAGCTAAATGTGTTAGGTCTAAAGGTGTGTTTTGCTCCGCTCACCGGTCCCTCACAGCGGGCAGAGCTGCAGGTGCTGATCTCTCTCTCTCGCGTCCGGTTATACTTCACTCGCGTTTATGTCCAAATCCATCAGAAAACCAAGTTATGTTTTAAGCATGAAAGCTGTAGGCCTATAGCTGTCAACTGTTCAAACTGTGATCACCAGTTCAATACATTTGACAAATTCGAATTGGTTTGTATACTTATTTGAACATGTATTTATTTATTTTTCAAAATGTAATTAAAAAAATAAAATAAAATTTGTAATTTTTTTTCCCACATTTTTTTTTTTTGTATAGGATATGTACATTTCGGTTAACCGTTTTTTTGGGGGCCGAATATTCGAATATACATTTGCTTTCAAATTCCCATCCCTAGTGTGTATATGTCCGCATCTGTAGCCTGTTATTGTCTCGTTATACCGCACTGTGAATGAATTAAAAGTAAATATATAAGTGGTCATGAACACAGTTCTGTCCATCAGACAGAGGGCTGCTGTGCCTCCTGTCATCATTAATGGACGTCTCTTTAAAATGACCGCTCAGAGGAGAGGATTTCTCATTTCTCTAAACGCCTGCTGCTTCCACTCCTCTCTCCTCGGTTCCCCTCCTCGACTCCTATGCTCGCATCTCCTGTGGGCGGGACTAAGACACGAGGATAGGAGTCGAGGATAGGAGTCGAGGAGGGGAATTAGAGAAATGAGAAACCTTCTATAACACTAAAGATTTCTGCTCACTGTGAGGACATAAGAACAAATCAGTTCAACGGCTCCACAGACAGAATAGAATAGAAACATAACACTTTACAAATGTCTGACATTACCAACAGGTGTCCCACAAAAAGGTAAAAGACACCGCTGCAGTCCAAGCTTCATTTGTTAGATCTATGCGTTTTGGACTGAATTCAAGCTTCTATTAAGGTTTTTCAAATGAAGCTTAAAGAAATAGGGGGAAATTGATTTTTGCAATTGATTTTTTAGTTGTAAAAGGCAATTTATGGTGCTAATACATTTCTGCTACAGTTGCATCCCTTAGTGTGGCAAGCAGGAAGCACAGTTTCAACTGCAGTAAATATGTTATTTTGTTTCAAGACTTAAGGCCACCCACTATGAATTGTAACAGGATATTTTACATGTTGTGAATTTAAAAAAAGATCTTATCTATCTTTTTTCCAATACATTTGGACTTTTGGACAACACAAAGCTCTGGAGTTTGTGGAAATGTTTGGATGTCATCATTATGAATGAAGCTTGGAATCTTTCGGTACAGTCCTATCTGCACTAACCAAATAACCAATTGAGTGAAAAGGGACAGGCTTATAAGAAGCCAAACAAACTTAAGCTTATAACGTTTTTAAAATGAACAGTTTGCAAAAGTAGACTATTAACACATGCATAACTGAGAAGTCACTGGAGAATTATCTGTGGGTTTGTCAAGATGAGCGACATCTTTCACATTAGACACATTTTCTAAGCAGGATTGTAAGTAAAAAACATTGATAATTGAAACTTTAAGCACTTAAATGCAGATAGTGCCAAATATTGTAAAGAATCAACTAGAACTAATCATTTCTAGCTAAATCTAGGAACTTAACACTATTTCTAGAGCTAAATCTTGCAGCTAATCTTGCTCACCTGAGGTGCAGTTTCTCCAGGTTAGCGTCTGTCAGCTCATCGTTGGCCCTCTGATGAATGTCCCTTTGTGTTTCTATTTTGTGGTCGTCTGACAGACCGTCAACTTTATGGATGAACACCTCAAAGTTGATGTCTGGATTCACTTTGTAGGCTCTGGATACGGTGAGATGCAACCGCTCGAGAGCCTCGACGTAGTCATCCTGACGAGAAATAAAAAGAGACGTGTTACTTCATGTCACACAGGAAGCCTTTAGAAACCTACAAAGTTCTTCTCTTGTATCCCACCTGAGCATCAATGACAAATATCAAAGCGCCCGTTCCCTTGAAGATCATCTCACTGTCAAACGTGGGGTCCAAGAAGTCCACCTGGCCAGGAAAGTCCCAGATCTGGAAGTTGACAAAGGAGCTGCCGGAGATGTCGTCCTTGTAGATTTTGTTGGTGCTCTCCAGGAACAGCGTCTCATTGGGGGACATCTTGTGGAAAACAACCTGGTCAGAGGAGAAGAGGATTAAGGTCAATCTCTTGATTGATCCACAGCCTTCATTCTTTTACGCCTATGTTTTTCTGCTTTCATTTATTGCCCTTGATATTAAGTTAATGTGATTGATTTGGAAATACATGCTACTTCTGTTTATCTGTAAATAAACACCTATTCCATGTCTGTCCATCCTGGTTCTATCAAATAGCTTTTCCCTGAGTTTCTGACTTTTTTGCTTTTTTGGGGATTTATTGTAGGATATGTGTATTATTTCTAGCCAGGGGGCTCTAATAAACTGGAAGCTTGTTTAACCTACCACAATGCATCATAAGTCATCCTATGTTTTGTATTTGAAAGCCTAATTTGTAGTATTTAGCTCATATAACTCTCAAATAGTTGTAGTGGAAGTATCAGTCTAGCAGTAAGCAGATTGACTTACTGTTGCACAACAACTACTTCTGGGGGCACTAACATTAATGAAATGTGTAGAACGTGTATATTTTAAATGCATATGTGCCCTACCTTCTGAATTGATGACTTCCCGCTGCGCCTCAGTCCCATCAGCAGGATCCTGGGTTTGTCAGCTGATGAAGAGCAGTTCTCCTCCAGATCCTGCTCCTCCACCCCGTACCCAAAACTTTTGGGAAACGACCCCACAACATCATAACTGCCCGCTAACGTGGAGTCCTCGTACTGAATAGACATCCTGTCCTTTTCTCTCCGGCCTACTCTTTGTTCTTTTAGATGTACTGTCCTTAGTTTAAGTTTTAGCTAACTGGCTAATAAATCCGGACAGGAATGTTGTTGATTTTCACGACGAACTAGCATGGCAAGCTAATTAGCTAGGAGCTGTCACCGCCGTGTTTATATAAAAACGCCAAGTCAGGCGGACACGTAACCACACGGGGTTTAAAATAAAAGTTACCAAGAGGTTAAATAACCATAATGTCGGTAGAAATGTGGGTAACGCAGGTTACAAAACAGACAGGATTAGTAAAAAGAAAAAGGCTAGTCACAAGTTAGACGCTTCTTGAAGCTGATTGGCTGTTCTCCCTAAACATAGTCATGTGACAAACAGAATCAGGAAGAGAACACAAGCGGTGAGTAATGTTTTTTGGACATTTAGGGTGTTTTAAAACCTTATATATTGCTTTTAAACTTAAAGCTCCATGCTTTGAACGTTATGTTGATTTTCAAAATTCTACATATTTAAAATTCTGCAATTGCACGTTTAACATTGTAATTATTTATTGGTTTATTTGATGTTAACTCCTTTGATTAGTAAGTTAGCTTGTCCATGCTAACTTCCGCAATGAGTCATTTAAATTGCCTTTATGTTTTAAAAGTACGTTATAAGGTCTAATTCCCTGTCTTAGCTTTGTGGCTTTTGCTGATAGATCTGAAACAGTCCATGTGCAGTTATAATGAAGTGAACGCATTGAAGATAATAGGAAATGCTGCTGTCAGCTTAGTTTCTGACTGTCACATGACTGCTACAGAGCATTTCAGCAACATTTAGTTATCCCAAATTGGGAGTAAATCCGTAAAAGGGAGTAATTCAGGAATAATTGTAGGTTTACCTAATGTGTGAAAACAAGGAAGTATTTCTAAGTGTTGTTACATGTACAGAAAAATGAATAATAAGCCATTCTTATTAAAAGAAGATGTAATATATAATAGCTCCTGTTGTCTTGCGGTGTTATGTTTTGATAAAGTAGTACAACATTAAGAAAGGGAAATATGTATTACATATTTCACAACATAAAAATGCAAAATTCAACCCCTCATGTGTTTGTTTAAAGGTCCAGAATGAGAGCAGCCCTCCTGTGTTTCCTCCTGGTGGCTCCAGTGCTGCTGGTTGCCGGAAGCCCAGTTTATAAATCCGACAATGGGACCGTACCACTGGTGATCTGGCATGGGATGGGTGAGTGACGGTGCTGCTGCCCATTCTTACACTGAAATAATACAAAAATGACATTAAGGAGCTGTTTTATCAACCTTCCTGTGGTATAATTTGATCTGTTTATTTATCCCTTAAACATCCATTTTCCCACTTTAATTCTGTAACGTATCTTTAAGTTAAAAAAATTATTTCATATTTCATATCAGCTTGTTCCAGCTCTTTAATGAAGCTACAAGGTGTTAAAACTAAGGGACATATTATACAAATACAAATCTCATATCATCTCTACTAAAGATGAGTCTGGCTTCACAGCATGACTTTATAATTATGGACCCTATAGCAGGAAGTGAGGTTATGTTAAATGCGATGACATTTTATACACTATACAATGAACATATTTAAGCATCTCCTTTGTGTTACAATTCTAAGACTTTACAAGAGACTAAATAAAGCTCCTGATCTTGCTTTGAAGACTTAAACAATCAGTTTCTTGAGCCTCTGACTTATTTCACAACAGAAAGGGAAAGGTACTGCAGGTGAGTGCTGTGATAAGTGAAAGCAAAGAAAACCCAACCACCACTTCTTTATAGACTTTTAAATTCAAACTGACTGACCAGACCTATGATGTGAGCGAGGTGTGTCGTGCAGGTGCAAAGTTAAACTTAGAACTTGCATACTGTGGAAGTGAAAAACAAAACACTTCTCCTTCAACAAGAATGGCCGGTACCTCTGAGGTTAAGTTCTACACACAATTATGATTCCACTTAAGCTCCTCCCATGTTTTAACAGCAGAATATTGTTCTGTGTGTTTCTGAAAAACGTCTTGTGTTTATGCACTGCTTCCTCATGAGCAATACACTCTGTATTATTATTTTTGTGAGTCAATGTGAGCTAAATATCTTGAATTCTAATAAAGGAAATGTTTTATGTGTCCACCAGGCGACAGCTGTTGTAACCCGCTCAGCATGGGGGCCATGAAGAAGATGATCGAGGAGGAAATCTCTGGCATCTACGTGCTCTCACTGATGATTGGGAAGAATGTCATTCAGGTACTTGAACACTTCCCCAGCCACAACCAACCCCCTTACAAAGGAACTTATAATATGAAATGAAATATTATTGAATATCTGTCTGTTCTGTCAATTCGTTGTTTTTTTTGGAGCTAATTTTACATGTTTTATAAATATTATATTGTTTTTTTGTGTGTTTCTCAAGCTATAAAATAGATTCCCTATAGTTTTGTAACTCCAAACTTATAAATTCATAATGTATTTTTATATCAAATAGAAACAAATTCCTTTATTCCTCTTGTACAAACAAATACATCTGAACATATAATAATAATACAAATAAACGTACTTCTACTACTACAAATACTAATACAAAAATTAACTTTGTTTTTATAGGAATTTTAAAAAGCGCTTACAAGGTGTTTTACAAAATACAACACTTTACAACACAAGTATAGAGAACAAAATAACATTTCAAATACAATCACACAACCATCATCATCAACCATGTTTAACCATCACATGTGAATCGAACAATCATAGTGTGATGAATACATCCACCTGACGTGTGAGGATTCCCACCCTGTGATATTTGCAATGCCAGTGGCACAGGTTACATCAGAAAAGGAGCTCTTTTACAACTTCACGGTGTCATTTTTCAGCGTTAATATTCATAGAAAACCTGCATGACTCTGCTTTGATCTGTCGTGACACCGTGAAGTCATCTCTCCGCGTTTCTCCTCAGGACGGTGCTCGTTTTCTTCGTCTTAATCTGCCTGTCACGCTTTGAACTTTTCATATTCCCCCTCCTGCAGGACACAGAAAATGGGTTTTTCCTGAATGTGAATGAGCAGGTGTCCATGGCGTGCAGTCAGCTGGCCCAGGACCCTCAGCTGAAGGGAGGGTACAACGCCATGGGCTTCTCCCAGGGGGCGCAGTTTCTGTACGTAACTGCTGTCCTGCACACTTGATGGTTTTTACATTCATGTGGTAGACAATTAGCTAATTCTCTGTTTTTGTGTGAAGTTTCCTTCTTGTCTGCGGAAGGAATTATTGTAAAAATAGCAACATCATAGAGAAAAGTTTTTGTGTGAGAATCAGGAAGCTTGGTTTTGATACTTCCTGGTTCCTCTTTTTCTAGGAGAGCCGTGGCTCAGCGCTGTCCCTCTCCACCAATGAAAAACCTGATCTCTGTCGGGGGCCAGCACCAAGGTAACATCATTCATTCATTAAAAAAAAACAGCTCACTTCCCTTGGCATAGCTGCTGCTGCAAACCATTTCTGTTTCTTTTGGTGTATACTGATCAAACAGAGTTAATGAATGGATACATCTATATAACGTGTTGGAGTCGCATGTAATAATAAAATCCTTAAAATATTGCTATTATGCTTTTAGTATATAACACAATCTCTATTATACTTAAAAATCAACAATAAATGGGTACACTTACTAGTGTCATCTTTGTTTTCAAAGTCAGATACATTTTCTTCGTCTGCCAAAGAGCTTCATTGTTATCTCCAAACTATAAAAAGGCACCATGTTTCTTCATTACCACGATCGTGGGCAGTGTAGTTTATTTTGTAATACTGCAAACATTGTCCTGCTGCTGTAAATAGTCACCAAGTGTGTACATTAAAACAGCTTTCTCCTACGTGAATTACATTTGCAAAAAACATTGGAATCAAATGCAAATTGGTCAAGTGGTGTAGCAGTGATTGTTTAATCCCAATAATACTCAAGTTTCAAAGTTCATTCTTGATATTTAAAATAATAGTTCTCAACAAAAAGGTCACTTTATTAGCTTTACTGAGCTTTGGATAAAAGCACATGATCTTACTCAATGTATTTTATCAGTGCTGCTCTGACCAAATACATTTTGTCAGTCATTTCTTTGTGAGCACTTGAAGGACTTCTCCATGTTGAACCACTGTTTTATTTTCAGATCCTCTAGTGTTAAAGGTCACCTATTATGCAAGATCCACTTTTTCATGTCTTGTATACATCACCATGTGTCCCCTCTGTGTAAAGAGATTCTGAAAGTTTCAGGAACAAAGATTGTCTCTCTTTTTGTCCTGATCCATTTATATAAAAACCTGTCTGAAAATGAGCTGATCAGATTTTGGCCACTTTATGATGTCATAATTTGTTGGCTTGTGTAACCATTAACCAACCAAGGTACCACCCCCCCCCCCCCCCCCCCCCCCTTATCACCTGAATCTCCTCCTAGAGCACCACTGTGTTCTTTTTAACCAAATATCTCTCATGCCCCATTCACACCAACGCGGTTCCAGGGCCGGTTCGGAGCTAGAGCCTGAAAAGCACCGTTTTTTCCTGTTCACACCGCAGCGGAGCGGCCTCCAAGCTCCGAAAACCGGTGCTTTTCAAGCACCAAAAAAATTGTCGGTCTAGAAGCAAGAACCGCATACGTCACGCTTACGTCGGAGGCGGGGGCAGGGGCGGGATCAACCAGTTAACAGTTACGGGCCGTCTCCACGGCAGCGTTAAAAAAATCTTGGATGTGGGCGTATCTGAAGCTTGAGGATTTTTTGCGATCAACCAATCACATGAATCTCCCGCCCGCGACATACGAAGCCAAAAAGCCCGAAGTAAACTGGATATAAACTCCCCAAAACAGGCGAAAACATACCACTGTCTCTGCCACCCTCCCTCCATGCCTGGCTCCTCCGGTTTATATCCCGGTAGGGTCTGGTCATAAAGCACCGGGTGATTGATTCGCTACCGCTAATTTCTCCTCCATTTTTTGGAATATGAGGAAATGACCTGCGGTATTTCTCTCCCAGCATACACGCCGTTTGATTGGCTAGAGCTTGAACTGTCAGATTTGCGTACACGGGATTTGATTGGCTGACGCTTCCACCTCAGCCTCAAAAGTTGAACATTGTTCAACTTTGGATCTTGAAAATCCTGAGAATCTCCGCTCGCCTGCCCACAATGCATTTCGGCGAAAGCGAAAAAAAGTGACGTCACCCCATTCAAAGTGAATGGGCAGAAGCGTTTCAAGATATTTTTTAACGCTGCCGTGGAGACGGCCCGTTATAACAGTTTATGGCGAGTACGGCAAATAAAAGTTGTAACAAGCAGTAACGCTGACCAAAGTGACTAGAACGCAACCACACACTTATTAAAAAAAACACACTTTATAAAGTCAGGCAACACTAACCAGGCTTCGTGTGATTCTGTTTCTTTGTACCTTACTTTGACCATCCGTTCACTGTCATTGATCATTGTGGAGAGCAGGCAGACGTTTTGTTTTGTATTATAGCAGCTATCGGATGGAATCAATACACAGGCTGCACAGGTTGTCATGACTCATGTCCGACTATCACAAGTAGAATCATAATGAAAAATACGCCGGTAAAATGTGCCGGCTTATGCCACAATAGGATAGCAACGATTCAAGATAGTCAGTTTAGCTTCGGTTGCTATGCTAACATCACCCATTTTATACCAGAGAAACTGTCATAACAGTGTTGTGATGCCAAACAGCGGGCAGCACTGCAGCGGTCGGTAAATGCCGCTGCAACACATTAATAAACAATGAACCACGGCACTCTCCCGGGGGAAATCAGCGACGTAAACGGTGACGTCATGACGCAGCAGCGGCAGCACCAGTCGGGCTCTGGGCGGTGTGAACAAAACGGGGGCTGAAAATAAAAACCGGTTCCGAACCAGAAAAGCTCTAGCGCGGTGCTAGAACGGGAACCGCGTTGGTGTGAATGGAGCATCAGAGGGGCGTGGGGAGTGGCTCCTTATTTTCATCTAAAGTAACAGACAGAGAATCAGCACTTTTGAAACAGGCCTGAAACAGAGGGGATTATGGGATGCTACAATGCATGATCTGTTTGGTATTTCAAGACAAACACTTCAGAGACATGTTTTGTATATATCCGAGCCCTATAATATATTGATGAAAAATAGTATAATAGGGGACCTTTAATACTATCTGGTCACAAATTGTCTTGTTGTGTTTGCGCCCCTCAGGAGTGTACGGGCTGCCCCGGTGTCCCGGAGAGAGCTCCCATATCTGTGACATGATCCGCAAAGCTCTGAACAGCGGAGCTTACAGCGACTTGGTTCAGAAACAGTGAGTGTCCTCCCTCTCTGAAGGATTGTCTATCTCTCACTGATGAGTTCAGCAGTGTTGATGTTGTTTGGCTGTCTGTCACACTTTCACTGACCGGATGTGTTTGTGGTTATCAGCCTGGTGCAGGCCCAGTACTGGCACGACCCGCTGAGCGACGACCTGTACAAGAAGCACAGCCTCTTCCTGGCCGACATCAACCAGGAGAGGGTCAGTATGGAGGATTTATAAAGACAGCTTCAGTCTGCAGCTGCAGCACCTCAGACAAACTGAAGTCTGAGGAACAAATGCAAATATAACATTCATGCAAAATACAGTGCAATGAGTTCAGGCAGTGGGAGGGCAGCATGCAAGCATTGGCTATTGTGGGAAAGTAAAATGTTAAGTAATAGTTTTTTTAAAGAAAGTAGTTTGATAAGATACATGGAACTACAGCTCCTCTTACTTGCTGTTTTTGAGGCTTAAACCTGCTGAATCTGGCAGACTTCATTGACATATTAAGACTGAGATCACCAATTAAGCAAGTAAGAAAAGTATTTCATATTATTTCCCAATAAGACACCCTTTAGAAACAGTTATAACTCATATGTATTTAATGGTTGATAATTATTAATACAATTTAAAAAATAAACTGTAGATATGTCATACAAAATTGATACTAAGTCAGAGTATAGTGTTTTTATAGTATTTCAAAAATATTTAATCAAATAGTCTCTCACAAAAAGGTCTTGCAAAAGTCAAATTTACTATAAAAGAAACCATAGTTTCCCTTAAAATACAAAAAGTAATTGGATTGCATGCAATTGATTTAAAATAAAGTCCTCCTATGGTGTGTCTGAATGATGTACACACTGTTTGTAGAAGCTGCTGTTGCTGATTGAGATATTTATGTATTCATAGTATGAATCAAACTGGCCATCTTTCTCAGTATGTTTCTAATGTCACCCGTCCTTCTGCTCTGAAGGCGGTGAATGAGACGTACAAGAAGAACCTCCAGCTGCTGGAGAAGTTCGTCATGGTGAAGTTCCTGCAGGACACCGTGGTGGACCCTGTCGATACAGAGGTAACAAACACACTCTATATATGTATGTTACACTAAATATAATAAAGCAGCATCACTAAACCTCTGATTGTCGCTGTAGTGGTTTGGCTTCCTGAAGACTGGACAGGCCAAAGAGACTGAAACTCTACAGGAGAGCCTTCTCTACAAGGAGGTAAGTGTGTTTATGATAGCATGATGCTTGTTCCCCTCTCTTCAATCTTTAGTAATGATATTTGAACTAGATGAAACTAATTGTATTAGCATAGAGTCTCAGTCTTAGCAGGGTTAGGGTTAGTCATGTGCTCTACAACGATTTTATACAAGTATAGTTGGTCTGTCATGGATAGCACCTTGTGAAAACAGTTGCAATCCCTAAACTTGTACATGTAATACTAAACCACCGGACATTTGAAATGGTCTTTTAACCTTTTTAAAACGATTCTGACTTATTGATTTTGCCTAGTCGGTTGTACATTTCATCCCAACTCTTTTTGCACGGTTAAAAAGGTGTTGAAGTTACAAACAGAGCTCAAGGAAAAACGTTTAGTCTTCTCTTTTCTGAATTACCTTTACTCGATTTAAGACGAACATTGTCCTAAGGTCAAGGAAAGATCATTTATAAAGACTTGTGGGGGAATAAAGGGAAGGGTCTAAAAGAATCCTAGGGCACTGAGGATTAAGACAGATATTATTAAAACTTGTTTTGCTTGATCTTGCTGTATGGGATTTTGGGATCGCATTATTTCCTTTCTTTTTTCTCGCCTATATATGTAATAAATCATTCCTATAAGCATTTAGAGGACTCAAATAGCTCCTATCATGGCTTCCACTTCCTGGTTATTTACCTTAACAAAATAATTACGATAAATGCAACTGCAGCCATGGTACCCTACAGCGAGGACTGCCTTTTAGTTCACTTCCTGAAGGTGAATCATGTTTGTCTCCATGCAGGATCGTCTGGGTCTGGCTGCCATGGACAAAGCTGGAAAGCTGGATTTTCTTGCGACCAAGGGAGACCACCTGCAGTTCTCCAGAGAGTGGTTCACCGCAAACCTGGTGCCTTATCTACAGTAAAAACCCTTCCAGTCTGTCATCTCAGAGACATATAATAGCAGACTATTCTATTTTAAGAGCAATATATTGCAAGTTAAGAGTAAAAGCTTACCGACTAAGCAGGGATTCAGAACTCCCATAAGCGACCTTGGGTCTCTTGAAAGGCGCTATATAAATGCAAGCTATTATTATTATAATCCATTCCTATTGCACTGATTTTGTCGCATGTTGGTTTTTTTATGTTGATTTTAGAAGTTGTTCACATTTCCACTGTGAGCTGTTATTATGATCAGGTTTTGTTTCCTAAATGTGAGACTTTTAATTGTATTAGTTGTAGGAGCCTAATGTACATCATCTAACAGCCTCTGTACAGATCATGTGTTTAATCCAATAAAGACAAAGCACATTATTTATTGCAACATTCTTTTTAATGATATCTCCAGTACTAGTGAGCAGAATTGAGATTTTTGGACCCAGAAAAGAAAGAGGTAAATAAAGAGAAAATATAAAAGAAAATTCAGCAAAGAGCCTCGAGCTGAACATTTAACCAAAGAGCATAACGCGAGCGAGTGGAGAGACGTCGATGGTCAGGCTTATTTAAGACTTTTTGATAATGATCAATATCTTTACAGATGCAGATATTTCCAATCTAGAGACTAAAGTGAAGCATTTAACAATTACAATGTCTATCTCTTCCACTTAGCATCTCTTTGCTCTTTATCACAAACCTTTTCTTACATGCCTCCTTTATATGGAATGTTTTTTTTGTTCATATTCAGGAATGTCCTATGTGGGTTAAGGGAAAGCACATGGAATGATCATTTTCCTGCTATTTTACTTATTACAACATCACCTAAATGAGTTTCACATTGTTTTACCACTATTTGTGCTCCGAGTGTTTTTACATTATCCACTATGAATGTTATTATTATTATTATAGTCAACATCAGCGGAGGTGATATGGATGCCATTATCCTCTTAGTTTGACAAGTGCTTCACCGGTGAATTGCATATAATGGAACAGATCAAGGTTAAAAAAGAACCAGAAGCCCCTGAAGCATCCTGCTAGTGGAGCCTGATTGTTGCAGAGTAATAATATCTCTGTTCCCATGTTGGCTATTCTACATGTTAAATTTAGCTTAGCATTATCCAGATAGATACAGAATATCATACAGAGCATCGCAGCTATTGGCAAAACTCATGAATGTTTTTGAAAAGTGCTCCAATTTGAACCACAAGCCGCTCCCTGCTGATTGGCTGGAGGATTTTGCGCCAGATAAAAGTGAGCATTCCTCTCATTGGCTGTTGGAAGGGACAGCTTAAGCTGTGATTGGCTGATAATGGAAAGAAGGGAGGGAGATATAACACACGCAACAAGGTCCAAATCTCAGTCTACAATGTGAGAGTTAGCTGGTGGGGTGGTCGATCAGTCAAGAAGGCATTTGCAAAAAAAGGGGGTGGGGATGGTGCCGTGAAGGGATCGTGGTATCGCATGCTGCCCCCATCTATCCAGCGATCTCTGTTGATGTGGTAACGAGCTTCTTGCCATCCCAGACGGTCTTGAACTGCTCAGGAACAGGGAGCTCCGTCTAGTGGAGAGAGAAAAGTCATGGTGAAATATTTCCTTTTTTAAAAAGCCGTTTTTTATGCCCATGCAGAAATAATGAAGCAGGCAAGACTTCTTATTTGTTGTAAAAAAACACAACGTTTCCATTGGTCGGCACTTTCTGACTTTCCTACTCTGCCAGGGGCTCTTTTACTCATTGGTTCCTACACAAAATTATAGGCTTATTTCCTCAAATCTGAACATTGAGTTAGACCAAAATGTTTCTCAATCAGGAGGAGATTATGCATCATGTGTTGTGGACTATTTTCAGCTGCGGATGAACACACCGATACACATTTGCCACTAGTTAGTATTCACGGCTGCAGGAAGGTAGTGAGTGGGATTAATTCAAAGTAAACTACAGTCTTATTCAAATTAATGAACAAAGATGTCTGACAGTGCAGCAGTGTTGCTCTTTGATGAGTTTTTTGGCAAACATCGTGGTCTATGCCTTCTTTAAGTGGGATTGGTTTAGATTTACTAACATGAACAAAAGAAATTGAGAATTTCACTAGACTTATCTTTTAAACATTCTTTTGTATTATTTCCATCCTAAAAAAGGGATACTTACAAACTCTCCCTCTTTGTTGGGTACCAGGATATTCATCTCTGAGCTCTTGGCGCTGACAATCTCACAGGCCAGAGAGTCCTGGCTCAGGTAGACATGGCAACCGTCCGTCTTGTTGATGGAGATAGTGGGGATCTTACCCATGACCTGGATGCGTAAAAAGGCAACAAAAACCATTAGCATGTTGATGAAGCCATTTCGTCCTCACTATCTGATGGGACATTTGCACTGCACCTCTGTCAAACTGAGCGGTGTGTAACACAAGAAGTAAAAACTAAATGGTAATAACACTTTTTCTTTTTAAACACACCTGGACCTTGACGTCCTTGCAGTTGATGATCTCTACGATGCCCACCACATCATCGAACACCAGGCCCAGCTTCTTACAGTTGTCTGATGGAGACAAACAAATATTTAGAGAGAAGATCAAAGACTATATATTTATACGTTTGGTAAATAAGTAAGACCCCGTCTACCCATCTTCTCTAGCGCATATATTTCAGAAGGTTCTGACGAGTGAGTTTCAGTATCTCTAAACATCAGACACGCAGTTTTGATCTTACCTATTGTGATGGAGTTAATTTTGCCCTTGACCTGCAGGGTGCTCTTGTTACACTTGTAAGCATAAACGACTTGTTTGAGCTCTGTGTCGCTGATCACCAGGTCCTGCACTCCCTCCTGGTTCTCCTGCAGAGGGCAAGACAAAGAACAAGAGAATGAACTAAACAGAGCTAAAGAGTGGAGGAAACAATATTAAAAAGGCAAGAGTTAAATAAGTCTTTTATAAAAAAGTATATAATAATGGCTCATTCTGGTAGCATAATAGCCTGCTGCATAAACAAGTCTTTTCTTGTCAATCATCAGAACACTAGTGATCCTGCAGGAAATTGGATTTGAATTAATAAAATAATAGCTAAAAGAATTAAAAGAAATGTCCACATTGCACTGCAATAAATAACATTTATATATCAAAATATGTAGTAGTGTATAAGTATTTAAAAACGGTCACTCTGGCTAATTCCTTTTTTGGGTCCTCACTAAAGTAACCTATTTCAAGCAAAAATGTGTCACTGAGGCTGTGATTTCTTATGTTCTAGGTACTATTTGTTTGAGAGTAAACAAACGACTTACCACTTTCCACTTCTTCCCGTCCAGCTCGAACACAGGGGGCAGAGTGCGGGTGGGGGCGGGGGCCGCAGCAGGTTTGGCTGAGGTGAAGGGTTTGGGTCCGGCACGCACTGGAGCGTTGCCCCTCAGGGTGGGGTTCTTGTGGGTCTTCTGGTCGTCGCTCACATGCTTCAGGCCGGTGGTGACGTCCCCTCCCTTGTTGAGGGAGGCGAACAGAGCGTTGCGGGTGTCAGCACCACCATCGCCCCCCCCGCCACCACCGGAGCTGCTGCAGTCCATGGGGGGAGGAGGGGGTCCAGGGGGAGGAGGGGGAGCACATCCACCAGCAGGAGCCCTGGGGGCAGCTGCAGAGGCCGAGGCAACGGGACCCTGAGGTGGACAGGAAGTCAGAAATACTGTACCTGAAGACATGCGATGTCACAGCATATGATTCAGCTAAGCTATGTTAAGCTATGTTTAAAGGGGCCCCATTATGCTTGGGTATGTTGTATCTCTACAGTGACATGTTTACCTCTAATGTTCAAAAAGCCCTTTATTTTTCCTCATACTGCCTGTCTTTTCACCCTCTGTCTGAAACCAGAGCCCAGTCTGCTCTGATTGGTTAGCTAGCTGACTCTGTGATTGGTCATCAACATGAAAGCATGTCACAGTAGAGGCTCAATACAAATATGAACCTGAAAATAAGCTTAATAGGGCCCCTTTAAATGCATAGTAATAATGTATGGATGTTTTTAAGAGAATTATATATCTGGCAGGCTAAATTGCTATCACCGATAATCTCATCGTGCTCAGAACATACATGTGCGTAATCATTTGAGCACTCGAGAGCTGCTCTTAAAAGGTTACTCTCGCACTTTCCTGTTAGTGACGGCAAGTCGCTTGATAGAAATGGTCTTTTTTATCATTTGATTCTAGAGAGGATTCTTAAGTGTTACTCTGAAGAGACTCACGCTCTTGCTCCAGGTCAGCCCGGTGGTGTGGTGCTGTTTGATGTAGTTCTGCAGCTCAGTCCAGATGGAGAGGTAGGCCTTCACCCAGTCCACGTGTACCTTGTCCCTGTGAGGAAGAGACGGAAGCAGAAGTTAAAGTCCGGCCATTTTAGGTTTTCGTTTTTTCCCCCTCTCTAGCAATGTATTGATACTTTGGTCTCTGCTTCTTACAGGTAACATGACTCAATGAGAAAAATGAATTAACTACTTAAAAAAATACAGCAGTTTTTTTCTTACCAATATTAACCACCAAGTTCAGATGTCATACTGTAAAAACTGACTATTTGAATACATCAACTCTGCAGACATGTTTGTAAAGTTGTTTCTGTGCATCTGATTTTACTCTCATTAACTTCTAACCTGACTGTCACTCTGCTCGTAAACACAAACGCTTTTCAGGTCTAAATACAGGAAGTCTAGTAGCAGCATGAGTCAGCGTTTGAAGTGGAAACGCTGACTTTAAATACAGAGCCTGGAGGAAGGAAAGACAGATGTGTTGAGCAAACTGCTTGGCTGATAACCTTTTAGTTATCAGATGTTACAACATTTCAAACACGTATCATGCCGTTTAAAAAAACCTAACAAGTACTAAATTGCAAAAGTAAGCCCCTGACTTTCTTACAATACTTCCTGAGTGAGTGTTTGGACAGCAGAATATAGAGAGGCTTCACTTACTTCTCCTTGTAGTCCTTGAGCACACGGTTGGTGTAGAACATGGCGGCGTCCTGCATCTCTTTAACAAAGGGGCCGGGCTTAGGAGCCTGTGACACAGAGAGCAAGAAGGTCAAACAAATGCATCACTGTCTTAAAAGAGCTTGAAATAAACATTAAACATTTATGGTAGTATGCTCGTTTGCTTTCTTGTCAAAGGTTAGACGAGGAAAGGTGTTAGCTTAGAATAAGGTGGTGGACCAGGGACACGTATTGTTCCCTGCTCTTTCAAAGTTCAAAAATAAAGCTCACAAATTACTTGAGATTTTGGAGAATTCTCTCATTTGCTTTCTGCTGGAAGTTTGGAGAAAGGTTTCTGGACAGAGATAGGCTAGCTGTTTCCTTCCGTTTGCAGTCTTTATGCTAAGCTAACCAACTGCTGGCTCTTGCCGACTGGCAGACTCTAAGCAAGAAAGCGAATACATGCATCTCCCCAAATGAAAAACTCTTCCTTAAAATGTCTCAGTACAGTGATAAATGAGTAGTGCAGGTATTTCATTTAGATTACACGACAAGTAAAAAGAATAAATGCATCCATTATGTGTTTTTGACATCATGATGCATTAATCATGAGAATCAAAAGAACAACAAACAAAGAGTTCATCATCTGAATGAAACAGTGAAGCTCTGTTGCGGGAGGCCGTGTGTCAGCCAAAAAACTGTCGCTCAGCAGACTGTGATGACAGAATCAATGAGTGACTTGTTTCCTGCCATTATACACTCATTTATCTGCCCACACACACACACACACACACACACACACACACAAAGCACAGTCACTCTCTGTAACACACAAACATTTCCCAGTAGCTTCCCTTCCTGCCCGTGAACCACTCCCACTCCCACCCCCAGCCTCACCATGGCGACCCATCCGAGGGCGGGCACGCTCTCGCTGACGGCAGACAGGTGGTTGAAGTGCGGCGAGGTGCGGTTCTGCTCCCTGAACGTCTGCACCTGCTGCATCATTTTGGACATGGGCTGCAGGATGGTGGTCAAAAGTGCCTGAATGGGGGAGGGGGGGGGGGGGGGGAAGAGACACAACTTGTAAGCAACTTTCAAGTACTGGAGTTTTAGAGTCAGGAGACCTTGGTGACTTTTTGAAAACAACAAAATATGTTTTTTGTTACAAGAAGTTATATGACAAACATCTTTCCACTAAATTTGGATTTACAGTTGGGACGCAAACTAGTTTAGACAAACAATATGACAAAACATTTGAATTATAGAGCTCAAACCAGCTAAGCAATGCTAACTTGTTGCTAAGCTTTAAAGTAGATATTTGTTCTCAGCCTTCGAAAGGGGGGAGCCAGTGGTCTAGCTAAACCCTTCTGCAAACCGAGGTCAATCTGGCACTGGAATGAGATTGGAAGACCACGATAGAGGAAGTCCAGTCACTTGGCAGTGCGGCCATTAACTTCATGAAAATCCAACTCCAAATGATAAATCAAAACCTAAGCTTGTAGATATATATATGGCAGGGCTCTGGTTTACAATTTGCAACAAGAATGTATTAAGCTTGAATCAAGTCTGAATAAAGTCTACAGATATCAAATATAATGGGGCAGGAAATAAGAAGAAACAACACCATGAAAGACAAAAGAGTGAAGAGGCTGCAGGGATGAAAGACAAGAGGCGAGTATAATGAATTATTCATCCTGCTGAAATGGATTAATCAAGGCCATTTAGTTAACTGAGATAATTAGGTGACCGAGCAATTAGGAAGTGTGTTTAACTCACATCAGAGGGCTTCTGGGAGGAGGAGGCCATTTGGAGCAGTTGCTTCTGAATGGAGAACGCCTGCTTCATCATGTCTGCCTGCAAGGAAGAGAGGAAGGTTAGTTCACTTCCTCTGAACATGGAACAAAGAGTCATCCAGCTGGTTCTGCATGCTTTTGATACTTTAATTAACCATCACATACATAACAAAAACAACAATTAAAAATCCTCCACACCAGTCACGTCAAGTTTTGCATTTTTTTATACCACAACTTTAAAAATGGATCAATTGAATAACAAAGGCTGAATGATTTGGTTGGTGTGTCAAGAGTGAGATCACTTGATGTGCAAAAATGACAGAACAGATTAGTATTGTTCATGTTTGTATATTATGTTGCATTGAACCTGCAGCTTACATGTTTCTGGACATCGCCTCCGATCTTCTGGCTGAGGGAGAGGTACTGAGCCAAGGAGCCGCTGGCGATCACATCAAAAGCCGCCACGTACGCTGATACAGCTACAGAGAAAGAAAACACGCAAACAATTGCAATAAAACATATTGTAAAAAAAGAAAACGGCATGAAAAAAAGAAAATAAAGTGTGCAGCTCCAGTGATACACATCCCTAAAATGAATAAGTCGTTAAATTGGGGTAACAACATTGTTGTCCAGGGAAGATCATTTCATAAAATTTGGGATTAGATCTGTTATAATAATTATTGGAATAAAACCATCTCCTAATACATGTTTTATGAGGGAGTCATTACACTTTTTAATGACTTTAACTGCAGTCAAAAAAGCAGGCGACTGGTTTAAGATGCATGAATGTGGACATCCAAACCAAATGACTTCCGTGCAGCGGCGGTCTTGTTTATCTACTTGAAGAATAATTGTGGGCAAAAATATTGAACTCTTGATGACTGAAAAAAGATGCAAACTCAATTAAAACCAAATAGGAGGTTCCAGATTTTGTTTGTTTTTTGGAGCAGAATGTTTCAAAGATAATGGCCCTTGATCATGTACCTCCACCAGCAGAAGCTCCACCGCTGCCTCCAGGGCCCGACATGGACTCCAACCGACCCACCGCCACCTCCAGCCGCTGCACCAGACCTGCCAACTCAGCCATTCCTGCGAGGGAAGGGTAGGAAAACAGATTTAGGAAAAGATGAAGGAGCTAAAAGGTTTACTAGTACCTGGTTACACCAAGAAACATTTACATAATAACCAGCAACTCCACAAGCTTCTTTACTTCTTAAGATCTTATTTTTTTGTTTGTCCCAGTGTGTACTTTTTGTTATCTTCCAGTTACAGGAGTATTTTCTGTTCAAGTAGTCTTCTAATTGGGGATTGAATGACTCCTGGGACACAATGTGAAGGCTATCACAGCAATTAAAATCCACTGCTTTGGTAGGAGTACAAACAGCAGCGGGATCCTGAGCACATGTTCCCTTTGGTTGATTGTATCCAAAGAGTCTTGATTGACGTAGGCCTACAGTATATTTTAAAGCCTGCAAACAGAGATCAGGCTGTCCTAGATAAAGGTTTATGTTATACAAGTTGAACGCATCTACATAGGACGGATATTGTGCATTTTGTTCTTCCTATTTACACATCACAGCATTATAGTTCATCAAACATTCATAGTTAACTCGAGGGTTGCAACCAAAAATCTTCTTCTAACTTAAATCTGGAGATAATTTAACCCTTTTATCTATATAAATGGACAGAACAAAAAAGGGGAAAAGGCCTGCTTTAAACGTTCTAATGTCCCTTAAACATTATGACGGACAGTGAATTCCACCTTTTAAGTGGTAAGGAAAAAGAAGAACAGTTGTGTTGGTAAGCAGGTCAGGACTTGCTGAGTAAAGGTATGTGGATCACTACAAGTCACCGCGGACTCTGCAGAGTGCAGACCTGCCCTGTATCCCAAATATGTTAACTGCAGAGCGGTTTCACAGCAAAACACTTCCAAACTGTAAGGCCAGTAGCGACAGTTTCAAGTTAAGGAAGCACTGACAAACATGGCACTTACTCAGATAAACAACACAGTCGGGACTCGGGAATGTGTGCCAACATGGAAACCGATTATCCTATCTTACCCCTTTAAATACATGATTAACCAACTTCTTATACACACACAACTAATGAGAAAGACTCACGTTACATAAGATGCGTGTAACCTGACGCTGCCTCGGCCCGTGTGACGGAGTGCCTCCAGTCTCAGGTACTTACACCTGGCTCACGGTGAATGGTGCTCACAGCCACTCTCATTAATAAGGCCACATGAGATAAAGCTGCTGCTACAGTGTCACTTTCACTACACCAGTCTAAATCTTTAGATATTTAATGACAGAGAGCGCTTAAAATCTTTGGCTGTGAAGCTAGGGGCACACTTGAAGAGACTTCCCTTAATACAGGAGGGAAAGAATTTAATTTGGATACGTAAGAAAGTGGCTTGGTATCAAACATCAACACTGCAGCTGAAAAAGAAAACTATTCAGTAATTGCTATTAACTTTGTTTTATTTATGCAAAGTTCATGTGTCTTCAGATATTTAACAAAGGCTTTTGTAGAAAGACAAACTTCTATCTCAAAATGGATTATTATATAATGTTACACAAAATGTTAAATGTACCAACCAGAAGTTGTTCAAAGAGATATCATCTATTTATACCACACAAACCTGATGTCAATATTATCCTATTTTTAGAAGCAGTACCTTAAAGCACCATTGGGTGAGGCAGGTTAAATAGTTAAAGTTAGTCAAATATGTATGCCCTTAGGCTGTTAGATGAAGTCATACCAATATGGCAGTATGTCAGCAGCATCACTAATACCCAATGAGTTGATAATGTAGGAGACATTTTTAGAAAAAGGCCAAACCACTCTTCATGGCCAACAGAAAACTACTCTTACAGCCACATTTTGAAATGCATAAACTTCCCTTTTTCAGCCTCACTCATTCAGACAGAGTTTAAATGATTTTCTCCACAAGGCCTGAAGATTAAATTAGATCATAGTAGGACACAAACTCTTACTACCCTTGACCTAAATGTTCAGTGCCACAGCAGCACCAGAGTCCAACGTTACCTTTGCTGCCCTCAGCTGAGAGATGACTCACCAGCAATACAGGAAGGGAGTGGCCCCCTAAAGGTGTATGTGGGAGTCAAACATGATACTAAATGTATAAGTTGCTATCAAAAAAGATCTTCATATCACAGTCACTAACAAACTTCTTACGCTGCTGCTACATGAGTTAAGACGCTTGGAATCATTTCCGTAAGTGCACCAAAGAAAAGTGACCACATACTATGTTTTGAGCCAAGTGCTGACCACCTCAACTGTCAGCAAACAACTTTCCAGAGACGTGGGGGCAGATATAGCAATGAGTAAAGACAGGGAATCATGCCTTTCATAACATTTTCCTTAGATTAAAGTTCTATAATAGGCAAAAGTAGAGCCTAACCACAACTTCAGAGGTGGAGGAAACATCCCTTTTATGGTTAACAGAGAAATCTTGTAACACACGTTCCGTGTTGTCGAAAAAACTGAGAATTCATAGACCTACTTATGTGGACATATGGCACAAATGTGTGCATAAAGCACCATCAGCATTCAGGGCGTGTGAAGTAGGTTAGGCCTGTGTGAGGGTTTCTCTGCCTGAGGGCAAGACATTCAGACAAAGAACATTTTCTTTGTGTAGCCTTTCCGTCCTTTTGCTATAAAGCAAAAACACACATCAACTTTTTAATTGTTTTAGAAGCAGATAAGTAGTAGTTATCCAACACAATGTCGGTGAGTTCAGTCCATACTCCAGAGGGACCAGGACTACAACAAATCAAAGCCGCTGATGTTAATGCGATCAGGATTGGTAGTAACAGGCTAAATTTAATAGGGATTATGTAATCAGACTACAAAATAAAATTTGAACGTATATTAAGTGAAAAATGTGCAATTAGATTAAAATTACATTGTTTAGGTGCAAGGTAAAGTGGTAATAAAAATATGATTTATTTCATGATAACCAATGCTATTAATTCATTAAAAGTACGTTTGACAAACAGTGTTTATCAAGGAGATAACTCTTCAGTTTACCAGTTTCATTTTAAGTTACCCAACTTCTGTTGGGCTTTTTTTTTCTTCTTCTTTTTTCTTTAAAACTTAGAACAAATGTTGTCCCAAATTGTACCACTCTACCAGATGACCTACCGGGTTATTCTCTTAATATTTAATGATGTTTATAGATAATTGACTCACACATTTGGTTGAAAATGAAAGATGAACATGATGTGCTCCTCTTGTGTTATAAGAGCAAAGTCCTCCATGTGGCCTTTGATAAAGAACAAATACAAATACACGAAAGAAAACACACCCCACCTCATGTTATAGTATGCACACAGTTCACCTGTACTTTGTGCCTGTTCTGTTTTTGTAAGGCTACTTAATTAAACAACTATTGCTGAATATGCTAAATGCATTTATTTGCATTAAAACTGTCGAGATGTTTTAGTTAATAACATTTTGGAAATTAAAAAAGTGTCAACCAATGGATTGTGTAATTTATAACATGTCATTTGTATTCATAAAGCGACCACATTTCTGCAGTCAATCAGACGGCCAGGGATGCTAAAGCTAATGCTAGCTAGCAGAGCCGGTGGGTGTTGCGTGGAAATGGGTCCCCGGCAAGTGTAGTCTCCCTAGACCTACAAGTCAAGCTTATATTAAATATGAGGGGGGGAAAAGATACAATTTTGACAGCTTGAGTGTTAAAAGTAAACATATGTTTTCCTAAATAATGTTATCTTGTTCTGGACAGCAGCTTCATCAATGAGGAAGCAGGTCCGCGGGGCGTGCACAATGTGTCAAAACACCATCGGCCACAATGACAGAGCTAAAGTAACAAACCCTTTGTTTGACTAACCTATAACATACATTAAGCGTTATTGTTTAGAGTTGTAGCTTTTTATAAACCAATTGATCCGTTATTTCCCCTCCCTGTTGTGGACTATATGCTGCTGTCCTGTTTCGGCATTTCCTGGATTTTTTTCCTCTCACACACCCCTCCCTCTATTAGCTAATGTTGCCTCAGTCTGCATAAAAAAAAGAAGTTTCCACATTTTATCAAGCCGTCGTGTTTTATCACAGAAAGAAGAAGTTAACAGAAGAATAAAACATTCAGAAACTGTATGTATGTCAGGCAATGGTTAAGCGTCAGATTTTGCGGCTAACGGCATTAGCATCCTAGGCTAGCCGGGTGTGTTAGCATCACACCGATTTCAATAAATGATTTCTCCATGATTCGCTGCAGCGGTAAGAAGGGAGCGGCGTGTCCCTGTTGTCTCTTTATCTGTATGTGTTACACTAAAGCGAACCGCACATCCAAACAACTGCATCTTTCTTACCTGCTAAACGGGTCAAGCAGTGATTTGGTCCTGTATGTCACCGTAGGAGTGTGCAGCTTGCAGCAGTGTGCTTCTTCTTTTTCTTCCTGTATGTCGCTGAATTTACCCAGCTGTCACCGCGCAGCGTTTCCGCCCTTGTTCGCGCAACTAATTCCTTTCCCATATAAGGAGCGAGAGGCAGAGGGCAGCAATATAAAGAAAAAAGAGACAAACTACTGCTTTCCTTCCTCATGACACATCGGAAGGCTTTGCAGCAGAGATAATACATCATAGCATTTATTCTTTTTTAAAAATGCCTTTAGAAGAACACATATCCCATAAATACTGCATTTTCATCTGCAGGCATGTAGTTTGCATTAATACATACAGTATTAATGCAATCTCTGTGGTGCATGCTTCCTGTGCTCTGTCATGCCTCAACATGTTTGCTGGGCTGTCCTCTTTCAGTCAGGAAGCATAGGACTTAACTAATCAGTCTTTTTTATTTTTCTCTGTTCAAAAAGACACATGCACTAGTGCAAATCTGCAAGCAAGAACAAATAGTATTCCATGCAGAACATGAATCTATTCTGCACTCATACTTTGGGAACGCAACTAAGAATTTGATTGAGTATTTATTATTTGTCTTTAAAATAAATTAAAACATAGAGCCTAACACACATTTCCAGAGTTCAAATTTTCAAAATGCTTTTTCTCCCCAACAATTGAATAATCTATGCATTATCAATTAACAAAAGTAAGTGCAAAATAATAAGTAAAAAAAAGAAAAGTATACTCTTTATATTTTGAAGAGCACAAACAATGGATGTTGATTTATAGGATTATTTTTGTCCTTTGACTAATTGATTCACCCCACCAATTGTTACAGCCCTATTTTATTAATTTCATTTGATGTAAACAAAAAAAGAACGAGATTATATCTATATCTATATAGTGAAAAACATTTACATTACATTGTCTTACATGTTAATGTATAGCAACATTCTTTCACCATAAATTGATATGGAAGCCATCATCTCGTAAATAATGGAGCTGGAAAGCAAAACCACAGAGGCCCATGGGCTCTTACAAGTCAGAGAGAAGCTATGAGGGAGATACTGAATGTGAATGCAATGATGGCTTATATCACTCTGGTGGGTTAAAGATGGGGGTGTTAAGTTGTATAGTAAATTACATCCTATATGCAATACTATATAACAAATGTTACAATGCAAGGAGGAGGCATTTGCCATGATAATGAGATATGCACAATAGCAAACAAATCCTCATTCTGAAGTCAGAGGCTGGGGACAAGTCCTAATTTGCAAGTTGCTCGTGTGCATTCTTGGAGTGGAAACTAAGTACAAAGAGGAAATAGAATACATTTAGGAGAACCCTTTGTGCCAGAGGCTTTCATCAGACGTGTTTGTCAAAGAATAAAGCACAAAAATGTCCTTTTTAAAAGTCAAGAACAAACTGAAACATTTTATTTTAATGTACAGATTATCCAGTTGCATCAGATGTGGTCACAAATGTAAAGAAGGGGGTAAATCCTTCACTAAAAGCAAACTAAAATATCTTAAATTAAACTCCCTTCATTTTACAGTTTCTCGCCGTTTTCTTTGTCTGCCTTCACAGTGGACTCTGTCAGAGTCAAGGTCAATTCATTAACTTCTATAAATCCCAAAAGTGACTAGCACATGTTGTGTGAGAGAAACGAGAGCAAATCAATGTCAAATCTTGGGGATGTATCCAAAAGCCATTTCTTATTATGTGCAAAAACACAGGAAGATGTATACACATTATAATGTTGAAAGATTTCACATTGTTGGTACTTGAGTACAGCATAACTTTTGTTTGCCTCACAGAAATTAGTAAAGGAAGGCCTGATAAATTCAGTATATCTGCATGATCTCTTAAGAGTACCAAATAGACATTTTACGCAAATACATTTAAATGATTGCATATTTCACATTGACTACTGAATTTGAACTGAAGCCAAACTTACTCCTTTAACATTCAACAAAAAAGTGACTCAATTTGTGGACTTTTCACATGCAAGGGAAGAGTCATTTGGTTCAAGTCTTCACATAAAATAGATCCACAGAAACATATATGCATAGATCTTCTGTGTTCTAACAGCATTCCTGTTGTATTTTTACCAACAGACAAACATCCTGCTCATTTTATTTGTAGGAAGACATTTTTTAACAGTTTCAGGTCATTCTGGAAACATAACTCACTTACATCCCAAATAAAATGTCATTTGTCGTTTGTTTTAAGGTCACGGTTCTGCCGTTCAGATCTTATTTGTTTTGAGTTATTTTAATGATCCCCACATTTAAATTGAATGAATATTTGCCAAAAGAAAAGCAAGGATAAATGTGTCATCACATTTGGGGGCCAAAAAGATTGCACAGAAACTGTAAAATTACCCTAAAGGATAAAAAAAAAGTTAAAGTCTTTGTAATACATTGAGCTTACACCATCCTTTTCATTTCAAGCCTACAGGTATGTGACGATCCTGAGCTTTTCCAACTTTAACAACATCACAAATCTCCCTTTTCAACCAAGAGAAACAATTAGGTTAAAGGTGACAGACATGAAATCAAAGTGCATCGACATCTAATCACAGCCTGAAGGTTGTTTGTAGAAAAACAAAAAAAGAACTCAGTGGTTTTCATGGTTCAAGCAGTCGTTACATTAATGAATGTCGAGGTGAGAAACGAAAGCAGTCCCATTAGTTGTGTTGTGAACTTCTCCTCGTTATCGTCTCCGTTGAGACCGAACTCATTAACGTTGTGTAATCCAGTGTGTGTCCAAGAGCCTTCATCAGCAGAGCAACCTTCAGAATAAAAGCATGATGATGTTTTGTTTTTTTAAAGAATCTGGTCACCAATGCTTGCAACATTGTAAATATTCCTTCCACGGGTTAATAACAGAAATAAAAACGTTCACTTGGCTCTAAAGAAACATTGTTTGACACAGCAGCCACCCATACAAACATGCAGGCGATCATTCCAGTATCAAATTGCACCAGAACTGCAGTCACTCTTCATGCACATTTGTGTTGTTTAAATGGAGCAGCATCCATTGCTTTTGGTAGCTCTTGTTTTGGTTGTGTTTTTCCTTCCAAGGGCTCACCATGTAGCCCATTATCAAAAAATGTTCAGAGCAGAGTTCACCATTGGGTTTTAACATGGCAGTTTGGTAGCATCAGGTTGACCTGGAACAGTGTGAAAACGACCTCTTTGTGTGCGTACATGCGTGTCTACACGAGGCAAGGTGTGAGCGTGTCAAGTGGCTGGTTCTCGTGGCATTGAAGCTTTTTTCACTGTCACTCAGGCATCTTTGCGTGCCTTTAGTAAGATGGGTTACGGTACATTCTTCATGTCTCTGTGTTCAATAAAAGGAATCTGTGTTATATTTTGACACCATTCAAAACACAGTTCTCGACCCTTCTTCTCAGCGAAAGGGCAGCTTGTTTTTCCTCCATAGTGGCTCAGTGTGGGAGCAGGGAAGTGTCAGTACAGTGGTGATTTTGTTTCTGTGACAGTGGGATAACATGTTTCCAGCATGCTCGTCTTCTCGTTCCCTTCCTTTATCGACGTATCGATCAGTTTCTCTTCGTGGATGAGAGGTACAAGGTTTCTGTGCTGAAGATCAACAAAAGAGAAACAGGAAGAGTGAGGAACAGAGGGAGTGTCAGCTGGAGGAGGTGTTTGTGTGTTTGTGTGTGTGAGGCCAGCAGCGAGCCCCCTCCTCTCTTGCTATAGCCGCTCATCCCTTTGCTTTTTGCCCCTTACCGGCCCCTGTCCGTTCCTCAGGGAGCCGTTCTGGGGCCTCAGGAGATGCCCGCGCTCCTGCTCCGTCCACGGCCCGCCCTGCCCTTCATCACTGTCCAGGTCAGAGTCTGAGTGCATGAGGGCGGAGGAGGTGGGAGCGGGCGCCGGCTTCATGCGGGCTGGTGGGAGGCAGAGGTGGACAGAAATAAATAGGATGTTAAAATGATGCGTTGTCAAAACATGAACTAAGCAAATAATTGTGTTCTTGATTAAACAGGTAGTTTCATAGATATCAAAATATTTGATCTAATGCACAATCCAAGAAGAAAAAAACTGATATTGAGAACAAATCCAATACATTTCAAATGTTTACATTAGAGTGGTTAATGAGTGTAACCTCACCCCCAGGTCTCAGCCTTAGAGGCAGTAATTACTCAGTTAGGGTTCTGTTTAGAAGGCAATAGAGTTCATTTTATTATACATTTCATGACATAGCTAAGTCCTATCCCTATCCGGTCAACTGTATGTAAGCATTTGCTTTGCATAGTTCAGGGCTGATCTAAAACAGAAGATGGCATGATGAGCATTGATGAGTTTCATCATAGAAAAGTCATATCATTTTGTTTACAGTTCAAACAACTTGTTTACCTTCGCAGTACCCTATTCAAAATGCAAGTATAATATTTAATTTTTTAATAGAAATGCAGCCTAAACATCCATAAAACTAAAAGTTAAATTACTGGCAGTGTGAGCATTAGATTGTGCGTGTTAACAATTGTTTTAGACTTTACCTGGGATTTGCAGGTAAAAACATGAAACAGTGGAAAAGACACTTCACTTCAGTAGAGGTGGTGATGGTGAAAATGTGTATATCTTACCGGCTCTAGGTGGATGTAGCTCCAGACTGTCTTGCTCATCAGCTTCTAGCATTTTATATTTGCTTTTGCTTCTGCGGACTTTGCTTTTACGCCTTTGAGGAGAAGAACAAACAGCAACGACAGTTTAACAGAGATGATGCATCTGCAGTACTGTGTTAGTAATCGTATAAATAATTTATATTTTAGAAATTGTGCTCACCTGTTGCAGCAACACACCATTCCCCAGATAGTTGTTGCTATAGCAACCACAATCATAAATGACGCTATCGTCACATAGAGTACGCTCCACTCTGAAAACAAAAAATGTTTAGTGAAGACACAACAATAAAGTATGATATTTCTATGTAATGAACATCAATATTCAAGTAGAGTATAGCCAAATGAGCTTCTGCCATATTAAATCTTACGCACTTAAATATTCTATTAAGATTTTTAACTCATCTCACCACAATTGCTCTCTGCATCTCCGAGCTGAGCTCTGACGAAGTTCTCCATCCAGAAAGGCTGGCAGACACAGCTCCGTGTGTACGAGTCACACTCGCCGTGACTCGAGCAGTTCAGCTGGCAGACTGAGGACAGAGAGAGAAAGAGTGTATGTTCAATGAGAGACTAGAGCTTTAATATCCCATAGTGGTAAATAAACCAAACAGATAACCAAGGAACAACAACATAGCATGTAAATATCAAAGAGCATAAACAATAACTAGTTGCTTTTAGTAAGATAACGTACAACTTTCAGTCAAGATGGAAACAAAATGAACATGTAGAGACAAGTCAATAATCTGGGAGATTTGACCTCTGAGTCCTATGTAGGGATGGGTACCGAGCCCCGGTATTAAACGGGCTGAATTATTAAAGACCGTGGTACCGTTAAGCTCCGACGTTATCGGTCTTTTTATCGGTACTGGAGACATCTAAAAAATATGTCATGTGTATTATTGCTACACAAACATTATATTGCAGTTTTAGTGTCGCCAACTCCGTTTCTAATACGCAAAAAGACTGCAAAATGCGTCATTTTTTGTATTTTCGATCTCTCCAATCCAGACGAGAGATCTCTCTCCCCCGCCTGTGTGCGAGGGGGCGGGGCAGTTTACACACACGCAGCTGCTACATGCAGCAACACACACACACGGAGGAGATGGCGGAGAGAACGCGCTCCGAGGTGTGGTTAAACTTTACCCGTCTCGCTCGTTGCCTAAAGTGCAATAAGAGTTTAGCATGTCAGGGCGGTAACACGAGCAATTTGTCTAAACATCTTGCAAAAGTGCACCACGTTCAGACGGAGAAATGCACCGGGTTCGACTGTCTCTCTAGTAGCTCTGTAGCCCCATCCACGAGTAACGTTTCCACGTCAGGTATATTATGTATGCTAGCAGCAACACACGGAGCTAACTCAATGATTCAAACATGGGTTGATGATTAGAGGGAACTGAGTTATTTAGTTTGTTAAAGTTTCAGCCATTCTGTTCACAGTTCTGTCATCAGATTATTTAATATGATTTGTTAAAACGTTGTTGTTTCTGTTGATGTGAAATATTATGTATTTTATTTAAATAAAAAGCAATGTTAGTTTTGTTCACAATTTGTTAATTTTCATTTAATTGTTTATTTGAATAGGGACAATGCACATTAATGAACACTTTAGACAAATAATGCTTCAAGTGTAAATATGCCGGATTTTAGCTTTGAGCTAATTTCCATCCGTAGTCCCTGACATACAACATATAGTTAGTTTACCTCATTTTTCTCTCCAAAAGAACCGATAAGAGTACCGTTAAAAGACCGGACCGATAAGCGGTATCGATAAAAGTAGTAGTACCGTTAAAACCTTAACGATACCCATCCCTAGTCCTATGTATTATCGTCATTATCTGAAAAGTATCTGAGCTGAGGAAACAGGGGTCAAAGGTCAAAGCAGCCTGGTCCTATGACCGGCCTATGGTGTCTCAAGAGAAAGACCATGAAGCAAAGAAATCATGCGACAAAGTGTTCAAATACATTTTGAAAGGACGCATTGTAGATGATTCTATCTGCAAATCCTGTGTAAAACTGCTTGTCAACTAATATTGTTGTTGTTTGTTGTTGTTTTAGGAACCTGTGACCGAGGTTTTTCCATTGCAAAACTAGACTCTAGCTGTGTGAATGACATTCAAACCTTTGAACCTTTTAATATACTGTATATTATTTCATAGCTTAGCCTTAAATGAATATCCAGCAAAAGTACCACCTAGCTCTGCTTCAGATGAACAATATCTGTCTCTTTACTCCATGGCCTTTGTTGTGTGGATCTATTACAAACTATATTTCTTGGGTACTCACTAACTGTATCCACTCGTCGGGCCTTGTAGATGAGAAAGTCATTTTTCTGTTTGCGCAGTTTGTTGCGCAGGCTGAATGCAACGCTGTGGCCGGACAGAGGAGGGCGCCCTGGACCGCCCGACACCAGGAAGACCAAACGAGTGCTGAGGAGGCAGGAAGAGGAAGAAATCAAATCTTAGTTATAAAGTAATGACCTCTAATCGAGCTAAACCAAGACAATCTCAATCCAGCCTTTTTCATGGTTATGTCTTTTGAAAATGTTGTGAACTTATACTGAAAATTATATTCAGACATACAACAGATGTCAGAAAATAAAGGCTTTTCAGACCAGATATAAAACTTAAAAAGACTCTTTTTGAATGTTTACTACCAGGACTCCATTTGCCCTTGTGTATAAGTGACTAATGTAGACAAACATTTAAGGAATTGGTCTAGTATTAAAGGGACAAAGCTTAAACCAGCAGTCGTTTAACCGGTTGCAAAGTACAGTAACCTTCTGTTCCAATGGAATCCTGCTTACATTTCTTGCAGCCAAATTGCTGAGATTGTTGTTATGAGTGCCTGAAACCATTATGGAGAGGATCGTACATGGAAAAACATGGTCCAGGTTATACCCTTTTCCCTTAAGTTAGCCTTAATGGTGCAGTAGGACTCACCTGTGCTCATTAAACGCACTGATGTCTCGCACAGTGATGTCACTGTCGAGCACGCCCAGTAAAACTCCGACCTGGCGCAGCAGCATGTCGCGCTGACGGTGGGAGACCTGCGACACAGAGACCTCCAGCACCAGCTCCACCAGGTCCCGCTCCCAAACGTCTGGTGAGAGAAACACAAGGTGAGAATACAGACTTTAACACAGTAGAAATACAGACAGGGGGGAAGATGATGCAGAGGACTGTAGTGGGAGAGAAAAGGGGAAAAAGGAGACAAACATGGGACTGATTGAAGGAACCATCTGACACTTTGCAATCTGGGAAACAGGCCAGAGCACAGAGAGAGGGATTAGTATCTGTGTGTGTCTGTGCTCCATATGCTGCACACTGACCTGCTCCACCTGCTGCTGTTAGTTGTTGAGTGTCCTATTGTAAAACAACGAAATGCAAATACATCCCAACAGGAATTTTGTGATAAAATACTGCAATTTAACTTTATAGGTCCCCTATTATACTGTTTTTCATCAATATATTATAGGTCTCAGATATATACAAAACATGTCTCTGAAGTGTTTGGCTCAAAATACCAAACAGATCATTGTAGCATATGTTGAGGTCTCCATATTAGGTTGAATACTTAAAACGAAAGTTAATTATAATCAAATATACTCAAATATATTCTTGTATAACCCAAAATGAAAATGCATTATATTTTATGTTTTTCTATAATCACAGTATATTCAAAACACAAGGGGTTGGTTAAGTTGAGTTTAGAATCCTGTTAAAGTTTATGGGTGTGACTGATAAGAGAGGGGAGACAGTTTCTTCCCTTAAGCCTCTTACATACCAAACTGAAACCAAAGAACACCAAAGAACACGTCCCGACGGAACGTCGCCTCACGTCTCCTGTGTCTTGGCCATGTTTTGCACTGGAACACACCGCAAAGACTTCAGCCGACGGCCAAGTTGCACGTACGAACTGCGCATTACCGCTTACCAGCAGGCGGCGGTAGTGTGTATTAGTCATTCAAAAGAGGCAACAACCGGAAGACAGACTGCGTGATACACCGAGAGAAGAGGAACAGACTGCGTGATATAAACAAACAACAAATAGCGTGTGCGTTCCATTTAGTGAAAATGGAACGCACACGCTATTTGTTGTTATTTGTTGCTATTTGTTGTTATTTGTTGCTACAGCGAGAAGCTCATGGGGCTTTCCCGAACCTGTGTCGAGAGCTGGAGTTAAATGAAATCTCAGATTTGCCTTCTTAATAGTTTGTTTAGGTCCCTCACTTCTGTTTCGCTTCTCATGCACTGATTCGCTAAGCTGAACAGCCAATAAGAGTGATTTATTTGACGCAGCCGAAAAGACACGACAGTGCAGTACACACCAAACTGAGTAGGGCTACACGACGCTCATCGGCGGTCCGACATCTATCGACGCCGAAAATCGGCTTGGTGTGTAACAGCTTTTACAGCGGTGCACATGAGGGGGGCTCCTGACTTGTTGGAGAAATACTAAGGCCCCAAAAATGTGTTTATGCCATAGCCATAGAATAGGTCTGGACATGTCCCGTCCTGCACATCAGAGGCCATGCCCAGTTTCAACAAATATGGGTATGGAGGAGGTGTCTTTAGGTTTTTCAGCCCTGTTTCAAAAGTGCTGATTCTCTGTCTGTTACTTTAGATGAAAATAAGGAGCCCCTCCCCACGCCCCTCTGAGAGATATTTGGTTAAAAAGAACACAATGGTGCTCTAGGAGGAGATTCAGGTGATATGGTGGGGGGGTTACCTTGGTTGGTTATTAGCTAATGGTTACACAAGCCAATGACATCATAAAGTGGCCAAAATCTGATCAGCTCATTTTTATATAAATGGATCAGGACAAAAAGAGAGAGAATCTTTTTTCCTGAAACTTTCAGAATCTCTTTACACAGAGGGAACACATGTTTATGTATACAAGACATGAAAAAGTGGATTTTGCATAATAGGTGACCTTTAAAGGAAACCACATTTTAGCCTTCGAAGACAAAATATATAGAAAAAATAACAAAACAACAGGATTTTGAGTCCTTTCACTTTACCTGGTTTAACCACCAGTGTGCCACTGTCAGCACTGGTCTGCCCCTTACTGTCAGTCACAGTCAGGGTGAATCTGTACTTCCCCTCCACCAGGTTCCCCAGAAACAGCAGTGGCTGGTGGTTAGAGTTGTTCAGTACATCCTATTGGAACACAACACAAAGAGGTGTTAACATGTTTCCCTTTGAATGTTTTTTTCTTGTAAAGTGGATTATTTGCAGTTTTGCGAACTACATTACCCCAGCTGCAGGGCTGCTATCGTCTCTGGTCCACAGGTAGCTGACTCCACCCTTGTCGTCAGTGGAGTGGGATCCATCCAGAGAGGCGGTCCTGGCAGGCAGAGCGATGGTCGGACTCGACACAACGTGAGCCACTGGAGGCTGGTCCAGTTCTGGAGGAAAATACACATGATCATTCACTGAGGTGGCTGCAATTCACAGAGAGTTGGGTTAGTTGTTAGAGAATTAACTCTGCCACCACACATATCAGTTGCAATTATCAAAGTAGAAAATGCTAGCACACCAAAACAGCAGGCGTCGCACATGTCTTAGCATCTTCAAGTTTAATACTTTGGTAATTTGTTTGGATGTGAGCTGCACAACCAACACTAGTTGCTGCCAACGCCACCACAGTTCAAGATAAGACGTGTGTGTGTATGAGCATGTGTGTGTGTGTGTGTGTGTGTGTGTGTGTGTGTGTGTGTGTGTGTGTGTGTGTGTGGGTCCCAACATGTTCAGTAAACAGTGCTTGATATTTATTTTTGACAATTAAGAAGGAAAAACCCCGTTTTGAAAAATACTTGTACATATTGACAAGGAGAGACTTTGACCCAAGGGAAACTAAGACATTCTTATTCCCATAGCTTTTCAACCTTTACTTATTTTATAATATTATAATACTTTGTGGAATATTTGTATATTCATCCTATGTAGTTTAGTACAGAATATTGAACGATGTATATTGTGTGTGTGTACAGGAAATGCTTATGTGCATATACTGTGTTTGTAACTATGTATGTGTAATGCGTTTACTTATCAGATATACAGTATTTCTGAAAATGTTTGTTGTGGATTTTATAAAGGAAATAGCTAAAAGAGTTAAAAAATTAACAAACCAATTAAACAATAATGAGTTAGTATGCTCGGGCATGTATTCTTAACTCATCTTAGTCATGGTAATTCCAAAAGTAATCACCTTCTAGTGAGAAATAAAAACATTTGAAGTTAGAACAGAGCTATCGTCTTTTATAAAGAGTCAAAAGGATTGAACAGAATCCATCACTTCCAGCTTCACAACAGAACGTCTGCTACAGATATCGGACACACAGAAACACAAATAATGTATACAGAGAGACAGGACAGCAGGTATACACATTTCTCTCCAGAGAAGAGAAACCACAGGGTCAGCAACTGTAAGGTCAAAACAACAACAAGAATATGACTGATTTAGAATGTGTGATAAATTCCAATGACAATCTTAAACAAAAATGACCAGACCAAAACGACCTCTGCTTCAAAACAAACACAGAATGACACTTAAAATACATTTAACAGCGGATAATTCATCTATAATCATCACCTGTCTGACTCCAACTTTAGTTATCTTATTTGCTTATGAGAGATGGAATAGTCTGCACACACTAATATCTACTAACCTTCTCTGACGATCACCGTGACGATGTCGCTGCTCTGCAGGTTCCTGTCATCCGTCACGGTCAGGGTGAACTCATACGTGCCCACCCCGAGACCTGTCACCGTGGCAACAGCACTGTCTGCATTTTCGATCTTCACACCATCAGGACCCCTGGAGAATGGACAGAAACAGAAAGAGGGTCAAAGGAAACATCCTGATACTGAACAATACAACAATTCTTGAACATTTGAATTAAACTGTATACGCAATGAAGCTTTTATCCGCTTGTGTTTCAATTATTAAATCAACTAGTTGTCTGCAGACAATATAAACAGCCTCCAGACATGAGGATGTGTCTGTGTTTGACTCACTTGGTTTGTTTCCAGTGGAAGGTGGCTATCTTCTGGTCGTCTCTGCTCTTACCGCCATCCAGCGTGGTTCGATCCACCGGCAGCGTCAGCTCTTTCTCCGGTCCTGCATCTGCTACTGGAGGCTTGTTGTTTTCTGGAGGATTGAGAGTGAGAGGAAACTAAAAATACATCTCCTTTGTAGAACCAGCAAGAAAGAGACACAGGAGTAAGTGGGATGATGGCTGTTGAAAGTGTGTGGCTGTCGTCTGAGCATAGAAGAAAGCCATGTGAAGCATTTCTCCCACAACAAAATCAACATCCTATCATCATCAACATCAACAACTATCATTAAATGTAATCAATACTGTTGCATTGAAATCCTTTTAAAACTATGTAATTCTGCATATAAGGAATGCTCTCTCTTTTTTTTTTAAAGATTATGTTTGCCTTTATTATAGTAAAGCTGAAGATAGACCTGACAAATTAATAGTTTGACAGCTGGACCAATTCTTGTTAGGAAAATTAAGTGAATGTGCTTTATTCAAAAAAATGAATGAGAGTGAGAAGAGGACACCAACCAAGCGTAAAAAACAGTACCAACCGATAAACCCCGCCCACTATGATACAGAAAGGACGACCCGATGCATAAGGTTTAAAGTGCATTATCAAAGAAGAGCAGTTCTTTTCTGAAATACCACACTCTGACTAACACACTGCCGTTTCTTTCAGATAGTATGCCTCACATGGTTGACCTTGACTGACCTTGCAGATGGATGTGTGCTCACATAAAAGCTTCTGCTCAAACTCTACAGAGCGTCTTGCAAGTTTGTGTTTGCAGTCTACAGTTCACACCGGGTGCTTATCAGGTTGAACGTACACATGCAGGTTAAGCAAACAGATCGTTTAAACAGCAGCTTAGGTACTGACAAGAGCTTCGCACATTATCTAGGCCGAGTATAAACACAGCTACATTATATACTGGTGCTCGGTATGCACCTCACACTTCAGGTGTATGTTTTATATAAACTGTGGAAAAATGTGAGGGCAAACAAAGGTAACACAGGGCATATTGAGTAAAGATGTGGTGGATTTTAAATGTCGAAGTAATAGTTTAATTGTAGTTTAAGTGGTGCTTAAGTGATAAGAGAGGCTTAATAACCCAAGGCTATCAAAACATGTAAGACATTAGTGACAGTTGTAATGAAATGTATTTAATCAATGCCTTCAGCAGCTTGTTAACAAAGTATTCCTCCAAACTTTTTAGTGCAGACACTATTCAAAAGAGCTAAGTTGTTATAATCAAGAGTTTTTTTTCTACTACGACGTGTACCTGGCTGCACAATGACGGTGACCTGGGCAGTTTCCTGCTGTCCAGTGGAGTCGGTCACAGTCAGCTGGAAGGTGTAGTCTCCCTCCTGCATAGCAGACAGCTGCAAGATGGGTGTCCGCACACCCTAAATAAACATGATAGCTCACTGTTAGCCATAACTCTCTTATCCAGTGAAACATTTGAAAAATAAGGATATGCACAGTCCCTGAGTATCTCACCTGCATCTCCACAACTTTGTCTTTGCTCTCAGGGCTGAGGGACCACTCGTAGGACAGTGAGTCGTGGTCGTCCGTGCTCTCGTTACCGTACAGGGTGATGGAGTTGCGTGGCAATTGGACTACCTGGATTTAGTAAGAGGAAAGACAAGCATTTTGCATGTTAAGTCAACCTAGTTCACATTCATAGATGGTGCTTAAGTGCATTAAAGAACTGAATCATATGATAGATGACAGAAAATAATTCCGACCTGGTTAGGTCCGGCGTTGGCCACAGGCGGGTAATCCTTGGCTTTGTTGACCAAGAGGGTGGACGGTGTCCAGTTCTTGGCTCCGTCTGAGTCTGTCACAGTCAAACTGAGAAGGGACATTTATTAGGGTAGAACATACAAACTGCACTGCACCAATCAAAGCAATTCAACCTCTGACTTAAATAAAAGCTAGCTAAAAAATGTGAGATGCCCCGATCGATTTGACAGCAGGTTTACAGTGTTTGATCAGTCTAATTTATCTCACACAGTATATCAATTTAGGTTGCACACACCGTGGCACAGACTGTAACGTCACAGTTGCACACACCCACACACCATGTCGCAGGAAGTTCGTATTTCAACTTCGTATTTGAATTTCGTATTTGAACTTACAATAGATTTGAAATCTTCTATTAGCATTTCTAATATTATACTGATGATGATAGCCATATAAATAGAGAAAGGAGGCGCAGTTCCAAAAAAAACCTGACTCTTTGTTAATGCTTGAGTAAGAAGCTTGCAATGTATTTATCTAAAAATACAATTGAAACAAAGAGCATCTGTACTTGAATGTGTAGTTCCCGGGCACCAGGCCAGTGAGGGTGAGGACGGGTGTGTCAGCAATGGCCTTCTCCTCCCTCAGGGGCCCTTTAACCTCTTCCCAGTGCCACGCCACCACCTTGTCATCATCGGTGCTCTCTGAGAGGAAGAGGGGGGGACATAGAGGAGGAAGAAGGGCACAGAATGGGACAGTTTAATGCGTTTTATATCATGAAAGGAAAAGGTAACATATTTTAGATGCAAGGTCTCTCTCTCCCTGTGCGTCATGGGACACTCACGGCTGCCGTCTATAACCGTAGAGCTGGTTGGCAAGGAGATCTCCTGGAACTTTGGGGAAACTACGGCAACAGGGCGCTTGTTTACCCGTGGCTCTGTCAGGTGGAAAGAAAGAAATTAACACGTTTAATGGAGCTGTGCGTCAGTCATGCCATTCTGAACACCTGCTGCAGCGGGAGAGACACAGCATGTAACTGCTGAGGCTAACTAGCATTAGCATGTGGACTATTAGACAAAGATATCAAGCTGCATACTTCCATTACAGAAAGGACAGTACAGATGACTACACACAGGGAGTCAGTGAAATTAGATAACAATTACATTTAAATGGTTGTCTCTTAAAAGTTTTCTTTAATAGCTTTTAAGTAACACTTTCAAATATAAGAAGAAACTGACATAATCAATATAAAAGACTAATTACACAGAGCAATAACAACAACAAAAACTTGATAATTTCTGAGGCTGTAGGTTGCCCTTAACTGTTTTTCATTGAATGTTACTCCTGTGTATTTGCATTTCCATGTTAGACATAAATTATTGGGAATATTTAGGCTCATTAATCACATATTTGTCTCAATCTGTACAGAATTAAATATAGATAGATTGTACATACTGATATAGAAAGAATATAAGGGACAATATGGTGGGACATTGAGCAACATCAATATGCCCAAAAACAGACAACCTCTTCTCCATCATACTATTGCCATGTGTGTACCAGCATCAGCCTTAAACACTAACATGTGTGCGCTACTGTGTATAGAATTTACATCAAATCATGTCGAGTTTTTATTTATTTATGCAGCTACCTTGGTTTATATTGAAAGGTGGCACATAAATCTATCCTACTAAGATGACAAAATATGACGATTTTTCGACCTCACCTGGTTTGACTGTGACATTGACGTAACCTTCGCCATGAGCCCCCTCCCCGTCCACCATCACCTCGAACTCATACAGACCCACAGTGAGCTGAGAGAAAGAGAAAGAGTCAAGCATACAGAAAGAGGAACTTTGATTGTTCTTCTGTGTCCTCCACACACACCACTGATTCTTCTGTTTACACATTCAACAGAGCTGCATTTGTTATTTTTAGCAGTACATGATTTTGAAATCTGTGATCTTTACCTTGCTGAGCTTGAGAGTCTTGCTTTGCTTCCCTTCCATCTCCCCGCTGTAATCTTTGGGATGAGTGATCAGGCGCCAATCAAATGCATAGGTTGTCTCTGCGAAGAAAGGGCAACATTTAACAAAACTGCTGATGCATTTAATTACAAATCTATCAGATAACAGATAACAAAATCTGCCGTATGGAAATTATCCTTGAGAAAAGATCAAGGGATTAACAAAATGAGGACGTGCATAGCTCTTCGTGACTGCATAATCTTTTTTTTCAGTCTGGAAGAAATGATCTTGCAGGTGTTTAGTGTGACGTACAGTTTGCTGACGGAGATTCAGGAATACAACCGTCAAGCAGGTTGTGATTCATTCCTGCATTACTGAACACCAAAAACACCAAAACATGATGAATGACATTCAGTCTGCAATAAATCTAATTAATTTAACAGAGATTTTCAGACAGAAACAGTATTTCCTTTATACTTACACTAAAAAAGCATTAAACGGGCCCTATTCTGCTCATTTTCAGGTTTACATGTATATGTTGTGCCTCTACTGTGACATGTCTCCATGCTTTAATGTTCAAAAAGCTCTTTATTTTTCTCACACTGCCTGTCAAGCAGCACCTCTTTTCACCCTCTGTCTGAAACCAGAGCCCAGTCTGCTCTGATTGGTTAGCTGGCCAGCTCAGTTATGATTGGTCAACCGCTTAGAGATGTTACGCCCCTTAGCCTTTCACGTACAATGTGTTGGAGGGCTAGCCAATTGAAACGCAAGTGATAAATAGTGATGTCACTATGCCACGGAAGTAAACAAACGATTAGTGTGTGGGAGAGAAACTCCCTCTGGAGGGAACTTTGGGATTTTAGTCTTTGCAGACCATTTAAAATGCACAGAAAACCTATATAACACAATAGAGGAAAGAGAAAAATCCATACGTAATACAATTATTTTACATATTAATGACAATTCTGCACAAACAATCTGAAATGACATGATTTAAAAACATTATGTAACTAGTTTCCAGGTGATAAACTTCAGTAATATTTCTAGTATATCCATGGTTTTACCTGATTTGGGTGGTGGGACCACGAAGGCGTTAAGCTCGATGTCACTGCGTGGTAACGTGACCTCCACACTCTCTCCTGCTGACACCACCAGCTCCCTCACTGCGGGGAGGGACAACAGGACAAAACAAACAGAGATGAAGCCAAAAGTACAGCATGGTGCGAGTGGCAGTGTTCATTCAACAGGAGAAGAATACATAAAAGCATCTTGGGTCTAGTTACACATGAAACACAAATGAAATGATTCCAAAAGATTGTAACCAACTGAAAGCTATTAAAGAATTGGCGAAGAGGCTGCCAGTGTTTCGGCACCATGGAGCAGTTCGGTGCCTTGCTCAAGGACACCTCGGCAGTGGCCAGGAGGCGAACTGGCACCAGCTAAATACTCTGTATTTTTGGTCGGATCGGAATTTGTACCGGTGACACTTAGATGACCAAGCAAAGTCCCTACAGACTGAGAATGAAGCCTATTAAATACCCTATGCTACATTTCTACTGTTAGAAAAGACAAATAAAAGAAAACTGAGTGAATTCACCAACAAAACTGTACACTAGTGATTTACTGTTGCAACACCATAAAGTTGGGGGACTGGTGAAATGGAAATTGAAAATATAAATCCGAGTTATTGTATTCTACGAAACATTAAGAGTGCTTCAGGAGTTTCGCTTTCTCCAATGTCTCCAAAAGAAATGCCGTTCAGTTGCGTTTACAGCTAAATGTGATACAGTCCATCAGCGTATCCAAACGTGTCCGATTCACTTTCACTGTTCATCAGATCTCATTAAGTGATGAAATATCTTGATTTATAGTTTGTAGTTTGGATACAGCTACAGAAAGGATCCTATATTGTACAATTCACAGAGGAAGTACGCAATAGTTTGTATTCATTAGAACGGTATGTCACTTATTTCACAAGCCAATTCATAACACATGATTTCTATTAAAACGTTTTCTAGTCTCAAGGCCCAAACAAATGACATAAAACATTTAATAAAAACACTTTTTGCATGGTCAGATGGATTTTCTCTACACTTGAGAAGCTCCCCTCAGAGCTGAAGACTGGTATTCTCCTCGTGATGTGTAAAATGTGTTTCAAACTGTGAATGTGAGGCGTCCCTTTCAATGTCACGGCCTATTCAAGTCTAAGCTCCTCCTAAAAAGCAGTTGACCTTCATATGACTTGGGTGTTTTTGTTTAAACCAACTCCTCCTGTTACTGTTTGCTTTCTTATTGGTATTAGTCATTAAAAGAGCTACAAATATTTGTGAAAGAATATCTGTTCAAATGGTGTTATTGTCTTTTAGGGAGGAGAGCCTGATCATACGAGTTATTCCTGTTTGTAGAAGCCCAGCTTGTCTCAGCACATTCCTGTTGCTTGGACTCATTTGGCTGTCGCACGTGTTGCTTTCATCTGGAAATATAACGCCTGAGCAGTCTGCCATAAAATGTGTGGGTAGTGTACGCCTTTATTTTGTCAATCATCAGCTAAAGTGAAAACAAAGGCAGAAATATGCAAGCTTAACTGGACAAAGATGTGAGTCAAAAAAGAAACTTGTGTGAAATCTCGCTCCAGGGCTGCAAAACCACATTGCTGCTTCTACATTATTTAGTAGCTCATTATTAATCAAGACATATTACTGAACAAGCCTAAAATAGGTGATCGCTGACACTAACTGCTGCAGACAGCAGCGTTCTTACCGGCATGAGTTGGAGGTGTGATGGAGGCCTCTGCAGCTGTGTTTGGAGGCGTGATGACGGAACTGCCATTGGAAGACGCAGCAACATCTACGGTGTCCGTTGAGTTCTGCTGGGAAGGAGCCGGAGCATTGTCTGCACTCCCATTGGCTAACTGGCTATGGGTCTCCTGGGCGACGGTGCTGGGTTCTGTGGGAGTTGGGTGACCTGTTTCCTGTTTGGGACTTTCCTGTAGAAAGAGTCAAAGAGTATGGAAACCTTCAAGGATTATTTGTAAACGACCCTCTATGATGCAGCATGTGGGAAGGGTGATTGCATGATGGGAAGTATTAGAAATAAAAGTATGACAAACAAAATGGCAGACTTATTTCAGTGCTGTTACAAAGAGCATTAAAGCAATCTGCTTCCAAAAAAAACAAGATAAAGGATGCAAAGGATCAACAATTATATATAAAAATAACCAATATTATGTCAAGTTACCGTTTTGGTTTGGTCTCCTGTGTGTTTTCCTGCAGGCTCTGCGGTTAGAGCTCTTCTAAATCTTGCTCTGATGGTCGGGGTCTTAAAGTAAAGTTGCAAACAAGACATTTTATTTTTACAAACATATTTTATGAAATCCTATATATACAGAAACACTTAAAAATCTTCTGATAGCAATTCCAAATGCTCTCCCAAATTGAACATTCTGTGTATCAGCATCATTTTATTTATGATATTTAAAAAGAAAGTCAGTAGCTGGCTGTGACTTAATGAAGGTAACTGAAAGCAGATTTTATAACCACACTGACTGTGTTGACTTTACCCTAAGCTAAATGACAGAACCATCTTGGAAAATGATCAAATCAGTTCAAATATGTTCAGTAAGTCTAGAGATGTTGCTCCGTACCTTTGAGAGCAGCTGAAGGAGGCCGAGGGACTCCTGGTGGGGTTGGGGCAGGGTGTTGATGGGGCAGCCCCACTTCCTGGTGCAGCGGAGGAACACACACTGGCCCCCGAGGCTCCACACAGCGGTGCAGCTGGGGTTCAAGCAGCAGGCCTCCCAACAGGTGGCCCCGCCTCTCCCTTTGGCCAGAGAGTGCCATCCAAGGCCGATGGCGCTGCTCCAGTGCATCCCCAACACCCCGCCAGTCACCCGGCACAGATTTGCTGAAACACCTGGAGGGGGATAGAAGGAAGAGAAAACAATGATGTACTGCACTGACGTCCAATCCCTGTGAGAGATCAGTACTGTGGCAACATATTGGTAGTTGGTCATGATATAGTGCTGAAGGGATGACGTATTTTTTTAGGTAAGCTCACACATTAGAATGACTGTGGTTTTGAAAACAGAAAGTCGATAGGATTTTTCCATTGGGTTTCCGATCATTGCAATAAATATTAACAGCGGCAAAAAATGTAGCAAGATAACCTTCACAAATAAACACACATTTTATGATTTTAGAGCTTAAATGCAGCCGCCAGAAGTAAAGAGCTATAAACTAACCATGCTACGGTTGCAGGATTTCAATGACGACAGCACTACGCTTCTAACTGGTCATTTGAGTTTGTGGGCAGACCTCTGTAGCTTCCATTTCTTATTTGCGTGACGTGATCTAGCTTGTGGTCATGGCTGTGTCAAATTACTATTTTTCAAGAGCGCTAGTAAAATGCAGTAGGAAGATGACTGTTCGGCACGATGACGTTTAATGTCCCTGATAACCTTTGTAGTCTCAATAACCCACTTAAACAGTCACAAGTGGAGTATTTACTAATGTTTTTCAAGGCCCATAACAAAGCCTGAACGTCCCTAAAGCGTGTGTCAACAACAGACCCGATTTCAGGCATAAAAAAAAAAAAACTTTAAACATTTATTTGACTTTGGAATAGAGGACAGGGATTTGCAAAGATGCGGACTCATTAGTGTGTTTTACGACTCAATCCTGCAGCACACTATGAGGGTGAAATGGAGGACAACAGTTAAATGCTATAAGCTCATTTTCATGGCAAAGAAAGTCTCTAAAGTGTTTTGTGTAGCGTGTGGTTTGATCAAAAGGATCTGTCAAAGGATCCGCTACCAGGCAGCGCTTCCCAGGCTTTTCAAGATTTCCCTTGTTTATATCAATCAGGCCATTGTTGGGTACTCTGCCCCTTTGCCTTCGACAATGCCAAAAGTGAAACCCAGAGTGAGACTTTTCACAGATTAGGCTCAGACTGAACGTTTCTCAGAAGAGCAGACAAGCAGCCGCGATTTCAGCAGTCGGCCAAGTCAGTAGCGGAGAGAGGAAGTGAAGCTTTTCCCTGACAATACAAGACACCGATTAAAACCCAAAGCACAGTTTGCGGTACGCACCAAACTCCTCCCTCTGAGCCAGAACACATCAGAGTCACATCAGCAGTGCAGTGAGCTGGTACACCAAGCTGCCCTTTGTGCGTGTTACTCTTCCAGGGCATTGCCAAAAACTAATCTTAGTCAAGTATGAAATGAGCTCAATGAAATCCAGCTGTTCTCTAACATGCGCAAGTAATTGTGTAGACAGCTACAATGGAATACTAGAGACTGTTAAATACCACATACTGTGAAATACTACGGAATGTAAAATACTACAGACGGTAAAACAGGGTGAATTGAGATGTTATAACTGACAACTACTCAAATGAATGACCACCAAAACACAAAAGGTCAAACTAGCCATATATACATAAAGACAAATGAAAACTGCTGTGTCACTGTAAATTATGGAAACTGCGGTGACAATGAAAATGGTTTTATTTCTGTGTTGCAGTTCTGAAAGGTCGACACAGGGAAGCTGATCAAATCAAAACAAGTGTACTATCCCATAATGGAAATACTGGTTGTTTTCATTGTATTCATTTATTAACAGCCTAGTATTCTGCACTGCATTTGGAAATCTACTGTCAATAAATGTAGCTAAAGTCTTCTACAAGGCCGAGTGACCGGATAAATAAAGATATATATATGTTTATGTGAGCTTTTGTCAATATCCCCACATATGAACAAGGTATTTTATTATTACAATAAAAACTTATTTTCATGACGAGGCAATAACAAAAAGGTGAATCAAATTGCTGAATAATAAAATGTAATACCGGCATTTCTGAAACTAGTGTTTCTTAAACTCAAAGGAAAACCTGAAAAACATAGTTTATGAGACACTGCTGTACCCATAACTGTTGCTGCCATGGCAACAAGAAGGCTAAGGTTGACTTTATGGGATGTCAGTTTAACTGAAGTCTGGAAAAACACAGGTCTTGCCCCACACAGGAAACACACAGAAGCCTGAGTTTGTTTGTTGTTTAGTCACCCGCTCTTTGTCTGTCCCCCACCCCTCAACACATACATGCACAATGTCCACTCACAGAGGCACACACAGACACAGACACACAGTAGGGTTGCAAACAGTCCTGTGTCTCTCCGCCTCAGATTAGGAGGGCAGTAAACACCAACTCAGGATGTAAAACAATCAAAGTATCATAACAAGATTTCAAGAAGGATGCAGTCCCGCCCTGAGTAATCAAAGGCGTGTGAATCTACAGTGCAGATTAACAACTGTGGTTCAGTCAGTTGTGTTTAGGGTGACACTTGTTTGTCTTACCTGTGGGAGAAGACAAGACTAAGAAGTAGGTCAACGTCAGGAGGAGGAGGTGAGGTAAGCTCCAGGTGAGCAGCTTGTGGTGTGCATAGGACATGGCGACCAAGGACCTAGGAAAATGTGATAAAACCAAGTTAGCATTATTAATAATAATAATAATAATAATAATAATAATAATGAATTATATTTATATAGCGCTTTCCTCAAACTCAAAGACTCTTTACAGTATAAGGCAGGGTGGATAAACAAAGACAGTCAACAGGGATGGATTGATGGGGGGGGGGCTTAAGGGTAGACAGAGGTGAAGAGATGAGTTTTGAGGCGGGACTGACATTTTTCTTTTTTTTATATATATATATATATATATTTATAAAACGGACAAGCCAAATCAAGCAATCTGATTGGTTCTTAGCCGTGGTATACTGAGCGTATACCACGGGTAGAATTGTAAGTTACTTTTCACAACAACTCAGTATCCCTCCGCGTCTGAGATAAACAGTATACAGTTGGCCCGAAAAGCAAACTGCCTGCAGCAAACTGCCTGCAGTTTGCTTTTCGAACTGGAACAAGAAAGCAGCGGAGAAGTAACGGGCAGAAACCCTCCTTTTTACGCAGCGGTCCAGACATAGACATCAAACGGCAAAACATATTCAGTGTGCAGTTCCTTTGGCATTAGGGCAGGGATATCTAGATACTTTCCAAGGTTTGACATAATGAATTGTGCTACTTTTAAAGCAAGCAACGATGTTTTCAAATCTGTAATCAAAAAGGTCCGCAAAAACGCTATCGACCAATCAGATTGCTTGATTTGACTTGTCCGTTTATAAATATATTTACATTTCTTCCGTTACGAAACAAACTTACAAAGCATAACATGGACACATTTAAGATTAACTTCGACCTCCGGGGTGGTCTTACTATGGAGGAGTGGCTTGAGGAGGAGTGCCTATCTCCAGAACAAAAGCCCCCTGCTAAACGAAGACATGCAGAGCTACGTGAAGAGCAGGTAGACCAACTGGAAAAGTATCACCATTCAAAGCTTTCTGATGCGGGTCTTGAAACAAAGCAGAGAAATTATGACCGTTAGTGGCCACAGGTGCGAAAGCTCTCTCCAGAGCTACTGGAAGCCGAATCTCGGGGACCGGAGAAAGTGGAGCAATATTCTCGCCACGCCAAGCAACAGCCTAGAACAACCTCAGCCTATACAAGTAACCACGTAAGCCATGGTACTGATGCTGGACAGTTTTTCAGTGGGTGCACAATAAACGGCAACATACACATTAATGTAAATAAATAGCGAAATAATGGATCAACGCTCTCTGTCTAATATGTTCGCTAGCTGTTGTTAGTGTTGTTGCATAGCAACCACCTCGCACTATGTTTCGTGCAGAAGGCAACAGAGGGACTATTTTATTTTGAACATCATTATTTACTAATAAAAACTATTTAAATTAGAGTGTGTATTTTTCTTTCATATTGCCACACTTGGTAACCGTTTTATAAAAGCAATAGCTCACGACAGGCCGTGGTATATGCTCATTATATCACAGCTAAGGGGCGTGGTTCGGCCCGACGCGAAGCGGAGGGTCGACAACCCCCTTAGCTGTGATATAATGAGCATATACCACGGCCTGTCGTGAGCTATTGCTTAAATATATATATATATATATATATATATATATATATATATATATATATATATATATATATATATATATATATATATATATATATATATATATATATATATATATATATATATATATATATATATATATATATATATATATATTTGCATCTAACACTTTCATTGAGTGTTTAAAGGAAGCGTCAAATGGAATATTTTTACGATAACCCTAACCCTAAAAGAAAATACTTGAATGATTGAACATAACTCAATTTATACTGTAATAGTGATAGTTCATCAACTATCTTAAATGAATATAACTCAGTATGACTTGAGTTATTTAGTGTAATATTTTCCGAGCCAGAACAGATTGTGTGGTTAATGAAATGTTATATATCGAGCTGTTAAAATGCTGCCAGACCACATTGTTATTTTGGTGAGTGCCTCCCTTTGAGTGCAGCAAAGAGGTGGCTGGTTTTTGACTGCAGTGAAAATAGTGTCATTGAAAAGGTGAACGCCCACAAATATGGATTGAGGAGGATTATTTTGTTGAATAAAATCATGATTGAGTTTTGGATTAGCTAACAATTCAGTGGTTAGTGTGTTTTAATGTTAATTCTATCTTCATTTAACAGAAGTGGACAACCAAAATAACATGAAATAACAAAACATTAAATGGAATAGTTAAATACACTTTGGCTCTGATGCCAAGAGTTAAAGGAGAAAACACATTCATGTCTGTAATAATTTGAGAGGTAAACACTCAAGATATTGGAAGCATTCATTCACAAAACCGTAAGTGTCATACTGAGACTGAACAAGAAAAGATTTAGATTAGAAGGTTATTTCTAATTTCATCACATCTCTCATCCCCAATCAACATATGGCAGAAGAAGATATACTTAATACCTTTCTCCCGGCCAGGCGGAGGAAGAAGGAAGTGAGAGGGAGAGGAGTTAGGTGGGCAGCCAGGTGCTGTGGGGCGACGGGTGAAGACGGGTCAACGCCAGCACTCTGAGGAGATCCAACATGGCCGTCTCCGGGGCCTTCACCGGCTCAAAAGCTCAAACAACACTAGAGAGTGCAAGAAAAGAGAATAAAAAGGGGTTACAAGTGGATCATTTTATGTCATTGATGAACAAACCTGGACCACATAGGACTGAGCGTTCAATATTACCGTATACTGGCTCTTAGTGGAAATGAATCAATTTTTTCCATTATTATGTTGTCCAAATAAATGTTTCAATGCGAACTCAAACTCAAAAGTGAGTTATTGATGTCTTTGTTTTCCACATGACAAGTGGGACATTTTTTATACACAGTGCTTTAGCTCTTTAGAGAAGCACTCAAAATCATTTGAAAAGCTTATATAACATCAACTTTATAACAAAAGTTAATGCAAATTACATTCAATTCCTTTAACTGCAGAGAGCAAAAATAGGTATGTTTCTTCAAATCATTTTACTTTAAGTATAGTTGGAACGTAGCATTGAAAAGATGGTAATGACAAACACTATGTCATCAAAACACAGAGGAAGAAGGAAAACATAAATTATATAGTTTAGCGGTCTGTTGGAAACACACACTTCACTTCTGGCTTATATAAGACATTAGGATACCATCTACGTTTGTTATTATTTACAACAAAGAAAAACATTTCCTGATTGAGCCTAGCCGATAACAAATTCTGCTAAGATCCTGTTGGCTGTGACTCTTAAGAAAGTGAAACATGTTTCACATTCCTCCCGACTCATATGCTAATGATAACTTTGCATATAAGGTAAAAGGTGATTAGAGGTGACAAGTAAAAGTTACGATTTAAATAACATACTTCTACGACAGGTACGACAGGTACGACAGGTACCTTCTACGACAGGTACGACAGGTACCTTCTACGACAGGTACGACAGGTACCTTCTACGACAGGTACGACAGGTACCTTCTACGACAGGTACGACAGGTACCTTCTACGACAGGTACGACAGGTACCTGGTACGACAGGTACCTTCTACGACAGGTACCTTCTACGACAGGTACCTTCTACGACAGGTACCTTCTACGACAGGTACCTTCTACGACAGGTACGACAGATACCTTCTACGACAGGTACCTTCTACGACAGGTACGACAGGTACCTGGTACGACAGGTACCTTCTACGACAGGTACCTTCTACGACAGGTACCTTCTACGACAGGTACGACAGGTACCTTCTACGACAGGTACGACAGGTACCTGGTACGACAGGTACCTTCTACGACAGGTACCTTCTACGACAGGTACCTTCTACGACAGGTACCTTCTACGACAGGTACGACAGGTACCTTCTACGACAGGTACGACAGGTACCTTCTACGACAGGTACCTTCTACGACAGGTACGACAGGTACCTGGTACGACAGGTACCTTCTACGACAGGTACCTTCTACGACAGGTACCTTCTACGACAGGTACCTTCTACGACAGGTACGACGGGTACCTTCTACGACAGGTACCTTCTACGACAGGTACGACGGGTACCTTCTACGACAGGTACCTTCTACGACAGGTACGACGGGTACCTTCTACGACAGGTACAGGTACTTCTACGACAGTACCTCTGTCATAGCCGGAGGCATATCTCAAAACATTATACAACAACGTTTATTATGTCATCTGTCTGTCATTGGTTGTGGTCGTAGCATAACAACAAATTACCCAGCCTGTATGTTCATAACAGAAGGGAACATTTTAAGTGGTTAATAGCTGGGTATAAGGGACTGCATGCAAAAAATAAACATGTCTACCCCTCTTCTTAAAGTCTTGTCTAGAGATTTAAGAGCCGTCACAATCTAAAGTTACTTTATCCATTTTAACAACACTATAGTAAATATAACATGTTATGATAAAATCACAGGCCCTCCAGGCCCTTTGGGTAACATCCTAACACTTAATGTTCTTTCCTACAGGAAGTGTGATGAGGAAGTTTCTCATTTTAACGCAATTACTGAAGATAATACATTCATGCAGCAGAATAATTACCTTGCTGAATGAGTCACAAGAAAAAGGATCAAGATGCGGACTGTACAAAAAAGAATGAGCAATGAACAATAGGTTCCCAGCTTATAGGAATCTGTTGTCTTGAGATCCAAAAGTAAATTCTTTCAGGTAAACTAACACTCCAGGAAGGCACACTCATGATTTGATGAGGAATGCATGATGTAAAACAGATGTACTGCACGTTTCCCCCTCCAACATTTTCATTGCAAGTTCTGACAGCAGAATGGGGAAAAAAAAAAAAAAGAAAAGAAAAAAAAGGGGGGAGTGAACAGTACAAGTTCTGGGACACTGTGTTCAAGACGTATGCAAGCTTCTTCTACCACAACGTCCCACCAGGAGACTATTATGGAGCAATGTAGAAATGAAGCAAGCAGCTTTCACTGCTGTGCAGACAGTGTAGATGTTGGCTAAGCACTGTATATCCATATTGTTGAAAATAATATTACTTTTTCTCTGTTTGTCAGTATTTAAAAAGACATGCACATGGTGATACTCGGTCTGTAAATTCCCACTCTGTAGTTAATATTTCAAGATAGCAGATTACCTTGGTTAAGGCTGTTAAAACCGTTATATAAAAATGTTCAAAGGTTATCACTAGGCACAGATCACACACTCTCACAAACTGCTGACACAAACCTGTATGATCCATATGTCAATCTGCATTCCTGCGAATGGACGCTTGAGCCCCAGCACTCTCCTTCAGTGCTATAATCAACAGCTCAGTAAATCCCAAATCCACAAACGGTCATCAGTCCTCCAGCACTTGTTTTTCTTTCCCAGGTAAAAATAAATCACACACAAAAAAAATGTCTGGATTCAGTCACGTTTTCCTCCTCTTGCAATTTTTTTTAAACTACGCAGCAAGTGCCCCCAGGCTGGTAGAGACTAGAGTGAGTCCAGCAGGAGAAATGCTCAGGTGCACTCAGTCACCTGGGCTGATGACAGCTCAGCCATTATGGACCTTTCAATAGCCACTTTTCCCTTGAGATGCTTCTGGAAAACAATGATCTCTGTGACCAAAACACCGGAGATCAAGAAAGAAAAAATTCTCCCTCTATCTTTTTTTGTGGCTGTTTCTTCCTCCTCTTCCTCTCTCTCAGTTGCAGCAGTCAATAGCACACTTGTCAGCTCTGTATCAGCTTCTAGGCAGACAGGTTGGTGGAGCTTTCTCTGTAATGACACCAAGGCCCACACACAGTCTCTCTCTTCTGGCAGCTACAGTAAAGGAAAATGAAGATTTGTATTCCTCTCCAGGCAGAAAAATCTGCACAATAATAAGAATAACCTTGGCAACAAGATTCTCATACTTGGATAATATTAATATGCAATGCAAGCATCATAGCAAAACCATAACCCCCTGTGCACAAGATTATCATAAGAGTTTAAAAAGGAAAACTCAAAAGTATTATACAACTGAGTGAAACCTCTATCTGCATTTAAAGACACACTACGAGTCAACTTCTTGTAGATTTTACAGCATCAGACTTATATCAGCTGGACTTCTACTGAGCTACTAATCTTATTTGCTTTAGTCACTTTTTTGTATCCATTGTATTGATTTTGTCATGCACAAATATTATTAATAGTATGAACTCATTGCAATAGACCAGAGGCCTGTACTACGAAGCTGGTTCAACCTAACCTGGATATGTTTGAGTTAGCCGGTTGGCCCAATCCAAAACATACGCGCTCTGGCTAAACTGTACTACGACGCTGGTTATCAAGTGGATCGCTCAAGCCAGCCGTGTCCTATCTAGTTAGGTGCGCGTTCACATGAAAGGGGTGGTATTTGGAGCACTCGACCAATCTCAAACACGGACAAGCGTACTGACAGCGCAGCGTCATACTTCCTGAATGAAAAGTGAACTTTAATATTAGTCAAATATGAAGAAGTTAAACTTTAAACATCCATGTCTTAAACACTTTATCCAGGATAAAAGCCACATAGCTGCACCTGCAAGGTGAATACAGCTGGTAAAAGAAAAAGTGTTTGAATGCGTACATTAACAGGTTTATGAAATCACTGCCCCGTCCAAGACACGAGTGGATCTGACTTTAATTAGGAGAATTTGACTCGAGTGTTTTCATCAACTTAATGTGTTGCTTAAAATAATACTTCTGCATACAGTATGTGACACTGTGAGTGTTGCACGGCCAGATACGGCTCAAGAAGCTGACTCAAATAAGGAAATATATGATACATTATGATGTGATATGATATGAATGATAATGGGACACATCTACGTTTGCACTCACAGTGCCGCGGACTGTACTTAATGTTACTCTGATCCGGTTACTTATGTCGTGGCAGATATTTAAGTAAGCTTTCTTAACGCTAATATTATAATAGTCAGATTGCTCTGAAGATGGGAGGGGATATTCTATTAATTTTCACGTTTAGCAGTGATAAAACCTCTTCTTAAAAAGCACAACCTCAATCCAGAGGTTTTAGCCAACTATAGACCTATTTCTAATCTTCCGTTCCTCTCAAAAATTCTTGAGAAAGCAGTCGCTAAACAGTTGTGAGATTACTTAAAAAACAATGATTTATTTGAGGATTTTCAGTCTGGCTTTAGAACACATCATAGCACAGAGACAGCTCTGGTTAAAGTCACAAATGACCTTCTAATAGCCTCAGACAAAGGACTTGTATCTATTGTTGTTTTGCTTGATCTCAGTGCTGCATTTGATGCTATCGACCATGATATCCTATTGCAAAGACGAGAGCACTTAGTTGGCATAAAGGGAACTGCTTTAGGCTGGTTTAGGTCCTATCTATCTGAACGCTCTCAGTTTGTGTGTGTCAACGATGAATCTTCCATGCAAACCAAAGTTAGCCATGGAGTGCCACAGGGCTCAGTGCTTGGACCTATTTTGTTCACATTATATATGCTTCCCTTAGGCAATATTATAAGGAATCACTCTGTACATTGTCATTGTTATGCGGATGATACTCAACTATATTTATCCATCAAGCCTGATGAAAACAATCATCTAAATAAAATTCAAGACTGCCTCAAGGACTTAAAAACGTGGATGACCTTAAACTTTTTGATGTTAAACACGGCCAAAACTGAAGTTATTGTACTCGGCCCAAAGACTCTACGAAACAAACTATCTAAAGATATATTAACTATGGATGGCATTAATTTGGCCTCCAGTGAGACTGTAAGGAACCTTGGTGTTATATTTGATCAGGATTTATCCTTTAACGCCCACATAAAATCAATCTCAAGGACCGCCTTTTTTCATCTACGTAACATAGCAAAAATCAGGCATATCTTGCCTCAAAACGATGCAGAGAAACTAGTCCATGCATTTGTTACTTCAAGGCTGGATTATTGTAACTCTTTATTATCAGGGTGTACCAAGAAGTCAGTTAAGTCGCTTCAGCTGATTCAAAATGCTGCAGCACGTGTACTAACCAGAGTTCGGAAAAGGGACCACATTACTCCTGTTCTGGCTGCCTTACACTGGCTCCCTATAGAACACAGGATAGAATTTTAAATTCTTCTTCTCGCCTACAAAGCCCTTAATGGGCAGGCGCCATCTTACCTTAAAGAACTCAATATACCCTACTGTCCTACTAGGGCATTCCGTTCCAAGAATGCAGGGTTGTTGGTTGTTCCTAGAGTTTTTAAAAGTACAATGGGAGCCAGAGCTTTTTCTTATCGAGCTCCACTTTTGTGGAATCAGCTTCCAGTTTGTGTTCGGGCGGCAGCCACCCTATCCGTTTTTAAGAGTGCGCTTAAGACCTTCCTTTTTGATAAAGCTTTTAGTTAGGGCTGATTAGATTCAAGGCAAGGCTTGCTTTATTTATATAGCACCTTTCAACACAAGGCAATTCAAAGTGCTTTACAAAAAATGAAAGAAATTAAGAAAATGGCATTTCAAATCAGTCATTAAAAAGCAAAGATAATAAAATAAACATTAAAAGAAAAAATACATGGATAAAAGTTACAGTGCAGTTTAAGATGTGAATAGTTCAATTAAAAGCAGCGACAAAAAGAAAAGTCTTTAGCCTGGATTTAAAAGTAGTCAGAGTTGCAGCGGACCTGCAGGTACAGCCCCTAGTTTTGCCCCTTACTTCTTCCTTCTCTCTGTCTGTACCTGTGTACTCTCATGTTCCGAATAACCCAGCTTCCCCCAAATTTCTTTTTGGTGTCTATCTACGCTGGGATCCTGAGTCGTGGCTGATCCTGAGTCCTGATCTGAGTCCTGGACTTCGAGTCGTGGCTGAACCTGTCACTGTGGTCCTGCCACAGTGACAGATAGAAATAGAAATTATCCTGCGGGCCGAAATTAAATCCACCAAGGGCCTGATTTGGCCCCAGGGCCTTGAGTTTGACACATGTGCAATAGACATTAACATGCTTAAAGCTTTTTCTGTTTTTAACTTGTTCTTGTTTCTTTGCCCAATGATATCCTTAACGCTGTCACTTATTGATGTTCCTGCTATATAATAACACTTATTCTAATTGATGGTTTTCTGTTTTACTGATGGATGAGTCTGTTTTGTTGTTATGCTGCTAGTCAGATTTCCTTTGCAGAACTATAATCAATTACTGAACTGACAACAAGTTGATTTATGGATCATTATTAAATATAAAAGCTATTCATGACTACCAAACATTTGCCAGTTTAAACCTTAAGCAGTGGAATGTCTTCAATCTTTATCTGGTTGTGTGGCCTGGATATTGTTTTTTAAACTACTATTACTTTTTCAATTCAATTATATATTCAATGTTGAACTCTACTCTATAAGAGTGATTGATTCTTGCAGAGTAGGGATTTACTGACGGATTAGAGTGCAAATATGTGCACGATCGACCGCATGCATGGTGGTGTGTCAGTCAGATGAAATGCATGAGACATGTCATCCAAAATGGTAGGCTATTGCATTATGTATCGTACCAGGCAGAAAACAGTCAGTGTTTCCTCAAGACATACCATGTGTCTAGCTGTCACAAAATAGAATATTGCCGATAACTACATTGTGGGTAGTTCAGTGCACACATACAAACGGTAATGGTTGAATCAATAACACAACACTTTGTATCTAGTACCAGACCTTCGTTTCGTTTTGACAATAATCGACGACGTGCCGATACTGAGACATACAGCTTGAGAGATAAAAACACGATTATGTACATCACCTGTGTAATCCATCTTGAGGATACCAGCTGCTGGCATCGCTATTTCACTACACGGTGCAAGTACACCACGGATTCCCCCTGAGCGTTTTCAATGGCAAATGGACACAGCACTGTTAAAGCCGGAGAAGAGTAAAATGACTTACATTTACAGTGAAATGTCACTTCGGTCGGTCGCTGTGATGTGTTGTGTCGTCGTTGTTGCTGCTGTCCCCGGTACAGATAATTAGGTCAGTGTTCCTCTCGCTTGTTCAGCTGATGTGCCAGTGAAACCACAGTGCTGTCAAGTGATAAATAGTGCTTCCGGTGGCTGGATGTTTCAAAATAAAACCACTTAGTTTCACAACCTTTGAAACCCTTGGCTGATGAAACACGCACACTGATTTAAATGAACAATACTTATCAGAAAGAGTGTGTAGTCCGCCAAATAAGCCTTATAGTATGTACACAGACCGTAACTAGGTAATAGTTTTACCTGCCCTGCGTCTTAAATTAAATTGAAAACTATTTACATTAATCCGACTACTTCCGCCTTGCGCCACCTGCCGACCAGCTGTCAAATACGACCACATTAAGGTACACGTTAACAATTAACCTTCAGCGCTTTAGTCAATTAATGTTGTATTTATTTCTAAAACAAAATAATAAAAGTAAAATGTCTTCCGTGACCTCAATTTATAATGTAGCTTCGCTTCTACGACGTTGCAACACGATCCAAAATGGCGTATCTGCCTTCCAACTATCCCTCTTGTGATTGGTTCTCCGAGATCCTTGGAGAGCTTTCATTGGTTGCTTTCAGCTTTATTTTGACACTTTACTTCCGGATAGTGTGCTCACGAGCTGTTGCCGCGCGTGATAAGAGAGTTGTCAACAAAGTAAGTTATTTTACAAACGTTTGCAAATTATGATTTAACTGTCCAACTGCTACCTAACGTTATTTACAAAATACTCAGAAAACCAGCTGAACATCGTTAAATTAGCCTGCTTTTGTTTCCTTCAACGTTGTGGAGCTAATGATCCTGATATTCAGTTTGATTTTCCATCTTGCTTTTTATTAACAGCTACTACAAGGTCGTAATGGCTGAGAGCGACGATGTTTCACTTGTCGTTAGCAGCCAGCCTCCTGAGAAAGAGGAGCAGGGAGGAGGAGAAGGTGGAGAAGGTGGAGGAGGTGGAGAAGGTGGAGAAGGTGGAGAAGGTGGAGGAGGTGGAGAAGGTGGAGAAGGTGGAGAAGATGGAGGAGGCTCAGAGAGGGATGATGAAGGAGGGTTGACTGATGCCCAGAGAGAGGTGTTGGACAGATGTCTCCAGGCCCTCAAACAGGCTCAAAACGACAGTCACACTTTGGCTGCTCTGCTGCTGGTAAGTGTCTGTCTATGGGATGTTTAACTCAACTGAGAATATACTGAACATTACCAGCAATAGTGTTTGTATACTAACTTTTTGCATTTAAAAACCTTTAAGTAATACACTGGCATGCAGACAAATATCTGCGTTAGTTTCATTTAAAATACACCGGAGGTTGACAGGAGCTAATTAAATCTGCTTAGAAATGTAACCTACTATATACTTCACCCACTCTTTTACAAACTGTAAAACACCTTTTCACATATTTATTTATTTTTTGTCATTATGGACTTCACATAATCTATGCACTTTTAATTCTGTTATAGTCCTACTGAAGGTTATTTATTTGCTTGTTTTTAGCAAATAAAAATAGTCTATAAGAAATAAACCCAGGGTAAAAACTGTTGTTTTTTTTTGGTCCTTTGTAAATCCAGCACATTGTCCTCTTAACTTGCACGCAGAGCTCATTAATAATTTAGTTTTGGTCAAGAAACCTTCATCAGAAATCTTATTTGGAGGCAGTGTTCAAGAGTCTCTTGCCTACATACATACATTTACTACATTGCTGTTTACATTCAGTTCACAGAGGTTTATAGCAAAGCTTCTCTATTCATTTCCTGTAGCTAGGTGTAACTGAGTCTATATAGGGTTATGTATCTATGGGAAAAAAGAATCCGACCTAAACACTGACAGGTTGGTGTTTTCTTTCTCCTCTCTGTCTTCAGATAACCCGCTTGTGCCCAGCAAGCCAGCTAGACAAAGCCACCTTGAGGCGCATCTTCGAGGCTGTTGGCCTGAACCTTCCTGCTCGTCTTTTGGTGACGGCCATCAGAGGGAATGAGACCTCCGGCCTGCCCCCACAGGAGCTCCTCTCGCTGGGTACGGCTCTGTTGGCTGCTCTGAGCACAGACCCAGACATGGCCTGCCACCCCCAGCTCCTCACCACCATCCCGGTCCTGCTGGGCCTTTTATCAAATGATCCTCTGAACCAGCAGAAACAGGAAGCCCAGGATCCAACGCAAGACTTAGAGACGGGTCCAGATTCTAAAGTGCAATCAGCAGAGAGTTCAAACGCTGAAGGTGATCTTTCCAATGAGGCCAAATCAGGAGGAGAGGGGAAGACTACCAAGCCAAAAAGTGACGACAGCAGTCTAGCAAACAAAGTATCAACATTTCAAGAAGCCTTACCTTCCTCAAAGCTGGACGAGGCCATAGCTGCTGACTGCTACCAGATCCTCACAGCTGTGTGTGCTTTACCCAGAGGTCCCGACCAGCTGCTGAGCAGGGGGGGTGTTCCCGCTCTGTGCCAAGCAGTGCAACAAAACCAGACTTTCAGCCATGAGAAGGGGCTTCCCTTGCTGGGATGCCTTGTAGCAGGTAGAACCAAGGACAGAGTGTGGAGTAAGCACTCTGCAGAACTCCTCACTCTGCTGGTCAAGTTGTCTAAAGACTTCTGCCAAGCCAAAGACCAGACCAAGATGGACATGTGCGCCCAGTTGGTTCAGTTTCTCCCCCCAGCAGGAGTGGCAGTAGAGAGCAAGGAGCTGAAAGAAGTTGTGGCCTCTGTATGGGAGGTGTTGAGACCCATGTTGCAGGCTAAACTGACCCCAAGTCAGATCGGGCCAATCCTTGTCCTCAGCGCTTGTCTGCTGGATTTGTACGGGTGGGAGTTTGTCGGGACGCCAAAGTTCTGCTGCCTACTGGTGAACCGAGCCTGTGTGGAGGTCAGGATGGGCTTAGAGGAACCGCCCGGGAACGAACTGAGCTCGGAGCTGCAGCACACTCTCACAGGTAGTGTGATTATTTAATATACTTTATTGGTTGTAATTAAACATCTGCCTTTCACTTAACCTTTTCTTAACTTGACCAATCTTATGAATAATTCTGAAATCCCTTTTTTCAATTTTTCTTTTTCTTTAAAATAGCCAGATTTAGGAATTTTGACAAAAAATATCTAAATGTCACCCTGTGTAAAAGGGATTCACTCAGACCTGCAGCCATGTTTGCCTTTTGCTGCCTGTCTCCCCATTTTCTCTAAATACTCTAATAAAGAAAAAGAGTCCAATTCTGTTTTTTATCTCGAAACAAAAATCCACAAATAAAATATTAGGTACATAACCGCCACTACTCTCCTATTTTTTAATTATAAAAATATATTTTTTTGTTTTGTTTGATAAATTATTTGGTTGTCATGGTTTCATTCTATATTTCTCATAGTCCATTTATGTGTCATAAGTCATTAGTGATGTCAAACCATGTTGGTAAGGTATTTAATTTAAACGTGATTCTTCCATCCCCCTCTGTTACTTAAACCCTTCTCCTTACTTCCTTTTCCCAGGCTGTTACAGAATCATGGAGGCTGCCATAGAGCAGGCCTGCTGTGTGGGGATGTCCCAGACCGCTCCTCCTCAGAGCTCCATCCCCTCCATCAGTCTGCAGCAGAGCAGGCAGGTCCTCGGGGTGCTGGAGGAGGCCTTTGCCGCCCTCATGTACCACCTGCAGCAGGTGAGAGGAGGACCGATGGATAGATAGATAGATAGATAGATAGATAGGTACGTTATTGATCCCAATTTGGGACATTTTTGAAATATTATATTTATATAATTTGTTTGCATCCAACAAGCTACTAGTTGCTAGTTCTGTAAATCTAATGACTAATTGTGTGCCAAATGAGTCTTCCTACTGCTGTGACAAAATGTATATCCTCAGGGAATAAAGAATATGGGATAACATTTTTAAGTTAATGTCTGTCAACGGAACTAGCCAACAATATAATAGGGGAGTACATTTTTTTATAATTAGCTCCCAAATAGAGTTGAAACATTTTGTAGCTTATTAAACCAGTTAATTCACAGAAAAGTATTAACAACCAAGTTGAGTAAAATACATTTTTAAAGTAATTTCCTTATTTTAAGTGCCAACTATTACCTTCTTAAATGTGAGGATTTGCTGTTCCTGTTTGTCTTATTCGATAGTAAACTGAATATGTTAAACTTTTGGTCTGTTTGATTGGATAGGACATTGCAGCCTTCTGTGGCCTTGTACTCTGCGATATTTTTATAGATTGTTAATGTTCTATTACTTTAAGGGAATCTAACAATAGGAACATTTCTGCCGTGTTTTTGCGGATGAACCAGCGGGTAAATATCTCAGGTGTTGAAAGAAAGAGTAAAACATTTCATTCACTTCCTCGTCTCTTCCTGTTCTCGTAGGTGGATCAAAGTCGCTATGGAGACCCCTTTATTTTCGCCACATTCCGCTCTCTGTGCTCATGGCTGGCTGAGGAGACTTCCTGTCTGAAGGAGGAAGTGACCGGACTGCTACCGTTCCTGATCGCCTACTCCCGGAGCCACCTGCAGGGTGAGAGCCCGGAGCACGGCCTCTCTGATTGGATGTCCGAAATGTCCGTCAGAGAGGAGACAGGGGCGTGGACGGGCAAAGAAGCTCTGAGGTAAAGATAATTATCAGAGGGAACCAGTCAGAAAGTTTATACTTTATTCCATAGAATCTGCAGTTTTCTAACAGTACTTTCTCTTAAATCCTCACACCCGCCATGCTCTTTTCAGGTATCTCCTTCCAGCTCTGTGCCACCTGTCGGCAGAGGAAGAGCCCAGGAAGGTGCTGCTCACCCTCGACACCCCTGCACTGCTGGTGGACTTCCTGTCTCAGTGCTGGACCTCCCTCAAGGGGAAAGGTGGGGTGTCCTCGGCCAGGGATCCCAGCATGGAGACAGCCTGCTCAGCCCTCCTCAACTTCACCGTCACAGAGCCGGAGAGAGTCAGGTAGCTGGTTTACAAGTGAAATACTCATCTAAAGCTGTTTACTAACAGATATTGAAGGTGTTCATTTAAACTTTTTCTGTTTGGTCGTCCAGGAAGGACCCATGTTTCAGAACGCTGGAGGCCCTTCTGAGTGAAGCACTTCCTGTTTTGGTTCACAAACCCCGCCTCCTGGTCCTGGCAGCAAATTACTGCACGCTGGGACTGATGATTGGCAGACTCAAATCAGCTCCTACAGGTAAACATTTTTTATTTTATTTTTGATTAATCACTTGGTTCTTTTTTTTTTTCAGCTGTTTATGGCAAATTCACTGCGCCATTTGTATCATGTTCCTTTTTTAAATACAAATTCCACAGTATTTTCCATTGCAATACAGCCAACATTTGACACGCCATAGAACGTGAAATCACAACATTACCACTAACCATCAATCGATTCAAACTTCACAGTGACAATGATCCAACATCAGCTCGATAAATGCAATTCAAATTAATTATTTATTTCTGTGTTTCCTCTCTTGCGACATATCAAAGTGTCTTCTGGGTAAAAGGTCTATACCACAGCTGATAAACTGGCAAACCTGAGCAGAATGCAGCCATTACTGATGTTGTTAGTTACCCTTATGCATTGCCTTCTATAAAAGCTTTGAAAAACGCCTGAGGGAATTCAGATCATGTCGGCTGTAGGTTGGACAGAAGTGTTTACTGTTATACTCTTAGTCTAGTAATGTGTTCTTTATTGTTCTTTTTTTTAATTTGATTCAGAATTGTTTTAATGTCCTGTTTTTAGAGCTTTCAATCAACACCATGAGATAAGATGGAACTTTATTTATCCCCTTGGGGAAATTCAGGCATTTATATCAGCAAAAGGGTCAAAACAGGATTCACACAAGGTAAAAATAAAGACAAAATGGAATAAAAAAAATTAAAATAATAATACAAAATGTTTTTTAAATAAAGTGATAAAGTAACTGTTGAGTATGCCCATATGACTTTGCTTACACACATGCTTTTTGTTTTTCCAGGCTCAGTGGAAGCCGGACAGAGGCGGTTCTTCTCCTCCGCCCTCCGGTTCCTCCGCGGCGCCCTGGACTCCGGCTCCAGCCCCGGCCCGGTCAGGGTGAGCCTCGGCTGGGCGGAGAGCTGGGAGGAGGCGGCGGAGCTGTGGAGGCTGAGTCTGCAGGCTCTGGGGGGCTGCGTGCGCGCTCAGCCCTGGATCGGCAGCCTGGTCCGAGAGGAAGGTTGGCTCAAACACACACTGGCCATGCTGAGTCAGTGTAGTGCACTGCCTGAGCAGCACACACAGGGGGCGCTGGAGGAGGCTCTGTGCGCCATGGCAGACCAGTGCCCTGTGTGTAAGGTGGAGATTGGAGACGCCATGAGAAATGATAAAGGAGCTTTGATCTCTCTGAGGAAACTGAAAAAGTCAGTGGGAGTAAAGTAAAAACCAATCAGACATCTTCTACGGGTTACATTTTTCAAAATAAAGTAACAAAGAAGGGCTGTAGCCAACATGCGTGTTTATCTGACTGAATCATGTGTGAACTGTTAACCCTGACTGATTATAAGGAGAAGATGGCGCTGCCGTTTTTTGCAAATGAATTTTTGTGGAAAAGAGGGCACTCAAAATTATGAACATATTTTTTTGTAAAGAAACTCCAAAGTTTGTAGAAAGCTGTGCTCTGGAAAGAAACACTTTTTTACATGTCAATTGTGAAATGTTAATGTCTTAAATAAAAGCTATTTTGTTAGAAAACCTACCTGGACCTCTTTTTGGTCATGAGTTTTTTTTCATGTAGTACTGATTTTTCTTTTGCTACCACCTAGTTGAACACTTCTATAGTCATTATGGGGGGTGGGTAGTCTAGTCTCAAGCTCTTTTAATTTTCTTTAAAGGATCTTCTGTAGAAACAAATGTGCTTGGGGGCTGTGCCACAGACAGTTCAAACCAGTATTGGGAGACAGAAACTCAGTGTTTTAGTTTTTTAATGGAATCCGAAAATATCACCAGACTTAACCTTTACAGTGTCTTTTTATATCAATGCAAAAAGGATTTGTTTTTCTACACGGTGAAATACTTATCAGGTCATAATCTTTTTTAGTTCTCAAATTAGTTGAATAGTATCAAGCTTTTACCCAGTTATCATTATTATAAATGTTACAAAGTAGGATGTCATAGCTAGCTTGTGTAAAGGTGCATCTCTGTTATTATTCCTAAAAGTCCTCTTTTACATCATCCACCTCTAGATGGCGCACTGATACTTGTCTAGATTTAGTGTGCATTTAAAACTGACTAACGAATATGTCTGTTTATCTGTAGAGGGAGATGTGAATATGAAATGTTGGAAAAAGTAGAAGATAAAGTAGTTAAAAGAAATCAAGATTATCCCAAATAGTACACTTTTACTATTTTGAATACAGTGCTTTTTGTTATAGAAGTGGCTGATGAGTGACTCATCCTAACAAAACATAAAGGTTTACAATGATTGTTCTCCAAATATTTGGTTTCATACATCATTTAAACATATGTGTAGGTTTACAATAATAAGCAGAAAATGCAGGGTGTTTCAGAGAAATCACTTTCTTAATATCGGTGCTCCTCTGCCGTGTTATTAGAGCAATGTGTTTAACCACTTCATCCCTGATAGTCTATGCACACACCGTGAAGAAAGTTTTAGTTACCCCCCGCCGAGACTCCTGTCACCTCCCGCCCTCTTTTTGTCCTTACCCCCCTCCGTAACACCCATCCATACAAACTCGTGTATCGTCTCCCTAACTAACTCACTCCTCTCTGCACCTTCAGCCCGTCTCCTCTGCACCCAGCGTCACTTTAACCCCTCAGCTCCTCCACCGGCACCACCATGCTCTGGAAATCCCGAAACAAGAACGACGTCCTGCAGGTAAAAGAAAAAAAAAAAATCTCAAAGTGTTCCTTTTTTTAGTTGTACAATGTATCTGTCACCTGTCTGTCATGTGCACACGTCCGAAAATATTGCGCAAAATGCTGCACATGAAGGGCAGTTGTTTTTAACAGAAACTGAATCTAAAAAATGCCCTTTATTCGGTAATGAAACTTGTGAATTATTCAGGTTGGGTGCAATTTTGAAGAAAATTGCATTATTTGAATTATAAAACAGAAAAAATGTAATTTTTATGACTAGGGATCTAGTTTTCAGAGCGTAAAATTCGACTGTAGCGTAAACTTGGACATTAAAAATTAGAGAATATAATTTCCTTTTTTAAATGTGTTTTTTGTAAAGATTATTCTCAATAAAAGTACCAAAACTCTCCTATTTTATAATATCTCGGTGCGTAAAATTCCTAATATTCAGTGCCATTGTTAAAACGAAACAAACAATAAATGGAGGCACAGTGTGAGTTTGAATTAACGGAGCGTAATTGAATGAATATATCTCTTTAAGAGAAGTGGACCCTGTCGACCCCTCCCCTCATTCTGCCGGGTGCGCGCAAAACCCTATAAGTAGTGCACTCATGGAGAGTCTGTAGGACTCTGTGTGTGTTGTGCGCGTGTGTATCTGACAGCAGCTTTTCATCTGCGTAAAAGAGCTCCGTCACAGAGAGAAGAAGAAGAAGAGGAGGAGGAAAAGTAAATAACACTTTTTGAAATTAATGGACCGGTAAACAAGCCTGGATTACATCTCGGAGCATTTGGTGACATCCTTCAGTCTTTGGAAACCTGCGCGTCTTGTTGAATTTCAAATCCGGGGATATCCAGTGTGGTCCAGATGTTAATCCACACCTATTCCGCTATGGTGAGTTTGATAAAAGGCTCGTGTTATTTAAGATAATGTATTTTAATGACTAAAGTGACTTAATTTTAAGGAAGAGTTTATGTCCTACCCTGCAAAAGATGCGCGTAATGTGTCATCTTCACTCAAAAAAAATCTAATTTGGAGTTAAAAACGGTTTGAAAAATACTTTATAATTTGATTAACGTTCTAACAATCGACTGGAAAAGTTGCCTAAGGGCTGTTGGTGAATATCTTTGACTGCCGTTGAATATATGTTTGGTAAATGGTGTGTTTCTCTGCAGTATATTGAGTGTCAAATGTCCATACTTCTCAATGAGCCTTTCTGACAGTGAGTTTAGTGTAGCGGCACGGCCGAGATGCTCTTTGTCTGCACAGTGTCACAGCGAGAGAGACCTGCTGACAGTGAAGTGTCCACTCACTGGACAAGCTGTGACATACCGAGACACTGTCCATCATTCTGGAGCAGCGTTTTACAGCGTCAGATATAACTTTTTGTGTCACTAAAATGATGAACACACAATCCCGTAGAGACTAGTGAATATTGTCGTCCATTTATTTCTACTTAGGCTATATGTGTGTGTGCTTTTAACCATGGCCTTTTGCCCTGCTGATAATGGACATTGCTCCACACCAACAGCATTGATCCGGGTGACCCAGCTTTTTACAAAAATCCAATTTCACCAGGATGTGTGTGAGCAGAAATGTAGGCTAGTGGACTACATGCTGTTACACACACTGCTGCATGCTGCCTCTTCTTTCACAGGAAACTTGTAAAGTCAAATTTATTTATTTTGTAACCTTTATTCGCTTTAATTCCCATGTATGGGGTCAATGTGGTTTCGTTGACACAATGACATATTATTTAAAGATGTAAACCCCCACCCCCCTCCCGGAGCAACGTGTTGTTGTGCATTACCTGATTCTTTGTGCAGCTTCTTCTTGGTGGCCGTGACCTTTCTGACACTGTTCAGCAGCGATGCCAAGGGCGTCCTCTGCCAGTGCGCATCACTTCAAGACTGCTGCTATTTCCAACCACCTAATAAAAATAGAAACACATTTATTCAGCTGATTTATGTTACATTTAAATTAAAAACGTTGTTTATTTTATCCATGTATGCGTTAAGTATTGTAATCTCTCTGACAGATGGAACACTTAGTCCCGTGTGGCATTTTAAGGGGACACTTGAATGACTTTGGGCTCCTGATATGAAGCTAACTTTTTGTTATTCCCTGCAGGAGCGCGCGGACGGACTAAGCGGCTCTTCTCCGAGCGGCCGTCTCTCCCAGCTGTCCTCCCTGAACCAGGCCGGGTACTCCTCGGCTCCCCCGCTCTGCCACACTCCGGCCTCTGACTTCCAGCCTCCGTACTTCCCTCCCCCCTACCCCCAGTCCTCCCTGCCATACTCCCAGAGCCAGGACTCATATGCCCACCTGTCAGACCCCTACACCTCCATCAACTCCATCCATCAGCATCAGCAAGTGGCATGGCACTCGCAGAGGTCGCGCTCCGACGACGGGGGGCTCCTTTCACAGTCGCACCGGGCTTTGAGCCTCGACCCCCGGCGGGAGTACGCAGCTGTGCCCCGGCTGCTGCACGGGCTCGGGGAAGGAGCTGCGGCTCTGGGGGACGGTCCCCTCGGCATGCACATGGGACACCACGGCCTGGATGATCTGCAGGTGAGTTCATATGTTTAATTTGGCGAAACACTCTTTGGTTGCGTTAGCTTTGCGCACTGGAAAAGGCCGTGCGTAAAAGTCACACTAGTGCGCAAAACGAAATGTGGGCCTCTTTGATTCATTATTTTTACAATTTTAATATCTTCAAAAAAGCTAATATCAAAGACAAAAAGTGCAAAAATGTCCATATTACTTAAAAAGATGAGGATGATTGCAACAGGCCCTTAAGGCAATTTATCCTCCATTTCCTTCAAACGACACAAATCATGATGAAATAGCTCCCATTAATCAATTAGATTTTAAGTCAACACATTTAATTAAGGACTACAACATGTTATTATTTATTTTTAATTCATCTAAAAATGTTTAACCTGTTATGTATATTTATTTATATTAAAACATCCTGTTATAGCTTATTTTAGCTGAAATTTCAATACAAATTCAGATGAGCAGTTTTGGTGTCTTATATCAAAATAAGAATGAAACCAGTTGTGCGTGGCATTGCCTACAAAAGACTAAAACACTCAACTAAAACATGTACTGCTTCCAGGTCTGAAATATACATTTCTACAACAATATCAGCTTAAATGCTCAATTTGTTATTCAAAATTCGTTCAATAATGAATACAAAATAATATTTCACAGCTATCCTCAATTTGTTAAAATGTACATTTTGGTTGGCCTGTTGAATACGTTTTTTATTTCGTCGTTTTGAGACTGACATGTGTCTCGAGTTTATCTCAAATGTAACGCTGAAGTTGATCTCAATGATTGGAATTGATATTGTTCATATACAGCAGTGGGAATGTAAAGCTTTAGAATTAATACAAATATCTAATACTTTTCTCAGATTGTAAAATATTTAATTCCAGAAACGTGGGTTTTGTGTGGGTTGACACCCGCCCGTCTTAATATTCATCAGGACATTCATGCAGTATTCTCCGATGTCTCGCACAAAGAAAGTGATCCTGCAGTCCTCTTGCCTTCTGCAGTTTTTTTTTTTTTAGAAGAATAGTTTCTATGGTTTATTGAGCAGTCAGCTTCCCTGCAGCAGGTGCAGCTGCAGACGCTGTTTGTTGCCTCCTCGCAGAGAAACACAGCGAGACCAATTGATGTGCACGGTCATTAATAGAAAAGAAACGTCTGAGACGAGCGCCAGGCAAGGAGTCAACCCGGGCATGTTTCTGTTAAACGCTCCCACTTGACAAGGACCTTTTATTTGATTAATGGATTATATCCTTCGCGTTTGAATCCTCTTATAAATTCACCACAAAGGAGACATCCGAGAATCGCCTTGCAAGACAATTTCATCCTCAGTGAATGAAAAGATCAAATAATCTGCGACTATTTAATTTATTCTTTCAATTGGCTAGCTAATGTGGCCGTTTTAAAATACTTTATTTCTTCTTTTCTATTAGTCTTTCTCAAAATGATTTATATGTTCAGAGAAATGGAGAGCAATGTAACTTTAGATATGGGAATTTTACAATTTCTATTAAAAATAATATAGATACAATTATATAGAGAGAGATACAAAATATATGCAATTTTTTGTTAAAAATGATGACAGCATTTCTTTCATTTAATTGTGTTTTAAGTAAATAATGGATTACATAAGGCAACTTTTCTGATAAAAAATAGACTGTAAATCAAAAACTTAGCTAAAAACATTACATTAAAAAACATTTTAAACATTTAAGGTACAACAAATCATTTGATGTCAAGCTGTGCAGAATGATGAACTCTTTAAAATCATCCGTCATAACTCCCATCATTTACCATCTTTCCATTCTGCACGAAGAAGCTAAATCCAATAAGAGTAACAGAGTGCATTATTTACCCGCATATGGATAGTTGTTCATATGTGCTTCAAGGGAGAAAACCTAACATTGGACCGTCCATCTTGCTTTGGCCTGAGAGAAAAGCTCTATGTGTGTGTATATAAATGTGTGTATATAAAATGTGTGTGTGTTGAGGCCAGTGGATAAATGATAGTGACTGTCTGTCTGTCTGACACAGGGAATGGAGGAAGGATCAGCCCTGGGCATCCTCGACCACTCTGTCATTAAAAAAGGTAAGAGGTGTGTGTGTGTTTGTGTGTGTGTGTGTGTGGTGTGTGTGTGTGTGTGTGTGTGTGTGTGTGTGTGTGTGTGTGTGTGTGTGTGTGTGTGTGTGTGTGTGTGTGTGTGTGTGTGTGTGTGTGTGTGTGTGTGTGTGTGTGTGTGTGTGTGTGTGTGTGTGTGTAAGTGTGTAAGTGTGCACCTATATAATTGTGCTATACATGCTGAAGGGGGTTTTGTGTTTAGGGGCACTCCAACACCAGTTTCTCTTGCTGCCACACACACACACACACACACACACACACACACACACACACACACACACACACACACTATAAATAATTCTGTTTTGCTATTTCATTTGAAGTCAAGAAGTCCTCTAATACTCAGCTGCAGACTTCACCCCAAAGGCACACATTCTTAATGAACTGTTCATGGTCATATGAGAGAGTGTATGTGTGTGTGTGTGTGTGAGAGAGAGAGAGAGGGATTAGAGTGAAGAGGAGAAGAGAAGTGGGGCAAAGAAGAAAAGGGAGGGGAACATGATAAAAGAGGAGTTGTGGGGAAATGTGCAGAGTGTGATCACTCTAATATTACCGACTGTGAGTTAGTTGCAGGAGACACAGGGGCACGATTAGAAAACTCAAGTTGAATTTGTTGCCGGTGGAGTCGTAAGATACTGTGAAATCCTTTCTCGGGCAAGAAAAAAAACCTAAACTGATATGATAGACGGGCCTGTTTGGGTGTGTAGTGCTGCAGCAAAAAAAAACCCCACTAAAGATGACACCCAGTGTGTTATAGATGACTGACAACATAATATGAAGTGTTTTTGCTGACAAATAAAGCGTTAACATCCTTGAGGCTCTGATGTTAGAGAATACATGTGGATTTAAAAACACCCAGCCACATGTGTAATGCATTTCGGCCTCCTGAATCTAAATATCCCAATGCCTTACCTCTCCATGTCGTCAAGTTCTCACAAAAAAAGGGTTTAATTCTCCAGATGGCGTCCCTGAGGAACGGGAAGCTCTTACTGTACACGTGTAGCTGGATTCAAACGGCTGCAAACCAGCACTCATCTGAGGAAGTGGCAGTGATTCCACTTGTTTGCCAAACGCTTCGAATTGATCAATTACCACAGCGAGACTCTCCACGGCAGAGCAGCAGATAGCAGAGCAAACCTAAAGCCCTCATGAATACGAAAAAACTCAACAGGGAGAGGAGAAACGAGACAGAGTATGGGAAAAGAGAGGGGGGAGATAAAGAGTGGGAGGCACAAGAAAGAGTCAAAATATGATAAGAGAAAGAGAGGGAGGGGCGGAGAGATGACAAAGGAGAAAGAGAGGGAACTCTGTGGCCTCGCCGGCTGCTTGTGAATGAGAGGATTTTCAGGCTGCGCTGCACAGCAGGGCCTCGCAGAGAGACCACCCGCCGCCCACACAGAGCGAGGGGACAGCCCCATACTGTACAGTGGTAAAGATATACTCAAAGAGAGACCTATAGGAAACCTGCAGAGCCATCAGGATTGAAGTCACCACTGATGCAAAGATACAAGTTGCATATTCTTGTAAACATAAGTTCTAAGTAATTACAGGAACCTTTATTGGCTTATTTGACACCTTAACTAACACAAATCACATGAACCTCTGTCGATCTCTAAAAACAATACATTTGAATTCTCTTGTATATTTTGTATTTCTTTCCTTTGCATTTTGTTGTTTTCAGTCATGCTGATAGTTTTGGTTTAATTTGTCAAAGGTTGTCCGGGTTTCTGCCTCCACAGCAATACAATGGAGGTCAATGGGCTGGTGCTTACAGCATTGAAAAATCATAGTCAAAATATGCAACAGCAAGTATTTTTTCCCAAATAGAGTTTTCCAATTAACCACAGAATGACCTGTAAACTGTTCCCACTATAGTCTGCCAAAAGTAGTCCCAATGAAAACTCTTTACAGACATTTTGGGGGGTATTTTCGAACATTCACCTCCATTGTTTTGGGGCGGAAGCAGAGATTTTAGACATTGGCTATAGTCAAAACCTGGGCATATATAACTAAATGTATCTGCATGGCTGGAGAAACAGATGTTTTGAGGACTATAAACCCCAAAAGACGTTTAAAAAAACACCTTTAACCAATGCGGTACAGACCGACTTCATCTTATGCTTGTGAGAAAATGTGGTCCTCATAAGAAGATCAGCACACACACACAAAGGGGCTAATTTCTTCTAATCCGGTTCATTTAGAGGATTTCTGCCCACACACCTGCAGATTTAGCGGATTCAGGAATTAAAATGCTACATTACAGAGATGATTTTAACACCACCAATTAACACCTTTAAAAGATGATATAACAAAGGTTGAAAACCCCCATACAAACTGTGGTTGTAAATGCCAACATTACTAGGAAGTACAAAACATCAAATCAAGGAGATGCTTCATAAAAACGACATGTTACCCCTCTAAACTCCCAAAGTGGCTAGAAAAGTATTCATATGATTGCCTGACACCCCCTCCTCCTCTTCCAAAAGAAAACAGACAGTAAAACTCATCATAAAAGTTTACCACAGTGCAGAAAAGTGAGTGTGAACTGAGCTCTTGAAGGTGTGAAGTGAGGCTATGTGCGATCGTGCGACTCAAATGTAACCACCTGCAGTTTAAGCAACAGAATCAACAAGCAGCGCTCCAGAATTAGAGCTGCCGACGCAGGGGACAACATGACACTGCATAGATTAATGAGAGGGGGGGGGCACGCTGTCATTCACACAACACCATTGTCTCTGCTGAACACATATGTTTTAATGATCTTTATTCATCCTTCAGCTCTTTTTCTTGCACTTTGCATCTTGCTTTTGTTGCTGGTGAACTTCCTGCAGCCTTGGTTTGACACACAATAAAGTGGAAAAGTGTACATGTTTGAATGCAATTAAACGTTTCTTCTCCTCTCTCAGTTCCCATGCCATCGAAGTTGAATGGCATGCACGCCCTGTCCCTCTGTAAGGAGGGTCTGGGTATGGGGTCCGTGTCCAACCCAGCGGAGGTCTTCTGTTCGGTCCCGGGTCGCCTCTCGCTGCTCAGCTCCACGTCCAAGTACAAGGTGACGGTCGGGGAGGTGCAGCGACGCCTCTCCCCCCCGGAGTGCCTCAACGCCTCTCTGCTGGGTGGAGTCCTCCGCAGGTGAGAGGGGGATGGGGAATAAAGTGGGGGGGGGTGGAGTCGTTTTTTGGAGGGTCAGAGTCAAAATGGTGTTCTTTAATGCTTAATGACAAACACATACCCTTTACCATTGATTCACACCCTTGTCTGATTCATCTTACATGTTTACCTCTAAAAGTGTGAACATTTAAACTCTGTCCTCTAACTGTCTAAGACACATACACCATATGCAATGATAACCAATGTCTTTGGATACAAACAGCTGTTACAGTTTGCTGCCAATTTAATTTCTAATGGTGTTTCTTAGTCCTGTAAATAACTGACAGAATTCAAAATTCAATTACTTCTTATTTTACTCATTTTATTCTGTAATTTCTTTGATGGGTTAACTCGCAAATTCCTGATGTATTTCAGATTAAAAGACTCACTCATAATTATAAAAAAATGCTAGGATAGGGGCAGCTTTTACATTGCATTTTAAATTGGATGTTTTATAGCGCTCCTATAAAAAGAAAGTGCTCCTTTATGATAGCTGTGTTGTTCTTTAGGTGAAAAGAACAAGCGTTCAGATTCTGGGGAGGTATTATCCTTTTTGGTATAAGTCAAAGAAAAGAACAAGCCAGCGTTTATTAAGCCTTCACTCTATCGCACAGACGACCCAGCAGGGAAGAGATGGAAGCTGACAAAGCGCTTACTTTCTTTATTTAATGCCATTTACAAGTGTAACAATAGCATTAGTGCAAAGATACATTGGAAATACTACACATTGTACCTTTAAGCATAGGCCTCAAGCTGCTTCTTCACACTGGGTTAGTTAGTGAAGATTACAGTACATCCTCTGCTCTCCAGCATGTACTCTCTTCAGAATCAGAGCACGTTCACTTCACCATAGGCCCAGAGCTGAGGACCTAAAATGGGTCATGGGACTGAATCACAAGAGGAGCAATGTGGTTTAATGAGCCACGGCCTCGGGGCCAGAAAACAACTTTATGATTTGGGTTGCAGGCAGAAATACTTTAAAAGGACATAATTAAAAGATCTAAAGGGTAGTCACTCGTCAACCCCCTCAGCTGAGAGATACAGCGACCCCTGATAACAAATCACTATTATTTTTAGGTACTTAACTATATATGTTTTTGTTTTGTTTATACTTGACTGCATTTCAGATGGAAAATACGGAAATCAAGATTTTTATAGTAAAATACAATAAATTAAAGACTCAATAGTATATGAAGTAAGAATTAGCTTACAACAGTACAATGCTACTTACACACTAATACACCAAATGTTTTTGTCAACTAATGTAAAAATATACAGTATCATTCACAGCGGCTGTTTTCTACATAACAATTCATTTATCTTTGGATATTTAAAAAACATTTGTCTGTTAATCTGTTTTTTTACTACAGTTAAAGCATGATATATTTGGACACTATACTGCTTTTACTTAAGTAGAGGCTCTGAATACTTCCTTTGAAACTGCTGCCTAATATATACATAAATACATATTTAAATGTTCTTAAATGTAGGTATTAAAGAATAAATAAAGTGTTGAGAACAGGCAAGAGTAACGACTAAAAACAGGGAAATACAAGATCCTATCAGTGTTGACAGGGAACATACTGTAGGGAGATTTCAGCTTCACATTCAATTACATAAACACGCACATGCACAAATGCATGCACACAGGCACATCCAGGCACACACAAACACATAGAAGGACCATCTTCTAAAAAAATGCTCTCTCTGTCTCCCTGTCCCCCCTCAGGGCGAAGTCAAAGAATGGTGGCCGCTGTCTGAGAGAGCGTCTGGAGAAGATTGGCCTCAACCTGCCCGCCGGGCGACGCAAGGCCGCCAACGTCACTCTGCTAACATCTCTAGTGGAGGGTAGGGACAAACACACACACACACACATATACACACACACAAATACATACAGTGACCTGCATATATCCTGACAGATAGAGACACATATTCACATAGAAAATCTCCTCGCATGAGCAGACATGAATAAACAAGCCGTAGCGTGGCTGGCTGGATGCACGGATGGTGTCACTTGAAAAAGCCGCGGCCGCCTCACAAAGCCAAAGAGCAGTGAACTGTTTGAGTGGTGAAAGTGAGAAGAATGGCTGCAGAGTTTATCCCCTGACCTGACCCGACCCCCGAGCCGCTACAGCAGTAAATAGGAATCATTCACAAAGCATATAAATGGATAATTTATCTGACATTAAATCTAAACTGGAGCGCTGACATTTGGCTCTTGAAAACACACAGAAGCTGAAGCTGCCTTTTTGTCTCACTGATGCAGAATAATATCCCCTTTTTTTGTACTGGTTAGACACACTCTCACTCTCACTCTCCTCCTCCCTCTCCTCCCCCCCCCCCCCCCCCCCCCCCCCCCCCTCAGGTGAGGCCGTCCATCTGGCGCGGGACTTTGGTTACGTGTGTGAGACAGAGTTTCCAGCCAGAGCCACAGCGGAGTATCTGTGCAGGCAGAGCGAGCCAGACCAGCTCCCAACACGCCGCAGCATGCTGCTCGCCACCAAGTGAGTGATCTCCCCCCCCCCCCCCCCCCCCCCCAGACTGTACATTTTAAAGGGGCCCTCCACTGATTTTACATGTCAATTTACTGTTGATGGGGAAGGCTAGGAGTTTTGTCAGTGGGGCTTGGAGACTGCACATTTAACAGCATAATACATGTGTTACAAACCAAGGGGCATGGAGTTTAAATGATGTGTATTAAACAGATAGGGAGGGTTTAACAAAATACTACATTAAGTGCATTATGGGAAGTGTAGGATCCACTGTTTTGGAGCTTTATCCTCACTAAGAAGTCAAATTATTCAAACAATTCAACAAGCCAAATAAAGTGTTGTTTTTTCCTACTTTATTTGACACTTCAAAACTGGCACTGAAACATACTGGATTCACTCTCCTTTCATTTTTACAGCATCATATTAATATTTTATAGCATCACAGATAGGTCGAAATCTTTTTTTATTCTAAAAGACTGTCTTTAAGAGTTTTTATCAGTAGAGCTAGATACTCTTTTTTGATTGTACATGTATAATGACAATAAATGCTTCTAATCTAATCTAACCAAGTCACACAGATCCATAGCTATATGGTGAACTCATTTACAGTAGGTACAAATATACCAATAGTCAGGGGCACAAAACTATATTTAAATGTTTCAGGTCTATCAGGTTATTTATATCCCCCTTTAAAAAGTTGGAATTATCTAAGTACACTAAACTCCAGTAGCCTGTTGAGGGAATAACATTTTTACTGAGGCACTTAATACAGGTTTTAATCAGAGTACATCCAACCCTAAAAGTGTGCTGGCTTGGCATTGATCGAAAATGTTGAGAACTGTACTTTTTTAAAAACCATTAAATAAGACTTAAACTGAATCAAATGTGGAAATGTGGAAATGAATACAGATGAAGTAACCAACGTCTCGCCTGTGTTCCTCTCAGGGAGGTCTGTAAGGAGTTTGTGGACATGATGTCCCAGGACCGCTCCCCGCTGGGCGGCAGTCGGCCCACCCCCTGCCTGGAGCCCGGCGTCCAGGGCAGCCTCACCCACTTCAGCCTGCTCACCCACGGCTTTGGGACCCCCGCCATCTGCGCCGCCCTCTCCGCCTTCCAGAGCTACCTGATGGAGGCCATCAAAATGCTGGAAAAAGGAGAGGGAGGAGGAAAGAGCCACCACGAAAAGGAGATGAAGCACCGCAAATAGAGGGAGGACGGTGATGGAGGGTGAGAGGCGGAAAGGACGAGAGAAAGAGGGGAGAAAGACTGACCATTACCCCCTCTGGGTCTTTACCTTCGCCCTCAGGAAAAAAAACTGAGACTTTGACCTCCCAGAAGAACCTCTGCGGGCCCCTGGACGAGGAGGTGGGGGTCTTGATGATATCTGTACTGTAATGTGTGTCCACCTCACTCAACACGGCGCATGGACCTCTCTTCTCAGTAGCTGGTTTGTGTCACGATGGCGTCTACAAAACACCTCTTCAGGATGAGTTTCTACATTCGGCTGTATTTATTTCCCCCCCCCCCCCCCCCCCCCTTTTTTTTGGTAAACATGTCTACGTTTTAGAAGCCCCTGCCTTCATCAGTCACACACACACTTATACACATTTCTTTGGACTGAACTCATCTGGGAAGTGTCGTAAAGCCATATCCGAGACAACAACCTGCTCTTTGCTCCTTTTGAACTCTGGGAGACTTTTAACTCCACCTGATTGGACATATGTAGTTCTTCTTCCTGGGTGGTCATGGGAAATCGAGTTCTCCGGGTTCTCTAACAGTAAGGAGGAGACAAAGGCAGCTAAAGGAGAATTGGTTACTTTTATTTTGAAGTACTACGTGTTGGTAACTTAAGAAAAAGAACACAAATCATTTTGTACTTTCTGTGTATGTTTATTATTAATGTTATTACTGTTGTTATTATTATTGTATTACTGCATAAATGTAATATATTATTAAAGAATTAAGAACTGATCGGTTTAGTTTCACGACTGGGTTTGTATGTTTTCATCTGGGTATCAGAAACATAAAAAATAATGGCACCTTTAAGAACATAAATGCAACTGCTCACTTCAACTTCCTTTAAATCCAAACGTGACAATGGTCTTTTATTGTGCTCGCATTAAATGCTTCCTCTTTCCATTTGTCGCAATAATGATATTTTTTATTGATCCCTGTAGGCAAAGTCTTTTGTGACTTCAACAGAGAGGTCAGAGCGAGAGCTGCAGATAACATTTCATTTCATTATTGATTGATGTGTCGCTTTTTTTCTAGGTTAATTGCTTTGTCTATAACATGTCAGAAAGTGGTGACAAATGTCCGTCACAGTTTCCAACAAGCCTCGAGTCTTCATTTTGTGTCACATGACCAACAGTAACAAATATATATGTAAACAATTCCTTGTGATTTAAACAGAAAAAAGCAGGGATGTCAATATCGGTCGTTCCACCCCTTTGATCCAGAACGACATTTCTTAACAAATATCACAAGGATTTTGATTAACCTTTGACAGTCATGTTCCCCTGAAGATGAATCCTACTGAATGTTCTTCAATCTGCCATCAGCAGGTCAAAGTGTTACCTATCGCATGACATTTCTCAGCATCTTCTTTATGGATTTGTACAAAGATTTGTGACATTCATGTTGCCCAGAGGATATACCCAGAGGTGGAAAAAGTACTCAGATCTTGTACTTAAGTATAAGTATAAGTACCAGAGTGTAGGAATACTCTGTTACAAGTAAAAGTCCTGCATTCAAAAGGTTACTCAAGTAAAAGTAGAAAAATATTGGCATCTAAATAGACTTAAAGTACCAAAAGTAAAGTACTCATTATGCAGATTGGTCCATATGTTTTGATTATAAATATTGAGGCATTAAAGTGTTATCACAGCTGGTAAAGGTGCAGCTAGTTTTAATGACGTTGTACACTGCAGGGTAGTCTGATTTAAGTGTTGATTATATTTCACATTATTAATCCAAATCTGTAAAGTAACTAAAGGTATTCAATACATGTAGTGGAGTAAAAGTACACAATTTACCTCTGAATTGTAGAGGAGAATAAGTACAAAGTAGCATAAAATGGAAATACTCAAGAAAATTACAAGTACCTAAACATTGTATTTAAGTTACACTACTTGAGGAAATGTAATTACTTTATACCACTGGATATACCCAAAAGACTTCCGTGGTTCTATGACTTCTCGCCCAGCAGTACTACGAGCATGACATTTGTAGATCTGTAGATTAATTTATCCAATACTTTGTTATGTTTAAAAATGTTCCAATCCATTTCAGCTTTTATTTGTGTTTTTGCCAAAGAGAAAATGAAAACACAGAATACAGGCTTACCATCGGCAAAGCATGCTGACGTCAGCATTTAGCTCAAAGCTTAAAGCTCTGTATTATTCAGGGGTCTCTATTTGCAGAAATGGGATATAATATTGATAACTATATTTTCATTAAAATTCAATCACCTGAAACTAAGAATAGCTGTCTAAACTTTCAAGGAGTTATTCATATCTGTATTATGGATGTATAGACAATGAAAAGCATTGCAGAGCGTCACTCCTCCTTCCTATGAAAGTTAACGGTGAAGCCAAAACAGTTCTTAGAATAAAATCACCTGCATTTTTTACTATCAATGGGTCATAAAGGGCAGGTGCACTAGTGTCCAACAGCTCAGGCTTCATATCATCACTGATCTCTTCCCCAATGTCTTTCTGACTCCAATAGCATCATGTGACTGACCCAAAGGTTGCAATCCCACAGGCCACTATGAAAATGAGCTGCGATGCCTGGCGCTTTTCCCCAAGGGCCTCCCACAAAGCCAACCATACATTTACAGTAGCCCAGAAGGATCACATTCTGGTTCTTGAAGGGCCTTTCGTTCTTTTTCACAGCCATTGGTTTTTAGCGCCGCCTGAAAGCGTCACAAAGCCGCTAAATTGTCTGCAGACTCTGAGTCTTATAGCTTGATAAATGACCCTCATTACATCACAAAATATTGCTTCATTTTCTGTCAAACTATAATCAATTAATTGACTAATTCTCTTAGTATGTGTGAAACGCATGGGCTGAGGCTTTCCGGATTTAAAGGCCATGGACACATTTCTGTGTGCACCCCAAGGGGCCACTCAAAGGAGAGAGAAATCAGGGCCCCTCTATTGCATGCAGGGCTCCAGCAGGGGCTGGGAGGGGGGGGGGGGGGGGGGGGGGGGGGGGGGGGGGGGGGCGGCGTCACAGCTGCAGCCCTGAACACTGAACACTGTACCTGGGAGAGAGGAGGCAGCGGTGCGACCCCCAGCGCCCAACAAGCCTCAACACACCTCGGCTCCCCCCCCCCCCCCTCCATCCATCTGTTCAACGTTTTTCTCCCACAGAACACCTCTCGCCCCCCCCCCCACCCTCCACAGTCCTTCACTTTATTTAACCAGGAACGAGATACTCAATGCAATTACTGCTTTCCAGGGACTGCACACATACACGTGTCGCCTGCTCGTACACGCTCTCAAACATCACTCATTTCTTACCTATGCCTATATCTCCCTTTCTCTCCTCCCATCTCATTACCCCCCCCCCCCCCCTTCCTTCATCTCCCACTCTGTAACCTAACTCCCCCCTCCTCCCCCCCCCCCCCCCCCCCCATTCTCTCCCTCTATCTGACACTCAGCGGGGCCGCTCTCCATCTCTCCGTGAGCCTGCAGGCAAACATATGCTGCTCTTCCCGTCAGATTCCGGTGTGTTTGAGAGAGGAGGGATTGTTTAATGTTTATTAATCACCTGTCTGTGGTGGAGAGAGGAGACGGTGATAGAGCCACACACACACACACACTCTGGTACACATGCTGTCTCGCTCTCTCTCTCTCTCTCTCTCTCACACACACGTTCAGCTGTGATGTTACCAACTTGGCCTGGTTTTTGCATTTACAGCTTATACAGTATATAAGTATGCTCATTTACTGTTACACTAAAGTCAAAATGTATCTGTTTCAGCAGCTATCTTTTTAGCAAATCATTTAAACTGATGGGTTTTTTCCCCCAAAAGGATCATCATGTAAACACAGGCAGTGCGAGGAAGTATTTATATCCTATCTCGCATTCAAATTAAAGGTGGGGTAGGTAAGTTTGAGAAACCGGCTTGAGATACACTTTTTGTTATATTCCATGGAATGCTCTTAACATCCCGATAGCAATGAATATCTTAATATATTAAATAATTCTGCTTCAAAAATCTTATGAACAATAAAAAAAAATTGCAATTAATTTTCTCTCAGTGTGAACAAATCTGAAATTGTAAATAAAGCTGGTTCATAAAATGAGTACAAATTATAATATTTATTTCTGAATGTAGTGGTGTAAGCCTTAAAAGTAAAATACAAGCACCTAAAATGTGTAATAAGTACAGTACTTGCGTAGATATACTTTCCACAACTGCCTACAGGCTCATCCTTGATACTTCCAAACTAATTTCAGTAACAAATACTTTTTCTTTTTAGCACAGTGTCAGCACATCTACTCAAATGCAGCCTGTGGCTTTAGCATTGAGGAGTTGTTTCATATCAGGAATGTGATGCCTGACAGAGGTAACAGAGACGGTGCAGTATCAATAATCATAGTGCTGACAGTGTGCAGGAAATCAACGCTTTCATTTAAATCTTATCGTGTTCTTATCCAGCAGATGTGAATAACATGGTTTTGAGCTACTTAGACATTTAAGATTTGGTGTATTTGTATACAATTGCACCCTGATAATGAGCTATAATTATGTATAGCTCAATTACTGACCCATCAGCATGTGACTTGAGTGACTGTCAATCTTGATAGTTACTTTAACTGTTAGTAGAAATTGGTGAGGAAAAGTGTCAAATTGTGTAACCAAAAACTGTTTTGAAAAGACCAGAATGATCTTTCTTTCTTTTCAGAAGATGATATCTGGGGCATTATTTGAAAGAGAAGGGGAAAGAAAGAAAGAAAGAAAGAATACAAGTTTGTTTTCTGGAGAGTGTAGAACTTATTAGAACAACTGAGCGAACTACATCTGCTGATGAAGACTGCGAGGTGTGATTAATATCCCCATGAAAAGCAGACCTTGATTACACCTTAATAACAGCAGTAAAACACAAACACTTGGATTGATCTGTATCTTCTGCTTGTTGGCCTATTCAAAATGCAGTGTTGATAGAATGGATATCTGATGATGTCTTTGGCACATAATAATTCACTTTGGTTCATATTTCATAATTCAGTGTATTGGTGGTGAAATAACCAGAGGCTGCACCAATAACAGCACATACAGTATTTCAACTTGGATTTACTTTTAACCCTGCTCAGGCGAATCAGTATCAGAACACCTGTACCACTTAAGCTGAAGCATTAGTTCTGCATCTGATGCCAACTCTGTGCAGGTTGTTTACCGACTGCATCAGAGGTTTGATAAAGCTCTATTTCAGGTCATATTTTGGAGATCATTCAATTAACTACATGGATATATAGATTTCAATAATATCAGGGTTTCATGTTAACAAATACCTTGTTTTAATAGATATCATCCATTTCTTAGATACCTAATTAAACTATATCACATAGTTTGTACATTGAATTTCCCCTGCAGGGATAAATAAAGTAGGCCTTAGCTTGAAACTAATAAATATCTTTGGTTTTACTTTAACAATTAATACCATGTAGTTTGTTCATTTGCAGAACACATTTGATCAGAAATCTACTTTTCCCTTTTTTAAGTAACATCATATGTGCATGTTTGTTTTATTACACGTGTACAAGCACGAGCTGTGTACATTGCACACGCACACTCACTGAGTACAAGTGCAAAAGTACACAGCCAGAAGGCTGTTCTCTTTCCATGTGCAGATGAGTAGACTAGAGAGCAACGAGAAAGCACCACAGGGACAAAGAGCTTGTATCTCAACTGTGTGTCACTTTTTATTGGAACAGAAAGAGCAAGGAGGTCAATGGTACAAAAAAAAGGGAAAGAAACGAGGGCGTGAGGGTCGGTTGTTAAGCAGTGAGCGGTCACTTGGCGCCAGAGCAGAGCTTCTCCAGGTCATGGATGCCCTCCTTGTCAATCAAACGGACAGTGAAGGAGGGAAGGTTCAGGATGAAGCGCTTCCTCAGCTGGAGGGGGGGGGGGGGGGGGGGGGGAAACACACGAGAAATATTAAGATGAGGCACGAATAAGCAGAATGGATGTAAAATCAGGATGATAAACAAAGTGGGATACTGCCATTACTGAACCTATGTACGTTTATATACATTAACATGTATAAATATATAAATGACGCTTCGGTACAAAGTAAATGTGAATAACATTCCCTTTTTACTAGCCAAGAGCGATGCAAGGCAAGGGGATTAGCTAACTGTAACTCAAGCTAAGCAATAATTAGCCGCATAGCTGTAACTTAACTAGGTGACATGGATCTGGCATTGATGGATTTGTAATGTTAGATAATATAGTCATTTACAATGGCAAGCTAGTTAGTATCCCAAACATAGAGGAAAATTAGTTATTCTAAATATGATATACAATTGTTATGTAATATCATGTTGTGTTTTCTACATCTTGCTTTTGAGGCTCATCCATGTGAGCCAAATCAGAGGTCCTGTAGACGTCACTTTTTTGCAGAGCTAAGTTTAGCAGAGGCTAAACAACATCATAATAGTTTAATAAGGTGCTTGTAATTCCTATTAATACGAAATGACAGAATAAGTTAAATGTATTGAACTCACTTCCTCAATGCACTTCTTCAGCAGATCCACGGCCTCCTCTCGGGTCAGATCTAGAACACACAAACATATTATTATCATATTAAAACAAAGAGGAAACACTTCTTTAATAGTTAAGAAATCAAGCAAAATAATATTTGATGCCAGTTTTACAGATTCAACAGGGATATTTTCACTTCATACTGCCATGGCATAAACATACAAATCGTACTACTCTTTGCATTTAGGTTCAATGATTACATTTGAAAAGAGCCCTTACAGTGATGCAAGTCTGTACCGGGGCTAGAGTGTGAATCCACTACAGTCCTGAATCATTTCCTTTATTTCTCTCTCGTCTCACAGGAGCGATAAAGAGAAAGACATCATGCATGAGGCATCACTGACCTGGTTTGTAGTGCTGGTCAAGGATGGAGAGAGTGAGGAAGGCTCCGTAGCCGTGGGCAGCGAAGGGGGCCTTGGACAGGGAGGACAGGTAGTCCATGTAGTAGAGACCGGGGCCGTCCGTCTCATCGTAGCCCGCCAGCAACAGGTTCACATGGTAAGGAGTCTGAAGGCAGAGAGGAGGGTTAGGATCCAGGGATTTAACAAGGTGTAATGCTGTTCACACCAAATATGGAGTCTGGCCTTTGGGATCATTCGTGTTAATTCAGACTCTTGGGAGGCTGAGAGGACGAGGGACTAACATGTAGAAACAAACGTTGTTTCTTTATGCTATTGATCCGCTTTACTACAGCAGTTTGTTTACTCCCGTAACATAGTGATGTCACAATCTAACACTCACACTTCAATTGGCTAGGGCGCATGTACAATGTGACACATTGATATGTCCCTCCCCTTAGCCTAAGTGGTTGATCAGTCACAGCATAGCCGGCCAGCTAACCAATCAGAGCAGACTGGGCTCTGGTTTCAGACAGAGGGTGAAAAGAGGTGCTGCAGCACAGGCAGTATGAAAAAAAAAAAAGAGCTTTTCTGAACATTAAAGTGTGTAAACATGTCCCAGTAGAGGCACAAATTACAAATATCAACCTTTCAATTAGCATAATAGGGCCCTTTAATAGCAATTAACAAATCAAAAGGGATGCCTGTATAACACTCCATAAAAATGAGGCATGTCACAGCGACATAAGGGTGCACACAGTTGGTTTTTTCTCCCTTCATTTCTGATTTAACGATTTCAGGAGCATCTTAGGACTGATAGGCTTTTGCGATGCAGCGTCTCTCAATTTAAGGCAAATTGAACACTTATAACTTCCACATTATGCGAAACCCGGCTCAGATTCCCTTCTTCCGGTAACTTTGCATAGATTGAATAGAGAAAATGTGCTTCCACATACATGTTGCAAAGCCAGACGTATCTCTACGGCACTTCCTCAGTATGGAGACTACGCCAGAGAAAGCGTTACAGAAAGCTTAACAGCTGGCAACTGCCTGGATATGTAAACATGAGTATATGCTGCGTGTATTTTATCGTCATGTTGCACGATATTGCATATGAATAGTTCTTCTCTCCAATTAGAGGCGCCAACATTACCATCAGTAGGTTTCAGGAACCAGATCACGCGATCGAGACATCTTACAACTTGAAAAGCACAACTTCTTTCTGCACTAATTGCGATTATTATTTAACTCAGACTTTCTGGCTCTGAATGAAGTGACTCTCACGGCGGCAACTTTAACACAGCACCCAGAACAGAGAGAGAGATCTCAGGGAGGGTAGCCGGGGAGAGTTGGAGGGTTAGGGAAGGTGAAAGGGCGTCACAGGACAGAGGAGGTGAGTGTGTTGGAGAGGAGGGGGGAAATCAGGGTGTCACCGGCAGTGTGACATCTGCTGGGAGTCAGCACCCCTGTTGCTCCTCCATCGCGCCCTCCCTCCCTCTTCATCCCTTCTTTACCTCCCTCCCTCCTCCCCTCTCTGCCGTCTTCACCCTGTGCCCTGGAGTAGTGCCAGGGCTCATTAAAAACTTCTAAAGTCGTTTCTCTTGCCCCCTTCCTCCCTCCCCCCTTCCTCTCTTATTAAATTACATCTTTTACGCTTCCAGCCTCTTCTCCGTTCTCTTCCTCCAAAACACTAATTTTCTCTCTTCGTTGTTGCAAGCTACTGTTCCTCATTTAAAAAAAATCCCTTTAAAAGCTAGACAGTTTTTGCAGATTTCAAAACAACTTATGGCCTACATGTTTGACTGAGTCAGAAGCAGTGCGCTGTGTCGGGTTGAAATGCAAGAAGAATACAATATAATACTGCATTTTCTATCCTGCAGTGAGGCAAATGTGATTCATACGACGCCAGGCGAGTTGTGATCTGCGCACCTGCCCTCTCATTTCAATTTATCTCTGAGCAGCCTGCTTATTTCTGTGACTTGTGTGTTAGCTGTGTTTGCCACAAGGGCAATGATGATCGTTATGCTCCCTGTGGAGCAGGCTTTAGTCTGTGTGTTAACGATGAACGCACACATGTGAGAGAGTGTGTTTGTTAGTGTGCACAACAGGCGTGATTCTCAGGTTGGATATCTACGTGTGTGTGTGTGTGTGTGCTTTAACTCCTCCGTGAGCATGTGAACGCCCCAGTGGTGTCACCCCCACCCACCAGACACCTGTCTCGCTGGTTACAATGTAACAATAATACGGACTTGGCATCAAAATAACCTTCCCTTCCCATGTCACCTAGGAGGGAAGCAGGCACCTTGTTAACCCAGCCACCTGAACTCACACCCATGTTCACATACAAACAATACACATCATATGTTTTAACCCCCACCCCACCCCTGCTGCCGTTTGTTTCTCAGCCAAACAAGGAGACCGTTGAAACAAAAGCTTTAACTGTGTGTTTTTTCTGATGCCTTCAGCAGACACTAACCACCTCCAATTGTTTTTAGGGATTTTTCTAAAAATATTCTTTTATTTTCATTCTTGATGAGATTGATACCACCTTCAAGTACGATCAAAATGAAGCCGCAGCTAGCACGAGCTTAGCTTAGCACAAAGACTGGAAATTGAATGAAACTGCTAGCCTGGTTTACAAAAAACTAGCCGAGAGATAATTCAAACTACCATAAACCACCAAGTGTAGCTTTTAAGTTAGTAACAACAATGATAAATTATTGTTGTAATTAGGCCGGCAACTAACAAATATTTTCATCATTATTTGTGAAAAATGGCAGCTACATTTTCCCAAAACACAAAAAGTATTACAATTTAAGCTTTAAAAATGGCAAAAACGAATTGTCAAATCAATCAAATGTTCAATCACAGTTGTACACTGACTTACAGGATTATTATTTTTAAAACGTTGAACTCTTAATTTGAGAGCTTTGTCAAGTTATCGTTGGAAAGAGCCAAGCTAGCGGTTTCTAGTCTTTGTGCTAAGCTAACGGGCATCTAGAAGTAGCTTCATATTCAGTGTGAGAACACGAGTGCGATTGATTCTCTTAACAAACGCAACACAAAATAGGAAAATTGACGATCTCTCCCTTAAACACATTATGAATGTAAGACTCTGAGCAATTTTTATAAAAGAGCTTTAGCTGTTACACAAATTAAGGTCAGGCCGCTAAAAATCATCGCAAACTGATCCCCAAACTCTCTGCTGCCACGTTCCAGCACTCCCTCCCTCCGTTCCTTCCTCCCACTGCCTCCCTCTCCCCCTATTTTTGCACCCTGCCCCGGGGCATGTTCTCTTTATTGGCATTTCTCTCAATCTGCTGTATTAATTGTTCATCTGTGCAGGAGCAGGGGAGCTGTACGCAATATGGCACTAGTAATTATTTGTAACCATTGTGTGCCCGCCCCTGCTACAAAATATTTTACAAACCCATATGGGGCCAGCTGTAGACCACCAGCACTCAGAGGCTAACTGTTGCTGCGGCTATTGAAAATCTGAAAATAAATAGCTTTTGTTTTTTGGCTTCATATCACAAAACATATGTAAAACAAAAATGTAATAAAAGAAAATCGAAGTGATATTTATAACCTGTCTGCCTCCACTTCCTGTATCTATTTACCTCATGTCTCAGACGTCTTACATTCGTCAATTCAATATCAATTTAATCTGCACACCTCTTCAATCTGCAATTCTTTGGCAAATATTGCAGCACATCAGACAGGAAGCTAAAACCAATAGAGGCAGAGCAGATGCTGAGTTTCAATGCCCTTAAAACTTTAGCAGTTGTTGTTTTGCTCTGCAGTGAATTTCATGTGTATCATTACCGATACGCAGGCAGCAGAGTCGAGGCCTCAGGTGATTCTGCTTACCGGTTTTTTTCTTCTCGTCTCCTCTCTAAAGCTTGAGTGAGAGCAGTACTCCAGAGGTTAGCGGAGTTGTTTTTGTGGACGGGCGGCTGGTAAGCACACGGCCGTATGTGAACGGGGTTTCGCTTACTCTGCGCCGACATGCTCTGCTGACTTTAGCTAACTACACCTCCCGGAGGTCTGCAGCCACTGGGGTATGACATCTCTCAGACTAAAGGACTCGTCTGTAATTTATCCTGCAGGAATAAGGCCATCAGAATGAACAATATACCACCGATTAATTTATCAGCCAGTGGTTTTTAACCTAAGGCTCTGGATGTGCCAGTGGGATCACATGAGGATTTTTTTTTTGTTTGAAAGATGATTTAAGGATGGTAGAAAAAAAAAAGATTTGATACAAAAAGCAGATCATTATCTTTCCTTTCTGTCTGGCCTCAACTTGAATCTGGAATGATTTAATCAGATTAATTAAAATAAAGTCCAACATATGCAGCCAGTTCCCCAGACAGCGACTGAGCATTGTCTTGGACTACAGGCGGTGTATACCAACATTTACATGAAATGTTGCTTTAGTCAACTAATTGGCTTAATGTATGCCGAACATGTTTTAGAAATGTTTTGTTTGGGATCCAACAACTTTATATATTTGTCTTTAATCAATTTTGGAAGTTGTGTTTCCTTAAAGCAAACACCATAACGTAAGACTTAGTTTTTCTTCAATTGACCAAAGTATTGATAGATGTAGAAAGTTCTGTAAAACATATTATTATCCTACATTTAAAGAAATTGTGTAAAGCTAAAAATGGTATAAACAACTGACATATTTTAACAAGTGTGTCAAGTAATGAATGATTTACTTCCTAAACGTCAGGGTGTGACGCTGATCACTGAATATATTTGGAGTTCAGGGTTGAATACAAATATATTTTTTCTACTTTGTAGATCTAACGGTATAAATATATGAATGTGAAAGAGAATAGATTGATCTATGAGAAAATAAGAGTTGTGAGTGATTGTAGAAATTGTTTGTTTAACACTTCTTCAAAGGGAATCATTATCGACCAAAATAAGACACAAAATCAGGTCATTTTCGATCTTCTGCACGTTTGTAAAAGAAGTGTTACTTGTAGTTGATGTTAAAAGATGTTCACATTCAAATGGACACCACACATTAACTATTCCACATACTCAAGATGTTCTGGGGGGAAAAAAACCATTACAAAAAAAACTGTTTATACAACATAATTTGCAAATGTCTGTGTACTCTGGAGGTTGATGAATGTGAGGAGAGCATAGCTGGAGGAAGGTGTGGGAAGCAGCGGAGAAACTGCTACTGCTTCAGTTTCTGAGCACTCCTGAGAACGCAGCATTAGTAAATCCTGCACTCATAAAAACCAAATTCATAACCGTGAGGCACGAAAAATAACGATACACTCGCAGCTTATGGCAAGACATGAATATAAATGTTATCCTCCACAACATGAGCAACCTTGACAGAATAAAAACGATCCTATAGGTCCCTCCTGCATCTTGTATTTCTGTGTGTATGTTGACTCCTACTCGTTCTCACACTCCGGTCTGTGTGCTGTTGTCTACTGGGCCTGGCTGTTTCCCCCTGGGACCCCCGCTCCTCCTCCCCCTCCTCCTGCTCCTGCTCTACCCCTATCCCCCGTTCGATGTGTCCCACATTCCCTCCTCTGCCACACTAATTGTTTTTTGTAATTATTTTCACCCTTCTGCTATTGTGACAGGCAGCGGCTGCACTACTCTTAACAAATTAGTGCAAGAGTTACGATGCCAGGATACGAGAAGCGGAGCTGACGAGAGCAATGGGCGTGACATCTCAACGCACATATGTCATTACGTACACAAACAGTAACGTAAGTGCTGCAAGGTAAAAGCAAATGTAGAATAGGCAGGGCTAAAGATCATTAGTTGATCATTTGATACGGCCATGAGAAGAAAAATATGGAAATAATTGAAAAAAGGAGTCGAAGTAATATTCTTAAAGATTTTCCTTTAATGAATGCCTGTTGAGTCATCATCTATCGCACAATGATAGTGCGTATTTATGACCGACTGATGAAGCAGCCCAATGATGAAAGCCATTGCATTTGTCGTTTTACGAACTGAGTGTCTTTGGCGACATTCCTGGGGAAAATCCCAATTGTTGACATTGTTTGGATCTCTGGGAACTAAGACGCAAAACACACCCGCAATAACTGCTTACAGCTAAATAGAAAGAAGCGGAGATAGAAACTTGAAGTTGTTTTTATTACTGGCCTGTTAATGCTTCCTAAATGTGACAATGTGCAGCTTTCAGTCTTATGTGCAAAAGGTCATATATGTGGCTTTATTCTGATCAGTAGAACATCTAAATAATTGATAGAAAAGGGTATCCTAATGTTTTACAAGCGGCACTTTGTGCTAACAAGTCTGCATAATATGTGTTACTAGGGCTGGGTATCAAACTTCACTACTTTTTTTAAATAGAGTATTGAATGACATTCTTAAATGCTTTTACTTCCTCTTTAATCTAATATGTACTGTTTTAAAGTTCTTTACCCTTGATGTGTTAAGCAGTTTGGCATATTTTGTTCTAGTTTTTTGTTTCCCTCTAAGCATCAAGGGTTGTGTTTGTTGTACAGAACATAAAACCCTATGAGGCACTTTAGTGAGATTAGTTTGGATAAACTGAATGCATTTCACTTTTAAAAAAGAAGAAGAAAAAGTTGCCTAACAGAGAAACAATCAGTACTTGATGGATATGTTCAATACTCGCGCAAATGGGGGTGTAATGGAAAATCAACCGACCTTTAAAACTTAACCTATAGTTCTGAGTGATAAATTAACTACTGTAAGTCTTACAGTTTGTTTAAATTTATAGTATAAATGTACATAAAAACAAGTTATTGCCCTGTAGTTTGTGGTATAAAAGTGTATTTTGCTTCTACATGACTCGCAGGCCTTAAGCACTGAAGATTAATGGTTTCTGGTTTATTTTCCTTTTGGAAAACTAAGCTAAGGCTTAAATAATAAAAAGGCAAAATTCTGTTCTTACAGATTTTTTGACAGATTTGGGTATTGAAGTGTTTAAGGTCAAAGCAATGGTAGTGTTTGATATGAATATACCCTGGGAAACTGGAGGGTAATGGTGAGAGACTCCTGCAGGCTCAGGTGGTTTCATTAAGTCTCAAAGGGAGAAACCTCCGTCACCACTCACAACAAGCTGACAAATGTACCTGCTCTGTCAAAATGCTACTGGTTCTCAAGCTGATAAGGGCACAAACAGGGGCTTTAATTACAAGGGAGACATAATTCCCAGTAGAACGTCTCCAATACTACATCCCAGCAGTGTCATGTTAGAGATGACATTAAGAGAGGAATGGCCGCTGTTGTGTTCGAGTGCCGAGTTTCTTGTTTTAGCCAAAAATCGATAATTCCATCTTTGATTAGGATCAGTAAACCTTCCACATATGTTACCGTCGCTGTCATTTGAGTGAAGTGAGTATTACTTTTGTATATAAATTAATTTGTGATTAGATCATTGGTTCCCTGCAGCTAAATTAGATTGCAAATGCAAACAGAGGATTGTAATTAAGTAGAAATAGAAATTAAAATATGTATAAGTTTGTTCACTAATTACTGCATAATGAATATGCTTAATTGACTAGTACAGAGGATTCATAAGATACTGTTTTGTTAACTGAGGACATATACAAGATACAGATGTTAAATGTTTTTGCAATGGTTTGAAAAATATTTTTAAAGAAGGGCTTATAGAGAACTGCAGTGACGCGTCCTAAAACCCGGAAGTAAACTCCTTCCGGTTCCTTCGTCAAAAACCAATGCAATTTCTCCATAGGATTTTGGAAAATAGCTCGAAATAAGGTCTGTGGTATAGACACACATTTAAGAGACGGATCACGTTTTGTTCAGCCGGATAATATCCACATGTCTACCCTACTTTTATAATTTTCTAAATCATAAATCTAGTCGCCAGAAGCAAAATGCTAACGTTATGCTATAAACGAACTACAGCAGGGTCGCTGCTTCAACGTCACGCCAACTTAAGATCGATATTAAAAACTACAGATTCAAAATGGTACAAGTTGAAGCATTTGTTTTAACAGTTTGCAAGAGCGCAGGCACTTGCTTTCAAGCAGAACAGGGCAAACAAACTTAGCGGGAGTGTTTTACGTGTTCGGTGTAATGACGTAAAACGGCCTCGACAACTTCTGTAGTCCTATTCAGCCACTTGTTAACAACCATCGTTTTTCAGACACGTAAACTCTTCAAAAATCACCAGTGGGGTCACTGCTGATGTATTTAATGTCGTAGAACAAAACGTGATCTGTCTCTTCAATTTGTGTCAACCACAGACCTTATTTCCAGCTATTTTCCAAAATCCTATGGAGAAATTGCTTTGCTTTTTGTCGAAGGAACCGGAAGTGGTAGAAATGCTAACTTACTTCCGGGTTTTAGGACACGTCACTGCGGTTCTCTATTATGGCGTTTCTTTGTTATGTAAATGGTCTCCAAGGGCTAAAATCCAAAAGTTCCCTCTTTGGAATTTCACACAATCATATCAGTCAGTATAATAAAAACTAATTGTATATTACAGTAGAACAAAATATGGTGAATTAATTAGCTGGTTGCTCTATCATATCTAGAAAACCCTTTTGGCCGGTGGGAACTTTGAGAAACGGGTTACTCCTCTGTACCTCTCCGACCTCCTGCACATCAACACACCCATCCGCACTCTCAGGTCTTCTGCTTCCCTCCACCTCACTGCACCCCCCTTCCGTTTAACCACCATGGGGTCTAGAGCCTTCAGCCGCTCTGCACCCCGCCTCTGGAACTCTCTCCCACCTGACATCCGCAATACTGACTCTCTCCCCATTTTCAAATCACGTCTCAAAACACATCTCTTCACACTCTCATATCCACCCTGATCATTATCCATCACACATCCTCTGTTTTTATTTATTTGATTGATTTATATACTGCATTGTCTTGTTTATGTCTCTTATGCTGGTGTTATGTATTGTGTATCTTGTTTTTTATGTGTTTGTACGGCGACCTTGAGAGCTTTGAAAGGCGCCTATATAAAATAAACGCATTATTATTAACTTATTCTGTTAAAAAGTGTGTTAAATTGTGGAGATTATCTTGTTAAATAAGAAAATACATGCATAGGAACTGATTGACTATCAAAGCGATTTTATTCTTTATCAAAACCCCCCTACTATAATTGTATTGGCTAGTTGCTGTGAGGACCTGAAGTGGATCAACCAGAAGAAATCTTCTCTTGATGCTAAAGTGTGCAGAAATGAGGTTCAAACAAGATATGTGCTCCATACTATGGTTATGATTATTGTCATATCTCTCATCAAACTGTAAAACAAACAAAATCTTCCCTACGGAAACATTTCAAAGAGATCAAAGTTACTACCACAGCTTTAGGAAGCTGATGGCTGTTTAATGGGCTGAGAGTAAAAGACCATCGGATTTAGAAACTACCAGTGCCAACAGAAACACATTATTTCAGACAACAATTTCAAATCAACACATCAATAAAAGAAATGGGATACATTTGTAATGGATATGTCAGGTAACACACACCATAATGCAGTTTTCTTCACTTTGATATGTGGTCTTTTTAATGCTTTGGCTATAAAAGTTTGATTGTTTACACATTTTTCCTTACAAACCCACAACAGCTAAATCCAGGGTTCTTACACCTTTTCCAAAGTCAAATTCAAGCAGTTTTCAAGCATTTTCAAGGTGCATTTTCAAGCTTTTCAAGCATCTTACAGCTGTTGTAAATTACATATTTATATACACATACTTATACTCAAATGATTATTTCCCTACCTCACATTAAATCAGATGGTCTTTATGCTATAAACAACCAAATGTGTGTTTCATAATAGCATTCTACATGAGGATGAAAAATTAAAAATGTTAGAAAAGAAAACTAAGTTTAATATTTCAAAATGAGTGACCCATCTGTACGTAGACTGAGCATCCCATATAACCTGGCTGAGCCAATATAAAACAATCAGCCAAATAACTTTTCAATATATTATTGATTACTATTTTTGAGGTACTTTTAGGTTGGCAGTAAACACAAGTCAGAGGTAAATGGTGTACTTTGACTCCACTACATGTATTTAATACCTTTAGTTACTTTACAGATGTGGATGAATGATGTGAAATATAATCAAGTGTTAAATCAGACTTTAGTTCCACCTGGAGTAAATTCACAAGCTACTCTGTAGTATACAAAGTCATTCAAACTAGCTGCACCTTTACCAGCTTTGAGAACACTTTCATGATCAATCATTATAAAACATATCATATACAATTATTAGGGATGCTCCGATCGCCAATTTTAGAGCCGATCGCCGGAATCAGTATCGGCCGATACCGATATCGCTCTCTTTTCCTCTCTCCCCCTCTCTCTCTCTCCTGACAGCCTGTCAGTATCTCCTGCAGCTCACTGATCCAGTAATGAGCGACCCGACAGTGAAGAATAAATATATTTATAACTAGTTTAGCTTGTTCCAGAGGTAGATAAAATAGCTAAGTGTGTTAGGTCTAACTCTTAATGTGTGTTTTGCTCCGCTCACCGGTCCGTCACAGCGGGTGGAGCTGCAGGATTTCTGCTTCACACACACGTTGCATACCGCTATTTTATTGTCATTTTCGGACACTTAAAATACTGCCAGACTAGTGAAGCCATTTTGGCGAGCTTGTTTTGCCGCGCACAGAGAAAAGTGTCATGTATTTTACATGCAACGATAGCCTAATCTAAAATACTCTACTACGGCGTACCTTTCGTGTGGTGTGTGGCTCGTCAGCGCAGACTCTCGCATCGTTATTGTTGCACACTTTGCAGGAGGCTACTCTTGGGCTTCGCTTGACCCTCGTCTTAGCCATGGCTTGTATTTGTCTTCTGCTAGCCAACGCTCGTTGAAACGGCAACCTCCTGGCATACTGTCATCTATCACTCTCATCAGAATGCCCAGGTCACACACATAACAAAAACACTTGCCGGTCACGCGCATTGCGCGGGAAGGCCGGAGCGGAGCTGTTTTATGTAAAAGCGAAGCAATTAAGCGCGCTCCGACTTCTTTATTTTCTTTTAATCTAAAAAGCGAGGTAAATCATTTACAATTTCAAGCACTTTATCCCAAATTCAAGCACCATTCCCAAAATTCAAGCACTTTTCAAACCTTGAAAACACCTCGTACAATTTCAAGCATTTTCAAGGATTTCCAGCACCCGTACGCACCCTGTAAATCCCTACAGTTTGTGTGGACATACACAGCTAACTGGATTATATGGCCTACACTCTACAGAGTTTAAATTGTTTTGTCATAAGACACTCATCTGAATTGGCAAATTATATGTAGCTGTTATATTTCAACCAACAGAACATTAAAAACAATTGTATAAGCTGTGTTGATTGTGTTGTATTAGTAGTGTGTATAATAATAGTTACCCTGCTTCTAAGGTAGTCTGCCAGATTCTTTCTTGTGAAGTTAGCGGCGGCTGATGGACTGAGTTCATAACCTGAGAAAAACAATAGACAAAATATTAGACACAACATTTCTGGTCACTTCTTCTCTGGCATATACAATTTGCCTTCCAATATGGCAACTTTGCCAACATCTAGAGATAAAGGACACTTTCGAGAAAAAGGAATGAATGTTTCACAGCTGAATTAACAGCCATGGGGTCCTTACCATTCCTCATTTTGTAGAGCTGAAGGTTCTTCTGAATGTACTCTGCAAACTGTGCCGTGTCTCCCGCTTCTCCAACACACAGCAGCAAGATTTTCTCACTTAGTTTGAACATCTTGTCTTGGTCTGAAAAGCAACACAAAAAACCCACAATTTATTTATCCTGTGCGTTCTGCCTTCCTATACCCAGTTATTCAGATGTAAATCTCAGAGTCATAACACGCCTAGCACAATATCAAATTACTCTGATCAACCCCTTACCCCCAAAACACTATCACATAAATATTACTTTTATCTAGTCAGACATACAACAACAGTTGTGTTACTTCAGCAGCCCTGCACACTCTGTTTGGCTGACATGACATGCGATTATTGAATACATTAAGTTTTGGTGTAGTATCTAAATATGTATGTGTATAGGCTGTGAAAAATATATCCCCTGAAACATAAATAGATTGTAGGGTTTCAGAAATTGGCCATTAAGCGACTCCCAGAGTGAGTAACTTGAAATCAGTAAGCTCTTTCACTTTCACTGTCAGAAGCCTGACTTGGCAGCTAGTGCTAACCTGGCGAACTTCTTTATTTATTTAAAAGACGTAAAATATATGTAACTCTGTGCAGTACATAATCATTATTCTGCCCCTACACACATGCAAATGTGAGTAATGGAAAGAAATTGTGTACAAACAGAATATGTAAGATTATCCGCGACTTTAACGTAACGTTAGCTAGGGTTAGCTTTGTTAGCTTAAATTCAATTCGGAATATGAGTAAATTATGTGATATTAGAATAATGTATATATTACACACCAATATAACGTGATATTGGAATTATTTAAGCATGCTCTGTCAGTAACAGAAACGGGTTTAAGTGTGAACAAGAACTATAAAAACAGGTGTTGTTAGCAGGTTATAGCAAAATCAACCGACATAATGGCTAATGCTAAGCTAACGCGTTGTCATACCGTGTTTCATCTGAAGGATACTGCTGGCTGCAACATTATCGGCGGCAACCAGGACGAAATCCGGTCCCTGTATCCCGACTAAATATTCCATTTTGTATAACAGGTAAGACGTGAAGTATTCCTAAATATTATAGAAATAGCACACAAGTTCCTTTTAGCCTCGACTGTCCAGATTACACAGCAAAAGTTTGAGATAGGTGGCGCGGGATGTTGTCGTCACCGGAAACCGCGACTACGTCCTTTCAACGCGACTCGGGCGGGCAATTTGAGCGGACTGCTGTTGTTTGTAACAGCCTTGTGGCGATATTACTCTACAGTGTAGAACTCATCTAAACATACTCGGTTATATCGCCAGGATACGGTCAGTATGAACGAGGGGAAGCCCAAAAACATAATGGCTGAGTTAAAACCCATGAACGACTCGCAGAGAAGACGGTCACCGCGGTTGAGCTCTCCTCCGGCTAATATCCAGGTTAAACCTGACAACAAAATGGCGTTTGCTGCTAAACGCTCCATTACTGTGAGGAAAATAGCACCCAGAAAAACAGTCGCTCCGTCGGAGCAAAACAAGGAAAACACGCCAGCCCAGCAGAATAAGCCGAAGGTCTCCACCCCGGATCCTGTCCCAGGCCGTGGGGGCTCCTCTTCGGCGAAGAAGAAGAAGCTGAAGGCCGTTATCCTCTCCCCGATACTCCCCTCCTCACCGCCGGGCCCTTCTCAACCCCAGCCCCCGACAGTGGAACCAGGGGACGCTGTGTGGTCGCAGAAGGTGCGCCGCTCCTACAGCAGGCTCAGCGACCAGTCCATAAACAGCCCCGACTGCAAGGAGAACATGTTCGGCTTTCAGAACATGAACACCCCACAGGTGATCCGGAGAGTCGAGAGGCCGAAGGCAGGTCTGGAGCTTTCTGGATCCTTGTCTGGGCTGAACTCATTCACGTCTCTGCTTGAGGCGGAGGACTGTGGATCAGCCATACCTGAGATGGACCTAAACATCCCCGGAGTAGTTGTGGTGAAGCAGAAGAGAAGGAGGAATAAGGTCCAGCAGATCGGCACCACAGAGATGGAGGCACTGGCGGCCCAGATGAACGAAGAGTTTGAAAAGGCAGAGGAGTTTGAGTTGCTTGTGGAGTAAATAATGTGACTGAAAGACTGAAGGAATTTGTTATAGCATGCTATGTTCTAGCAGACATGCTGGAAAACATGCTTCTGAGAGGACAACACTGATATTCACACTTACATGTTTTTGTATATTTCTAGCTTTATATCATGTACATTCTTTTGAGTTGTTCAGTTAAATGCTCTCATTGTGTTTATTTGGGACATGTTCTATGTATCAGTAGGCAGACAAGTAAACCCTTAAACCTGTTCTTTGTTGTTTTTTTAAACATTATACAGATTTCTTTACTGTGATTTAAATATCTTCTATCTGTCATGTTTAAGGTCCAACATAAACAAAAACAAATGTATTTAATTTTAAATTGTTTTAAACGTTTTAATTGTATTTTGAATACCAAACTTATTGATGGAGCGAATAACTAAAATTGGAAAAATATTCAACAGTTTAATACGGATAGTTATCCCATGTGGTAGCTGTAGTTTTGAAACTTTTAAACATTATTTTGAGTAATGATAGGGTCCGAAAGCTATAAAGGGATGTTTTTATACCAGTAGAAATACATCTGACCTTTCTTAAATATAAGAAATCTATATTTATTTTTGCTTGCCTGTAAATAAAATGTCAACAAATCAAATCCCCTGATTTAGAGGGTCCTTCAGCAACAATACTGTCTATTTTAAATAAATATGTGTCTTCTGCCTTAACAATACATTTTGAGGTGTTTTTTTTTAGTAATAGTTCAAATTTAATAAAACGAAAAACCAATTTGCAGAGCACAGGCTTTGAACAAACAACACAGTCCTTTACATATTGAAACATGACTGCAGTTAAGAGACTGTCATACAAAACACATTAATATAATTAAAAGTGTTCTGAGCTTTAAAAAGTGACTGTTGGAGCTGTGAGGGAGAGTGATGGCACTTGTTAGTGATGAGGTTAACCTGCGCAGGGCCCTAACAAGCTTCTGTCTCAACCTTTATATATAGAGTTTATGCTAACAACACATTCCTATACGCAGCACTGGTCTCCAGTGATTATAATGAGGCAGTCTGTGCGATCTGTCTGGATTTAATGAGAATGGTGGACAGGTAAAACATTTTCCTCTAGAGTCTCTTAAAGGTGTAAATGGTTGTGTTGCATAATGTGCTCTAACGAGGGGGAGTGATCAACTGTCATGTCTGCCTCTAACTGCAGCATCCTCTCAGATAAGCTGAATGGATTCATACAGGTCCAACTTTCATTCATAAAACCAAAGGGTCATCATGGCTCTTGCAATTTCAACATCACAAAAATGTATAATTTCTATTTAAAGTAGGGTTTCTTGATGTTGTAATAATAATATTTTATGACAGTTTTATCTTAGACATTATGGATCTTATTAAGGGACAGAAACAACTACTGCTGGGCTTTGAATGCAACATTTTTTCAATTTGTATTCATAAATGTGCATGGGGAATATCTTGTAAGTAAAGACATTTGAAATTCCAGTGATTTAGTATTGTCTTGGTATTTGTAATATAACTCAGTAAATCTAGCAGTACTTAAAAGCCGAAGTAAACAAATGCTCTTCCATTTACTATTCAAAAAATATATTTAGACATTTTATTATTTCATTCAATCTTTTTTGAACGTTTTGGGAGCCACTTGATCCATACTGGTGTTGAAGTGTATTTCCCAGATGCTCTTTATTCCAGCTTTTATTCAACCCTTAGTTGTTTTAACAGCACCCAATTAAAACAACGCCAGTACTGCCACATACACAATAAATAAAACCAAAAGATCTTTATATACATGTAAAGAAGTCACCCAGCGTAGTTTTAGGATGCTGACAAGTTATATCTTCACCTGTTATACCAACCTTGAAAAAAAACGTTATAAACTATGAAGTTGGTTGTTTACATCTGCTGAAAGCACGTACACATGCTGATAGTATTTGTGTGTGTGTGAGCAAAAGAGACTTATAATGAGTGTGTAGCAGCGAGTGAGTAAATCAACAATTTGCTCACGCATTTTAGGGTGTGCAAAGCCTGCTCTGTTTTCTTCCTCAGGTGCCATTTCATGTTCTTACCCTTCATTTGGCATTTCAGCTGCCTGGGAGACGAGACATATTTCAACTTTTTTTTGCAGAGCACAACACATGGTGGCTTGCCTCTTTTTTCTGCATATTTTTAACAAGGTATTCATGTCTGCTTGTCACTATGACTGAAAGTAGAGTGTTTTGGAGCTGCCACTGCCAGAAACAGTTATTGATTTACAATGCTGCTGTTGCTTGGGTTTGAGTCTGTTCATGTAGATCTTTTTAGGGGAGGTTGGGTCTTTTACACTCATATTCATGTGTTTTTTTTACCCTCTCCCCTCTTGCTTTTTTTCCCTCTCTCCCCCCCTTCCTCCCTCCCTACATTTCACTCACGGCAGTTGTCGCTGGTTCAGCTTGACTGCTTCGTTAGGGCTCATCATTTGCATTCAGATTAATTATCTAATTACCGACAAATGTCCGGCGGCCACCCCACACTCCGGCTCGTCAGCTCTCAGCCTGTAATTATTTTAATCATTTACTTTCATCTGGAGCGTTCTTGCCATTCTCCTGTGTTTAGAGGCCATTCTTAATTACCCTGCCAAGACACTCTTTTCATGAGAGGGGAGGGAGGGAGGGAGGTTGGTTTGAGGGAGAAGGGAGCAATTGGGTGAGGGAACGTGTGTGTGTGTGTGTGTGTGTGTGTGTGTGTGTGTGTGTGTGTGTGTGTGTGTGTGTGTGTGTGTGTGTGTGTGTGTGTGTGTGTGTGTGTGTGTGTGTGTGTGTGTGTGTGTGTGTGTGTGAGAGAGAGAGACCAATGGGGACATGATCCAGAGGCTTTGACAGCACAGAGGAAGCTCCCTGCTCTGCTGGATGCTCTTTCCTCCCTCTCTCCTTTCTTTTTTTTCTCCCTCTTTTTGCTCCATGCATACTGCCCCCCACCCCCCACATACACACTGCCCCCCACCCCCCCAACCAACTTCCTCATCTCTCCTCTCACCCCCTCCTCCACGCCCCGCTTCCCCCCTCCGTTATACTTCCTCCCTTTTTTCCCTTTATCGCAAGCACACACAGGAATCGCCCGTGGGCTTCAGTGCTCTGACTGCTAATACACTGACACACACTTTCACACACACACACACACACACACACACACACACACACACACACACACACACACACACACACACACACACAGAAACAGGCAGACAAGAGAGAGTCATGTGCCCTGTTTGTGGCACTCATCAGGATGCACACATCTTTCCACTATCTGCTTGGAAAATCTATACTCCTCTCAGCTCTTCTGTCTGTTTCTGTCTCTTCTTTCTGTCTCCTACCATCAGCCTCCCTCCATCAGTCAGACCTGCATGGCTGCACTCTGCTAACATGTCTATCTGCTGCCTGTCTGTCTCTCTTCATCTCTATTTCCCTCTTTCTTCCCATTCCGGTGTGTTTGGACAGTAGCATCAGGCCTGCTGCTCCCCGTCCTCGATGAGGGACGACGGGTCATCTCTTTCTCTCCCCCCCCACCCTCCGTGTGACCGCTCCATAATGATGCTCTCACTCACCCCCTAAGCCACTCACCCTCCTCTCTCCCCCTGACTGCTCTTGTTAAGAAAAGCGAGAGTGAGAGAGACATAGAGAGAGAGATACAAGCTCTGTAATTGGGCTCTTGAATATTTAAGTCACTAGGGATGAAAGTTTAATGAAAAGATGATTATCTACCAGTTTATCACACTACTGTTTCATATTTCATTTTCATATCCCCGTTCCGAGCTGCATTGTCCGTTTTGGCAGCAGTGGGTGCAAACTCTGTGAATACTGATAAAGAAGGAGAAAATGCAAAGAGGAGGAAGGTTTAGGTCATGATACATAAAAAACACTTTAAGGAGACATACATGGCACTTGTTGTCATCACTGAGGTCCACGAGTGTCATTATTGCTCACTTTCATATGGGATTTCATCACATTGACCATCAGATACATATTTCTGTTAAAGCAGTGTAGCTCATTTACATTACCTAATGTGAGTTTTGATCCAGTGCATGTTGGAACATAGGCTATTAAGTAGTGGAGTTTAAAGGTGGACAGAAAATTAATTTGGCTGTAATCATCACTTTGTCCCAAAAGTCTACTATGAGCGATGTTGCACATATTGTCATCACAAGGCTACTCTTGTTGCTGGGTCAATAATCCATTTTGGCAGCTGTGGACTGAGTTATAATCCATTGAAAACCCTTCAGTCAACACTTAAAGGTGGGGTAGGTAAGTTTGAGAAACCGGCTCGAGATACACTTTTTGTTATATTCCATGGAATGCTCTTAACATCCCGATAGCAATGAATATCTTAAGTGCTTTGACAAAAAATGTCATCTGTGGAAGCCGTAATACTGTAAAAAGCACGACCAATCATTTTAGCCAGCCCGGCTAAAATAACTGGATGGCCTACCTGCCTGTCAGCCTTCCATCGGGGCACAAATGTATCTCGTGCCCTCATTGGTCATGTGCGCGTTCGTGTGTGTTGGAGGAGGGGCTCTGTAAGGAAGTGGCAGATTTTTTTCCGGTTGTGTATTTTCAAATTCTAGCGATCTCGAGCCGGTTTCTCCAAAATTACCTACCCCACCTTTAAGACCAAAAGGTGCCATTCAATTCTAAATTCTTTGTTATTTATGTTGATTTGGTCGCATTAGGAATGATTCTGTGATACATAAAATACATGGTTTCTACAGTATTGCTGTACATGTTGGCCCTTGTAATCCGGTGTGTGTGATGACAGAAAATGGGCAAAACTGATGTGTGGAAGAGAAATGTTAAGGCCAAAATGCAGAGGACGCATTATGTTGAAAACCAAAACTTTTCTGCTAGGCGCAATATCACTCGCACATTGACGCCAGTATATCAATGCTTAAATATACACAGTGTATAAGTCTATGTACTTTAATGGTAGAGAAAAGTCACAAAGCCAGTGAATTGAAGCTAACAAAAGCTAACAGCTAACATAAAATAACAATAGCTAACAATAGCTCAAATGAGCTAATAAAAGATAACAATAGCAAAAATTAACTAAGAAAATATAACAATAGCTAGCATAAGCTAACAATATCTAAAGTTAGCTAACAAAAGATAACAATAGCTGAAATGAGCTAACAAAAGATAACAATCAATTGGTCATACTGGACTGGTAAAGGCTGTTGCAGGAAACCTCCTAAATGTATTGGTTAGAATTAATTAGACTTTTGTGAAAGGAAGAATGTCTTATTGTTATAGTCTCATTTTAAGATGATCACAAGTTTTCATTATTACAAGTTGTTTTGGTCACACTGACTGACTGTCTTAATTCTCCTAAGAGCTTATGTTGTCTCATGAACAATGCAGTATTTTCTTTCAGAAACACTAAGGTCACTATTGCCTACACCTCTTTCAGAAACCCAAAGAAAAAGAGAATATATTTTTGTGTTTTCCCCTTTTGTATAATTTAGTTATCTCTTTGTGTAAACTGTATTTCTAAACAGAGTGCTTAAAGTACTCAAATATACACATTGATATATTAATGTCTATTCATTTTTTCATGAGCACATATTAACACCATGGTTCCATTTCTGTGGAATCAATCTGATCTTGTGTTGTCTTCTATGCATACAAAACATACAAAAGCTAAAGCTCTCTGTTTCAACATTAATTAAGAGATAAATTCAGTGGCAGTACTTTGGCCTGAAGCATCAGATGGTAACTTAACTCACACATTTCATCCCATTCTGTCACCTCCAAAAACACCCTAAAGACTGTTCAATAAAAAAGCACAAGGACACTCTTTCCTTTATTTAATCATGCGGGATAAACAGACGGCTGTTTGTTATTCATTCTCATTATTCATAATGGTGGCGACATTAATCCCCTTTTTGCGAGAAGATGGTGTGAAAAAGCCGCGTTGTGCTGCACTTTTGCCAAACCCCAGTGGAATAAAAGGGACTGCAGAGTTTTGAGGGGGATTATGCAGCGGACCCACACATAGCCTTAGGCCACAGTTTGGAAAGGGGACACAGTTTGGACGACAGAGATTAGACACCAAGGTTTGGTGCAAAGAGGCCATTTCCAGGCAAAGACAGCCTGCGTGGGTCAATACATGGGAAGACTATCTTCTCTGATAAATTAATTCTGGTAATAATACACAGATTTTACTTTGAATGCATGAAAATTAAGATAAGAGGGGATGCGTTCATAAGAGGCCTACATGACAAAAGCTTATACAATTTGCATTCTTTGTTATTTGATAAATTTTTTGGCAAAGTTGCGGGGATAAATTCATGAGCTGCATTATTAAAGAGCTTCAGCTTCATCTACAGAACACCATATGTTGATCCGTGCGCTTCAGAAACCTGCAATCCAATAACCTGTATGAAAGAAGCCTCTGGGGACCAAAGAGAGACGGAGTTAAAGAGTGCGTTAACCCTGCCTCATGAGTTACTTGGCACTCACTTAGTCCAATAAAACTCGCTCAAAAAATGTGGGATGTGTATCATTCTGGCTGCTTATCAGTTTAATCCACGATTTCACGGTGCTGAGGCGGGGACGACCCGCGCCGCTTGTCGCTTTTGTGGACAGGGTGTCACCGTTTAGCCCTCTCCGCGGCTTGAAAGTGGGGGAGACCGTGCTCCATCTCTGAGGGGGAGGAAGGGTGAGACAAAAAGAAAAAGAGCAAGTTAAATGGAAGTGACAATCTGCAAACATTCCTGCCGGCAGCTGCGTTAGCATTCTCCATAGTCCACCACCCTCTGCATGGTCATCGGGCCCCCGCGACCCCCGTGCCTGGCACACGCACCTGCCGCTCCCAGCCGCTCTTTCACCGACAGCCAGATAATCTATGGGCGGGTCCGGGCCGGGGCTCCTCTCAATGTGCTCTTGAGAAAACCCCTTATGCGTGAAAAAGCCCCCTTTCTCTTTCTTTTGTCCAACACAGTTTTATGGGACAACATTGGGCATTATGAGGTTTGGGGGATTTTCCACGGGACTCTATAGAAGGGTATAATCCTTTCAGGCACGGGACGAATAAAAAAGTTTTAACCTGCTGTTTTCATATTTATTAGCTGGTTATAGCAGACGAGGCAGCTGAACCATTAACACACACCCCTCCTCCTCACACACACAAGCTTTAAGTCCAGGAATCAAACTCTGACTAAATGCTGCGTCCTGAGAGGGGCCCCTTTAATGGACCCGATTGCTTTAACTGAATTAGTGGAGAGAGTCAAGTGTGTGACTGACACCGGGGTCACGGAGGCCTGAAACGCAGTGTGCTTCTCTGTTTCAGTCAACAGGTTGGTACAATACATTATTAGGTGTTTTAGTTAATAAAGTTTCACATTTCCAAAGAGGATTTGACCTGTTTTTGTCTTCTTTGTCAATTAATGTTTGAGCAATGTGTCGTTTTTGTCCACGGTTTTCAATTTAGGCTCAAATTAAGTCAATTTAGAGCATGATGGTTGACAAGAACAATTTGATTTTATAAAACTTTTGTTGATGAGGCTGTTAATTATTTTAATGTAATAACTTGTCTCTTCAGGCATGAGCAAAATAATACAACAATTATAATTAACAGTTGAGTACAATGAGACATTTAATTAAACATGTAAATGTCACTTTTGTGTAATTAATATGGGAACTTTCTCCGTACTCTTTGAATTACACCTTAATCATTTTAGTTTTTTCCTTTGAACTCAGGGTGGGTGTCTTTAACATTATATACAATTAGTTTTTGTCCAAACACTATATTTTACTATACTAATTATTATTTTAAAACACACCATACAGCAACAAAATGTACCAGAATAAAGAAAAGATCAACAATAGCACACTTCCTTAAAACATCCATCCATCAAGCTTTAAAATATCTGTGACCTACTGTTTAGGATAGTTTCATATAACTTGTCATGTCTGCGTGTTTTACAGAAAACATTTTTAATAATAAGAGCAAATAACTTTGAGCAAATTCATTGAAAAACAAAATGCTTTAAATGTAATTAAAGTTACTATTGTTTTAGTTGTTCATTTAAAGAATAAAGTACTCTTTGTGCAAAAGTAATACAATACAGCCTTCATAAAGCTTATATTCGTAAATATTTGTATTTACTATCTATCTATCTATCTATCTATCTATCTATCTGTATATGTATATGTGTCTATATATCCCCCTCTATGTGTTGTGTTTCTCCTCTGACGACAGGTCTTTCTATCCAGTTCATCATACACAGGCCCCGGGCCGCAGCCTCCCCCCTTCCATCCCTCCACCCTCCCTTCATCCCTCCCAACTCCTCTACCTCCCTCTATCCTCCCCACCCCACCACCCCCTTTCTGTCAAAGCTGATTGTTTCCACGCCAGCAGAGTGCTGCGGGCAAACACACTGTCACACTACATCAGGCAGAGGCAAGAAGGGGAGAGAGAGAGCATGATAGGGTATATATGTATATCTGTGTTCAAAAAGCTCCACAACAGCTAAAGCCCCGGCTTTCAGCAGGGAGTCCCAAACTTTTCCATGTCAAGGGCATCCAAATACAAGACAGACCTCCGATTGGCTCCTGAGGAATCCTAATGTGAAGCGGGACAGAAAGATAAAACTGTTAAAGATTAAAGGTTTATAAATCCATTAAATAGCACTATCTGCTTTCATTACAGGGCAGAATGAGGTGAACTTAGGCAAAGGACGTTAAGTTTAGCTTATTTTTAAACAGTGTGTGCAGACAATAACGAAGAAATGAGAATAAACTAATGTAGGAAAACATGTTTAACGTAAACCCAGCAGTAATTCTGAGCCAGTCATAGAGTTTGTTTTCAAATTTTGCTTTAAACTGTCTCAAATGTATTGCAAGTTGTAAAATAATGTGAAAATGACATTTGAAAAATGTAAAGAATACACAAATGATTAACAATCAGTAACAATTTATATATATGAATTAAAATTATAGAGTAGCAAGAAAGAAAAAATTACAATAAACTACTAAAAACAACCCTCTGAGTTATAGTTTTTTAGCAGTTACCCCAGATCACATAGCTTTAATTCAATTCTTAATCACAATTTTTCAATCAGTACTAAATATGCCAGTGTGAATTTCAGAGAAATGTACATCATATTTTTATTATTTTTCAAGTGCCGGAACAATTAAATAAAGATGTTTTTGTTACACTGTCAGAAGATTGGATAGAAGAAGATAAGGTCACTCATAGGGAATTAAAATGGTTCACAGAGGGGCAGAAACACAATAACAGGAGAATGTCACTGATAACTTTTCAATGTAAAGCACATTTGACAAAAAACTCTCGCCAAAGAAATCCACTTTTAAAAAAGGAAAAGGGAATTCATAATGGATAAGCTTCCAGAACTTAAAATAACAGAACTATTAACAAAAACATCCTTAGATATTAAATCAGTGATTCTAAAACATTTGCTTGCGATCCCTTTAAACAAAGCTATGTCGCCTCGCAACCTCACATTATTGCATATTAAGCCTACAGGTTGCAACCAGTTCAACAAAACAATTAATTATATTTTTTGCTTTGTTTCATCTGAAAATGTGTTCACAAAAAAATTAGGTAAACACCTAGAGGTACATCTAAAAGAAAACTGCTTTGCTGTCCTCTTGTGTCCTGATCTGCAGGTCAGGAACCGCTGCGTTATATCATCCAACATGTAGTGAAAAACAATCCACTGCCTCCCAGTGGGAACCCTCCCATAGTTCCCAGGTGGTCCCCCTGTGAGTGCACTACTGCTGGATGATCACCCCTCCACCTCCCCCCTCCCCCTCCCCCTCCCCAGGTGCACACAGCTGCCCCCTGGAGTCTGAACACATGTAGGAACATCAGCAGGTGGGGGTCTGATATGAGGGTCTGTGATGGAGTGTCTCCCCCTACTGGACACTCCTGTGTGTCCTCTGAGTCAGAGAGAGAGTGAGAAAGAGATTCTAATGGATGTTTTTTTAAATGTGAAACAGCAATCTGAGGGAAATTCAGGCAAATTAAATTCAGTCTTTAAATACTCCACTGAAGACTTGTTTATTGACCGTTTATAGTCCCTGCTTCTTTAAATCATAACTGAAAAATGCAGTCCTTTGTAGCCTGGTTTGTATTTTGAAGGAAACCTGGATCATGTAAGCTTTGCCACTCTTTATGTACTGTTTGTTTTCTTTGGGTTAAAAGGGCAGTTAAAAACAACCGTCTATGTTTTCTACTTGTATAGTATTTGTTTTGTGTCAAATTCACTGAAAGGAATTAGAAATCAGGAATGAATTAAGTGTTTTCATGGTGTGTGTGTGTGTGTGTGTGTGTGTGTGTGTGTGTGTGTGTGTGTGTGTGTGTGTGTGTGTGTGTGTGTGTGTGTGTGTGTGTGTGTGTGTGTGTGTGTGTGTGTGTGTGTGTGTGTGTGTGTGTGTGTGTGTGTGTGTGTGCGTGTGTGCGTGTGTGTGTGTTTGTAGGGCGGGGCTTTTATTATTGCGTAGTATTGCAACCACTGATGTGCAGAATGATTGTGTATTTAAATGGCCTACAATCAATCAATCAAGATTTTTTTTTTCAAAGATAGATAGATAAATTAGGCTTCATATTTCTTTAAATGTTGGTATGACTAAGATCTATTATGGCAGACTTATAATAATTCAGACTTTGTGGAGGAAAGGTACTTGTTCTTATAAAGAATCACATGATTTGTGTCACATGATTTGTGTATTAATACTTGCAAATACATTATAGAACTAATGTTGGCCTATAGGCTAGAAGTTTTTATCCCTGCCAGGAAAATTTTTTTTTAAATCTTTATCAGAGATTGAAATGCAGGCCTGTCATGCTCACACTGTTTTGAAGAAAAGTTCATTTAAAAATATAATGAAAATACAGATCCTCCTCCTGCCCCTGTATGTCGCCATGGGGGAGCCACTAGGCCACGCTGTGCGCATCGCTCTGCTCTCCAGGAAGTTCTACATTAAACAAAATATCCACCTGGCCTTTTTTTATATATTGTTTACCTTCCTTTTTTATTACTGCCTGAATTAAAAGGTGTAGAGAGTAGAAAGACACAGCATGAGTCCATGCCGTCTCGAGGAAAGTGTTCCGGGTGAGTAGAGTACAAATCTCACAAACATTCTGTTCTAAATGTCACATGGATATATAACTATCATGTTGTCTTTTTGCAAATGTCAGTATGATAAGGCAGTTTGACTTCACTTTATTGTTGATTCATCAGCTAAAAAGGTCTTCATGAATGCATCAGTAATGTTGGTTTATCTTTCTGCATGGTCTTTATCCTCCTCCGATGTGGTCACTTCCTTTGTCTATTCATCTAGTTCATCAGGGAGATCTGCTCATGGGACCACATGACCTCTGACCTTTTTTTAAAAGGGTTTAAAAGGGCATCTGGATAACAATCCATTCATTTATGTAACTAAACATGTGCAATTTTTTGAAGTGATGAACTACAAGTTACATATGACTTTTACAACTCATGATTCTGGGTTATGAAAAATGGAAAAACATGTGAACCTTAGTATTAATGACCTCATTGACATTAAAAGCTGCAGATTTATGACTAGAAAGATTTTATTGAGGCTTTATTGGAGATAAAAAGCTGTTATAATTCATGGCTCACAGCTATCTCTTCTTGAAAATGATGTACTAACCAATAATGGACTCTTTATAAAGAGTGCCTTATTGAAAATGGCATCTAAATGTGTTTTATATTTTCCCTGGAAGAAATATACCTGAACCACAAAGAGATATAACAATACTGTCATTGTTCTAAAAATACTGAAGCACATTTTTCTGAGGGAAACTGATCAGTTAATTTTCCCTGTGAGTTAAAGCAGCTTTTAGGCTCACTTATCTCCGTGTTTCATGCGCTTTGTTTGGATACATAAATAACCTGTCCTAACCCTGAAATCACGTCACGGTGGTTTAGAAAATCAGCATCAAAGGCGTGTTTGTTCCTCCTAAATGTCCTTTTTTCAGAGGTGTCTGTTTGCACGTCTTACAAGTCACCATTCCGGTGTAAACATGTTATCCTCGCGCTTTGATGCCTCCCAAACCTCCGAGCTTCAGCCAGCGAACAAGGGATCAATATGTAAATCGACTCAGACTTTCTCTGCGACGCCTGCGTCCAGGGGAGGCGATAAGCTTGGGAAAAAAATAGACTGGAGTTAGTTAAGAGGCATAGCTAGGGATTATCCCAAACTTGCCCCGGGGTTCTGGCTCTCCTGCGCGCAACCGGACCGGCGTCTGTTCACCGCGGCCGGATAGGACCTGCAGGGCCCCGGGGCGCAGACTGACAGGCTCCCCGGGGGCCCCCACCACCACGACCCGCTCAGGATGGAGATTACAGGGTGGCAACGCGGCTGGTATCTCTGTGAACACACACACACACATGCACATGGAAGGAGGTGAGATGATGGTGGAGTGCCCGCGGCAGCAGCCATGCCCATGGAGATTGACGCCTGAGCCTCACACGGCTATCACACACCCCGCAGAACACACACACTCCCCGCAGAACACACACTCCCCAGCCCCGTGTGATGAGCAGATACAAACCAACTTTGTTCGGCTGACAAAGAGGCAATTGTTGGCTGAAAGGTCATTCGTCCTTAGGCTCCACAACAGCAAGTACAGCTCTAGAAGATTAAAAAAATGTCCTATCTACACTGAGGGGGCTTTGATAAACCAGCTTTAGGAGATCAACATGATGATGTGGAATGAAATGAAGACTTTGGGGGGGACTTCCCCTTAAGATGTATCTATTATGACTCACTACAATAACTCCTTTTCATTAGATCAGCTGAAATACAAACAGACGACACAAAAAATCAGATAGAAGATACTTTTATTTATTCTTTAAATGTTCTTAATATCTCTCTATACAGCATTATCTCAGGGTATAAATCATCTTTTACATCTACATTATATTTTTCAATTCTTTTTTTGGTACAGCAGGGTTTTTCTTTCTACTCACAGGTCAAGACAAACCAAGACATTGCACAGACACAGATTATTTTCGATACAAACATCATATTATTCCCACAACAAAGTGTTCATCATGATTTGACGTACATACAGTTAGGGTTAGGGTTTATTGATGCTCTGGGTGGTACACCAGTAAAGAAATTAAAGTCATTACAATCAGCAACATGAGACTGGAACTTAAAAACATCAGACTGAATGATGGGAGATTGTCTTTTTTTTTCAGGACCGAAGCAATCAGACCACTTCCTGTTTCCTCCCATAGTTCTCTCTCCTCACGACTGGCTGACGGCAGCAGCGGGGACGGCGTTAGCAGCACCCATACGCAGTAGTTCCTTCCTCTGCGTGAGGATGATGTCGAAGCTGCTCTGCAGGCGGTTCTGCTGCTCCTGGATGCGGCTCTGCAGGGTGCGGACCCAGCGGATCAGCGCCAGGCGGCGGTACATGGTCAGCTGCACCTGGTGCTTCTCCATCTCCTGGGCCTTGAAGCGCTCGCGGTCTCGCAGCGTCCACACCGCATCCATCAGCTCAGGGATCTCCCCGTCTGAGTCAGAGGAGCAGTTGTCGTCTTCTTTCTCTTCCGCTCCTTCCTCCAGAAGATTTCCTAGGTTGCTTCCTGTCAGAGACTTGCGGGCGAAGCTTCTGCGTCGCCCGACCGAGTCTCCGTCACCGTTTCGGTTTGCGTCACTTTCATTGTGGTTGGACCTCGGTTCCCCAACGCCGATGCGGTCCCAGCCTCCCATGAGCATCCCTTCGCCTCCAATGTCCATGTTGAGGGAGGACATGCTCCCGCCAGACCGGTGGCTGAACTCAGACTCAGAGTCGCTGTCGCCCCATTCGTCACCGTCTTCCAGCGCCGCCTCGTCTTCATCTTCCTCCTTTCCTCTGAAACCCGAGCTGCTTTTCCTCCTCTGCTGCTCCCTTTTCTCTCTTTGCTTCTCCTCATGCCGGTATATCAGCTCCTTCCTCTCCTCTTCCTGCATCCTACCTTCCTCCGCTCCGTCAGGGGGCACTCGACCATAACCGTCATCCCCACACTCGATTTCGGGCAGGGGCTCCAGGGGGCTCCAGCAGGGCATGCGGGAGCGAGGGGACAGGACTCCTGAGTTGTTGTGGTACCCAGAAGAGGAGGAGGAGTACGGAGGGTCACGACCAAGCGGGCCCAAGCTGCGGGGACGGACCTGGTTTCGGTTCTCGTCTCCGCCTCCATGACCCGTGGAGCCATCGTTATCTTTGCCCGGCAGGAAGTTGAAGTTGCCGTCTTTGTCACACTTCCTGTTTTGCAGCGAGGAAGAGGAGCCATTGTTGGAGACTCCTTGCCCGGCGTAGGCCGAGTTCAGATGCTGGTCCTGATGGTGCAGCATCACTGACCTCGACTGAGCCTCACTGAAACGACAAGGGACAGAACGTTAAAAGACCTGAAGAACCTCAACCTCAGATTCACACTCTTAATTAAGTTCTTACTTGTGTTTCAAAGAAAAAACATGTTTGGCTTGTGTTGTTATAATTTTTACCTTGAGTACATAGCAGTTAAGTATCAATTTGGTATCTGTACCAAGTTGTTCAGGTATTGTATAAGTACTAGCATCCAAAAATGTCAAATGCTACCCAGAAAGCAAATCAGCAGATCTTGCAATCAGAAGCACAACAGCTCCTCTGTGTTGATGTATTGAAGTTGAACGTTCTTCTTCACAGTAGCTCAATTCCTGACAAAACACATCTCATCTAATGCTGTTAAACTTTCTTATCTTGGTTAATGGCACTTCCCTCAAGTTTGAGAGTAGTCAAAACAAGCTGCATTAGTAGCCAACGATAAAGTGACATTGACAAAAATGTTCTGCAAGTTGTTGTGCACAAGCATGATTCAAAACAAGAAACTGCATAGAAGATACACAAAAGTCACCAGCAGCCTTAAAAGCGATGGTACTTTTTGGAAAATGTTCATCAGAAATGTTGAGTATCTGCCTTAAAAACAACACAATGCGAGAACAATTTAATTGATATGGATGAGGAGCAACTATAAAACGAATGAAAAATACAATTATAATCTTGTTGCCACCCCACCCCACCCACACACACACACACACACAACACTCCTTGTTTATAACGTCTAGAACTACAGGCTGGTCTGCACACTCCACTTCTATTAGCATCAAATATTTACATGTCTCCTCAGAATGGAAATTTCTCTAATCCTGACTTCAGGCTGCTGTCAGTCAATCCCTCTCCTCTCCTATCCCCTTCTCTCCTCTCACGCGCGTTCACGTGGTGCTGAAGGACAGCGACGGTGGCTTTGTCGGGAGCGCGCATAGCAGGCACAGACAGATGCTTGACGATCACGAGGAGAAAAATATTATTCTCCGTGTAAACATCGACACATTTTTCGTTTCAGAGCTGAATTTGACATGTGAAACAATCAACAGGGTGCAACAGAAAAAAACGCAGTCTGATTTAAATGAGTACATCTGCATTTAACACATGTAAAAACACCAGCACGCGATACAAATTAAATAAACATTATACCGAAATAGTCCTGCTGCAGGGTGGAGGTTTCTTATCTGTACAGAAAGATGCTTGTTTTTGCTCGGACTACGGCAGAAATAAGAAAAAAGGCGACCAATGGCGTTCAGCGGCTGCATGTTTCCGGATTAGTGTTGAATAGGCTATAATGTGAAAAAAAAACACGACTGCTTTACATCTTAATCCATCTACAGCGAACCGGAATGGTTAAAAAATGACTCGATATTTACTGTTAGTGATGAAATGCAGGAAAAAAGGGAATATTTAATGTGCGTTGGGCGTTATGTAACGCTCACCCCATATCAGTGCTGTGTCCTCTGTCGGCAAAAACAACCTCAGCTTCCTCTCATCCCCTGCGTGCAAATGACCGACACTGAGCCGTGTGAATATTATTATTTTTGAATGTTCTTACCTTATTTCCTAGTCTGTTCGGTGGAGAAGCTGAACGATGTTCCCTCCCAATTTTTTCTCCTCCTCCTCCGATCCCTCCTATGTGATGTTTATTTTCCTCTTCCTCTCTCCTCCTCCTCCTCCTCCTCCTCCTCCCATCCCCTCACTGCTACTGTGGTTCTGAGGGAAATAATACCAGCACTTCCTAAACTGGGCTGGGACTGCAGGAAGAGGGAAACCGTGGAGAATGAATGGGAACAATGGGCTGTCATGGTACTCTGAGTCATCTACTGGAATAACGGTATGACTGTGCACTGCAGCAACAGGCCTCTATACAGACTTTTAGTAAAAGTACCAGAGTGTAGGAATACTCTGTTACAAGTAAAAGTCCTGCATTCAAAATGTTACTCAAGTAAATGTACAAAAAAGTATTGGCATCAAAATGTATTTTAAGTACCAAAGTAAAAGTACCAATTCTGCATATTGGTCCATTTCATAATGATATATATTAAATGTTTTGATTATAATTATTGATCATTAAAGTGTTATCAAAGCTGGTAAAGGTGCAGCTAGTTTTAATGACTTTGTATACTCCAGGTGTAACTAAAGTCTAATTTAAGTGTTGATTATATTTCCCATCATTAATCCAAATCTGCAAAGTAATAAAAGATTTTCAATAAATGTGGTGAAGTAAAAGTACATGATTTACATCTGAATTGCAGTGGAGTACAAGTACAAAGAAGCATCAGATTGAAATACTTAAAGGGGACCTATCATGCAAAATGCACTTTTGTACGTCTTTTATACATGAATATGTGTCCCCGGTGTTCCAGGGAACTCACCAAGTGTCAGAAAACACAACCCTCTCTATTTTCCTCCATACCCAAATCTCTAAAAAAGGGGCTGCAACGGATCTGATAAAAACTGATCCAGATTTGAACACTGTCCTGACGTCAGGACGGTGGAGCTACAGCTATTGGGCCAACTCTCCACCTATCAGGGGCTTTTTTTCTCCCTCCCCGAGGCAAGCGTTTGCTCCCGCTGCAAACGCTTGCGGGGAGGGATTGCTCAATGCAATCCCTCCCCGTCGAGGCAAGCACTGTAATTCTTTCCGGTTAGTCCACCAGCAGATGACAAACACCCACCTCTCCGCCTCTTCCAAGGAACGAGGGGACCGTGCGGCAGAGTTTCAGTTTCAGTTACTTTCGCCGGTCAAGATGTCCGTTAAAGTTTAAATCTTCCGGACAAAATTTGAAAAGTGCCGGTCAAAGGTCTTTCTGTTTATTCTCCGCTGTGGCTTTTTTTCTCCCTCCCCGAGGCAAGCGTTTGCTCCCGCTGCAAACGCTTGCCTCGGGGAGGGAGAGAAAAAGCCACAGCGGAGTATAAACAGAAGGGTAACCATGGTAACTATGGGCGGGAAGTCTTCTTCGCTGCTTTTGTGGCAGACTACAGCGCCACTTACAGGCCTGGCATATGTACTACAGCGTCTCCAGCGCTTTCGAGCGGCAATGGCCGGCCGTGGCCCAACCCCACATTCCCCTGATAGGTGGAGAGTTGGCCCAATAGCCGTAGCGCCACCGTCCTGACGTCAGGACAGTGTTCAAATCTGGATCAGTTTTTATCAGATCCGTTGCAGCCCCTTTTTTAGAGATTTGGGTATGGAGGAAAATAGAGAGGGTTGTGTTTTCTGACACTTGGTGAGTTCCCTGGAACACCGGGGACACATATTCATGTATAAAAGACGTACAAAAGTGTATTTTGCATGATAGGTCCCCTTTAAGTAAAGCACAAGAATCTAAAAAACTTGACTTAAAGGTGGGGTCGGTAAGTTTGAGAAACCGGCTCGAGATCCACTTTTTGTTATATTCCATGGAATGCTCTTAACATCCCGATAGCAATGAATATCTTAAGTGCTTTGACAAAAAATCCATAAAAAAATGTCATCTGTGGAAGCCGTAGTACTGTAAAAAGCACGACCAATCATTTTAGCCGGCCCGGCTAAAATAACTGGATGGCCTACCTGCCTGTCAGCCTTCCATATGTGCACAAACTTATCTCGTGCCTTCATTGGTCATGTGCGCGTTCGTGTGTGTTGGAGGAGGGGCTCTGTAAGGAAGTGGCAGATTTTTTCCGGCTGTGTATTTTCAAAATCTAGCGCACTCAAGCTGGTTTCTCCAAAATTACCTACCCCACCTTTAAGTATACAGTACTTGAGTAAATGTACTTAGTTACTTCCCACCTCTGCCTCTATATATCCAGTTGTGGGCAGTAACTAAGTACATTTACTATTAAGTACTGTACTTAAGTTACATTTTGAGGTACTTGTACTTTACATAAGTATTTCAAGTTGTTACTTTTACTCCACTGCATCTCAGAGGCAAATATAAAGTACATTTATACCACTACATTAAAGGGGACCTATCATGCAAAATGCACTTTTGTATGTCTTTTATACATGAATATGTGTGTCAGAGAAACACAACCCTCTCTATTTTCCTCCATACCCAAATCTCTAAAAAAAAAGGGGCTGCAACGGATCTGATAAAAACTGATCCAGATTTGAACACTGTCCTGATGTCAGGACGGTGGCGCTACGGCTATTGGGCCAACTCCACCAATCAGGAGGAGACCGCCACGGCCATTGCCGTTCGAAAGCGCTGGAGACGCTGTAGTACATATGCCAGGCCAGTAGATGGTGCTGTTCTCACTGAATCTGCCCCTGCACAAACAGAGCTATAAATTGTCAAATTGAGCAAAATGAGGCATGGCTAAAATGCATGATCTGTTTGGTATTTTGAAAAAAAAAAAGTATAAATATGCCTTATATAGGTATGGTCCTACACTATATTATTCAAATATAGCATGATAGGTCCACTTTAATATGACAGCTGAAGTTACTTTGGAGACTAATAATACAAAATATCTTTAAAAAAAAGTATTTAAAGATTAAGATAACACTTTATAGATCCCTTGGTGAAATGTGCTAACCGGCAGTATATTCAAATAATTACAACAAAAATCCTCCTTTAAAACAATGCGTTAACCACATGAATGCATCAATAATTCAAATGAATCTATTTAAGATACATATTGTGAAATTAGACATATAAACAAATATGTTTACTTTCTTTACTTTAAGAAGCCATCATCTTTTGAAAAGAATACATTTGTTACATTTTGAATGCACTATTTTTTGCTTGCAAAAGGGCATTGATGACTGTGTTGCCACCTTTATATATACAGTCTATGGTTGCCACTCTCCCTTAGGTAACAGATCTGAGTGCTTTGTCCACTCTTTTTATACATCTATGAAAACCATAACAGCCACATGACGGCACGCTGTTAACACCATCACAAGGTCACGGGTGAAGTCATCTGTTCTTCCAGGTACTGCGGCCCTCTGGCAAAAACCACCAAGACAGTTTTATAATACTTTCATAATCTGACCTTCAGTGTTTGTTACAACATAAAACCTACAAACAGTAACAATTGGACCAAACTTGGTTGAAAAGTAGACCCAAACTACTTGTTAGTATATTATGGTAATGCTGTTACAGAGCTAAATGTATGCATTATACCCAATTTAACTTTGTTCTTGTATTTTATGATATTTTATACTTATCTTCAGGTCACACTTCACAATACAAGATACATTTAGGCACTGATACGTTTATTAAGACACATTTCAATAGATCATTTGTGGGTTGTTTTTTTAACAAAAAAAGTAAATAACTAAATTAGAAATGCTTGAAGTGACATCTACTGTCAAAAAAAATTCAAAAATTCAAAAATGAAACCAGCTTTCTAGTGTCAAAGCTAAAATCATTACCAAAACCATGCTTACTAGGATTTTGTTCAAATAGAAAACTTTGAAAAATACAGCTTATTTGATTGTTTAATCATTCTTTCATATGAAATGATATGGCACAAAGTCTACAGTTGGAATCAGACACCGTTTAATTAGTAGATTTCCACATACTAGGAATATGCCTTGATGTTTTTGTGCAACTATAAATACAATGCAAAAGCCAAGAGCCATAATATAAAAATAAACATTAGAAGAAGAGAAAAAATATGTTTGAAAATATGCTTTGAAAAGCGGAAGAGCTTTCCGGTTTCACGCATGAATGTACAAAATATTGACATGGGGTTTTGCAAGAGTTCACAGTATTAAGCCTAACATAGAAGAATATGTGCAAGTCATGAGTCAATGACAATAAATCAAGACATGTAAGGACAAACATTGTTTATACTTACTAGAAACAAAACATCATCGGTTTTTAAACCAGATTTTTCTCTCCTTGTTCTTCTTACTGAACTCAAGAAGCAAGGTCATCAGGCCTTTCCTCTAATGGTAGTCGGAAAGCATTCTGGGAAATGGAGGAAATAAAACAGTAAATACGGAGTAGAAAAATCACACATTTCCTGGCAGGCATTGAACATATCAAGCTGAGTGTTGAAGGATGGATATTTTAGAAATGTTATCATAACATATACAAGTAAAGAGGTGTTTGAGGCATCAAACTGTTACCCACAATGCAATACTGACAGGCAACGTCATATCTCCAGTCCGCTCAAATTGAGAACTGCAGAATTTGTTGCAGTGTGATATTTCTCAAAACTGGTGACGGACTGCTTTTGTGATTGTCAATCTCAGATCTAAGAGCATGGCAGTTGAGAAATTGTGTGTGCAAGTGTGTTTTCTAGAGGTGTGTGTGCGGTATGGAGAGGCTACATCAGACAGACTTAACAAGTGTTCCCTGTCTCTCTCCAGCCTATTCTCATCCCCCTGACATGTCGTCGCTGGCGGCAGAAGAAAAAAAAAAAACTTGCGTCCTCCTCCTCCTCTTTCTACACACACACACACACATTTCTATCCCTATCTAGGCCCTCGCCCCCCCTTTCTCCTTCAACAACATCCCCATTCAAGTGCATCAGCTCCAGGCGTCCTTCCTCCCACCCCCTTCCCCTCTGCCTCCCCCTCCCCATCGTTCACCAGTAGCCTAAGCACATAAAAAATACATCAAACACAGCCGCCCGCCCAAGGCCTCGTCACACGCAAAATCATCACTCCCTCCATCTCTCTCTCTCAAAAAAGAAAAATCCAAGTTACAAAAGACGACCGCAGAGGACACTGATAGGAGAGATAGGCTGAACCCCGGTGGACTGAGGGTCGTCTGTGAGGCCTCCTGGGGGGGGGGGGGGGGGGGGGGGGGGGGTCGAGATTATTGTAATGTTAACACTAACCTCCCCCCTTTCCCACACACAAAAAAAAGAAGCATGACTTACCTTGTGCATAATAAGACCTTGTTTGGATTGTACACAGCCTGCAGCCCCCTGACCCACTTCCCTCAGTTCAGCTTCCACATCTGCTGCAGCACCAGTCTCGGCTGTGACAGTGGCCGAGGGCACCCGGCAGCACCCATGGGCCCCACTGTCAGATCCCCGGTGCTGAGACTGTAAAGAGAGGCCTGCCGGACCTCCAGCTCACAGCCAGCGCTCTTAAAAAAATCACCCAAATCAGCCAAGACGTGCTAAATTGAACCACTAATCCAGCACGGGGGTTTGTTTTCTGCACTAATTATACACTTTTATTTTAGAGCATAGATGCGAGTAGACACACACACGTACAGTGCAGACGTCATGACACAAGCTGCACACCACCCCTGGGTGCTGCAGCTCATGTTTCTCTTCAATTATTCCACCCTCTGCCCTCTCTCCTCCTCATAATCTGAATAAAGCCAGATCCGTGTCCTCTAGATATTTAGAAGCCGGGCCTCGGTGCCAAAACATGTAACCTTCCTCCTCTTTCAAGTGTGGTGGGAGTTGGGTTCAGGGGGGGGGAGGGGGGGGGGGAGTTGGCTTCACTGGGTTGACCTCGCAATTCCCTCTGGGGGTTAAACAAAGTTGTGAAATTCAGTTTGGGAGTACGATGGGGAAGAGAATTATGCTTGAATTAGCCAACAACTTGCAGAGACGTTATTAAATTCTCATTAGAGTTGATTTCTTGACCCGGCAAACAGACCCGTAGGATTCAGAATCAAGTCTTTATCTCGGTTAATTGCGTTGTAATGGCTCAAAAATAATGACAGAGGAAGCTCCACAGTGAGAATCTATCACGTTATTCGCTTTGCCCGAAGCCTCTTGGCTCTTCAAATCTCACAGAAATCCAGAGAGTCTTAGATAAACAGACAAAACTGAGGCTTTGACAAAGGTAGAAATGTAATCGCTGCTTTAACAACACCAGGATTAAGCTGGACGGCCTGCAGGTACGGCAGCTCGCTATGGGAGGGGCCCACCATGGGGTTCATTCCAGACCCTCCTGGCGTTGGCCCCTAATGATGTGTAATGGGGCCTCCTGCGCCCGCTCCTAACCCCGGGACCTTCTCCTAATCACCGTGGCTACTAATGAGATGGAGAGACATGAAAGAGCTCGTTAGAAAGAAGACCCTAGCCTTTAATGCCGGCCTATTATTAGCCACTTAGCAAATCATTAGTCTCTAAACTGCGATTACGCTTTAAAGCTCGAAGAAAAAGTGAAATGAAAGGAGTTTTGAAGATGTACAGCGAAGGACAGGAGAAGTGGAACTCTCAATGCTCTCCAAAAAACAACCAGGAAGTAAAGCTGGTTGTACTTTATGTTATGATCTCCATTTGTCTTTTGTATTGCTTTCCTTTGGTGTGCAGTCCTCCTGAGAGTATTGTAAAAGATACTCGTCTCATCTTAAGTCAAGTGGTGACCTTAAGTGAGAGCAGGGAATGAAGGGACACCCTCTTGTCTGAGGCCTGATCTATAGTGTTAGAGGTATGGTTGTGTTGAAGAGCGGAATGGGAAACAGATTCTACTTTGAAATGCGAAATCTGCAAAAAGGCACAGAGAGGTAACACTGATGGAAAAGGTCTCACTTGGGTTATTAAATGATCCTTGCTTTACTAATTTCCTAGACAAATAGATTGGATTTTTACTGAAAAGTACCAATAGTCAAATAAAAAGCAAATGAAGTGGCGCAAAACAGTAGTCAGTAAAACTGTTACGTTCCCTCCAAAATCTAGGGGTACGAAGGGGAGTAACAAAACACAGAACGACCAGCACGAGAAAAAAGAGAGGAAACTGATCTCTTTGTTCACACATGAGATTTAATTCAACAATAATGGACAACCAGGCCCCACACAGAGACCCAAGACGACGTGCTGCACCCATGCAGCCAGAGGAGAAAAGGAGACCCACTGCAGACTTCCTCAGGTCCTTTAAGGAAGACCCTGATTGGGGATTGGGAGCACCTGGGAGAGAGGCTGCACCTGGAGACAATCAGGCTGCACCTGGAGAATCAGAGGGAGAGAGAGAGAAAGACACACACACCCACACACACACACACTACGGCACGTAACAAAAACATTTGACGTCAATACAGGAGAGAATGAACACAAGACTAGGCCTTGCCTTAATAGTATGTTTCAATACCCAAACTACTCAAAATATTTAGTACGTGCCAATACATACATGAATGTAAGTAATACCAGGATGTCCTGCTGCATATGGTCACATGTTGCAGGATACAAGCCAGGGTAAAAGCTTTAAAGCACAATAATGAGGATGTACAGTATGTCCCAACTGCAGTTCTACTGAATGCATCAGTGTGTACTTTGTATGGGCAGCTACAGAGAAAACTGAGCCTCCAAGACACTGTTAGTCTACAGCCATGCTTAGTGGCTCTGTGAAGCAGTATGGAGCACAGTGTCAAGATGAATGCTAAAAGATCTTTTAGCAAGGTAGCTCATTTGGATTAGCTCATTTGCTAATACGTGCTTCACAGTATTGGAGCATTGGATACATTTGTTTTTACATGACTATGGAGCTAGATGATCACCAGTGTTATGACAATTCTTCCTGAGGGGGACATGAATCTGTTTAACAGGTAGCCCATCCAACAGCTATAGATATCTCACTCAAACCCACAAATGATGTGATCGACCTCATGATGGCGAAAGAGGAAAAGTCAGATTCATCAAATTGGTACCTTGAGTATTATCTTCCGATTTGTAGATCAGAAATGTGTCCATCTGTTGGTGGCACACACACACACACACACACACACACACCTGAGCACCTGCAGAAGCTCTGATAGCTTGCATCTGTTCTAAGAGACAAAGGACAATAAGGCAATATCTTAAAATACAATTTTATTTACAATGTAAAACAAATACATTTAAACCATCATACAAAAGCTCGCTAAAAAAACAAATCAATCCTATTTACATGATAAATCAATTCAAATCGGACCTCCATCAGAAAGTCCAAGTCAAGAAAGGTGTGACCGATGCACGCTTCTGATAATGGATTTAAAATTCACACACACGAACCGGACAGCAAGTGTGTGTGTGTGTGTGTGTGTGTAAGAAGTACAACATCAAGAGATGCCTCAGTGGTGTGCTTTAGTTTGCCGTTTTAAAGCAATGTAAACATGTGAAACACAATCCTCTGTCTTTGTGTTTCATTAAGAGGATGTCCACCAGCTTTGCACGCAACCACCATTTAACCATTGTTCATTTTTGAAATCTTAATGGCTTGTGAAATACTGGATGTGGCTGGTCAGTTCTGGTCTTTATCCGACGGCTCTCAGTTAGTGTCGCTCCCTCAGTGGTCCAGGAAGCTGAAGATGCTCCTCTGGGGGGCTTTGGTCTGTGCTGCAGGTCTGTTCTCTCTGCAGGGCCTCTTGGCTGTGGGGGTCACCGCTTCCACCGGCCTCCGCTTCTTCGTCACCTGATGATCAAACACAATAAATATAAACATTGACTAAGAATACATAAAGCAATGTGTTTGTGGTGATATAACTAATCAACGGCTGCCAATAAACACACATGCAATGGTGAATCTTGTGCTAAGACATGCTTGGTAAATAAAGACATTCATTCTGAGAAGTGGGCTCTGGCTCCCCCTAGTGTCATAAATATAGAATACATCAGAGTGAGTAGACATGATAATCACACTCGAGCTTTGCGGAGTGATCTGTTTTGGTGCTTCTTTTAAAAACAGTGAGTTCTTGTCAAAAGCACACAGACAAACATGATTGAGAAATGTAACCGGGTGAAGGCCAGAGCAGAGATTAAACCCTGTGTTTTTCAAAAGGGCTGGACGAACATGACAGACCATTTTTTAGGTCAAGGATTAGGCACCAATATGGCTACTCTAGTATCATGCAGTATTTTTTAAAGCATACAGTAAAGAAAGAAGCATCATGAGCCTATTTATTTTAAGATCAGAGGTGACTTTTTCTACATCTATGCAGCCTCTTGGCCACTTGTTGCAAAATGTCCTCTTAGATTTTGAACCCGCAAGCTGTGATGAACATTTATGTAATCAAAACAAACACTCATCATTATCAATGCACGGGCACGCCAGATCCACAGGACTAACAAATGATTTTGGTACTTTTGACCCTTCCACCTTGTGCAATCTGTGTGTAGGCAGTGCTTTCTACTAGCTTTGTGAAACCGGGCACTGGGATAAAAGTGTGAAGGGTCACGGTAGATGCTGGTTACCATTTAACTTTAACTACATGGTTTCATAACGAATGAATGAGCCATTAGAGGCTTTTTTGCAATGTGTGCACCCGGAATTACATAATTCCATTTTTTGAAGTAAGGTAGCAGAATGAATAATCAATAGTGCAGAGGAGGTCAGATCTCTGAATGACTCAAATGCTCCTCTGTGTAATGCATTCACATTCTTAAAGGCTACCACTTATTGAATATTATCTAATAAGCACAACTTATTACCATCAGTTTCTTACAGATGTGTAAACTAAATGCAATTACTACCTTTTTGTCACCTATGTAATGAGGTTTATTTTATTTTTTTTTAATGCGGTTTGTTGATTGTGAGCAGGACTACAAAAACACTTTTTAAACAATATATATTTTTTTTTAATGACACTTGGTGAAAGGTCATAGCAGGGGTGAATGAAGAATGCATAACATTTCGGAGCAGATACATTATTTTTCAGTCATTGGATTGGGCTTGATTTCTAAACTGTTGCCATTATAGGTTTATTTTTTTATCCTGGAGTTAAGTATATAAAGATAATAACAATCATTCAATTTTTATCTTCTGATGGAATGGTAAAAAAAATCCTCCCAATCAAGCCCCTGAGCATATCAAAGAGTTTTTAAATTAAGAAATCTTTTATGAGTTTTAGAGGAATGAATAGTTTACTTGTTTGAGCAAAGGGACACCATCGTGCACAGCTCACCTTTTTGTTGGCAGCGTTGGAGGTGGACTTGTCCTTCTCGGGAGACAGAGTTTGGAACAGGAATCCTCGGCTGTTTCTGGGAGCCAGAGGATTCCCGTCTGAGATGCATGCCAGCTTCTGGAGGACGGACTGGGGCTGACTCAGCAGGGACCCTCTCTTTACCTGGAAGAAATGTAAAGAACATTTTAGATTGAACTTGTAAAAGCTAAATATAACAAACCTTGTTGGCAATATGTTCAATGCTAATCTCTGAGATCACAATGGTTGGGCAATATTTTTGATATAAAATCGAAATCGTGTAACAAAATTATAATGACGAATTGAAAAGTCAGAAAATCTAAATCTACATTTCTTTACTTGACGGTGAGGTACCTGTGAGGGCTGCGAGAGTCTCTGGAAGGGGTTCAGAGCTGATGTCGTCTTCTTCGTTGGTTGTGATGCCTCAGTGGGCTCTGGTTTGAAAGTTTAAAAGTTAGAAAGTGAAATACTAAAGATTACACTTTATCTGGAGACCTATAAGCTTATCAAAATGTATTTAGAGAGCATCTATCAGGGTAATTGTTACAGAACAGAAGCATGCCTGGGTGTTTTTAAATCCAAGGATTCTGTTTGCGAGGCCTCGTCTCAAACTGACCTTTCCTCTGCAGAGTCTTGGCAGTCACTTTCTTGGCCAGCTTCATAAACTGACTGTCTTCTTGTTCTCCAATCTTCTCATCGTCTGCATCCAAATCCTCCCCTTTCTTGGCTTTCTGCTCAGACTGTGAGAAGAGATAGAGAAAGGAATGAAGACAAAATAACAACAGCCCCATGCAGAAGAGAGGGAAGAATCAACCAAATGTGTCTTTGAAGACTGTAGTATTATTATTACCGTAAATACTGCACATTTATTTTTAATGATGTCTCTTCAATATTATCTAGGTATAACTCTTATTACTTGCAAAAACAGCAACGTACCTGTTCTCTGAGCCACTGCTCTTTCTCCAGCCTGTCCTTCCTCCTCTGGATCTCAGCTGGGTCCACCTCATCCTCATCATCCTCCCCTCCCTCCCCCTCTGCTCCCGTCCTGTCAATGTTGAAACCATCGTCTGGAAAGAGAATTCAAAAGGTTGGGTTTAACAACTCATTTCTAAAATCCCTTCTAAATACCAGTGTACATAGTATACACTATATGGTATGGATTCCCTCAATCTATAAACTCACCCATGTTTTTCCAGCGGAACTGGCGAGCTCGTCCGGGGCCGTCGGAGTGAAGGTCGCCGTCAGCGAGGTAGCGCTCCTGGTAGATCCTCAGCTGGCGCTTGTCATCATCCATGATCTGCTTCCTGTAGGAACAATCCCAGACGGGTGAGATTTTACATTTCAACTCTCAGTTTAAACGCCTAAACGTAAGAACACGTCCTCATTGCATTGTTTATAGGGGTGAAAGTGACATGTATATCTCACAAGTTGTTTGGTTTAGAATCATCGGTTCGTTATGCAACTCCCTTAGCTTGATATTCCCTGTGACCAAATCAATAACTAAATAATGAAGAGTGTTATAAACTTTTGTTAAATGTTAAGAATTTTCTAAATAAATGATAAAAAATGTTTTATGGAACCGTGACCTAAATACGTAAGATTTATCAAAACAGTAAGGTTTGAGCACAGTTACACCCCTAAACACTTCTAAGAGTTAATCCTAAAGAGTGGTGCAGTAATAAGGCTTCCAACCCAAATATAAGTCAGCATTTTAGCCGTTCCAGGTTCCTTCCTTTCAAAAGTCTGAGGTTTTGTGAATATGTTTTCAGTGAGATGCTTTAAATAATGTCTGTGGTTAACACAAGCTCACTGCTTACTCTGCAGTTAATACCAACAGTGAACGTCTGAAGTGGTTGCTAACAATTGACTAAACATTAGCAGCCTTTAGCTTAGCGGTGGTAATGCGCTGCCATGTGTCGGTGAACTAGTGTCGTTCCTTTATATCCTAACGTTAGCTATGTACGTCTGGTGATTGCATTTACACATCAAAAGTCATTAAAGTTGTGTTTAATATATTGAGATTATACTGCTGAACAAAACATGCATCATAAGCATGTGTTTGATTCAGAGCTTATTTCTGCTATACTCCAAAATCCAATGGACAAATCCCATTCAATTTGGTCAAGGGAGCCCTTGTGATGCCAACTCCCTTATCCCAGCACCACTCTATTATGAGCGGAGCAGCAATTGGGAGGAAACTCTGGCAGCCTTATCTTGGGACATTACTCACATGTGGATCTTGTTGACCTGGTCCTGCAGCTCTTCATCAGAGGGAAGATCCTCGAGAAGCTCCTCTTCCTCGTATTCGCTTCCTCCGTCGCCGTCCTCATCTTCACTGTCCATGTCGCTGCCGGACAGCTCGGCCTCTGCCTCCAGGTAGTCGGCCATATGCCTGAGAACAGCATGTGAGAGACTATCAACACGAGGGCTACAGCGTGGATTATGTGATCATAGTATACCACGCGTGTATGTACATGGTGCTAGCTAAACAGTTCCATTTGATTCTTCACTTACATTTTCTTCTTCTTCTTCTTGACTCTGAGTGGTGCGAAGACAGCTTGCATCTCCTCCTCTTCTACATCATCATCATCATCATCCGCTCCACCATCATCCTCCTATGAACGCACAATTCACTTGTCATTTGCATCCAATAGACGTAAATCCAGTATGTTGAATTTGACTAAATCAAAATGGAGGCACGTGTTCTCACCTGTTCGCTGTGACTTTCCACATCCGACAGAAGCCGGAACTCGCAGTCCTCATCCTCTTCCTCCTCCTCTCCTTCATCTGGATTCTTTTTACTTCAGATTAAGAAATGAGCATGAGAATCTTACATTGAATATAGATATTCCAATTAATGTGACCTTCGATGTACGCTGTTAAAGGGTTTAAAATAATGAGTAGTAGAAAAAGAGGGAATAGATAATATGTATGATGATTTGGATTATTCCAGGTCTTTCTTTTGGTACTGTACCTGTCTTGTGCTGGCGAAGCCGTGCGAGCAGAACCTAAAATTGGCAGCAAAGGGAGACAAATGTAAATATTGCGTGGCTGAAATAAAAATTATTCAAAACATTTCTTAAACATTGAAATTAAAAATGTTAAAGACCCAGGGCAACAGGAAATGTACATAAAGGAAAGTACATACATTTGTTCTAATGTCTGATGTGATTTACGTTCAGTCGTCTGGTAAAATATTGCTTTGGGTATCTTTGTATACATGTGAAAAAGCGTACATTAGAAAAGACAGAATATCATAGTTTTAGAAAATATGTTGATGATAAAGTTTAATCATAACAAGAGAAATTCTATCCAAAAACATAAAAAAGTATGAATTTGAACAGGACGGTCATCTCAATGACAGTTTATCTGCCTCAAGCTAACCATTTATTTTCCCTTCACAATAAATACATTTGAATATGAGTTAAATTATGAAGACCTGAACGCCTTGTCAGTGAGTCTATAGTGTGAGCCTGTCTGTCAAACCTTTTTTGCACACTGTAGGTGATTGAACATAAAATACACCATATTTAAAAAAATTCAGCAAACCTTTACCTTGACTGGGGAATTTCCCTGAGCAGAGCCCCAGCAGCTGATCCATGGTGTTGTCAGACTCTTCATCGTGGTCACGTCCCCTTCTGTGCTCTCCTGCCTGCGTTGGTGGGAACGCTCCGGAGCACATCCCGAGCAGCTCTCCCTCCTGCGTGGCTCCGAGGCCCTCAGCCCTGCTGGAGCCGCAGTCTGCCGTTGCGAAAACTCCCGAGCACATGCTCATCAGCTCCCCCATGTTAGCGTCCATGGCGTTTTCATCCAGGCTGCCCAGGATCAACTGTCTCTTGTGGGAGCGGGGGGGCACCGGGCCGCGGCCCCACGTTCAGGAAGCCGTCTGCATCCAGTAATTGCTCCTGGGTGTCCTCCTCCAGGGAGAAGCGACCCCGGGAGTCTCCTCCGGGGCCCGAAGCCGCTCTGCCGTGGGGCTCCGAGTCGGCTCCTGGGGACGGAGGGGCATACGAGTCCTGGGAGTCCTCAACAGTGAGGGAGAGGGAGGGCTCAGAGAGTTTGCCTGAACTCTGGTGGAGGGGAAAAAAAAGGTGGACATATGTTTGGGAGAATTCAAACCACTGATGATGTTATTTAGATTTTTTTGGTGTCTTAAACATAATGAAAAATATGATATCTTACCCTAGAGGCAGAGCCGAGGAAGCTGGGCCTGAAGGAGCATCGAGTGGGGGAGCGGAAAATGGAGGAGTTGGAGATGCTTTTCCCTGCAGAGCGCTGATAGCTGATCGGCTGGTACGAGGTGATCATGGAGCCAGCCAGCTCAAAGCTGCTGTTGTTGCTGTTGTCCTTCACCAGGGACAGAGAGTCTTCGTCCTCTGAAGACAAGAAGGATCAGAGAGTGAGAAGATAATACACACATTTTGCACAAAAGGATCCACCACATAAAAGCTCTTAAAGTGAAATGTGAAGTAATGTAAAATAAAACAAAGGTCTTTCTTTTTACTCACCCATCTTATTGCTGCAGCTGTTCTGCCCAAAAGGACCAGACCTTCTTACACCATCGCTAAAAAGTAAGGCAGAGCATATGTCAATATACTGTGCAAACAAATTTAAAATGAACAACAATGATAAGAAAAAAAAATGTTTGTGCGAATGCATAGCTATTTTACGTGCTTGACAAGTTTTGTTTTCATTAATAGGACAACCAGGTTATGGTTAAGTAAGAGAAACTTGCTTACAATTCACAGATTAATTTAAGTTACAATGGTAAAAACATACCAAGACACACAACTAGACACTCCCCCCACACACACACACACACACTCACCCTGTGCGAGAGCAGGAGTTCCCGGGGAACAGCAGGAGTGTGCAGTCCCTGTTCATCATGTCAGGAACCGGCGATGGTCCATTCAGAGCCACAGGAGACAGACTTCTAATACTCCGGGTCACACTGCCTTCCTCGTCTTCATGTTCCTTCTCTTCTTCCTCACCATCATCCCCTCCCAGTAAATCATCTACATTCTGTTAAAGGAGAACATCAGGTTTTCCGTGAGTACACAAATATATAAAGCATGTTGGTCATTTCAAAAGCAACAACAAACACACTTTCTCTTACCTCTTCTGCCTCAGACTCATCCGTCATCTCTTCTTCCTCCTCTTCTTCTTCATCCTCTCCACAGTCCTCATTGTCGAGGCGATTCAGCTCAGCCTTGCGTTCCCTGTCCTCCTGTCTCCTCTGGGCCATGGCGAGCTGCAGGCGCTGCTTCAGAGTCAGCAGCTTCTCCCCTAAAGAAAAGGAACAGAGGACATTGGAATATTGTTACACCTCCAAGTTTTATTTCTCCGTTCTTTGGTATTGATGCTGAAGCGTACAGAAACGATCTGGTCCACGGCCTCTAAATGGACTTCACATGTAGATACCTGGTTTGGTGGTCGGAGGCTCCTCTGCTCCCTCCTTAACGGTGACAGTGAGCGACTCGGTGTGCAGCTCCTCCTGTCCAGAGGGGGCGCTGTCTTTGCGGACGATGGTGAGCTGCATCGTTCGTTCTCCTTGAGGCCGTACGTGCTTTTGGGAGTGACGAAAGTAACGCTCCTTCAGTGCCTCAACCCCTAGTTGAAGAAGAGAGGGGAAAACAAGATCAATTGTCAACAAGTTTCTCTCCCCTTAAATACAATACATAGATCAAATTCACTCATTCTCGCTCTTTATCTTTTCTTACTTTATGTCAATCCTAAAAAAAAAATCATCACTCACCAGAGTTGAGCTGTGGAGGCTCGAGCTGAACAAAGGCTCCTTCATCTGCACACAGCTTAGCGACGGGTGGAGGGTTCAGTCCGAACTTCTTCAATAAGGCAAATTTGTCCTTCTTGGGTTTGGTGGGTTGCTGCACTGAAGGCCCTTTAACAGCAGAATCAGCACACTGAGCGTTTGAAGGCTCCACCACAGCCCCAGACTCTCTCTGAGGGGCGTCGGACATCACCGCATTCTGGCTTTGCTCTGCAGGACAAGCTTCCCCAGAATCAGAGGCGCGTCTCTGTGCATCTGTTCCCTCCGACTCCTGCAGACTCTCAGAGAGGTACAGCATGGGTCCAGAGTCCTGGTCGGGGTCGAGGCTCGCTGCTGCCTCTCTGGCTGGGCTGAGGCTCTCCTGCTGCGGGGACGAGGTGGCGGCAGGATGAGGGATGGACTGGATCTGAGTGGACGACATATCGAGAGACGGAGGAGAGTCCTGCTCTGTGGGTGGCTGCTCACTGGGTGCGATGATGGGGGGAGGAGGAGGAGCTGATGGCGTCTCCAACATCCTGGCTGAAAATTTGGTAGATCTGATGAGGAAAAAAATGTAAAAATGAGTGTGAGTGTGAGTAAATGTTCAATGTGTGTGTATGAAGGAAATGCACTTGAGATTAACTTCCTATTATAAAATCAGATATGTCTTAGAAATCGTTACGACGGACAGTAATTGTGTTCCCGTATGGCCAGCTGTTGCCCTACATGCGTGTTATCCGTTACATGAATCCTTACTTTAACAGTCTCATGGCGGGACCCTCTGGCCTGGCCCTCTTCTTGAAGAACTGGTCGATGGTCTTGGGCTCAGGGATGTGATAGGGGAGGCCAAGCGTAGACTCTACAGAGACAGAACAACATGTCAAAGATGCAAACACACATCATGAAAACTGAATTGCCACAATAGATACAAGTGAATAGAAGTGTTTCCTGTGCACTGACCTCGGACCAGCCTCTGGGACTCGCTGTGGAGCTGCTTCATCGCATCTCTGCTGGCACGTGCGGCTTTCCTCTCCTGAAAGCATCACACATGTTGAGAATGAAGCCGCTTTTTAACAGGATTAAGAATAAAAGTCAAGAATTTTGCCTATGCATACCACACGCTGAGGTTTCTCCGTTTCATCTTCATCTTCCTCCTCTTCATCACCCAGGAGAGGATCCTGCAGAAATATCAAACACTGATTACACAAAGGCCTGTGTAGACAACCTCTGCAAAATGTCATGCAAACCATTGTAATTCATAAATAAATAGCTCCCACACGTAGGGCTGTGCAATTAATCGTATTTTAATCTCGATTACGATTTTGGCTTGCAACGATTACGAAAACAACGTTATAGAAATAAAACTATTATTTTTGCTGCATTCCCTTTCGGAATGATGCTCTTTATTTGTATTGCGTTATACATCCTGCGTGCGCGTGCGCTTTCGCCCCTCCCTAAAAGCCCTCTCGGCCAGGTTGTGTTGTGACTTGCAGTCTGTTTAATAAATCCATATAAACACGTTACATGGAAGCTTTAGTTGCCGTGTCTGTATTCTCCGGTCAGCTCTAGCGTACAGTATACTTTTACTAACCTCGTCAAGCCGGAACCTCTTAGCTCGCTACTTCCGGGGATAAGGGGTTACCAAAATAAGAGTACTGCGTGTAGCAGTATAATTAAACATTACAGGTTGTGAGTGACATTAGTTATCATATTTATATATGTTTAGTAGGTTGTGGAAGTGCGCTCCAAAATATTTGTTGATCTTCTTTAATCTGTATTTATTTAAATGTATTATTTATTTTTGTATTGGTTTTTCAGTTGAATTATACTTAAAGTTTAGGGTAATCAACTGTTAAAAACATACTGTTCAAATTATTATAATTTCTTTTTCAAAAGTTCAATAAATGGATGTTTTCAAAGTCAATGAATAATCATTTTTAATAATCGTGATATCAATATTGACCAAAGATAATCGTGATTATGATTTTTGCTATAATCGAGCAGCCCTACCCACACGGCAGCTTTACAATTGAATGCACCTGTGACGTTTAATCACAACTGCTCTGCGTCAGACTAAATTGACACGGCCAACTAATGTAACGCTTTAACAACATTTAACTCAAATTCATTAACTTTTAACAAAATATGTTACCTTTATTATGCGTACCAATAAGCTGAACAAAAAAGCAAGTGCTTACAATCCTGCCAACACCTTTTGAAATATACAACCAGTGATGAACAATTTTAATTGCGGATAGTCATATTTGTACCTTTTGTTTTTTCATTTTTTGCTTGACAGCAGCTCTGATGGCCTCCAGAGACTCTTCCTCCTCATCATCGTCCAGCCCCGTGTCAAACAGATCCGTGTCGCCCAGCAGACAGCCACTATCGTTCAGAACCCGAGGGAGAGGTGCGTTCTGGGAAATGAGTGCAAGTTGTCTTTAAATTACACAAAATAATTCATCATGTAACTTACTGGTACTTTGTGTAGAGGTTTATGCTTTTAATGGAGACAAATGCACACTGTGCTATAGCTCATTTTATGTCAGTAAAGAATCTGAATACTAGAGTCTCTGCATAAGAAATTAAAAACACCACTGAGAGAAAAAAGCTTCACAAACCTCATTTATTTCAGAGAACCGCTCCTTCTTCTTCAGTTTTTCCACCGCCTTGCTGCCCTTTTCCTTTTTCTCCCTGTGCCTCTGACTCTTCTTATGTTCCTTCATCGATTTTGCTTCCTTCCTCACCTCCTTCTTTTGTTCCTCCTCCATTTCTCCACCTTTCTCTTGCTCGGGCTCACTGTCTTCACTGTCAATGGGAGCACGGATAATTCTCTTGCTCTTCTGGGCCCCTTTCTCTTTCCTATCACCCTTCTTTTCTGCCTTTTCAGTCTCCATCTCCTCTCCGCTGGAAGCAGATAAGACTAAGGCTTCGGCCATGTTTACACCGTTGTCCCCAGCAGCCTCCTCTTCCTCACTCTCACTGTCTCTTATGGCATTACGATGAGGCTTTCTGTGAACAATGATGTCTTCATCGTCTTCGGAATCTGAAAACAAAATACCAATTTAGAACCAATCAAATATATGGCACAAAATACAGATTAATTGTAATTTTTCTGATATTGGTTCCGTTTGTCCGGTGTGTTGTGCTTTTATTTGTATATGTTCTAGTATATCTCAATAATGCATATGCTTATTTGTTTTTAAATTGCATATCAAGGAATTGTCATTCTTCAAAATAAGACAAATTAATACCATTTTTATTCTGCATGTGCAGTCAATGCAGAATAAAAACATATTTAATTATTCAAATCTTTAGACATTTTGTACAGATAGATTTGACTTTGCGTGAGTTAAGTGGATCCTTGTCCAAATAGTCATTTGAGTACTGCACTTATTGTAAGCTTTGTGTCTATGTAGATGTACAAGTGTTTGTTATTGTATGGAAATGAACATGAATGCCCTCATTTACACAGCCAAAGTGGCTCCTGCCCCATCTCTCTCAGGCTGAATTGTCATCTTTTGTTGTGTTCCTTTACCTGGAAGCTCCACTCTTTTGTTGGCTGCCTCCAACACCATCTCCTCCTCTGGAGAGCCCATCCCGCTGTCTGAATCACTCTCTGGGGCCGTTGGGACCACACCCGGGAGACCCTCAGTCTGGGAACAAAAACACAAAATAAAGATAAAGTGCACTTTCTGTATTATTGCTCTGTATACTGTTAGAATAGTTAAAATAACTCAAAAAGTTGCTATGTATAACTTGCATGATTAAAGTGGAGCTTGCAGCTGTTGATATATTCCAAAACTCAATATGTCACTTTTTGGTCCGTTTCTGAATTAACAGATATAATAATATTGGCACTAAATCAAACAGCACTCTCTAAGAAGCTTACACAGTTGCTCCTTTTAAATCCCTTGCAACATAGGTCAGTATACATTATTATATTATCTGCTTGAGTAACCTATAACCTAGAAACGGGGGCACTAGGTCAATATCCAGTTTCAAATACAATATGTGTTGTCTTTGCAAATGTATGTATGTATTGTTTTCGATTGTGTGAGTTAAAGCAGCCGGATTGGTGTTATAATACCTTAGTGGCGCCTTGAAATACACCAAACAATGAGCAGTGCGTTAGCTGGCGACATTGATTCGTTTCAGCATTTGGAGTTACCTTAGCTAATGTAACATGTACCATACATTATAAGTGTTTCAGGGACAAATCACAATTGTATTTCACTGCAGATAATATAATCTTCCTGGATTTGAACAGTGGTGAACAATATAAAACGCCTAACTAGCATGCATTTGATCGTTGTGACCAGGCCAAGAGGACAACCACCATTCCAACTGGCTAAACCTAACCTAGCCAGCCAACGTTAGCTATGTGGCTAAAGCTAACTACAGCTGCTATTAGCACATGTCTGTCTTTCTTGAATGCGTGTGATCTTGCCTGTCTTTTAACTTAACTCATAGCTAGGATGGCATATATGTCAGTCTGATACTTTAACGGTAAATCGATGTTGAAAGTTACATTTCCTCACCTGTTGTTGAGAGACGACCAGGCTCATCTTTGTCCGCCGTCTAGTTTTCGCTCTTTTGTGAAATAAACCAGCGGAAACAGACGCTTCGTCGATTCCCGGCAGCCACAACTGACTCGGAGAAGCAAATGTCTGCGTGACAAAGGCTATTTTAGACTTGTAAAGCACATTTATAAAGACTTTAACCGGACTGCTTCTCTTCCTCCCGCCTGTTCCCTAACGTCACACACCGATTAGACAATTTGATATTTCGCGCGCCGTGACAGCTGGCCCGCAGTTTTTCGTCATCGAGTGTCAATCGTCTCGTTCTCGCTTTCCTATTGGTCCGTCCGGGACGTTTGTTACCGCCCAGTGTGACGACACGGCTTGCTGAGAGCTGACTTTTAATGCCGGGAGTCCTCGGGCGGGCGAGGTTGAGGGGGGTTAACAAAAGGGAAGGTCGTAAAATATTAAACTTTATTAACCCATGACGAGTGAAATTGTTGTGCAGTAGTATTATTAGGCCTACAATATTTGAATATAGGAACACATTTGAGTTGTAATAATTAGGTAGGTGCAAAACCCAGATTGACACAATGGCTGAAAAGTTAATTACTTAAGGGTTTTTGACATATATTACTGGGGAAACAAAGAACAAACTGAGAAACTTGTGATAACTTGGTATTCGTTGCAATCACTGATATCTTTGACTTCAATGTATTGAGTGAGTTTCTTCAGATACCAATTTAGCGAATATATAGGCCTACTTTCAAAATGTAAATAAAATCTGTAACACAGGTTCTCTATTTTAACTCAATATATTAGAACATTGTTCTTAGTCAGAGTGTTATCTTCAAAGTAAATAATGACAGGACCAAGGGCTGGAGGAAAATTATTATTTCTGTTTACTGAATTTATGCAAAATACTTATTAGTTATTTTTTGGGATAAACATTTTACATACAAAATATTTATTGTATTTCCCACATGTTTTGTTATATTTTACACCAAGAGTACACAGTTGCTAAGATAACTCAATTTCGACCATCATAACAGTAACATATTTTTAACCGATTAATGCAATATTCCTGAATTAGAAAATAGATATAAGCAAATAAGAACTGTATATATCATAAACTGTATCACAAAGGCTACTTAAGACAACGGAATCATTATGCAAACAGCACAATTAAGAATCGTATTTAGCCTATAGGCGATAATTGGATAATATGAATCAATTCATCAATCCGTAAGCATTACTTTAAAGTTGCAGCCAGTTGAGTCGAGGTATCTATATATATTTATCTAATATATCATTCCAATCACTTGCACTATTCCACTATTTCACTTTTTTACTATTTTTCCTTTTGTATTTACTATTTACTTGCACTATTTTTTTCTGTTTATCTGTTTTATTGTGTTGCAATGTTGGAGGAGCCTGTGACCTAAGATTTTCATCGTCGTAACTACACGTACGACTAATAAAAGCCTTGAACCTTGAACCTTGAAGTAGGGCTTATTCCAATATCCTTTACAAAAAAAATACTCAAGTAAAGCCCTGCTCAATTAAGTAGTTACTCTTAAACAAGAAATTCAGTATTCCCTTAATTTAGTAACAAATTGAGAGCCAATTAACTTGACTTTTTAACCCTAATTTGATAACTTTTCCCTACTTTCTGTCTAATGTTGTGTGACTGTATTCTAGTCAATGGTGTGAAGTTACTAACAACATTTAACCAATGACTTTTCTTAATTACAATGTTGACATAAGAGAAACACAAAAATGCATTACTGATTTTAATCCATGAATATAATTTATACAAGTAAACATTTAAATACATGCACCCCCACCCCTAGTGCGGTACAGCAAATTACGCATGCGCACAGCGTACTCCAAGGCTTCTAACTGGCGCATGCGCACGTACAAATCCCCAGAAGCAGCAGCAGCGGCGGTGGCTTGGGTCGGTTAGTTCACTCAGCAGTCATCCACGCATCTATCTATATTCCCTTTTCTTAAATTAGCCACATTAAGCTTCGCGATACCGCCCCCAATTTCAGCCTCGGTACGGAGCCGCCAGGCCGGGACAGAGACGGAAGGAGAGGCCTCCGAAATGGAAGCGCTCGGACCGGGTAAGAAATACGAGAGACACATAGCAGGCAGCGGGGAGAGATGGCCGTGTGTGGGGAGCGTGTTGCGCAAATGCGTCGCATCACTGGGGGCCGCGGTTGCAGCGAGGCCTTGACGCTCTGACGGGAAAACAAACCGAGGCCCAGCCCGTGTGTGTGTGCTGTGTATATGTGTGTCGGGCTTTATTTACACCGAGCGGGAGCCATGTTTTGTGTATGTACGAGGAGGGCTGGTGTTTAAAAACGGTTATTCAGTAATGTCTGCGCGGTTATATTTATCTGAAGCACTCTGCCCGTCGTGTCGGAGCTGGCATTGTGTGAGTGGGGATTTAACCAGGACCTTCCTTCCTTCCCTTCCGCGTCGTAGTGTGTTTACGTTGTTTGTTTTCGACGTGTTTAGTCTTTGCTCACACAATACGACTTAATTCCTACAACAAGACTACACAATAACGTCGAAATATGCTACCTGTATCAAATTATTGCTGCGAAACCATCTACATTTGTACCATCGCCATCAGGAACAGTACGTCTCTTCGGGCTGCCCTCCGTACTAGATGACAGCGATGGGTGGGAAACAAAATAAACGCCAATAAAACGCACGTTACAAGCGTTGAAGGAGCATGTTTTGTGACTCATAATTTACTGGTTTTATGCGAGGCTGTCATTGGTTAAAGTGCCATGCGTATGAGAGCCCAGCAGGGATGGATGGCGCTTTTATCGATCAGATCTGCAGGCGAGCTCCATAATATTCCCCTATATGATAACAAAGGCACTTATTTTGCAGCGATGCAGTAACCAAATGATAAAGCTTGCGGAGATATTACAGCCATACACCTGAACACCCAGTGATACAATGCATTCTTATTGCAAAATGACTTTTTTTTCAACATGGACAAACCGTTTCCTCATTTTGATGGTGAAACTAGCCCTTATCACACAACGAATTAAGTGCAGCTATCAGCTATTGAACCCCTTGCATGTCCACATGCTCTCTAATAAAGGTGGTAGTATAAGCTAGATGCCAACACCACACTGGAATGTAAGGAGACAACAATAGTGTACAACCACCCACAGGTGTAAGTGCCACCATAATCAGTGCAAGCCATCAATTATCATCTATGATAACAGCAGCTGCTCCCTTCAGGATTACCACATGTATCTACCTGTATCACAACATATTTCAGGGCGGACTAGTATTACAGTTTTTAGTAATTCATAATTTCTTATCTTGCAAGGTGGAGTGTGGATTTAGGCTTGCTATAGTACACACAATTTACTCACATTTGTAATGATAACCAGGGATACAGCAGTACTATTCTCAGACCTTTCACAGTCATTGCCTTGACTAGGATGCATTACACTTTGACAAGATCAAAATACGATCACACTTTTAATTGTACGTCTAGCAAAGCATTACAAGAAAGGATGCTGTAGTGCTTTTTAAATGTGCATAGACAAACTGAAGATAATGTCAAACCCTGTTAGAATGACACTTGTGGCTGGAGTTCTTTAGAAAGCTCCCCACCATGTAGTGTGTCACAGTGTGGTGTAGGTCTGGGGTGTCTTCACAGAGCAGCTCATTTAACCTGTTATTTTGTTCTGTATAGTTGAAACTGTTGAAGTGGTGTTAAAATCCGAACTTAATGCAGCTGACACAAATACACAGATTGTCACGGGAAATACGTAAATAGAGGCAACAGTTAACTCAAGGGGGCGTGAACTGATGCGAAGATGAGCCCGCTGATGCTGAATATGTTACACATGACCAAGAAATTCACAATTATTAGGAAAAGTATGACTCCATTGCATGAATACACACGCATCGATTGGTGGGAAAAGGCAAAAGCCCGTAGGTTAATTAATGAAGACTATAACTGCTCAAATGTAGTTATGTTTGACGTTAATCCCAGCATGAGCTATTACACAGACTGGATATGTGTGTTATTTAGCTGATGTACTGCCACTGCCAGTCAAGGAATGCATTCACTTGAAAATTAACTGAAGAGGTGACATTTATTTGATTACAGAATATAGCTTTTCTGGTCTATCAGTTGAAATGAGTTGCACCTGTTGCTACAGCTATACATTAAGCTTCTCTTCACTGAGTGGCAGATATTCCCTTCTTGTGAATGGTCCTTTTTTCTTCCTCTAGCGTAGTATTGTGATCAGGTGGCTGCAGGTGTGGGCGTCCGCACGCTCCCCTGCTGTTAGTCTCTGACTCATCACCACGCCGAGCCATCATCATCATCCTCCTGCTTAGCTTAAGCCCAGCCGACTCTCTGCTTGATCTCACTGTGGTTACCTTGGACACACATAGCATTACAAGCCTCTACAGTGCACGAGTAGTAAAACCTCTCTCCTCTAATGTTAGTACACCACACACAATTTCATCTTTTTATACATTCACTCAGTGGAAAGTAAAAGATAATCTTGAATTTTTTTTGTAATGTTGTGTTGCTTATTGAATCTGTTGGTCTATTTTAGCTAAAAGATGCACTTGGATTACATAAGGAGCAGAAACACTTGCTTGGCTCTAGTGCATCTGTCATCTTCCGCGCCAAGAAAAGCTAATTTCACTTCCTCTTTGGCTCAAAGTAGCTGCAGCTCGGTGTCACTAAGAAGTATCATTTTATGTTGGCAGCTTTCTTTTTCTTCATGAGTTGTTAAAATGTGACTTTTGACAAGTCTGCAGGATTCCAAATTAGATACCTAGATCTTCTTAAAATGTTTATTTATAAAAATGGTTCACATACCTGTTTAAATCAACTCCATATGCTTCACTGCTTAAGTAATGTATAAACACACTTGGTATAAAGATCATACATTTTGATCAAAATATGCTTGTGACAAAGAAAGAAGTGAGTATTCGGTGAATAAATCACTTAGGAGCTGGCGTCTTCTGGACAAAATGTTCTGCATATTTGTAGCTTTAATTACATTTCTGATTAAGTTGCACTCGGTGATATTGCATGGCCTCAATCTTAATGTGATGTTCCTCATGAATTTTGTCATATTAGGGGCTGTTGGTGATTTTTTTATGTCTGCTTGCCTGGGTGCATCTTTCCCCCCCGTGACAGTTTGGTCTGCTGAAATATTCTCTGTTACATGAATGTAGGACAAGTGCTTTTTTCTCTTACAAAATACTGAAGTGACCCAAAGTTTACCCCAAACACTACCTTATTTGGATCTACATACCCACGCTGGTTGGTTTTTGGAATCTTGATCTTTAGTTTTTATGTTTAGTTTGAGCTGAAAAGATTAATTTGTAATTGGTTGGTCAATGGATAGAATAATAATTTAAAGAAAAAAGCCAAATATTTTCTGGTTTCAGCTTCTCAAGTGAGATGATTTGGTACTCTTGTTATATAGGATACAAGAAAGACAGCTGAAGAAGTCTTTTGATATATTTGATTTTTTGTTGTTGATGATATTTTAGGCATTTATTTCATTTGTTATCTTTAAAGCAAACTCGACAAATGTTTTCTCTGGCTGCAGGGTTATGTGAATAGATTGCTTTTCTTCAGTTTAAAGGATAGCAAACTGATTGTGTGTGGGTTTTGGACGGTCTGTCTGACAAACAGTTAGAAGACATTACCTTTGGCTTGAGGACATAAATACATTTCATAAACTGAACAAGTTATTAACTTAAATAATTGGCATTTGAATCATTCCCTCCTCAGTCTGGTGAGGCGGTGTTGGCTGTGGTGAGCAGACAGGAAGTGGAGGAAGGATGAGTTCAGACATTTTATGTTGAGACATGCATATCCAAGTGTAGTAGTGTGGCAGCTGAGGAGGCTATATTTAGGTACAGCTCTGCTTTTGGTGGAAGTGGAAGAGGAAGACCTCCGACTCTCTCTCTGCTGCTCACACACAGCAAAATGTACGCCAGCAGAGATAAAGGGAAACCCCTGTCCACTCGTTCCGCCATACTTTCATACTTTGAATGGTATGATCCAGAGCTGTAACCATTAGAAGATGTATTGATTGTCAATCTTCAGATATTTAGTTAACTGTTTGTTGCTTTGCTAAATGTATACTATTTTCTGCTTGTAAATAGATCCTTGTGTGTGTGTATATAATATATTATTTTGGGTATTTAGCCTCTTGGTCAAGCAAATGTTCAATATTTTCTGACATTTTGTCGAGCATGTCAAATGAAACGATGATACAAATCTCAGAGTACCTCTATTCGTCCCACAGAGGGGAAATGTACATGTGTTACAGCAAGTAAAGACCCAAAGATAGCTTGGTATTAGTTAAGTAGCATGCATACATTTATTTTAAAGATAAAAGAAATTACACAAATTACAAAATAACAGAAAAGGTAATCATTTACGTTTTCTGTCGCATTAAAAAGATAAAAACCCCTCTAGAAACCCTGAGCACAGCGGTTCTGCAATTTGCATTAGCTTTTGAAAGGTCAGACTTGTATAAAGGAGCTTTAGTCTCAACTCTTTGGTCATTTTTGTGTAGCTTGAGGTTGTGGTGTTTTATCAAACTGCACTTATTTCAAGTTTTTTTTTCTCCACTCTACGTACATTTAACCGAAAACAGAATGTTGTGTTAAGCTTGTAAAGCTCCCTGTAGTCACTATGCTATGCACTTGAAATACTATTGGCTTGCAATGCACTTGAAATACTTTAGTGTGGTTGTGATGCATAATGTAGAACTATACAAACGGCGCTCTCTGTGCACCTTTTGTTTCCATCGGTAAGGCCAGTAGGACAAAGTGGAGTGAATCAAAAAATGCCACTAATGTATTCTTATTTGGTATCGTGAGCAAAATAATGATGTAGAAAAGCCGAATGGTAGTATAATACAATCAAGCTGATGGAGATGGAGGAGTGGGTGGTTGAGGGCAAGGGGAGGTGATTTGGGGCCCACACTAGAACAGGGCATGTTAGGAAGCGTGTTCTCAGGAAGCGATGGGGAGGGTCCCGATTGTCCGTGCTCTCGCGCTTCACTTGCTAACTGGAGCGTGTGGGAGCGTAGAGTTCGGGAGGACCCCCGCAGTCCCCTAGCTGTCAGTTAACAAAAGCTGTGAGCGGCCTCCTCCAACCTCCTTCAATACCACCAACACAATGTTGTTTTAATGTTGTCTGTATATATATATATATATATATATTTATATTTATATATATATATTTATATTTATATTTATATATATATTTATATATATTAAGTCCCAAAATTCAAAGCAAAGATGAACTCCGTGCGTTTCCTCTTTGAAGGATGCCAAAAATAAATTAAACAGATCGCATCGCGCTGCCTCCTTTACATCCATGTAATTGCAAAGAAGTAGGGTTTATGTGTAAAAGAGTTTCTTATGTTTACATTTTTTGGTCCTTTTTTTACAATATATTTTCTTTGAGTGTGTTTATGTATGCACCATACAGAATGCAAATTCCTCGTATGCCTACTTGGCAATAGACCTGTTTCTGATTCTAGTCAAAACTGAGATCTTGAGTGAATATATGTCATGATTTAAACTGAAGGCTGCATTCAAGGTGTTTTGTTCCCCATAGCCTGCAGCTCTTTGTGCTACAACACAATCCTCATAAGCCCCACACCTGTCTTAGGTACCTGTGTATTCAGTATGTAATGTGTATGTGAGTGATATGTGCGTGTGCGTGTGTGTGTGTGTGTGTGTGTGTAACGGTAATCCCAGACCCTCTGTGTGTCACCCCTCCATATGTCCCTGCTGCTGTCTGTCTGAGAGGAGCTCCGCCTTTGTCTCGGCGTGAGGGGGTGGGTGCCCTGTGTGTCTGGGGGGGGCGGTGCCCAAATGATAATTGGAGGTCATTGTTTCGCCAGCCCCCTTGTTGACCCATGTAGCTCAGAGGCCAGAGGCCCGGATCAATCAAGACGCGAATCCGCGCCTCCGGGTCAGTGCATTCAAGCAGGTGTCACTGATGAGATGGTTTGCAACGATCTTTGCGTTGCGTCACACACATTATGCTTTCTCTGATGACGTTTTCTTGCGGAGATAAGGTCACACTGTGTCGCCACCTTTGTTCACTTTCAGAATAAATGCCAAACGTGCTTTATGTGAAGCTTTCTTTTGTGGGGAGGAATCCATGCATTTCTAAAGTTTAGTGTTCACTAAGAGGAGGTAATGACTAATGTGGCATTCATTTAACATTTAAGAGTTGTTTCAGGTATTCTTATGCAAAGTAGTAGCATGTCACTTAAAGTCCTTTTTTACCTCTAAGACTGGTGATTCACAATCTTCTTTTCTTTCTCCCTATGCCTCCTCCAGGGCCGCCGGCCCCTCCTCCCTCTCTGTTCCAGCCTCCGCGGCGTCCCGGCCTCGGCACGGTGGGGAAACCCATCCGGCTCCTGGCAAACCACTTCCAGGTGCAGATTCCCAAGATTGATGTCTATCACTATGATATCGACATTAAGCCTGAGAAACGGCCTCGAAGGGTTAACAGGTAAATACCCACCAACAACAGCAAAATGCACATGATGTCTTAAAGTGATGTCTTAAATATATCAAAATGTTTAAATACAAATAGTACCTTAGCTATCATAACAGACTGCACATGATGAAACTTGTCTCGTAAGCGCCAGAAGCTCTATATGCTAAAAATTAAGATAAATAAGCGTCTTGTTTTATTGCATTATAAAACTCGATCATTTCTTATAAATGTTGTCTCCAGAAATGTATTTTTGTTTCTCACCGTCCTGTTGTACCTGTCTTCCAGGGAGGTGGTGGACACCATGGTGCGGCACTTCAAGATGCAGATCTTTGGAGACCGACAGCCGGGCTACGATGGGAAGAGGAACATGTACACGGCACATCCTCTGCCGATCGGGAGAGACAGGGTTGGTATTTCAAACACATGACCCTCGTGTCACAAGCATTTACAAAGATGAACTTGTGTGTGTTTAAAAGACAGACAAGAAAGACGTTTACACGCAATTGTCTCTAAAAGTATGTCAAATGAAAGAAATTCTTTAATTCAACTTAAGCACCGTATATATGTCCATATTTTGAGCACAAGGCGGCAGGCTTCAGTGGATTAGGTTGAGAGTTAACAGGTTGATTTGAAGTTTGCTGCTGCATCAGCTTAGAAAGGCTGGACCAGGAGCTGCAGTACTGATTTATTAGGACTATTACTAGACTGAGCTCTACTCTAAATGGTCTTACGTTTTCGTACTTGTTCCATTTACAGCAGCTTTGTCAGGCTTTTTAATAGTTTGTTTTTATTCAAACACTTGCATTGCAATATAGATAGAAACTGACATTAACCTCTTAATTAACCATAACATCTGAACCTTTTCTTAGTTACAGCAGAGTAAAATGTAAGAAATCTGCCTCCTGTTGTACCACTTTTACATTAGGTCCACTTTCCCCATTTTCTTTCAATTTGTTGAAAGCTGTGGGGCTAAGATAATGTAAGGTTTGAACATCTATTTGAATGTTAAAGGCAAACCTATTTAAGGACTCCTTCTGTGTTGATCTCCTCATCTACTTTGTCTTCAATCTCTCCCTGTCACCTGCTCTCCAATCCATTTCCAAACATTAATTATTTGTCTCTTCCTCTCACTTTGTCCTCTTTCCTCTCCCTCTTCAGGTGGATCTGGAGGTGACTCTGCCGGGTGAGGGGAAAGATCAGACGTTCAAGGTGTCTCTGCAGTGGGTGTCGGTGGTCAGTCTTCAGAATCTGCTGGAAGCTTTGTCGGGTCACAACGAGGTCCCCGAAGATTCGGTCCAGGCTCTGGATGTCATCACGCGGCACCTGCCTTCCATGAGGTACCAACACTCATAACATTTCCCACAACACATCACATTTTCCACATTTGTTGGCAGAGTTATTGCTTTTTATCTCTTATTTGTCTGTATTACTTAATTTCCTGCTGTCTTGCGTCTCCGAGATCTAATTATATTATGAAATTGCATTTTCCAGCGATTGATTCCCTCTCAGCCGCTTTCGTAGCAACTGAACTACAGGGCACTGCTTTCCTGAGATATTTGAGTTTCTGTAGATTGGTTCATTATTCAAACTGCTGTCTTTGTGCGCTCAGGTATACTCCTGTGGGGCGTTCGTTCTTCTCCCCTCCGGAGGGCTACTATCATCCTCTGGGTGGAGGCAGGGAGGTGTGGTTTGGTTTCCATCAGTCTGTCCGTCCTGCCATGTGGAATATGATGCTCAACATCGATGGTAAGTGGAGCGGATGGGCTTCAGATGTGATTTAAATTTAGATTTTATTTAACCTCTTTGAGATAAATTAAATCTTCTTTTTAAAAGTTTCCTAGGCCGAGACAAGCAGCAGCACATTAAACAAAGTTTCAGATATACAAACAAATTACAGTTACAGAGAGAACTTTCAGATCATAGCATGACTAAAATAAAACTAGACATTTTCTTTCAAACACTTGAAGAGACTAGCTCCGATAGACCGGAATCAATCTGTAACTAATTCCAAGTCGCAGCAGCATTACCTTGTCCTTTTCTTTACCACAGGAGTGTTATTGGTCTGAACACTCATTTAAGTGGCCCTATCATGCTTTTTGGTATCTTAAAGGTCCCATGTCATGCTTTTCCGGTTATTACCCGTCCCCTTGTGTGTTATGTAGCTTTTTATGCATTTAAACGGTCTGCAAAGTCACAAACCCTCAAAGTACACCCTGTAGCGAGTAAAACTCTAACACAGAAAAGACCTGTCTATGCTGCCCCAGAACGCCTCGTTGGAGATCTTTCTTTTTCTTGCTGGGTACAGTGACGTGACCATCGATGTCTCGCAGACCCCACGCAGCAACCAGGAAACGACACCAGTAATGGCGCATTTCCACTACACGGCCTCGCTCGGTATGGCTAGGCCTCGTTAGGACTGGCTCACTTTATGGCGCATTTCCATTACAGTTTAGGAACTGGGGTAGTATCTATAGTAACGCAGTGTAGGCGGAGCCGTGACGTCATCTTCAATGAGAACCCCAGAAAAACAACACAGCCGTTAGCTGTTAGCACTCAGAGCTCACAGCTCCTCATATATGTTCAGAAACTAGACAAAAGTTAAACAAGTACAAACCACAGACTGCCTGTGTCATGGTGAATACAGTCGCTGCTTTATTTATGTCTGTATAGGCCGTTGTTGTGAGTGTGGACGGTCGGAGCATATACTGCGTTAGCTTAGCCAATCTCCATTTAGAAAACACGCATTTCAAAAGGTTTTTCGCCTGCCGTCTGTCTGCAGACTTGACAAAGCATTAATTCATGGTTTTTACTAACCGGTATCAGTATGTTGTTACTTCGGCATCATTTTGAAACGTGTATTACAATTAAATCACGGTCAAATATGTCCATCTTGTTGTAGTTGTAGCCCCCTTGCCAGCGATGCTCTCTCTAGTTTAGCATACTCAGCCTGACTCAGCCTCGTTGTCTCTGGCCCTAGACCCACGATTTTATGAGGCCAGAAAAACTGTGAATTAGGACCCGCCGGCCGGTACTAGGCCAAGTGGAAACGCAACCAAAAACGGGCCGCTGACGTCACAGCCCTCTTAAACCGCGCTGTAGTGGAAACGCGCCATAATAGAGCTCACACTGTCCCCTCCTCACAGCAGAGAGCTGCGCAACGTCCCGCCAACACGGCACCCAGACCCCACGCAGCATTCTCATCTGTTTGTCATTACTGGTGTCATTTTCTGGTTGCTAACGCCATTGTAACACATAATCACTAATGTTCCGCTGTAACGGTGGCGGACTCATCAGACCAATCAGAGTACAGTGGGCTCATAGGGAGGAGGGGGGGCAGGAGCTCCAACAAGGCGTTTAGGACAGAGAGTGAATACACATGCTATACAGAGATGCTGTATGAGAAACCAATGTGAGTTTGGAAAATTACACAATATAAATCTATTCTAGTATACCCCAACAATGGAATTATGATCAGTAGAAATGGCCATGACATGGGACCTTTAACATCTTTTAAATTGAGATTGAAGGTGTAGTTTAGAGGTGTGAGACAAACTGTCTACTGTGAATACTTTACAAACAAAGCTCCTGATGTGTGATTTATTTTGCTGGTATCCACTTAATTATATTGTGGAAAGACGATTAGCAGTCAGTGGATGTTATTAATGTGTTCATTTGGCCCATTCATTACGGCTACAAGACATTTTATAAAGCTCTCTTTTGCCGCTACATCCTCATTCCCCATTTCTTGTTTGGCCAGACTTTCTCTGTGGTTTACACTTCTATGTATTCATGTTGTCTGCTTGTTCTATTTAATTTGTACCTCATTTGCTGAATCATTTTCATATCTGTTCTTCCCCTCAGTGTCAGCAACAGCTTTCTACCGCGCTCAGCCTGTGATAGAGTTCATGTGCGAGGTGCTAGATATTCAGAACATCAACGAACAAACCAAACCACTAACTGACTCGCAGCGGGTCAAATTCACCAAGGAAATAAGAGGTGAGCACTCAATACCAGCACACACACCAGTGTTTCCCCTAGGTTTACTGCTTTGGGGGGGTGCTGCCTGAGCGGGAGGGGGGGGTGTCATTGGGATATATATGTTTTAAATCCTCTGGAGCAGAGAGAGGAGCTGTGGATTATTGTTATTGATTAATGCATCAGTGTTTCTTAAGGTCAAACACACTAAACTCACAACTTAAAATGAAAGTGTTTAGTTTATTTAATAAAAGAGCACATGTTCAATGTGAAAAGTGACAGTAGATATAGATTAGTTGCAATTTGGTGCTATATATATATAAAAAAATTATAATAATAAAAATTAAATTATAATTTCTTTTCTTTTTTGAAACACCTTGAATTTCAGGGGGGGGCGCGGGGCTCCGTTCGTGGGGCGCAGCGCCCCTCCAAGACAATGGTAGGGGAAACACTGCACACACATTATGCAACACCTTTACCAAAAGTAGAAAAAAGGCCAAGGTTTCCAGACATTATAAACACAACGTGTGTGACTCACTGTGTATCAAATTCCTCACTAGATTGCAGATAGGTGTGGCCTGCAGAGCACATGCATGTTTGTTTTTATGCAGTGTGTAAACCTGCACACATATATAATAATGCTGTATACCCACCACAATACACACAGCTAAGCCTTTACAAATGCTAAACATTTGTATTGCATATCCATATACAGTATTTACTCTACTGTACAATATTTAATTTAACATTTTCTTTATCTTAATCTCTTATTTGTATGTGTTTCTCTTATTCCTGCAACTTGCCTGCACTTGTCTATTGGACTATTTCATGTGATTTTATTTTTGTTTCGTATGTTTCATTGCTGGAGGAGCCTGAGACTTAAGACTTTCATTGCCAAAACGATGCTCTAGCTAAAATAATAATAAAGCCTTTAAATCATTGATTTTAACCTCAGTGGCAAAGGACGGTATTTCTCAAATCACAAATACATGCGATTAACACAAGTATTCATAGCGAATCTCCTGAATAAGGCTTTTAACTCACAATTTATTTTAAAACAAGAAAATACTCGCGTTCAGAGTTCTGAAAACTTCAGTCTCTCTTTGGTATTTACTTCTGTTATTGCAAATACACAGAGAAGCACCATATATGCTTGAGAGGGTGACATTTCAATACCACATTTTCTACGGCAGACACTTGTAAGCTCTCTAAATTCTCCTCTGGTTTCTGTTTTTAGCCAAGTTGAAACAAATGTGTAAAGGGAAACTAAAGACCTGCTTATACACGCTGTACGATACGCTAAGGGCTGTCTGTCAGCATTTGTCTTTATCATGGCCTGAAAGCAACAGTAAAGAAACACAAGAGTGCGATTCCAGCCTGCTCAATTTAAAAGATCACAGTTAAACGATCTTAACATTTCTAATTGTAGCTAGTCGTCACATGGCAGCACCTCTCCCCATGCCTCTGTAACCATTGTTGTTTGATTTTACACAGGTTTGAAAGTTGAGGTCACACACTGTGGTCAAATGAAGAGGAAGTACCGTGTGTGCAACGTGACAAGACGACCTGCCAGCCACCAAACGTAAGAGCCTTCACTCATCAGTTTATTCACCTTCATGTGTCAGCATAGGACACATTGTGTGTGTGTATCAAATAAAAAATCGCAGAATTGTACAATATTTACAAATTATGCAACTTTAATAATTTTTTTCTTTCCTTCACAGGTTCCCCTTACAACTTGAGAACGGCCAAGCCATGGAGTGTACCGTAGCTCAGTATTTCAAGCAGAAGTACAATCTGCAGCTCAAATATCCACATTTACCCTGCCTGCAAGTAGGACAGGAACAGAAGCACACCTACCTTCCCCTGGAGGTGAGAAACAGGCTGCTCTTAAAGGGCTGTCCTCCACTTAAGACATTTTTAGTCGACTAACACTTGTTTGTTGGCAAATCGATTTGTTCATTTATTTTATGAGGAGTCGAAGGAACGGCTATTATTCCATTTTACACATGCATTCATACAAGTCTCTCAACCACATACAAAACACAATAAAACAACACCGCGTGTAGCTCCAAGATCTCAAAGATAAAGGTCCTTTACGGAGATATAAAAATGAGTTATTGAGTTGTGGTTTATCAGTAATTCAATAAATCCACAGAGCAAGTTATATAAAATCGTATTGATTGTATTGTATCATATATATCTAATTAAAGTTGATTTAAAATAATTGATATTAGGTGGATTCATGTAATGTGTCTTCCTGCTCTCTAGGTCTGTAACATAGTAGCAGGCCAGCGATGTATCAAGAAACTGACAGACAACCAGACGTCCACCATGATCAAAGCTACAGCTCGCTCCGCCCCCGACAGACAAGAAGAGATCAGCCGACTGGTGAGTGGGATTTGAAGCTCTTCATACTGAATAAAGGGAGAAATCCACAAGACAAATCAACTTTTTTTGCATTTGTCCTTACTCATTTGTCATTCCCATTTTCCTGTCATTCTTTTCCTTACCTCTCTTCTCGTTTTCCAGGTCAAAAGTAACAGCATGGTTGGGGGCCCAGACCCTTACCTGAAGGAATTTGGCATCGTGGTTCACAATGACATGACGGAAGTGACTGGGAGGGTCCTTCCTGCACCCATGCTGCAGTACGGGGGCCGCGTCAGTACAGACACGGGGAGAGACTGCGGCAGGGTGAGTACCGGGGTGGGGCGGCACTGTTGGGGAGCTCGACTGACTGGGATTGGACAGGCCAGGGGGCATCAGGGTGAATGCTGGGAAAATGGGTGTGGGTCCAAGCTTGCAGAAAGAGTGGATCATTTATGATGTACACAATTGAGCAGCGCATTACTGGAAACAAAATGGAGAAAGATTCACATTAAAATACTTTATTTTGAAATTGGCTATACCATTTACTAAATAATATAACCTCAAACAGTAGCATTGCAAAGCGAGAGGAGAAGAACACCTCCTTAATTTTTCTGAAGAATCATTTTTCGGTTGAATCATCTGTCCAAAAAATATCTGGTTTCTTTCAAAACAAGTTGCAGGTACAAGCCGGTGTTCATAAATTAAATGTGAGATTTGAACTATGAATCCTACTGTTAATTGACTTGCTTTATATTCCAACTGAATTTGAGATGAATTTTGCCAAAACTTAGATTTTCACATCTGATTGGCTCCTTCTCCATAGCAACAGCAGCAGAGGCTCATGGGTATTGTACTATTTAGAGTCGCCCACCATGCCAATTTGTTGAACAAAACATGATTTTTGTTTTTCAGAAAGGAAGTTGTTATATTTCGAACAGGGCGCCATGACTTAAACCTTTCTTGAGTCCTTTTTTCCTATGTGAAGTCAAATTGAGGATGTCATTAAAGGATATAGAATAAGGAAAAACACCTACAGGACCATCTTCTCCTCTGATTTCTCATCCACAACTCTAAATACAGTGTATGACTTCAGATGTTGACTAGATACAATATTCAACTTAAAAATGTGCAGACCTGTAAAACCTTGAACTTGCGTATCTGCACTTTTTTCCCCCCCTTTTTTTAGCATTCGGTAGTGTCTGTCTGCAAGTGAAGGAATAGAGATGAGCAAGTCACTGCAACATGCTGAGGTTTACTCTGAATCTGAAATCCGCCTTTCATGTAAACAAAAGACATAACTGAGCATTTTATCTAGACAAAAGAATGGGTGTGTTGAACAGAGACTCGTAGCTGTCCACTATTCAATTAAAACCTGTCCAAAAGACTCGTGTCAAAAGCCTGTTTGACTTAATATCCTATCTGAAAAGTCAAATAAAATACTAAAAGTGCTGGAATATAACCCCCGATTGAGAGGCAGCGGTAGATGATGCTGAGATGAGATGAAACTTTATTGCCCCCTGTGGGGGAAAATGGTCCAGGCTTTTCCCTTTTTTTCTTTCCAGTTTATTATCAAATCTACTTTCCCAGAATTACAGAATAACTTTGCTTTGGTAAAATCTAAAAGCTCCTATGTTCCAGTGCCAAGCTCAAATCCTGCTATTGGCTAATTTACCCAAGATCCTATCACAACGCTCTCTCTTGGCGACTTGCCTGCTGGGATATGGAGTCTAATCGGCTTCCAGTGAAATGCCTTTAAATGCAGACGGAGAGCCTTTTCCATTCCTGTGATCACTCGGTATGAATGAAATACATCTTTCATTTTAAAATGGCTTGCTGATGTTGGCAGACAAACAGTTCCATCAAAGTATTCTCATTTAAAAAAAGAATACTGCCTGAAGTGACTGTGCAACATCTGAAGAAGCAGAAGCAGCAGTCTATTTCCTGTACACTGAGAAGAAGTATTTTCTTTTTTTGACAGTCTGTAATTTATTAGGTAGTTAGACATCCTGCAACTTTAATCCTGCCGAAGATCCTCTGAAGACTATCTTGTAATGAGATGGAGAAGCTCTTAACTTTTCTTGGCACACAACTCAAGTAGTTCATTGTGTTGCCTTGTTTCAGAGAATAACAGCCCTTAATGGCCTTTGGCAAATCTTGTTAACTAAATTGAAATCCACTGCGCTCTCAATTTGTATTCACAACCACAGTGCAAGCAGGAGCACTCACCTAATGACGCGTCTTCCAAGAGATGCACTACTCTGTTTGCTGCTCATGTCAGGACTCCTGAAGCTCTAACAACTGGACGCAATACAAACAGCATTTCTCTATGCTATAATATCAGTGTCCAACCTAGACTCTATAAACCTGGCAACACACAAAATCATTATTCAGTAAAAGCAGTTTGAAGCCTTTAAATGTGGTGTAATAGTTTGTTTGGTCTAGCTCAGGGGTGGCCAACCCGCGGCTCTCGAGCCGCATGCGGCTCTTTGCCCAGTTTCATACGGCTTTTCAGTTCATATCGAATTGTATATGTGTGAGTGTGGGGGAGAGACACGGACTCCTGACAGTTAAACCTGATATTTAGTAGGTCTGTTAAGTATTGAATGCTGATAATTCTGACGTAATTTGGCCGGTCAAAGTTGTTTGGGCTCGGATAAAATCGCTCCGTTACTTTCGTCCCGGCTCTCCCTACGTGTGTGTGTATGTGTGGTGTCAGGTGTCAGTATGAGAGGATGACAGCGCGTCTAATTTTGATGTGGCCCAAGAGCCAATCACAATAATACCTGCGATGCAGTGAACCAATCACCTTTGAGGGGGGGAAAACCTATCGTTGATTAAACACTATCTGACCATGAACTGAGTTTGATCCTAAAATGGCAGGGAAGAAATGGACAGCTAAGCGAAAATATGAAGACGAACATAGGACGTTTTTAGTAGAGTGGGAGAGTTCATATTTTTTGATCGAACGGCCACAACAATAAATAAAAGCCAGATTTGAGGAGGATTGTTCAAAGCAAGGAATGTCAGAAGTCCCACTAATTTAAAGTAAGATAATAAACCTTTTCAATTTTGTTTACTGAGAGTTTGTGTGCGAGTGCACACACTGTTCATTGTTATGTTGTTATGTTAACTGGCCTCTGAATACTGGTAGGAGAGGTTTAATTCAATTTCTGTCAATATTATGGTGTGTGACATTTGCAATAAATCTGTCAGAGCAGAGCTATGTGTGTTTCTCTGTGTGGGGTGTGTGTGTGTCTTTGTGTGTGTGTGTGTGTGTACAGTTTTAGATTTTCATTTTATCTGTGAGAGAGAGAGGGGAGGAAGAAAGTGAAGGAGCACAGAGAAAGGCTGAGAACAAAAGAGAGAAGGGGGGGGTGCACGCGCATCTGTGACTGTGTGTTTGATGTGGCTCTTTGCAGTAACATAGTAACATTTTTGGCTCTTAACCTCTGACTGGTTGGCCACCCCTGGTCTAGCTAATACTGTCTATTTCTGCTGGGTGGGCTTTAATGCATTATATTTGTCTGTTTATGGGATTGAACATAAACAGTAGTGGCTGTACTACCTGTTTTATCTGCTCAAATACCCGGTAGATTGACTAAGAGTAGGGACTCTCTCCGCAGAACAAAACCGTGGCCACGCCCAACCAGGGCGTGTGGGACATGAGGGGGAAGCAGTTCTACGCTGGCATTGAGATCAAGGTCTGGGCGGTGGCCTGCTTCGCGCCGCAGAAACAGTGTCGAGAGGACCTGCTAAAGTAAGTCAACTTTACATTTGATCATGAGGCTTGTGCAGATGTACTTAAGAAGGGATGGGGGGGGGAAAGTCACAGAAGAAAGTAAATGCCAGCAGGGTCTTTGTACCATACATGATTTCCTTTTAATCCACGCGAGCGGCATGGCTTTATGGATGTCTTTTGGTTAGATGGTTCACCACTTTGGTCCAGACTTAAATATTTTCATCAACTATTGGCAAACACTGATGACGGATGATGTGTGACATTGACTATGACATTAATTAACACATTTATACCCGCTATATTGAATGTGATTTAGATGTTCTCTCTCTTATTCTGCTGATTTCTGATGAGTATATTACACCTTTCAACAGGAGCTTCACTGACCAGCTGCGAAAGATCTCAAAGGATGCTGGGATGCCCATTCAAGGCCAGCCGTGTTTCTGTAAATACGCCCAAGGAGCTGACAGCGTGGAGCCCATGTTCAAACACCTCAAGATGTCTTACGTTGGTCTGCAGCTGATTGTGGTCATCCTGCCCGGCAAAACACCAGTCTATGGTGAGCTTTTAACTTTAGTAAATGAGGAAAAGTCAAAGCTATTTCAGATATTAAGAGGGTCTCGTATGTTGAAATGCAATTTTTGATTCTATAAGAAATGATTCCGTTTTTGAACAAAAAGTGGATGTGGATTATCTCTGTTTTTGTCTCCAGCTGAGGTAAAGCGGGTGGGTGACACTCTGCTTGGAATGGCGACCCAGTGTGTGCAGGTGAAGAACGTGGTGAAGACCTCCCCTCAGACCCTCTCCAACCTCTGTCTCAAGATCAACGCCAAGCTGGGGGGCATCAACAACGTCCTGGTGCCTCACCAGAGGTCAGAACAGATTTTATTATTATAGATTATTTGATGCAGTCCAAATTGGAATCTGCCATGCTTCTTGGCTTTGAATGATCAGAATCAGAATACCTTTTATCTGGCCAACAAAGGGGACATTTACATTGTTACAGCGAAAGTAAAAACCCAAAAATAACTTGATATTAATTAAGAATCATGCATAAAATATTAAAGATAGAAAATAGAAGTTACAGAAATTAAAATTGACGAAATAAACATCCGATACCAGTGGTGGTATTTTTTAAAAAGACCAACAAGAAGTGTAGCATGTATAAAATAGTGTGATAGCAGCCAGGTGATAGTATTTAAAAATGGTAGTATATATTGCACTGTTATTTACAGATTTATTACAGAAGTTGAACTGTCTAACAGCAGCCAGTAATACAAATATTAATTGTAGTTTGGTCAGATGTCTACAGTCTTCTGGTAATCATGTGGTGAAGGGGAATCCAAGTAGTAATAACGTTTCATAAAAATTTAGATGTTCTTGCTCATATAATATTTGTAACTTTAATTATGATATTTTGATCCATTTTCTCACACTATTCTCCACGTTCTTAATGTCCATGGTTCAGAAATTAAATGAAAAATACAATGTACAGCTCTGTAACTGTTTTTCTTCTTCTCTTGTGTCCTGTCCTCGGTCAGGCCCTCTGTGTTCCAGCAGCCGGTCATCTTCCTTGGCGCAGACGTCACACATCCTCCAGCAGGCGACGGGAAGAAGCCGTCCATCGCGGCGGTGGTGGGCAGCATGGACGGCCACCCCAGCCGATACTGCGCCACGGTGCGAGTCCAGACGTCGAGACAAGACATATCCCAAGTATCAGCGGTGCGTATCGGTGCTCTTATTAACTCTTTCTCATTCCAGTGTATCCAAGTTTGAATGCCTCACTTTGGCATGGTCCAAACTCTCTTCAGTCAGTAACTTTTCTCAAACTATAACTCCTACAGTGCCCTCCGCCTCCGACTCATCAGGAGCAGCTCTTCAGTCAGGAAGTGATCCAGGATCTGACCAACATGGTGCGAGAGCTGCTCATCCAGTTCTACAAGTCCACGCGCTTCAAGCCCACACGCATCATCTATTACCGGGGCGGTGTGTCTGAGGGACAGATGAAACAGGTGAGAGCTTTGCAGTATTTTCTTTAAGCTTCTCCAGATGTTTTCTACCATATTTGTGTAGTCCAAAGTGTGTTCAAGCCAGAAATAGCAGCTGTGAGTCATTGTTGGAATGGGCTGTCAAAACCATGTATTTTGGATTTTAACCTTTTAGTTTTCTTTGTATTTTTATCATATTTCTTATATTTGCACTCTTCCCACTCACTTGGTCATAGGATAAATAAAGTGTATCCCATCTGACACCCTGCTTGAGTTCAAATTAAACAAACAAAATGCCACAGAAAAATGATATGCAATACTAATCTTGCAACACATGTGGCATTGGATAATTTTCAATTGTTTGACTTTTTTCTATTTCAGGTGGCGTGGCCGGAGCTGATAGCCATCAGGAAGGCCTGCATCAGTCTGGAGGAGGACTACAGGCCGGGCATCACATACATCGTTGTTCAGAAACGTCACCACACCCGTCTCTTCTGCTCTGACAAAGCTGAGAGGGTCAGTAGGAGTTTACTTACACGTGTGGTTTTAAATTGTTTTTCCTATTGTACAACTATTGTTTTGTAAAATCTGAAATGTAATCTGATTGATCCTCTGCTGCAGGTGGGGAAGAGCGGTAACGTCCCAGCAGGCACCACGGTGGACAGCACCATCACACACCCGTCCGAGTTCGACTTCTACCTGTGCAGCCATGCTGGGATTCAGGTAAACACACTTGCACACAAGAACAGAAATTCTTTGTGGTACATTTTAATATCAGAAATAAAAATGCAACTGTGCATTGTGTCTAGCTCCAGATCTCCATGTCACTTTTGCAGTTTTGTAATGGTAATGGTACATATACACACAACAAAGGAAAATTGAAATTTTGCAAAGTTCTTATCAGTTTAAATGTTCTTCAAGAGACGGCCATTTTCCTCTGTGGTTACCACGGTGATTATGGTTTGTGAAAATAAACAGCCTGGTATAGAGTCCTCTCTTGACATCCAATGGTTCAGATGTTTTTTTGAATGAATACTTCCCCTAAAACATACATTTTGTGTAAATCACTTGTCAACTTTAAATTAAAGAAATGTGCCTGCACACAGACATTTGCAGAGTTTTGTGCATATAACAGCTGGTCAGTTTATCCAATATAATAAGAGTCATGATAATATTCAAACTATTTGTGTAGCACAGTTTGAGTCTTTTGTGGTCAGCTAGAGATACATTTACTTTTAACTATTTTTAAATTTGATAAAACATGATCAATATAGAGTGTGCAAACTATTTCACGCTGGTGTGTTTTTCTGATACGGGTGAATTAAAACGTTGAATCTCATAGTGTATTTAAGAGGAGCCACTATGGGGGTTTCTTACTATAAATATGATTTATTTTTTGTGTCATAAAGTAAAGGTGCTTATTATTACACCAGATTAAATGATCAGTACTTAATTAAACGTTTTTCCCCGTCTTCCCTCAGGGAACCAGTCGTCCCTCCCACTACCACGTCCTGTGGGATGACAACTGCTTCACTGCTGACGAGCTGCAGCTCCTCACCTACCAGCTGTGCCACACCTACGTCCGCTGCACCCGCTCCGTCTCCATCCCCGCTCCTGCCTACTACGCCAGGCTGGTGGCTTTCCGAGCCCGCTATCACCTGGTGGACAAAGACCATGACAGGTGAGCCGCCAGGGGTTTCTGTGTTTCCAGAGCAAGAAAGATGATTTATCACGGCTCAAGCTTTGTGTCCAATCATAGACGATGGGATAGTGTTGTCCTGATACGGTAACTTCTAACCTTTTAAAAATAGTGATATTCTCAACCATTTTCATACGATATGGCTTAATTGACAACATTGAGTGGCTAATAATTTTATTTTTTATTGTAATATGAATATGACAAGGCTATAACATGACGGTGACTTTTCTTAGCTAGTAGCAGAAGAATGCAGAAAGACTGTAGGGGACAACCAATAATTTAACATTTTGTCAACTCACTTTTGGAGGGTATAGGGTGAGAAAATGCAGTGGCTATAAATGATATTGTCAACATTTTTATTGAAACAGTTTCAATATTTTTGAATAGATTCATGTTTAAGAAAAACAACATTTTGGACAACATTAACAAGGCACAAGAAAATCTAACTTGACTAATAAGTTGATTCAACAGTTTTGTTTTTTCTCAAAGAATCATGCAATACACACACTTGTTTAACAAAAAGTGGCACATTAGTTTCTTAAATATGTCATTCAGCATGGCAGAAGCATTAAATATACTAAACAACAATAATATTAGTCGACTCGGACCTAAATGACTAGTTTAGTTGACGAGTCTCCTTTGGATGTGCATGTTGGATGTACCTCTATGACATCCATCATTTCGTGTCTGCGGCGCCATTAATAATATTTGTTTTAAAGTGTAAATAAAATGAAAAGGGTCTGTATTATTAATGAAGAGGAGAGGGAAAGCACTCAGAATCAAAGCCCATGTGTTTCCAGAGGTAAGACACTGAACCCTTTGCCTGCCAGAACTCAGCTCCTGATCCCTGCTTTCTTCCCTGTGCCCTGTAGCCCCTGCATTTCTGTGATTGGATCCTCCCTGACAGTCAAAGTAACCTCTGCCTCTCTCTGTCTCACAGTGCTGAAGGGAGCCACGTGTCGGGCCAGAGTAACGGCCGGGACCCGCAGGCGCTGGCCAAGGCGGTCCAGATCCACTATGACACCCAGCACACCATGTACTTCGCCTGAGCTAGCGAGCATGTCAGCCAGTCCACCCGCGGATTCCCTTTTCTTTTTCTTCTTCTTTTTTCTTCGTCTTTTACTCTCTTATTTGCCAGTCCTTCTCTTTTCCTCTCCCACATCTCTTTGTAGTCTATCTCATTCTCTTCCCACTTTTTCTGAATCTGCACCAAAGCGGCTCTTGGACGGGGGGGGAATCTGCTGTGTCCCAAAGTCCAGCAGGTTTTTTTTATTACACGGAACAATTTCCAACCAGCGTTCCCAAATCGAGCCGCCTCAAAAACCAGCAATCAAGCACTGCGAACCCCGAGGGTTTCCAATGCACAAAAAGAAAAAAAGAAAACAACGGAAAAACAAAAACAAACCATACACACGCACATACTACACGTTGAGCCATTTCTTTTGAGTTTGTTTTTTTCTATTTGAATGTCTGCTCTCTTGCGTTTGTAAGATACACTGAGCGAGGGAGTGGATGGCACAGTGTGTGTCAGCGCAGCTCTTTAGCTCTCCCAGCTAAGCAGGACTCTTATCTACTTTTACCTCAAAGCCCCTTTGGGCAAAAATCTGTCACAAGGTCTTGGGTTTAGTGGGTGGTCGGGAGGGAAACTCTACATGAAACAGAGACGGAGTCGACCTTTTTGAGAATGATATATATTTTTTTTTTTCCTTTTTATGAGCGCGTGTTTTAACTTTTTCTCCTTTTAACGGTCTTTAACAAGCGAGGTGACCTGGGTGTCCATGCCCATTACTATTTTCCTCCCATCATAGCGAAGAATACGCCAGTCTGTATGTGTGAGTGTGTTTGTGTGTGTGTGCATCTGTATATACATGTACTGCTGTATGAGAGTGTGTGCATGTGTGTTTCATGGCAGGCCACTGAATTGTAAAGGGAAATCAAGGAGATAACTGCTGTAAATGCCTCAGATTTGTTGTTTTTATATTCACACATACAGTACATATAAGCATATATTTACATCTATAGAGCAACTTTGAGACATATGACTTAATCAGGCCTCATAGAGGCGGGTGTGGGTTTTTTTGTAGCAGTCCTGGGTCACTTATTAATTGAAATGCTTTGGATCACCTTTTTTTTAACATAGCTCGATCTGGATTACGCACGTTTTGGGAGCCAGATGTTCCTTTTGTGCCTCAAAACATTGTTGAATCCCAGAAAAAAAGCAACTTATTTCATTTCAAGTAGTAAGTGAAGTCAGGTCTGACTGTAGCAGTGGTAACCGTGGTCTGGCTCAGCATTGGGACCTGTTGAATGGCTGAAGGCATTTAAGGCAGAGTAGGGTCTTTATCAGTCCCGCAGTTAGTGTGAAGAGCAGGATCTTATTTTTCTTTGGACCTGAAAGATTATATGATGACACTGCTGGACGTTGCTTTTCTTTTCTTTTCGTTTGTAGATGTAGTTTCAAGGGCCGGAAAACCAACGTAGTTTTTTTGAGGTCTCCTTTGCTAATATTGGCCAATTCATTGCACTGACCCGGGACGCTAGGCAACAGAGGGCACTCTCAATCTCTCTTACCTTTATGCATTTATACATACGAATCAACAAAGCAGATTTGTAAAAGTTTAATATAAGATGTTTTGTGGTTATCCTTAAAAAAAAAAACTGTTTAGAATTAGTAGTTTACCATTGATGTTGTTGTTGTTATCGTTGTTGTCGATGTTGTTACTATCGTGATGAAATGTTATGGTCGGCAGCGAAAGCCAGTTATATAGTTACTAGTGCGACTTCAGGAATAGACTTCAGTTGTTGAGCTGCAGGTTAGGGGGGTAAATAGGGTGGAATTAATTTGTAGCACTCTGGCTAACGGTGGGAAGAAGTAGGACCCCAGAACCGGTGATTTCATGCTTCCTCTGAAGGTAAAGGAGTGGCATTTTAGCGGTGGAATCGAGGTATTGTGTAGCACTCTGACTGGTAATGAAGATCAGCCGCTGCCTGTTTCACTCCACTGGTTTCAGTCGTGTTGGATCGGACGGATGGAGACAATCAGGGATCGTAATCGGAGTGAAACCTAGATTAAGGGATTTGTTTATAAAGCGGTTTGCGATTGGCAATGAGTTGAATTTTTAGACTTTTTAAAAAAACGGTTTCTATTGCTGTGTGTATTTGAAGTATACCCACCTTCTCTGCTATTTGACGGTATTTGTTTCATACTTTTATGCATTTTTAACACTGGATTGAATAAATTGACAATAAGCATAAGCACTGCCCTTGGACCCCTCCCGTATGGCAGACTGTTACCATGGGAACTGTGAGGCGCTGTGGTGACTGTTGGTGTTGCGATTGGATAGAGAGAGACAGTCGACGTGCACGCCTCATCAGGAGGGGACGCTCAGAGAAAACCCTTTTGTAATAAACCACCCGTAAAGCAGCAGGTTTACTATGAATGAGTTTGAGCACCTTTCTGTTGAAGGCGTGGGCATCGGCCGGGCGCAGAGAGGCGGGACATGAGGAGGCCAGTGGGGGGGGATGTGGAGGGTGTTGTCCAGGCATTGCATGCAATAAGTTTTACTCTTCGTTCAAAGGGGGCGGATCAGTTTTTAAAACGTGCACTAGTTTTATCAAGCCAAGCGGGCTGTGATTAAATATTCATTTGGCATCTGTAATGGGGAATGATTCGATGTTTTTAATCCTTACCAATATTTGATCGTTAAACTGCAGTCAGATCAATGATCACTCCCTGTTTGTAACATGACATTGCAAAGCAATATTAACCAAGTTTTCAAATGTGGAAAAACAAAGCTATAATTCTACTCATTGTGGTTGTCTGTCTCTCGCTATTGTGTATCTGTACTATTATTATTTTTTTTTTACTTTTTTTGTTTATTTTATTTGCTTGTATCAATCAGTGGGAATGTGCATTTGGTGAAATAGTTATGTAGACATTTTCTTTAAAGTAACTAAAATGTAGACTTTGCTCACCTGCATGCCAGAGTATTGTCCTTTTATAAAAAGAAAAAAATCTTTTTTTGAAATCATATTTATTATGAGAAAGGAAAAAAATATAAACGCTTTTTTTGGGTAGATGTTTATCAATTTTAGTGGGACTGTTTTAGGCTAGCAATATTTGTCCAGTCTCTGAGATGCATTTTAAAGATTCCTACACAAATGTCAGTAATGGGAGGTACAAGCTGTTTTCTGAGGGGAGGGGGCCCAGCTCTTTGCGTCGTGTTCGAATTAAAACGAGGTACTTTCTTCAAACGTGAGCCCGCTAAAGACTGAACCCCTCTCCTCTTTACCAGGTTTTTCGTAGGGAGCATCCATTTTGTCTCCTCGTTCCTGGTTTGTACCTTTTGGCCACGCCTCTTTGGTGGGGGCTCTCCTGTCTCCATGGCAACTCTGTTGACCTCTCACAAATGCACTTCCTTTTTGTGAAGGGGTCCCCATGGCATCAAGGGAGCAGGAATACCTCTTTTTAACCTTTTTAAAAAAAGATCCATAATTCTTTCTGTCCCCTGATAGAGAGCATGAATTATTTTTAAATTCCTCTCACTTTGATATATTGTTATATCTTAAAGGATTTGTAATTTGACATTGTGTATTGTATATTAAAATTTTATTTTGTTTTCCCTTATCGGTTCCTTTTTTGGGGGGTTTGTTATAGTTCTGCTCTTTTTCTTTTTCTGCTAGTGGTCTTCTGAAGCTGTGTGTGATTGTCTGATGGCAATAGAATCATAGAATTGGATCATTCCAATTCAGTGAATGGAACGCGCCGATTTTGTGAATGAACGGATCCCTTTCTGACCGGTAGTAAGAGGGCGGGGCATGTTCTAGCTCCGCCCTCCCCAGCAGAGGGCCATTCACTCACTGTTATTGCTATTTTGTGACATGTTCAATTACCTTGTTTTTTTTAGCCTGCAGGGAATTCTTGTGTTAATGTGCAAAGTAATAAATTGGTATTTTATGCCTATAACAGAGCTGGTGTGTTCTCGTGATTGATGACAGATGGCATATATTATGCCACTGTGGGATTCCCAACATCCGATCTTAATGCGTCCCAATGAAAATGCTCTGGAAAACCCCAGACACACTCAGCAAAATGCAGTTTGAAATATTAAAAGACTCACGCCAAACCAAACCATCTCCTAATTTACAACCCTGTTGGGATACATTTCTCTTGCATGCTTAGTTCCAATAGAAATGTCTTCACCACCTCAAAATATAAGTCCTGTCATCATTAAAAATTGTACTTTCCTTAGAAAATGTAATTGAAATGAACCATATTAAAGGACAGATGGATAAAGCTAAAACCGTTTTTTATAAGAATGATATCGAGCAGAACTCAACTGAATGGAATTTGAAGTGTATGTTTGACAACACACTGCATTAAACACCTCTCAAAGTAAATATCAACGAAAAAGGTAATGCTTAGGTGTCCAATTCGGGGTACAATGGATTACATTTATAGACATTTGTTCCCCCTATTATGTTAATTTTCCTTTCCTTATGTTAAAACATCGCACCAAAAAAAAAGCTGCAATAAGGCAACTGTTTGAGTCCAGTAGTTGATTATACACACAATGTCTCTCTGTGCATGTACTTTGTCACTAGATGGCAGTCTTTACCCGTGAACAGGTTCCCATGATTACTGGGAACAGTAAAACATTAATGATCTATCCATTTCCTCAGCTCGATGGTCATCTTAACATGAAGTGACATGAATGCGACATGAAGATCTCTTATTTTCTTACAGACTGGACGTCGTCCCATGTTAGGCAGTGAAGATGCAGTCAAGCTGAACTTCCTTAAGTGAGCGCCTTTCAAGTACAGAAAATAAGCCGATCTTATCTTTAAATTGAGACCAAGCCTAGGCCTGAGGATAGATTAACTCCAACAATTACACTAAAACAAGGGGTTACCAGTATAGCAGCATTTAACATATTTGCAGGTACACTAAAGTGTCAGTAAGTCCACTGAATTCACTTTTATATTGAGAACTCACACATTACCATACTACATTTTATTTTTATTAGCTCATTACAAGAAGTCCAGTAACATTTATAAAGGATTATAAGTTGAAGTGCTTTTACTACTATAATATGATGAAAGAGAAGCTGTGGTTCAAACAAGCTAAAGGAACACAAACTAAATAAATTAGAAGAGATAACTATTATTTTCAGGTAAACTAAAAGAAGCAATCAACTTAAAATAACCTTTCAAACATAGTTTTGATTAATTGTCAACATTATTTATTCTACGGTTGGGAACATTTATTGGTTGGTGGCTCAATTTATTTGAAAGCAATGGATCAAAACAAAATAAAAAAGCCAATCTTTCATCTTGCCTTGGTTGACAAATGTGTGTCGCTATTATTTTATTCAAATTAGTTAAAGATGTTAATGTCAAGTTACCATTCAGAAGTTATTCGAAAAACCTATTTCTCATTCAGTTTTCAATTTAGCCCTGTTATGTTCCAACCCCTGCACCCCCTCTGCTCCTGGGGCCTCAGGTAAAAGAGGTCACGCAGTCAGCTGGTATGAACTTTGGAACAAGGGCATTCATACAAATTACAATAATTTCCATTATCAGTATCGTTTTACTGTATGTAAAACAAGAACGTACATAATCTAGTTATTTCTCCTAATTACGATGAAAATGAGGCTGCATGGCTTTAGTGTGATTTCACTACAACAGGCACGCACCTTTATCTGTGTTTATTCATTCAGCCTGGGTAGCCATCATTGGTATGTGTCACCTTCCTCTGCTTCCATTTGTGTATCATCTCGTTTCCTGTGTCCTGGCTGGTTGTCATGACCACTGTTACCAAGGAGAGTGGAGGCTACACAAGAAAGGAAACCTGAACCACAGATCTTGATGCCATGATATTTAATTCATCGACACGCCGGCACACCAAGGTTTGGTGTAACGCTGAGGGAGCGGGAGAAGGGACATTTCTAAATAAGACAAAGAGGTGCTGTCAGATCCTTCTGTTACAGCCTGGGTCTACTTTCTTCACCTCGAGCAGTTTATTTAAAAATATACTGATAACCTGTTGACATTTCAGCCACAATTTTGCTAAATGTAAATGAAAAATGTAAATGAAACTCCAAAAAAATCAAGTAAAGTCTCAGAAATGCAGGGTTTTGTTATTTTTTCTTTTGTCTTGGTATAACAATCATACAATACTTTTTGTTTTTAACCTTTGACCTGTGTATTTCTCCTCTGGCATTTCAACCCTAGTTATTGTTAAAAGAAAAAAAACCTATGCCTCCTTTTGTAAAGTGGTTTCTCCCTTTCATTGCGGACAAATAGCAGAATTAACAGCTCATATTTGTGAAAGCTCCCCTAAAATACGTACGAGTTTGTGAGATAAAAAGCAATACAAAGTATGTAATCCTCATTGTAGAGCCCCCCCCCCCATCTGTGTTGTCTTTGTGTTAACTGATCCACCTACAGACTGCTCTCCATCCTCGTCCATCCCTCCCTCCTTTTGTTGTCCCTCCCTCCCATCTCTTTTTTTTCCTAGGGTTCAGTGTTGCAGGGTTTGACTGTCAACAGTGAAGATTGGAAGAAGTGAACAGATGCTTTACGTACCCAGAAGTCTCACTGTTTGGCCCTGATTTGTTATTTATACCCTTGTTTGGAACCAGACGGACCCATTTGGGCTACGTTTCTACCGGAAGAAGCCGTTGGGGGCAGGGTGAAGCGGAGCAGTGAAGTGGCATCGTCCAGGCTTGGACCTCCGCGCCGTTTATTGTCAACAAGGAGATACTTCAACGGGCAACAGCAGCAGCGTCTAAGGACAACATCTGCTGGTTATTTTTCTCTGGAAACCTGGGCTTTATTTTTAAATCAGACACAGATTTTAAAGCCTTTTTTCTTGAGAAATTTGAGACTGATTCTTGGAGAAACCTGACTCTTTGGATTGACTCTTGGTTCATCTTGACAGGATGTTTGTTCCATTTATTCCGCATGGACTTAACATTGGATTACTTTAGAAGAGGTAAAAAGGCAACGCCAATTTTTATTCTGTATAATTAGACATCACCCTTCTAGACCTCGCTGTGACAGGATACACGCACAGTGGCATCAGTGGCCTTTCAATCCGAGTATCAGGTTATATCAGTGTGATCCATCTAGGTAAGGCTACACCGTACCAGGAGTGTGACACTGAAACATACTGCAGCTCAACAATTGGCCTCCTGGATTTGAACCAGAGCTGAAGGCAAAGAAACACTTCCACAAAAAAAAGCCTGGCTGGGATCAATTTCATCCACAAGACCTGGACCGTGAAGCCCAATCGATCCCACTACGGAGGACTGCCACAGGTGGCTGCACAGCTATTGGCTACTCAATAATGTATTGAGGAATGAAAAGGAGGAGAAAGTGCTACTCATACTGAAAAAGGTGGTTGATTGTAGAGAGAAAGCAAACGATAACTTCACAGTGAATTCTGGACTCAGTTAAAAAAGGGAGCAGATGTTGAAGAGGAAAAGAAAAAGGGAAGAAAATGGCTGCTGACAAAGTAGCATTGGGGCAAAGACCGTAAAAAAACTTGGCAACAGGAACAGTAAAAAAAACAAAGGAGTACTTTACTTTAAGGACAACAAAAGAGGATAAACAAATAAGAGGAAACTGTAGTAGACTAAGGGAAACTTGTGATTCTTCAGAGACTGGTCTAACAAACAATTGTCGTCATGGTGAACACTGGCATGCAGCTGATCAGCTTCACGTGCGCGGTGACCGGCTGGATCATGGCGATCGCCGTCACGGCCCTGCCTCAGTGGAAGGTCTCGGCCTTCATCGGCAGCAACATCCTGACCTCGGAGATCAAGTGGGAGGGCATCTGGATGAACTGCATCTACCAGACCACGGGCCACATGCAGTGCAAGACGTACGACTCCATGCTGGCCCTGCCCCCCGACATCCAGGCAGCCCGGGCCCTCATGTGTCTGGCCATCTTCATGGGATGGCTCTCCTGCACCGTGTCCTGCTGCGGCATGAAGTGCACCACCTGCGCCGGGGACGACCGCAGGGCCAAGGCGGGCATCGCGCTCGCAGGCGGGGTTCTCTTCATCCTCACCGGTCTCTGTGTGCTGATTCCCGTCTCCTGGACCGCCAACACCGTCATCCAGGATTTCTACAATCCCAACGTGCCTCTGATGCACAAAAGGGAGCTGGGCCAGGCCATTTATCTGGGATGGGCGTCTGCAGTTATCCTCATGATCAGTGGAGCTGTGCTGAGCAGCACCTGCCCCCTTATGGAGAGGAGCGGCAGGTACCGGAGGGGATACATCGGACGAAGCTTCGCTAATTCACCAGCTTCAGCACCAGATCCTCCGAAACCCATCACGTCTAATAGTGTACCAATGAAGGAGTATGTATAGGTGGGGGAGGAGGGAACAGCAAGTGAAGAGGGAGGAAGTTAGTGTGCTTCTTTCCTAAATGTCTCTATATACACATTGAAGTACATATATTTATTAATATATTCATCCTATATTTTGTATATCTCTTTGTAATGTTAAACCTGTCTGAAATTGTTGAGACCTGACGTTTGTTTACTGCACTGTGATTTAAAAGTAGTGCCTGAAGAAAGCCTATTGCCGAAATTGTCAGTTTATGACTGTTATGATGGCTTTAATGAGGGCTTGTTTTGTGAAGATTGCAGTGATTTCTTAAGCAGGTATTCTCTCACAATGTCATTACCTCTTTATTTGTCACATAAAGCCTTGACTGAGTGTGCCTACATTGAAAGTGTGAAATAAAATAAGTTTGTTAAAGCGTGTCTCACTTACAATCGTTATTGTTGCTAGTTGTTTGACTAAAACACATCACAGTCAACAATGTTGTCAAGTATGACATTTCGCAACTGGGTCATTTCTTTAGAACATTTTTATAATTTCCTCTACATCTTCAATTACCATAAAATGTCTGGTTCATGTGCAAAATTCCAATCCATGAATGTGTGCAGGGACATTTATTTAAAAAAAATAAAATGAAGTCTTTTCCATTTCATCGCCAGAAAAATCGTCCATCTTTACAATTGATGCTCTTCTCTTCTTCATAGAAATGCAGTCATATTTAAATCTGGTCAGAGTTGCACTTCTGTCGCTTTTCCTCTCCTCATTGGGACTCAATAAAGAAGTGCACTTTGCAAAGTGTATCTGCAAGAAAACAGACAAGTAGTGAGTTCACATCGCAATCTTTGTCACGCACACTGCTAACACAAACAGCTAATTAAACAACAGCCACTTTTTGGCTTTGTGTTGCTCTCTGGTCAGCTTGCATTAAAACACAAGTTATATACACTGACATTACAGCAAATAGTTTCAAATAGGGTAAGTGATATAGTTAAAATCAGCCTTTTAAGAAAGAGGATTCTATTAAATTATATTGCTGTCAAACTTTTTAAGCTCTAAAATCTTAACAGTACTTCACATAGTTTGGCCTTTTATCTAGGGTACAATAGTAATTACATTTAAGTAGTAACTCATTACATTTGGATTAACTGTTTATTTTTACGAGAATGCAATCATAAACTAACTATTAGTTATTATCCGAACAGAGCAACATTCAATATAAAGCAATTTACCTCTGATATGATCTCCTGCACTGGGAGACTCCAAAGATTTCCATCTTTTGGGGGCAGATTCTAAAAGGGAGAGATCATCTGGCCTCAGAGTCTGCAGCACAGTCTTCCTCCTCAGAAATCTGAACAAGAGTTAAGGAGAAAAAAGAACCCAAAACATAATGCAAATCAAATTCAAACAATGAACAATAACATAAAGGATACTGTTGCCGAAAGTGACGCTCAGCATCGTGCAGCCACCCCATCATGTCGGACACTGAGGGTCCGGTGGCAGATCGCTCCGTCACAGTGAGCAGATCCAGAATGTCTGCGTTCTGCTCGTAAAGATGGACCACCGCGGAGACCTGGTTACTGATGGAATCTCTGACAGACTGTAGAGAAGACCTGTGAGAAAAGGGATGGATCATTATTATTCTCGGGTTACATGTGTCACAACGCCAAACCTGGTTTTAAACCCCTTATTACTTTTTAGCTGTTATACTGCATTTCATCTTTTATTATAAGTAAATATGCAACAGTAGTACTGTTTTTTTATGGGAATCTGGCAGGAATACCTGCCTTTAAAGAGCAGAAACTCTCTAACTCAGATCTTAAAAGGGGTCTAGCAGACTGATGGGTGAGCCACAGCTAAACCTGGAGACCCTGTACCTCCGACAGTTACAGCCGTTGTCAAGTACTGTACTTGTGTAACATTAATTCTACTCCACTACAATTCTAAGGTGAATTTGACACCACTACATTTATTTAATACCTTATTTTACAGATTTGGATTAATGATGTGAAATATAATCAACACTTAAATCAGACATTAGTTACACCTGGAGTAAATTCACAAGCTACCCTGCAGTATACAAAGTCATTCAAACTAGCTGCACCTTTACCAGCTTTGATAACACTTTAATGATCAATAATTATAATCAAAACATATAATACATATTATTCTGAAAGAGGCAGATCTGCATAATGAGTAGGGCTGCTCAATTAATCGTATTTTAATCGCAATTATGATTATGGCTTGCAATGATTAAGAAAACAACGTAATCGAAATAAAACGATTATTTTTTTATTATTATTATATATATATATATATATATATATATTTATTTTTTTCAAATTAATTTAGTTTTTTATTGGTTTTTCAGTTGAATTATACTTAAAGTTCAGGGTAATCAACTGTTAAAAGCATACTGTTCACATTTTTTTCTCCAATAAATTGATGTTTTCAAAGTAAATGGACAATCGTTTTTAATAATCGTGATATCAATTATTGACCCAAATAATCGAGATTATGATTTTTGCCATAATCGAGCAGCCCTAATAATGAGTACTTTTACCTTTGGTACTTTACGTATATTTAGATGCTGTACTTTTGTACTTTAACTTGAGTAACATTTTGAATGTAGGACTTTTACTTGTAACAGACTACTACACTCTGGTACTTCTACTTTTACTCAAGTACAAGATCTGAATACTTCTACCACCTCTGGCGGTGGTCCAGCTCTATATTGAATGATCACTCCCACCCTCTGCACTCAGAATTTAAGCTTCCTCCTTCGGGCCAGAGGTTAGTTGTCCCAAAGTGTAGAACAAAGCGGTATAAAACAGCTTTATTCCGGCAGCCATCGCACAAAGGAATAAGTCGTAGCAGTGTCACACAGATGCCTATTTATTAATTTATTAACTTCTAATGCCAATGTTTTTACTACTGATCTTTGTTTTTAGATGTGACAGAACAGGGTGTACTTTTACTAGAGATTTGTCTGTTTTCTGTGTTGTCTTTATATCTGCAACCTAAATCTACCTACAGGTACCAATAGATAACCTGAACCTGATACCAATAACTATGAGTGACATCCCTCAGAATAGGTAAGCATCACATAACATGAGTGGCATGCCATCAGCTACGTTTCAGCATCTCTGACTTGGAGGTCCTTGGTGACTACGGTCTTACAGTCTTTATTTGTGTTGCACAATTTACCCAGTCACTTACATATTCACGTTGAGTTTTCCCAGCACTGTATCCGTGGATAGTTGGAGCTTGAAACGCAGCCGCTCCTCCAGGTCAGGAAAGTCTCTGAGCGGTGTGTTGGAGATTTGGGTGTTTGAAAGCGCTCGGGACTGCTCCGCCAAGTTACCTAGAGACACCATCAGGGGGCTGCATTCGGCCAACACACTCTCCCATACTTTCTGGTTGTTTTCAAGATTCTGGAAGCATTTCCTCAAGGCTTGATGGAGTGAAAGTAGCGCAGGTTTGGACATTTCAGGTGTTGATTTAAGACAACAGTTGACCACAACATTTAAATGTAAAATGAACAGATCCTAAAATGATGTTAGTCCGTTTCGGATTGACGTGCTCCTTGAATATGATATGTATAACCCTTAAAAATTAAGGCAATATTAGCTGCTAGGTCAAATCACATTTCCACCCATGTTTCTACCATGCCTGTATCCATTTCCGTCCTGCTGATGTAAACACTGACGTTTGCTGCTGTGATTGGTCGAGAACCATTTTTCATGACGCAAAGCATACACGAATTTTAATTGGCTGACTTTACCCCTGGCCCCTCCTCGCGCGGACATTTGAAAACGGCTTTGTGAAGAAGGAAGAAGAGATACGAAGAAGAACACCCAGGTAAGAGAACATAATTATAATACGAGGTCGCCATGACCAAAACGGATTATTAAGAGGGTTGTTATTAAATGTTTGTGCGTGGGAAAGAAGCTGACAATTAAGGAAGTCAGCCAAATTGCAAGGTAAACGAGTAACCTCGCTAACTAAGTAGCACAACAAGTAACGTTAGCATTTACTGTTAGCTTGCTAATGTTAGCGTCATGTCGGCGGTTTCTTTGCAAAACGCTCGTTGTAGTTATAATAATTTGACGTAACTGATATAGTAAAGCCACACTTTGTAACTCGGTAATATTTAGTACTGTCTCGTGTTGTCAAGCGTGGTTTCATTTACTTTGTTTCAGACATGGCTCCCAGGAAAACAAGGACGACGGCCAAGGCAAGGAAAAATAGCCCCAAGACGGCTAAGCTAGAAGCCTTCCTGGAGGACTTCGACAGCGAGGGTGATTATATTTCACGTATTTTACACTGCAATTTCAATAGTGTTTCATGGCAATCCCTGACAGGCTTGCTGTATGTTGCGGAGTACATCTACTTTCAAAATGAAAAACGAATATTCGCTGCTGATTACTACCGAATATCCGGAGCCCGAAAAATGGTATTCGCGACAGCCCTAGTTTGTACTTGCCCTGACACTGCAAAGTTGAAAAATAAAGAAAGCAGTAGTCTTCTCTCCTTTCTTATCTATACCTCAGACCTTGCTGTAAAGCAATACCTTTTTTAATCTTTGGTTAACATATATGCCAGTAAAATAAATGAAATCAGCTTATATTATTGATCAATCAGGATAATATAGTATAAGACTATCTTTACTGGTTCATTTTCATACAACTGGGCATTTTAAAGTTGTAGTTTGTCAATGTTGAGACAATGTTAGCTTCTTTATAAACTAGTGGAGTAAGCTAAAACTATTTTGTTATGTTTCACAGTGAAGACCAGAGTGGAACAGATGAAGGAGAAGCTCAACCATATGCTGAAAGACGTGGACAACGGCTATAATATGTGGCTAATTAAGCTCCCAAAGTCTGTCCGCCAAATGCCCTGGATAGAACTATTCAGTGAGTTTACAAAAACAGTTGGATATTAGTCCAACCAAACCAAAATCCCAATTCACAAAATGTGGAATACTGCTGATCTGGTGTTTTTCACTCCTTGAACATGTTAAACGATCGTATGATATGCCCTGGTGTTACATTAATTGTTTTATCATTGCAACTTTATTAAATAAATGTTTCCTTCTCTACAGAATCTGAGAATACAAAGTCACCAGAAGTGGCGAATGTTAGTGTAAGTTGATTGTTTTACTTATTATATCATGGATTTGCAGGTTCAGTTTCTATTTGGCATGTTTAGACTCACCTCTTTCTCTATTAAACACTAATTTAGTTCTTAATAAATGTCTCCAACAGAGAGAAGAGGAAGCTGCTATTGTTGAGAGCATTGTGGCCGAGAACAATCCAGCCCTTTTCAAATCAGTAAAAAAAGGCATGTAAAAAAAAAAAAAAGATGTTTGGTTTACATTTGAAATATTTTTAATTCAATAAATAAATGTATGAAGTTGATTTAATCCTATCTATTTTGTCTTCAACCCACAGCAACAAAGAAATCAACTAAATCCACTTCGGAAGATGAAAACACCTCGGGCACAACACGGAAGGTAATGGATGATTTTGATTTAAGCAAGCATACAAAGAGGAAAACCCAGCTGAGTGTTTGAGAACATCATTGATATAAATATGGAGAGTGGGTGGTTGCTATGGAATGTCCTTTGTGTGCAATGTTCAGTTACTGGTGTTTAACGGCTTGTTCCTAATTCAGGCGAAAGCAACAAGGAAACCTCCAACCACATCAAAGAAAGCAAAGGCCCTGACGGTCCGGCGGTAAAGTGGTTCATAATCTCTTTTAGGGCAAAATGATCAATATCATTTAAAAATACATTGCTTTGTAAAGAACGCCATTTTCTCCCAAATTGTTTTCATAAAATATTTTAAACAAATGTATATGTTCATCATCTTTGTTGTGTTGGTCAAACTAGAAGTATTTAATGCTTGTGTATAGTGAATAATACAGATTATCTGAACTTCTTTTATACTGAATAGCAATATTGGTCTCAAAAAACCTCTGAGATTATTTCCACATATGGTCCAGCCCTTATTTCTTTAACCTTTTGCACATCTGGTTGGCAATTATGTCATACTAAGTTGTCTCTATCTGGTTTCAGATCAAACAGGAAGCCAATGATCACTCCTGCAAGGAATATGGATTATTCTCTGGCGATGGGAGCCACTCCCCTCATTACCCCACGCTTTGATCCCAGGTAAGCAGGCTTCATAGTTAAAGCTGCATTTAAAAATGCATAATCATATTGTCCCTGTTTCTGCATTAAAGGCTGTCTCACTACCTGTTAAGCATAAATCATATTGGCCTCCTATTGGCATCAATCAAATTCTGCTTAAGGGAAGTCTGCTGGTTGGGTTTAAACGTCTCTCTCAACCTATATGAAGTGATGAATAAAACCCAAAGCAATGTGGTTAAATGTAAGCAAGTGCCTGCTTTATCCAGCTGTCCTTGCTTTTGATGTGCTATATTCAGTATTTTACATTGTGAAATGCCTGTACTGTTATTGCTCTTAACTGTTAGGCTAGTTGTTATTTTTTTTGAAAACAGGCAAATAAACACCCTAACTATTGCATCAAATCCCAAGATAACTTTTAAAACGGTTTGGGTTTTGTAGTTCTTATCTGCAGGTAGATTAAGCATCTTTAGATGTTTTACATTATGTGGGCATTAGAGACTTGTTCTCATAGCAATGTTACTAATTCTGTTTGACTGGTGAAGTATAGCATTCGACATACTTATCTCATCTTATTCTCCTTCTTCCGCCACAAATATTGTCATGCTACTCGTCCGGCAGCGTTGACACGAAACACACGAAAAACACAAATCGCAGAAAACTGCGATCATTTGCCCCATAGGAGCGAATGGGAAATCCATTTGAACGGAGCTAAAAAAACACCCCACTTTGACCCCATACAGATTCCGCACACTTAAACGTAGAACAAAAATGACTAGTTTAATAAAGTCCATAGTCTCGAGAATCGTTTAGACTAATTTCTAGTAATTTTCTAGTTTTAAATGCCGCTGTAATGGTGCAACTAGTGCAATTGTTACTCTCTAGGACAGGGGTGGGGAACCTTTTTCCTCTCAAGGGCCATTTCAATTTTTTCAACATCCTCCGAGGGCCGTACAAATGATTGACCTCTGCTTAAAAAAACTAAAATCACAGCCCATTCATTTGGCCTTTCTTTCATGCTGTGCAAAGAAGAAGCAACCTCTTAATCCAGATATCTTAACATGACTCGCGTATGTATGCACGTGCACGGTTGTGGCATGACCACCAAAACAGAAAGATATGGACACAAGATGTGTGCAAATGTATTTAGTTTCCTATCCATGTGGACATGATTTAAGTGGGGGGGGGGACCTAACCTCCTATTTTTTTACTGTCATATAGTATTTTATACCTGTTTTTCCTTTATTCTCTTATTTTTTTACAACTATAATGATCATATAAAGATGTGCCTTTACCTCACTGGTTGTAGAAAAAGCTTCTTATATTCGTTAGCATAGCTAGCTAACCAGATGCTAATAACAACAAAGTTATTGACTGTATGACAGATGAACAGATCGCCACTGGGCTTTCAACTAAAGACACAGCCACGCAAAAACTGCGGCATGTGTACGGCTCCTTATGGATACTGCAATTTTTGGAAGTGCAGTTCTGGTGCTCTCCGTCAGCACTACACCCCTGCAGACGAGACATATACCACGTGATGACACGTTAAGCTCGTGTTGTGTTCAAGGACCCTGACCGTGGCCAGGAAAAACAAGCACTCGCTTGTTTAATTTTTTTGCGGTCTAGAGTTCTTTTTAGAGTTTTTTTTCTTTTTTGCGTGTGTTTATAAATTACCTCGAGGGCCGTATACGGCCCGGGGGCCGGAGGTTCCCCACCCCTGCTCTAGGATCTACTTTTAACTCGGAGAGATTACACACAGGCTTCCAAAATGCTCACCATTAAATCCTTATTTGCTCAGACTTCCCAAGACCCCCGCTGTGAGGAATCCCCACCACAAAGAGAGGGTTTACAGCATCTCAGTCAACGGCTCGCCCATCGCAGCAGGAAATAATGAAGACATCGTCATCAACGTCCCCATCGGCAACGGAGAGGTGAGCTTAGACTTTTGGATCCTAAAGGACATTATTATACTTCCAAGTGTGCTGTGTAATCCCTGGCCCCCTGCTGTGAAGAACAGAGGGAAGCCTTTCTCCTCTCTCACTGGGTCCATCAGTGTTTCCCCTAGGATGGAGTCATAGCAGCGGTGCTAAGGCGCGTGGGCCCAGCATAATGTGAGCGCGGAGCGCATGGAATTTTTTAGTGTGTGCGAAGTGCGCCCCGCCAATTTGTTTCTATGTGTCTACCAGCACAAGAAAGGCTCTTGAGGCCTAGTACCAGGGCCGGTTCTAGCCAATTTGCTGCCCTAGGCGAGATTTTATATATAAAGAATAAATGAAAAATCTCTACAAAAGACAAATACACTACAAAAACAGAAACTTATTGACATAGGTAATATACGTCAAAATGGCTTCAAATGTATTCAGTATTGTATGAACATGTTTTAATTGGGGGGTGGACATCACCTCCTCTAGGGGGGTCCGGGGGTATACCCCCCCGGGAAGACTTTTTTTAACATTTTAAAGTAAAATGCTTCGATCTGGTGCACTTTGAGCACACAATTACTAGAGACCTGATCTAGGGGGTACAACTCTAAACACCGATATGAAAAAGATCGGTTTACATTTTAATAATCAATAAGTATGTGAACATAACAAATAACCTACCATAGCCAATAACAAATAAATGTAACTTATTTTACCAGTTAACATTTATGCATATTTTTGTATCTCTCCAACTTTAACCTGTTACGCACCGCCCCCCCCGGTACCGGGCGGATAAACGCGTCATTTGCAGGAAACAACGTCTAAGGAATCTTAATATTTAATAAACTATGAATGTTTTATATCCATGTAACGGGAAGAAACTCAGCTAACTGATCTTTTAAAAAAAAAAAAAAAAAAAAACCACAATGCTAACACTCAGCCTCTGAATTAGCCACGAGCGAAAAAATGTAACCTATCACTGTACCTAAACTCACTCATAACTCCCTTATTACTTATCCTAGATGCACAGCCAACCCCTCGATTAGCATCTCCTGGAGACACAGAATCGTTTGGTGCCCACCTCAACACTCAGTGATAAACATTTGCGACGCTATAAACGAAAGCGTACATCAAAACATGTGGTGCTAGGTAGCTAGAAACGCTAACATGGCATACCTTGGTCAAAACTGGTCTTCAATGGCATTAAAACGATAAAAAAACTATGCTGCAGTTAATCCATAGGTTAATCCAATGTATCTGTGCCCTCTTTGAAATGATTTCTGATAATCCATAAGCAATAAAACTGCTTTTTCGTTTCCAAATGTCAGAGTGAGAGATCGCTTCACTCTGGTGCAAACCTGCATGCGGGAAGCCCCCACCGTTTGTTTTCACAACGAGTGTGTGTGGGGCCCCCCCCCCCCCCTCCTTCGATTCTATTGGCTCTAACGGTCAGAAAGAGGTGTCAACCATCCAAATCGACCAAGGGGGGCCAGAGATATGGAAAAAAAAACATTTTCACCCAAATCACCTCAGAGGTGGAGTGGTTTTGGCTAAACCTCTCTAAAAAGGTCAAATGTCACTTGTTTTGCATCAATCTTGATACAGGGTACTTGTTTTATGTTGTACTTTGGATTCCTAAAGCTTTTAGTCTACTAACCCATCATCCAAGGGTAGTTTTCACTATAAGTAAAAAATAATTTTTGGACAGACACTATAATTTACAATTTTTTACTATGTAAAATCTGAATTTTCTTTAAAATAAAAAACATCTATATTGATTCTGACACTTCTACATCCAACTCACAGATGTAACCTTGCTTTGATAAAAGAAATTATTCATATAACCCTTTTAGAAGTTAAGTTGTAGTCATTTGTTTTGGGCATGTCATTTTCGTACATACAGTGGCAATGTCTCAAGATTTAGCAAAAATACACCTTTATTGAACATACAGTAACACAAATACTACAAATCCACATAACAATCGAAAATGAAAAAGGGTCGCCACTTATTATTATTTTAATAAAATAAAAAAACTGCGCCGCCGCTATTTGTATAGAGGGGAAACACTGGTCCATACGGTCTAGATGTTCAGGCATCAAGACAACTGCTTACTAACAGTTGTCAGAACTTTAACATTGTTATTTTTCACATCTTGTCGATTAAAGTTTGTTAATCTTTATTTATATATAATAATCAAACTTGTCGAAAATATTAGTTTATTTTGTCATTCTCAGTCATAATTCAACACAGTCTCACGGCATTTCGTGTTATAGTCACGAAATTAATCTATTGATTCGTGTTCACCCACACAATTTCGCCATTTTTTTCGTGTCACACAGAACGATTTTAAAAGCAATGTAAATAATAACAAATTAGAAGGAAAAAGACTTTAAAAAAAAATACAGATTTAAGTATTCTGACACAGAACGATTTTTAGAAGCAATGTATTTATATTGGTAGTATGTTTCGTGCCTGCACCAAATAACAAATTAGAAGGAAAAAAAGATGACATAAAATACAGATTTCAGTATTCTGAGGCGCTGAGCCCCATTTCTTTTCCTCACTGACGGCAAAAACACTCATACATTATACAATTTAACATAAAAGGGATAGGGTTAGGCTTAGGGTAAGATATTGAGTAAGAACATGTTTTTATGAACCACACAGCTTCTGGTCTTCCAAGACCCGACCGGACAAAAAGACGTGTTGCAGGCACGAAACATACTACCAATAGAAATACATTGCATTTAAAATCGTTCTGTGTGACATGAAAAAAATGTGAAAATCGTGTTGGTGAACACAAATCAATAGATTAAATTAATTTCGTGACTAATAACACGAAATGCCGTGAGACTGGGTTGCATAATTACAAGGAAATGACACACTCCACGACAATACAACACTGAGGAACATCATGTATTTTTAGATTTATTTTTATTTTTAGATAAGCACATTGTTAGAGCTGCACTATTAAAAATATTATAATTGCAAGTCGGCAATATTTGTTACAGTTCAAATATGTGTCAATATTATTCTGAACTAAAGATGTTGGTGCTGGATAGATGTCCCCGCCTTAAAAATCGTATTTTACAGACCTAATAAAGTACGTTTGTTTGATAGATCCTTTTTATCACACCATGATCATTATAAATATATCTTTCAATGATGATGAGAATAATGATGAAAATGATTAATCCTCTCTATCGTGAATCATAACTGCAATATCAGTCGAAATAATCACAATCAGTTATTTGTTCCAAATCGTACAACCCAATGTTTTTCTTTGTATATATGACTTCTGATCTGTAATGTGATGTGTCTCTGCAGAGTGTTCAGCTATTGGCCAGCCAGATGGACTCTGTGGATCTGTCTCTGCTGGATGAAACCGCTCTGAGGAGCATTCGTCAGCTGAAGGTATATTCATCCCTTATGTAATGTCACTATGGAACTGTTTCACCTCAACATTCAATGTATGAGGGGAGAAATGTATGCACATGCTTTTGATTCTCATCATTGTTTATTTCCCCTCTTGACAGAATCGCCTCACCGTCCTGTGTGGAACGGAGTAACGCTACCGCCTGCTCTCGTCTTGTACATTACTTAAAAAAAAAAAAAAAGTGTATCTTTATTTCAAACTTTGTTTCCTCATAGTTTGATATTTTTATTCTTATAGAGGAGATACGTGGGTTTTTACAATTTGTATTTTATTGGTTTCCTTTATTAGATATTCTAAAGATCATACTGTTACCTTTGACTTTTTATTTGGGTTTAACCGCCTTTGTGGAATACTGCACAACTGTCTGTCATTCAGGTGTTTTCCCCAGACTTTTATTCATGTTAGCAGTCTATTAAGGTGTGTTCTTTTAATTATAAACCTTGAAAGACCTGACAGGTTTGTACTCATGTACTGCAAATATGAATAACTATTCATTCTTTGATTGTCAGTACATTTTAATACTACATGTTGTTTCATTCCGTCATTGGGAAATAAACAATCCTCCATGTACATATCACAGATTGTTTGCAAAAACTGATACAGGATCTTGACCAGAACTTTGTGTGATGTGTTTTATTTAGGGTAGAATGTGTTGGTTGATGAGTGTGGATGTGGAGCTTGTTCCAAATAATTCTGTATTTGTAATTTCATAAGATATTTTAATTATGTTTATGTAGAATTTACTGGACAGGTTTTGTTTTTTTCGACAATTCTGTTCACCAAGCTGTACCGCTGCATGGTGACCAGGAGGTGGAAGCAGATCACCACACCAGTGTGTAGTCTTGAATAAACAGAGCAGCCGTTGGGATTGTACAGAAGTATTATCAGCACTCAAAGTATCAAATGTTAGTAACCCATTTGGCAGAATGGCTATTGTAACACATACATTAATACAGAATATAACTTAGTTTCAATCACAAACAAATACCATGTAGCTTGTCAATGTAGAGCCAGTTTAAAATACGTTGTATACTACTGAATAGAGCATACAACTTTCCAACATTAAGATTGTTACATAAGTATTGTACACAAGTAAACATTTGAGGTACCTGTACTTAACCTCACATCTATTAACTACTTATATTTTAACCTTTACTACATTTATTTGACACCTTTACAATTCCTTTATGGATTCAGATTATTTTGCTAATACATCATATAAATAAACATTGACATAAAATTGTTTTTATATTGATAGGTTGAAATGTCCAGCAACAGCATACAAAGTAAAGAGGCTCAGAATTGACCAGCTTTGATAGACACTTATGCATAACAAATTAATAATCCAGTAATATCATTTATTTGTCTCTAAAATGAGCCATTGCCCATAACATATTACTTCTTGTAATGTTGGTGTATTTTGATGCAAAATATTTATTCTTTTACACTAAAGATTTTTAATGCAGGAGGTTTTTGTAACCGGATATTTGTCGTCAATTAAACATTTCTACTTTTACTTCTTTGGTTGTAGAAAATCAGAGTACTTCTTCCACCTCTGTCCTGAGTAAAAACGTAGTTTCATCTCACCTCTGAGCATAACAAACTCTGGCTTAGCTAATGCAAGAAGTTCCTGTTGTCCTTTCACTACTTTGTTTACACGGAGGGACTTTAGTTTGGTCATGTGACCTGCTGTTGGCAGGAAGTGGCAGCTTGGCACAGGTACCTGCACTCTGACCTTCGGGACATCATACCGCAGCCAATTAGAATCCCGTTTAGCTTCGTTAGGCCTGATGAGCTCGTTAGGGTTTCCACCTGGGATAAACTGGGTCAGCCTGGCCTCACCTTGGGCCAAACCAGACAAGTATAACTCTTTGCTATCCCCGCTGGATCCTCATGCATCATATGCTACCGGGCCCCTGCATGGGACCTCTGTGCCCCCGGCTGAAAACGGGCCCCGGTCCCTTCCATCTGTATCCATCTTTGGCGCTCTATCATCGCCTGTCTCTCGCTGTGCAAACTGTGTTGCAGAGGTACAAACCAAACTCTGCATCCCTACAAACGACAGATGTTGTGGTCAGCGGTGCGTGCAGTTCAGCTCCCTCGTTAGCGGAGCAGCGAGCCCTCGCGCACCTGCTCTACATATCATAGCATTTTCCTACTTTTGCCTCTAAATGGATTGGATCCTTTTTTTTCTCCCTTTCTCTAGGTGGGTGGAAAATTGCCATTTTGCACGGATGGCTTGGTTTTCAGTAAGCACGCAGGCAGTGGCGCAGTGACAGGTGCGGTATGGATGGGGCGGATTCTGAGGTCACAGAGCAACACTGCTACATAAATCATCCGCTGAGACGTTCAGGATGAGGGACCGGAAGCTGATAGTGGAAGGCACAGAATAGCAACGCTTCAATAAAAAGCAACTCTGTTTTAGCAACCCGTATCTGTGTAGGTAGGTCTAAACCAGTTCAAGGAATAATACACTTTAAAGCAGCAATTTTGTTAAATTGGTTTCGTTAAGCAGTCTCTAAAGTGACTAATCAATATTTTTGTATTTCTGACTGCTGTAATATATCCCTTTTTAAACTGAGGTACAGCAGTATCAACTAACCACTGCCAAAATGGCGGCAAACCATTTATAAATATAATCCAAATCTATATAGCTAATTTAAACAAGCCAACCCTAACCTAAAGTCAGTTTGTCTCTTGCATCCTTTGGCAATGTAGTTTCTTACATAGTATGCAAGACAAAAGGGAAGCTAATTAAAGGTCCCCTATTATACTCTTTTACAACAATATATAATAGGTCTCATATATTCAAAACATGTCTCTGAAGTGTTTGGCTCGAAAAACCGAACAGATCATGCATTGTAGCATGCCATATACTGTACCCCTCTGTTTCAGCCCTGTTTAAAAAGTGCTGATTCTGTGTCTGTAGCTTTAAATGCTAATGAGCTGCTGCTGGCCACGCCCCTCTACGAGGTTTTTGGTTTTAAAAACCACAATGGTGCTCTAGGAGGGGATTCAGGTGATAAAATGGTGTTTCATTGGTTGGTTAGTGGCTAATGGTTGCACAGCCCCAAAAAACATTGTGACATCACTAAGTGGCCAAAATCTGATCAGCTCATTTTCAGACAGATTTTTATATAGATGGATCAGGACCAAAAGAGACAGATTATTTTGTCCTGAAACTTTCAGAATCTCTTAACGCAGGGACACACATAATTATGTATAAAACACATGAGAAAGTGGATTTTGCATAATAGGTGACCTTTAAGGGACATGTATGTATCTAGATGACATTGTGAACTTTATATTCCAATAATATGTTTAACACTATAACCGCCAGGGGTCGCTGTATACCTAAAACCGCCAACGGGTCAAATGTACCCGCTATTAGAATGCATAGATTTTCAAGGTACAATGTTCTTTTATTTATCATACTAGAACACAGGGTTAACAGTGAGTTTTGATCGCACAGTGATGAAACTTATACCAATAGAATCTGTGGACTCTATCTATCTAGTTTGTGCAGATAGCATGAAGTATAAAATATAGCTACCGTGAGAAATGTGTCTATCTATTAACACGTCATGTTTATGTTTACGCGCAAAATCAATAGCGCGAAAATCACTGCATTTTCTATAAGGTAGCCTAAATACCCGCTGGCGCTTATGATATGGTATAAATGGCATAAATGGCCATTTATTTGGCAATTTTTTCAATCTGACTTCATGTTGACAATTTTTAACAACAGAGGGTGCTACATAACACACTTTCAGGAAAAGTCATGGACTGGGACACTTGAATATTTGATTGAAAAAAAGTTACATACAATCAAGAAACAGCTGCGGGTAAAATGTACCCGTTGGCGGTTCTAGTGTTAAAAGGCTGAAGTTCTGTTTACAGTATGATGCCAAAACAATCAGATAACACTGCTTAAAGCTGCATTTAAGTTACTTTTACCTTTTCTTTACCAACCTTATTGTCCCCTTATTCCACAATAAGTCGACTCCTCCCACCATTACCCGTGCTAACCTCATACTACCTCAGACTCTCATTTTGTATTCCTGAAATCTGTTATCATTAACACATGTGTCTGACACATGATTGTGGCGTATTTCTCAACAAAGCTGTTCCCTCCCCTAACTGCTGGAGCCGTTGGTTAATTGAGCCTCCAGACTTGGGGGAAGTGCCAAATTTGCTGCCAAGACGAATGAACCTGGCAGAGGAATGTTCTCCAAGCGAAATTAATTCTTTGGTGCGTCCATGCCTTCTATAAATCCCATCCGTCAAGTGCCCCACTAATCGATTTATTCATGTGCCCACACCTTCGTCTGCCACTGCCTCTCACTCAATTCTCACAGAGCCATCCACGGTCAAGACTCATCTTGCACTAAGTTGGTTTGTCAGAGCAAACTAGAAATGCTTTGTTCTGTGTGCTCTGGAGATGGAGAGTAAGGAAGACACAAGCTGATGGTAAAGGGAAGTGGCAGACGGGAGGAACAGTTAAATGGGACTGAACGGCCCCCACATGATGCATTCTGGGCATGTTTTCGTCTGGTGGCCAGCAGGGTCCTGATGGCGTTCAGGCACCCCTGACGATAGGCGGGGCGGATAGGAACATCTGCTGCCAAAAAAAACCCATTTGAAATGTAGTCCTAGAAAAGAACAAAGTACACTGAGCAGGAACTTAATGCCATTTGCTGATTGCACAGAGACAGAGTTTTCCTTCGCAGGGCCCCTTGTCGGCTCTGAAATTCAAACCTTTGTCTATGGCAGCTTTTGTTTGCACTGGGCACCACAAGAAGCTAGACAGAAATCGAACCTTTGGTCCAAGAAAGTTATTTTTAAGAAAACCTAGCAAAAAGCTCTTGCGTATGCTGAAAATTGGAGGTGCAAACAGTACAATGAGGGTTATTCTTGGAATGTCTGTATGTGAGTGCCATCATAACTTTTTTTCTATATAACCTTTCAAAAACAAAGTTACAAAATGTTTTACGATTAAAACATGATAAAAGCTTTAAAGGGCCAGTGGGTAGGGTTTGTGAGGCCCATGAGCAAAAATTGAATATATTATTCATAGCTATGTTTCAGTGTATAATCACCTGAAGAACTGGTTTGTTTTCGTAACATTAGAATGAGCCCTTGGGAGGGGAAATGCGATGCTCTTAAAGTGGTGCTATGTTATAAATTGCCTCTGAGCTAGGGGATGTACTACTACGCCATAACCACACTGTTATCACGGGTTGGGATTTGGTGACTCGTTACAGACCCAAGTTGGAGCCAATTGTAACTTCTTTTGAGTCATTTGTCTATTAGATGAATGCTGACTATAAAAAACAACTGGAGTTCAAAGCCAGATGTTAGCAGGTGTCATGGTGTTATAGGAAAGAGGCTTAAATGTGTCAGTCGGTGCCCAATATAAGAATTGACAACAGTTGAAATTGTGGTTAAAGTGTAAGCACCGAAAGCAGTTAATCTGTCAGTTTGTATCAAATTCATCAAATTCTTTATTGTTGTTTACCTGAACTTTATTGGACATTAAGAATTACGATCAAGCATCAGATTTATTGATCTGTTGTTTCCTCTTTGTGTTCCATCAAACAGTCATTCTGTTTTTGTGAGTGAATATACTTACTTACTATTTGAAAGTCAAGGGCACAAACTTACACTTTCTTAACAAAGCGAACGAGCCTGCATGCCGAGGGTTTTAATGTAGAAAGGACTTATTTGATCTATGTGCTGTCATTCATTCCTATGCTAGACATGGTCCAGGAAGGCTTGAAACAAGTTCTTGTTATTTGGTTAAAGAATATGAGATGCAAATATCAGGTAGGGCAACAAAGCAGGAATAAAATAAAGTGAATTATCACCCCATTCATTACCTCCATCAGAGACAGAAAAAGCAAAGTGACCATAAAATGAGCGGTGGAGCAATGGCCAGGATTGCCATTGAGAAATAATTAAAGCCTCTTTGCAATGCTCCCCAGCCTCTGGGAAAAATGCTCATCTTTTGTATGGGCTACAATTGATGTTTGGTTTACCAGCTCCTCTGTATAAAGCAGACCTTCAATAAACTATATCGCCCTATTTGTGAGAGTAATACAGCCCAGTGCGGTCCTCAATTAGATATAAATGACACAGCAAATTGGAAAATTAGGAAGAGAGGGAAGGATAATTTGTTCCAAAACAGGCTAAAACCATTTCATTAGGAGACAAAGACTCCGTTTCTGTCCTCCAAGAGAAAATCCCACTTTAAGTTCAGATGCCTTAGTTTTAACCTTGCCACAGGTTGTGTTTGCATGCTGATTTTAGCACTTAGTATGTCTCACATGTTATAAATAGTGCATGGAATTAAAGGTTGCACTAATGGGAGAAAAGCTAATGGAGTCTCTGTTGTTAATGATAACACATCCTCATAATAGTATGAGGATAACACTCCCAAATTATATCACATTTCAGATAATGCATGTGATTCTGTAAAAACTAAAAGCTGGTCAGCACAGGACAGTTAAAAGCAATGTGCTGCTCAAATTGCTGGATGACCTGGGTAAGGTTCACCATACTGATGAGTGTCTGCTTTGCTGAAGTTACTTAATATTGCCTTGCTGAGAGGACAGCTTTGAAGGCTCAGAAAATTACCACATTACTGCAATGTAAAATATTCATTAGAAGTTAGAACTCGAGAAAAAGTTGTTCAATGTCAAAGTAACCTGTGCTCAACATCCACTGGATTGTGAGGAGATTATGTACAGATATTCATGGTTCCACGAGGATGTCCTTTATCAATTAGGTTGACATTTTTGTGGTCAGGGTGACATATCTTTACCACCATTGGATAGTTGGCCTAAGATATTCACGGTGTCTAAAGAAAACATGGTAACTTTGGTGATCCTCTCACTTTTAACTCTAGAACCACAAGCAGGTTGAAACGTGTGGTTTAGTTAACTCTCTGGACACATTTGGAGTGCCTTGAGGTTTTTTACAGACATTCATGGTCTCAAGAGGATGAATTAAAATCACTTAGATTCTCATACCTTTCGTATGGCGCCATTATAAAGTAAACATTTCAGATTAGTTGAATACTTTTGTTTTGAACCAACATTTGCCAGAGTAACAGCTTTCTTATGAGCCTTAGTTGTACTTTATTAGTTAATTTTGTAGTCATTTGTAAATGTAAGCATGTTAACCCTGACATAAGATTGTGAAAATAGTGAACTTTATACAAAGGGAACATATCTGGTCCTGAAAAGTAAGGCTAATGCTAAAGTGCCATAATCATGCATTGTTTATGATGGCGAGCAGGAGGCGATTCACTGGTTGCGAAAGAAGTTCAAATGTAAAGAAGACTATGACAATATGAGAAAATGGCTTGCCATATAGCTCAGTTGGGCAGTCCCTGTAGCGGTGGACACAGGCTTTTATCCGGCTGTCGGTCTCTTTACATGTTTCATCCATTCTGTCTGACACTTTGACACTGACATACTCAAATAAATGCTAATATGGCCCAAAAAACTTGAAGAGAAAAATAAATCTATGAGAAAATGATCCTACTTCTAACTTGATTTATTACCTGAGTAAACATTTTCCAGAAGAGCTTATGGTCTCAAACATTAGTGTCAGGTCTTTTTCAACAACCTGATGTCCATTTTGTAAATTATGGTCCCATTAGGAGTCAAAGCACGGCTGTAAACTCTCTAGTCTTGTTCTCTTTTAGGCACAAAAGAAAGTAAATGGTCAGGTTCTTAAAAATAAAACAGTGCTTTATTTCTACACCTAAGCTCACTATTTTTTGAGAAACATTTTGTTCAGTGTTTTTGATGTGAGAACAAACTAAAAACCAAGCTGACAGTTTCTCACTGAGTTTTTGGGACAGTCTGTGGTATTTCAGTGACAGACCAGCAGAAGGAACTGAGCTGACATTCTGTTAGGATGTTTTTTTAACTTTGATGCAGGAGTAAGTTTACCATTACTATTTCAGGTTATATCTGTCACCTATAGACCTTGATATTGTCATGAAGCCATGGCTTTTGCTTTTTGGTATGTCTTTCATCGGTCCCTTATGTGCGCTTTTATGAGATGTGCTTGCAATCTGTATTCCTCACCTTTACAACTTAGATATTGTGTACGTTTTTCTTCAACACCCTCAAAAGACATCTGTTTTTTGTGTACTTCCTGCAGTCCTTTTGGTCAGATAGAAAAATCCTGTCTATCTCCTCTCTCTTGATTGCTCACTGTTCGCAGACATGGGGTGTTTCTCAATGTCGAGTACGCTTGCTTGGTAGCACATGTCTTCCGAGTCACTTGCTTCAGAAGCGAGGCAAGAATACTTCCTGGCATTCGGAAAACGAAGATTTGGGGAAATTGGTCCGTGCGCAAAGCATTGTGGGGATTTTAAGACCGCGGAGTCTACACATGTGCAGGCTCGAAATTTCTCGCTACGAAGTACGCCGGGCTTGGTAGAATTCCAAGTATGCTGGAGATTGGAACAGTCCTTCGGCGGCACTCGATGACGTAGTATGCTTGAAATAGTGGCTCGGGAGCAGCTTTACTCGACATTGAGAAACACCCATGGTGTGGCGTCAGCGTGTGTGTACTTGTGCTTTGGCCCCAAAAAAACGCAGATATGAAGTTAATGGTGATTATATTTGTGCTGTGAGACATCGTTTAGACACACACACACACACACACACACACACACACACAGACACAGACACAGACACAGACACACAGACTCTTGGATCTTCTGAGAAACACCTGCCTGTCTTGGATTCAGGGCCTACATTATAAAATAAGTTTGCCGATCAATTTGTCTTCATTTCCAGCCTCTCTTTTTATTAGATGCAGTGGTGAGTGATATGATTAGTGGGGTATGCTTCGAGAGCTGCTGCACAATGGGCCCTCTTTCTCCCCACTTGAGGTAGCAAACACACACACACACACACACACGCACACATTTCAGCAAAGAAAACAATAGTCTCTCTTATCAGAAAAGAATTGAATACAATGTTGTTAATTAATACTCCCTATCATTTGAATGTGCAGTGACTCATTTCTAATAACTCTTTGCTTTTGAATAGTCTGTTGATGGTCGGGCTTACTTCAATCACCATTTTTATGGAATTAATGTCATATACCTCATAAGCCGGGATCTAATTCCATGAAATTGAGGGTTCATGGTATTTGTAATGGTATACTGCAGTAAAAAAATCTAAATTCAAGCCAAAGATGGAGGGGTGACTGTAACAGTTGTACTGCTGAAGGATCAGGCAACTTTAAAAACTCCTAAAGTAGATTTGTGCTACAAGTTAATAAATAAATCTCTCCCCATGAAAGAGGGAGATGTTTGACTTTTAACTTTGGGAGTTTTCAGCTGAACATACTGCACTTATTGATTTAGTCTGTTCCTTCGTAACGGTTGTTGCTTTACTGAGAGTGAGAGAAAGAGACAGAGATACTTTTTTTCCCAACCACTTTCTGCAACCTTTAAACTGTTGGTTTATATTACAAGACACAGGTAGCTCAAACAATGTCTAAATCATTTCATTTAACTGAATCTATATAAATGCATCATTTGATTTTCTTTTTCGATCAAGCTAAAAATCTGAAGTATTTGGAGGTTATTTTTCTATTAAGGGAGAAGACACTAGAGAAATGAAAATAAATTAGGGCTATGTTTACCAGCTTGTAACCAAATGTGTCTGTCTGCTATTCAGTTTGTTGGCGTGTAGCGCATGGTAGAAAAATAGAGGAATTGCAGCTGGAAATCCAAAACAGAGCTGAAAGACACTGAAACGGTTTGTAGAGCTGAAGGGAGCTGAAGAGTTGGATGGTAGTTGTGTCTCACTAAAAGCAACAATTTAACCTACATTCACTGCGCCAAAAGTTCAAATTATTTCTGACCCTTTGACGTGCAACCAATCAGATGCCAGCTATATGTAGCGCCTTAAGCTAGCAGGGGAGGAAACCATAGAGGTGAAACTTAACTAGCTGTTTAAACCGCAAGGCTCTGTGCCTAACCTCGCGATGAGCAAATGGAGTAACATGTGAATGCAGATTTAGTCATGTTATGCTGTTAACATAAGCACACTGTATGCATCTGGTGCCACACAAAAGATAACAGGCCTGCATGCAAACACACAAACACATCCAGGTGAAGACAGTCTGCTGGCCCATCACTCTCCTGATGTGTCTCCGAGCAGAAATCCAGTGTGTGTAGAGCGAAGTGAGTAAAACGCTGACCTCGCTGTAAGCAACACCGGGGTGCCGTTATTCCTCTGTCATGCATCACAGAGCTGTCGACCTTCAGACCCCCGGTGTCTGTCCACTCAGGCGCAAAAATGTTCTAAGTGTTCGGAAGTGCCCGTGCCTCAACTCTTCTAGTAGCAGGTGCCCATTTTTCTCCCTTGTTTTCCTGGAAAAAACAGTTAGGACCCTGAGAAACACATCATGCCTGTTACAGTAACTTGCTGAGTTGCAGATTTCCCCTCCCTCCTGCATCATCAGTACATCACATTAACACTGATGGCTTGGTGCATTCATTTGAGGATTCTCGTTTAGTGGCCTTTAAGAAGAAGGACAGTCACTGCTGATGGTACAGATTATAATTAAAGCAAAAATTCTAAACCTGCTTTAAGCCTATTATATTTGCTAAAAACATTTATGCGTAGCTCTTGTTTGTGTCTTCAAGATCCCTGTCCCTCGTGTGCCTGCTGTTGCTTCACAAACAATACAGCTACAAATTCCACTACTGCAAAAACAAGTTTATTATTTGCATCATGATTGGTTTTTCTTTTGACATCGCAGCGGCAAGAGAGCAGATTCAGCGTTCCCCGGGCATGCCTGAGTGCGAGTCGTGCTTATCTGAATTTTCACGGTAATCATAGCTACGCAGGGCTTATTCGAACTGACTGAGCGAGGCTACAGTGTGGTTGCACCTGCCAACAGCTTCAGTATTACAGCAGGTTTAACACACATTAGTGCTGCTATTCTGCTGAAAGACCCTTTCTCTATTTTCCATGTTTTTTCTCCTTATACGAGAACTGACAGTTGACATGGTCTGCTTCATGTTAAACAAGTTGTATGGTCTATTCTTGCTGCAGTACCCAAAAGAGTAAAACATTGTGGAAAAAATGTGAAAGTAATTTATTTTTTTCATTTCAATTTACCTTTTGGGAAGGCGGGATGTGTGGAACACTGATGTGATTTAAATTGACTGAGGATGGTGTGGAGTCTCAGGTGTCTCCTGCTCTGAGACTCCTCCTGCCCCAGCACTGTAAATTAATACTACAGCTGAATCCATTCTGTCTATTCTTTATAGTTTCTCAAATCTAATATAATTCATGCATTGTGGTTAAAACTTTACGAATAAAGCCCCCTCACAGTTTCACTTCTCTCTAACGCAAGAGAGGGATGCAGCCATATGCAGTGTCATATGGCCGTCCACAGATATATTATCCAATAAAGTAGTCCCAGTGCAACACCCCTCCTCTCTGTCTGTCCGCCCTTCTCTAAAACATGTTGATTTTTTATTGGGCAGCTGCTTTTTGCAGTAATTAAAGCTGCGACTTACCGCCTGAACTGTTATCTCAGATGAGTTCAAGATTGGAGATTAAAATAAGTTTTATGTGTGCTGGGAAATTCATTTATACCTTAAAGGACACCTATCATGCTATATTTGAACAATATATTGTAGGGCCATACCTATATAAAGCATATAAATATAGTTTTGTTTTCAAAATACCAAACAGATCCTGCATTTTAGCAATGCCTCATTTCGCTCCATTTGCTCTTTCCAGCCCTGTTTTTGCAGGGGGCTGATTCTGTGAGCTGCAGCTGACCACGCCCCCCTGCAGGAGAGGGGGGCGTGCTCTGAACAGCTGCTGGGCTGTCAGAAGAGGGGGCAGATCTCCGTCCTCCGTGTTTTATTATATTATTATATAGAGTCGTTATTAATTTGTTTTAAAGCTCAATAAATAACAAAGAAGACCTTTGAGCGGCACTTTTCTAATTTTGTCCGGAAGATTTCAACTTTAACGGACATCTTGACCGGCAAAAGAAAACCTAACTGAAACTCTGCCGCACGGTCCCCTCGTTCCTTGGAAGAGGCGGAGAGGTGGGTGTTTGTCATCTGCTGGTGGACTAACCGGAGAGAATTACAGTGCTTGCCTCAACGGGGAGGGATTGCATTGAATTAAAGCAGCAGGAGCAAACGCTTGCCTCGGGGAGGGAGAAAAAGAGCCACAGCGGGGAATAAACAGAAGGGCAACCATGGCAACCATGCGCAGGAAGTCTTCTTCACTGCTTTTGTGGCAGACTACAGCGCCACTTACAGGCCTGGCATATGTACTACAGCGTCTCCGCTTTCGAGCGGCAATGGCCGGCCGTGGCCCAACCCCACATTCTCCTGATAGGTGGAGAGTTGGCCCAATAGCCGTAGCGCCACCGTCCTGACGTCAGGACAGTGTTCAAATCTGGATCAGTTTTTATCAGATCCGTTGCAGACCCTTTTTTAGAGATTTGGGTATGGAGGAAAATAGAGAGGGTTGTGTTTTCTGACACTTGGTGAGTTCACTGGAACACCGGGGACACATATTGATGTATAAAAGACGTACACAAGTGCATTTTGCATGATAGGTCCCCTTTAATAAAGCGAAATCCCTTTAGGCCTCCAGACAATTGTGGAGGTGCAAAGATGTGACTCGACCTTTCCTCAAATCTATATTTTTAATTGATGTTTGTAGTCTACATAATCTTGTCTTTCTGCTTTTCCATATTCTAAGGTTACTGTTGTTTAAAACATGTATGTAGGACCTGGAAGAGGGCTGTCTCCTCTATTTTTCTTTACTTATACAAAGCAGTGTGTAAGGTTACATTGTGTCCTATATTCTTCAGGTTGGATATTCATGATCCTTTTATTTTGGGCTTTTGTAAAATCACCTTGACATCAAAGCTGCCTCCCCTGGAGTTCCACATGGCAACTTTTCTAGTCCAAAAAGCAAGGAACAGTGTTACTAAAACAATGATACAGACAATCAGGTATATTATCAGATCATCCACTAGAAATGTATTAGAAAGGGAACCCCAAAAAGGAACAAAAGTTAAATTAAACATAGAAAAAAATTATATATATTAATATTCTTGTGTGAAAGAGACTGACTCCAGCTCTAAGTCCTAGAAGTTGTTGGGGGAAAAATAAAGTACTAAAATCTCTGAAGGCTTTGACTTCTCTGTGACTTTGCTCGTGAATGACAGGTCGTTCCACTTGCTGCATGAAAGCACTGCGTCAAATGTGAACAAGTATAAAGGCCAAGTTGAGAAAATAAATCACTGCCATATTATCATATAACTGCTAATAAGACACAAATAAAAAAGTAATTTCGGGGGGCGTCCATGTGTGCCGACACAAATTATTTAAACCACTTGAGGACTTGATGTTTCAGAAAGGGATTTTTTCTGAGAGCTGGGAAAGAATTTGTGTATTGATTTGAGGCTGAGCCCTATGGCAGTTTTAATACTCAATCGATACGTGTCAGGCCTACTGTGAACGGGCAACATTAAGTGTCAGATGGAGGTAATGAAAGGAAACGGCTTGCTGTCAGATATGACCTTATTACCAGGCTCAGTTTAGATAGGTCAACATGTCCGCAGGTTATGAGTTAAAGTGTAATCATTAACAGTAGTACAGCATCCTGGGGATAAACACAAAAAAATACAACTTCTCATATTTAATTCTGTCCTGATAAAAAGAGAAAGTCAAAGGAGGAGAAGCACTTTTGAATTTCTCCATTAAATAGAATATATAAGCTATTCTTTGCTTATAATAACAAATAAAAATCTTGACGCTATATTCCTTACCTTGCTGCTATCCTTATTTGTCCCCAATCCCCTGTTGTCTTAGTGGCTATATTACACAGCTGCGTCTATCTTTGAAGGAATCAAAGCAATAAAAGGCCTTATTTACCCTTATCTGAAGCAGAAAACGGCACCGTATAATACAGACCGAGACACTTTCCACTGGCAGCCCACAAAAGGTCCTTGGTCCTGTCTCCTGGCAGGATTTTCTTCTTATTTTCGTTTATTAAAAAGTATTATTTCTTGTCACTGTGCATTGTACATTATTGCACACAGATTCCTTGGAAGGAATCATCTCCCATGAGCAGGTGAAGCTAATGGATGCTGCGAAGGCATTGAGAAAGAGGGGAATGAAACTTCAGTTTGCTAAATCAGGTCTTGCCTTTGACCACTTAATAATGAAAAGCAATTACAGGCAGGCACGGCGAGGGAGTTTGTTTTCTACTTTTTATTTATCAAAGAACCCCAAACGTCCTTGATGTCTAATGCACGTTGTCAAGAATAGTTTTAAGCTCTGCTTTCTGTTTTGCACTTCAACTCACTTCAGTGTCATTGTTAGGTGTCTTCAAAAAACATCTTTGTGCAAAGATGATATTTCTGATTTTGTAAGATGTGGATTGTTCCTCTGAGATAGAGAAACACAAAGACGGTAATGTGTTTAAGGGCATTCATATGCACCATCTACTCTATATGCAGAAATATTTGGCTCTCAGATTAGTTTACATTTTCTGATTTAATAAATGTAGCAATGGGAATAATAACATGTTGTTAATGTTGACATGAAAGCCACTATGTGCAGATTTTGAATGTGATTATAGACTAGATCAATTATAGCAATGCTAGCAGATCTCTCAGACTGAACCTGCAACCTTTTCCTTTGAGCTAAATGCTAACATTAGCACCATAAAATGCTGCCTATCACAATGCCTTTATGCTAATGTTATGCATGTATTATGTTAATCACAATCATAGTGAGTATGATAGCATCTTTGCATTAGCACAAAACACAAAGTAAAGCTTAGGCTGATTTTTGCAAGTGTGTAGTGATTGACCAAGATATGTTATGCCCTTATGATGGCACAAGGTAAAAAGTCAGAGGATCCCAAAAGTGATTACAATCCATACCAAGTGGTATGTCCCTCAGAGCCATGGTAGCGTTAGCGGCAAAGTCATGAAAGTCAGTGGACTTCTTCTGGGGAACATGAAGGTCTGTAGAATACGATACGATACGATAAGATATTACTTTATTGGTCAGATTAAGTCTGAGATTTGACTTGCATCACAGCAGCTCCATTTCCAACACCAACATAGACACATATCCAGACACAATACATGAAACACAAATAACGAACATTTAACATAACATCACAATCACTGAGAGAAAACATTTTCATGACCCTTCAGTGTGCATTTGATCTGGGATTCAGCTCTATATTTACTGTGAGGATTGACTGATGCACAAAGGAGTGCTTCAGTCTGACCTTATTGAATCGTGGGACCCTGTATCTCCGATTAGATGGTAGAAGTTCATGTTCACTGTTCAGAACATGGTTTGGGTCAGAGATGACCAATTCATCCAATAGTTGTTGAGACATTCTGTAAGTGGTGATCAACTAACATTGCCTCGCAGTTAACTTGAATTGCCAGATAATTGAATAGCCGAAAAGGGAAGGTTTTTTCCAAAAATATTTGGCAGGTGAGTGGACGATCCATTTGTCTACAACCATCAATCACAGGCTAGCCTCAATCAATCAACAAAGTCAGTCGGGAGAAAAGCAAATGATATTTTCCATCAAGAAACGTTTTTTGATCGCCTTTCACTAAAGAATACTCTGTTATTGTCATATAACTGATTCTGTTGCAGCTTTTACATCAGTCTATTTAGGAGCGGGATAGTGGCCTATTTTGCTTTTCTCACACACAGTTAAAACACAATGTTACTGCCAGTAGGTCCTCACAGGAGAATACTGATTCACATTACTTCAAGCAGGGTAAGATAGAATTTCGTGTGATCTCTTGATCAAGCCATTCTTACGTCATCTTAAAGTAACTGCAAGAATCCAGCTACATTGCAAGGTAATCCTGGTTCTGATGCTTATGATACTTCCAGTTGCGGGAACCAACTCAAATTCTACACGTTGTTACTTTCAAGGTCCACTAAATTATTAACAGTGTCTCCAACTGGTGATGTTTTGAAAGTCAACAAAGTTGTTTTTTGTATTTGTTGATTCTGTTATGAACTCCAGCAAGAGCAGGAAGTACATCTTCAACAAAAACTGGCAGCTTTGTGAAGAAAGTGTGCCGTATACATATCCCTGGGGCGACACGTGTGTAGCACCTGTCTACAGCCTGTACACTGTCTAAAGTCATTAACAATAAAGTGATAACTCCACCTGGCATTGTGATAAACTGTGCCCCTCCTGCTGTTTTAACTGCGAATCCTCGCTGCTTTGCATAAATATTTAATCCTACAGTGAGAGAAGCCCGGGGTTAAAATTCGGGGATGAGTGATTTACGGCAGAAGGAGCTTTTGGCACATTGTGATGATGCGAGGTGACCTTGTTGCTTTTGGCATTCCTGTACAGGGATAAATACATTAAAAGTGAAAAAGCCACTAGATGTTTGCGACAGCCACCTCTGTGTTTGCTTCGAGGTGTGATTGATTGCGCGAGCCCCTCGCAGCGTGTTTTTTTCACGGGCTTTCCATGGTGGCTCGCTGGCGGGGAAGATGCGGCGAGGCAGTATGTTGGGATGAAGGTCATTTGAAGTGTCTAATTTAGTGTGAAACACGAGTTAAACTGAACTCTTGTCAACATAGCAATGATGATGTAAAAACACTTCAAGTGGCCTGTGGTAGAAACCGCTTATCAAAGTGTCAGGCTGCGGGAAGCCCGATGTTCCTCTAGCGTCTTCCTCACTGCAGCTTCACTTTCTGGGTTACGCCTCCTGATCTCCAACGCACACTTCACCTTGATGGCCCATCCTCTCTAGAGTCACAGAGCTGCAATATAAATAGAGACAATCGTAGTATTCAGTCCCACCAGAGGTCTGAATATAACCTGCAATTTGGTCTCTTGAAAGTATCCGTTATTGTAGCCTTTTCTTGTCCTTGGACTGTTTCAGTCAATATAGCACTTTCTTTACCTTTTTTCTCCAACCAGGATGACTGGGATATGCACCCTCCATGTAAATATCCCCCCGTGACGGGTCTCAGAACAAAGGGGAGCCATATCTAGAGAGCTACCCTCGCTCCGAGCCTCGGGTTGAGACATTCCCAATGGGGCCAATCTATCACCAGGTGATTTATAGGCTTTGCAGGGGTGTGTAAGAAATAGAGAAAAAAGTAGGAATGAACGTAGAAGATGTCATAAAAGACTAGGGACTAACAACTAGTGAGAGATAGTTAAATAAAATACTTATGAGGGGTAATTAGATGTATTTATCCCCACCCTACAGTAAACACTCATCCATTATTGTGTTGATGATGAGCTTTATTAGTAAAATGATTATCATCTGAGACTGAAGAAAAGGGCATAACTGTAAACGAATGTTGCTGCGGGTGAAACGCCATATGGACGTCATATTCTCAAAGTTTAATTGTTGGTGTTGGATTCATTAGTTTTATTACATCATAACAACAGTTGAAGTTTTAATTGCACATTAGTTTAGGAGGCACTAATAGGGTCATAATGAATAACATTATCAGCCTGTTTCTTTCCCCCGTTTAGATAGCACAGTCAGAGATAAGGTGTTAATGAGAAGGCTGTTTACATTTCAGGTTTTTTTTCAGGGTATGCTAACAGGATATAAGAGTTTGTTAAAATGCTGTTGCATCAAGGAAAGGATGGATCATATTCTAAATTAAAAAAAAACTTGTTATCATTATAATTAGGTGGAATCACTGCATTGTCTTTGGCCTTTTTTATGTCAGAAACAGTAAAAGCATTGCATGCTTGCTCAGGTATAAAGCTTGACTGATATCATTTTAAGCATATTTTAAGATAACCCCTCCTTCTTCATTTTTTATTTTAAGTAAAGAAGAATGTTAGATTTAACAGCTTTAACCATTTCATGTAAAGAGTTGTTCTTAATATAAATACATTTTGTACAGAGTAATAGTAAGATGTACAACATTTTCATTTGCTTTCCCCTATAAACTGATGTGAATCTGTATATAAAAAGTATTCAGTATAGCTGTCACTGCTGCCGTCCTTTCATTTTGACCTCCTACCTAGACAGAGTGCAGGCCGCCCGGCTGTGACCCAGAATGGCGATGGCGAGGCTATCAGTCCCTGTCAGGCCACACAGTCAGGCCGTTTCCACTAAGTCCCAGTCAATCACTCTCCTCTGTATCACACAGTCCCAGATGGCAGTCACCACCTCAGCGCTGTCCCAATCCATCATACGTCTGATTCTACGAGGCAGTAGGTGTTAAAGGTTTATCGGGGTGGGCTTTTTACTGCTCTGCAAACCCACAAATCCGTCAGAGAACAGGTTAGAGGTGACTCTGCCTACGGCCAGTGACCTTTGACCTAACCCAGTTCACTGTACATTACTCAAAACTACTGCCCACTAGGCTATATGACCTCTGCTCAGCCCTGATGCTACAGCCACTCTCAGCTATTTCTATATGCCCTTCTAATTGCATTAAACCACTAACACATGTACTCACTGCTTATTCAACCAACATAGTATTACTTTGGCAATGAATTTACAATTGTTACAGACAGTCTGTAACAGAATGAATAACAACATGGGTTAGCAGAGAATACTTGCAAAGTAAGATGTTCAGATATAAAAGGAGAAACCCACTTTTGAACTTATAGGCTAACATTTGAAATGCTTTCTGGTGCATCTTTTATACCAGTTTCAGCTGTTTAAACAGTAACAAATAATTATAAATAATAGCTTTGTACCACTCTCAACTATAGTTTAGTGTCTTTCTATATCGTAAATAAATGATGTAATAAGAATTCATCTAATAGGGATGTCCTCTGATCTGGGGTGGTAAAATGTTAGCATTTAAAATGGATTTGGATCTGGTTGCCCTACTGCTTTTATTCCAGAAGCTAAGTCTTTTGTATTAACTATTGAAGGAGCCAATTAAAGAAATACAGTAGATACAACTTTTTTGAGACCCATCAACTGAAAAACCTCTTGGTGTTGCCAAAGGAAGAGCGCAATCTTGAAAAACATTCAACTAAAACTCATTCCAAGCTTTTTGTTATGTATTTTGAAAGGAATATGTCAACATTTAGGGACTTACATAGTTTTCTTGCTAATAATTAGATGAGAAAATCCATACCACCCTTATAAAAGTGTTATTTATCTACCCATCTAATGCTTGGCAAGAATGCCAAATAGCATATTTCTCAACAAGTTGAAACATTCCTTGAAGTGCCTTTATTCATGCACAAATTAAAAGATGAAAGATTCTCACTTTTCTGCATCATATGGCTTCTTTTATTCTTTGGAGGAGGAGTTTAAACACGAGCCAATTGGATGTTTAACAACCTGGCAACCCAAAAGTTGTTCTTATCAATGGCTTATTGATAACCGATTAATCAAGCTTAATTAAAAACCTATTGTACCACAGCCATCCGTGACAACATTCAATATATATCCTTTATAAACTATTTACATTTGAAAGCTAGCATTGCATGAAAGACAGATAGAAGATTGCAGATATGTGTGTACATTTATTTCCAACAAAGGGTGCCTTAAAGGAATTCATCTAGACCGTTTCAATGACCAACAATGTAGGAACTAAGTGACACCTAATACCCTTAAAATAAAAGGAAATCAATTTAATCAACCCATTCAGAAAATCAACATGAGGGAGTATAGAAACGCTAACATCCATACATTCATGCATGCACTTGCTACATAGATTTTCTATCGAAGCCTCCTATCATTAACCCCAATAAGTATATGTATATTTGAGCGACCTTTTCCCCAACACCAGGTCATTTATTATTTTAATAAACATCCACCCCGACCTTGCTGTCACCATCCTTTCTCCTGTCCCAGTTCCCCTCACAAAGCATCCTTGGAGCAGTGCCTGCATAACAACACAGGAAGTAAATCATCAGTAAGGAAATTAGGCTGAGGAATGATGGCCTTTCAACTTTCTTTGACCTTTTGTGGAGAGTTGTTGTAAGTGCGTCCTCATGGGAACTGAACGCCCTCTAGGCATGAATTAAATGCACGTTCACAATAAAAAGGAGAGGGGATATATGGAGGGATGTGAGGGAATTTTATTATTAATTGGATTTGAGAATTTTACGGGCGTCAGCAGAATGTCTGCGTTCCTGTCGTCTCATTACTGTCCAGCAATTTCAGCAGCTTCCTCCTGATGCGGGAAGTTTCCATCCTCTTCTATTACCGTGCAAAGTTTGAAAAGTTGTTTCACATAAACAATAATAAGTTATGCCGAAGTTTTAAAGATCTTGTTTTAACTTTATTTCAAGTAAACTTATACAGTTCCTGTGGGACCTCAAGCTGAATAATACATGATAAACTTGATAAGCCTTCTGCTTTATAGAATAATATATTTTGCGGTCATCATATAAAACATTCAGACAAGTAACAAAATGTACATAACGTTCTAAAAGTACTACAAACTGTAGCATTTGAAATGCTCATACGTTTGAATCAAACGTAGTGGAATATAACTTAGTACATTTACTTACTCTACTTACTAGTAATACATTTCATGCTTTTTTATTCTACTTACAACAATTTAACAGCTAACCTTTCAGTACAATTAATTGATAAAATTAGGTAATATTTACATTGCATTTTCAAAATGAATACAATATTAAATCAACTAATTCAATATGATGCAACATTTTAGAAAAGTGTACCTGGTAGAATATAAAGTAGGCTAACTAAAAAGAGATCCACCTTTTCCAGCTGTAACATTGAAGTGACATTAAATTATCAACATTTAAAGCTCCCATATCATGCTTTTCCGGTTATTACCCGTCCCCTTGTGTGTTATGAAGGTTTTTATGCATGTAAACGGTGTGCAGAGTCAAAACCCTCAAAGTACACCCTGTAGCGAGTAAAACTCTAACACAGAAAATACCTCCCCAAAACGCCTCGTTGGAGATACGTCACTGCCCATTTGAGTCTTCCATTTAGTTCCGGGTACGGCATGATGTCATGCGGTACCCGGAACGAAATGGACCAATCCCGAAGAGCTATGGCCACACCAGCAGCGGCGTGTTCCTCCTCCAGAGGTTCGAAGAACCAGCATTTCACAGACGAAAGCTTCCAAAACATTGCCCAGTTTGAGGCCGGATATGCACAGCTTGTTTGGACCGTTTGGAGCAGGGGAAGATCTGGGTATACAACCTGTAAGTTTGCATTGTTATTTGTGTATTTATCAAACAAGACTGTTTAAATGTGTAAACTGTGTTGGACTGCTAAGCCATTGACACAGTGCTAACTGTGCTAACTAAGTTGCTAGAGTTTCCATATATCAACTCTAATATCAGCAGATGGCCTTGCATACATGTATCTCATAGCAGGAGAATGTCTGCATTCACACACAAAATACCTATTGACAGTATACTCCGGGTGATTTGCCGGTCAGTCGCGAAACTTAATTACATTATAGCTGGCGTAGCGATCTAACACACGGAACTAGAGCTAGTTTTGGTCGGAAAAACATTTTTGTGATGCTACGTTGCTAGCGTTTAAATATATCAACTACAATGTCAGCAGATGGCCTTACATGTTTGTCATGGCAGGAGAATGTCTGCAGTCACACACACGGAATACTCATACAGTATACTGTACTGTGATTTACCGTACATTGTGACCGTACATATACTGCATGTAGCTAACGAGGCTAGCTGTATGCTAGCGCAAAACAATGTATTCATGCAAGTTACATTGTATGGTAGCAGAATACCCGTATACGATTGCAATTATAAACACGTTATTGCTAGCCTAATATGAACCACTAGCTTTTGTTCATAGTAGTTTTATTACACTGCATTATAGTTGCCTTTCCTCCAAGCTAACGTTCATATCGTGTTAGCTACCAAGGTAAACAAAGCTAGGTTAGCATATTAGCAGGCAAGCTGTTCATTACACAACTACTACTAACGAATCTAAAACAACTAAGTTTCTCTAATATTTTGTGATTTGCATTTGATTTCGTCCAGCCAGATCCTGGCGGACAATCCATGACGGGGAAGGGACTTCGACTACTACTGAGGGCTCATGCTAAAAGGCACCGCACCGACTGTGCGCAGGCAAGATGCGAGGAGGAGGAATGAATGATATACCGTGTGTATATATGTATATTTATGTTCATTTTGTACATTTCTAAAAATAAAGTTTAATGGAAATACTTAGTAGGCCTATCCTTTCTTCCCTGAATTCATATATAGCAAACCATGATTTGATTTCTCATCAAACAGTAGTAGTTTATAACGGGTAAAAATAACTTACTCTTTGTTATGAGAGTAGCTCGTAGGCCACAACGGAAAGACAAGGAGACATACACGAGTTTACAAAACCACGGCACATTTATTGTGGTAAATGCAGAGATAGGTGGTTGAGAGGATCGCAGAGTTAGTCTTCCTGCAGCCGCTTTGGAGAGAGACTGTGTCCGGAGGTGTCCGTGATCGTGCTGATTAGCCTCTTCAGCTCCACCCCATCGTAAGACAAAGGCCCTGGGGCCGTCACACTCTTCTATAACAACAGTTAAAAATATATATGTATATAAAATATACCGCTGTACCGACGCCATGATAAGACTGATGTTACGCTGAGAGCAGCCGGGAAAAGCACTGACATGGGCGCAGCCTCTCTGGTGGTTGACTAATCAGAACGAGTGGCCGAGCTGACCAATCGGAGCACACTAGGCTCACAGGGAGGGGGGGGGGCAAGAGCTCCAACGAGTCGTTTAGTGGAGAAAGTGAATACTGCTGAATACACATGCTTGACAGAGATGCTGTATGCGAAACCAATGTGAGTTTGGAAAATTGCACAGTATAAATCTATTTTAGTATACCTCAACAATGTAATTATGATCAGTGGAAATGGCCATGACATGGGCCCTTTAATATACAGTGATATATCTAGATACAGTATGATATATCAATTAGCCTATGTTTACTTTGATACTTACATATGTCTCCTGTTCAAACGTAATGACTATGATGATTATTATTTTTATATATGTGTTTTGAGATAAACTTAAAAGAAAAATATCGTAACAGCGCCCCCTGGACGTCAGGTGCATGTACGACAGCCTGTGAGGTCAAAAGCGATATTGCACACACAAAAATAGATGTGGTTGCTGCCATAGATATATGGTTGCTGCCATTACAATGCGACAAAGTTAGTGAACGCGACTGTCTTTACAAATAATATAAGTCACCTGTGAGACAGCAGAGTTATTTTTAAATAAAAAGTGGTTTTAGTGTAATTTAATGTATCCACCTGACCTGTAGAGTTATCTAATTCGTTTTCCAGTACTGCTAACGTGCTTGATGCTAAGTAGCTAGCTAGCAAGAACAACTGAAGAAGTGGGCTGTCAACAAATGAAGCTACAAATGACAAGTTACGACATGGACCCTCGTAAAGGAAAGGATAATGGGCTGCCTTCAACGACGAACAAAGTAAGTGCAATGCACCTGTCTGTTTCTGTGCTTGTCTGTCTACACGCTGGTTAAATATCCTTCTTTGGCTGCATGCATTTGAGGATACATGTTGTGACTTCTTTCCCTGAACACTGAAGCTGTTGTGCTATTGTTGTGACGATGTCAGCAGGGGCCTGTTGAGGTTGTTTTACATTATCTTATCTAAATGTCTGCCTTTATTTGTTGTTAAGTAACCAGCTGACATTTCTGGAGAGCAGTTTTTCATCCTTGTTTGTTTGTTTGTTTGTTGTTAGCTTTTATTAGTTTGGATATCATGGTATGCTCTGCATAAAAGTAATGGGTCAGTGATACTTTTTGATGTGAACATTGTTTTATTTATTTATGACTTGTCTGTTGTGTAAGCTTTGCAGTGCTCTATGCATGATTGGGGTTTATTGCTAATGAACATCTGATTATGTGTACAGAATGAATCTTAAATACTGTCAATAGTGGCTATTTTGTTTAGTTGACACCAACTTATACTGTAAAGATTTTTGGGTAGTATTACCGTAGAGTGAAAAAGTACTACAAATAGTAACTTTTAACCTATAAAAACAACAACATTGCTGCTTATTTTATTTAAGATGATGCAACTTTCATAAACAAATGTTTAACACTTGTTTAAATGATCATTACATGTCACTGAGTTTTAATTGGACACTTTCCCTTCTTTGTAATGTAATTTTGCAGACAACTTCATCACAATAGACTAAAGGCCCGGACACACCAGCCCGATTTTGGGAGTCAGAGGCCGTCGGAGGCAGTCGGGCATTCGCGGCGCCCTACTCAGGTTGGTGTGTCCCGCACCGGCGTCTCTTTACGGCAAATGTTCACACCTCCCGCGGTTCAACTTGTTGAATCGGTAGACAGTCGGCCAAAGAAAGTCGGCCAAAGAAATCACTCTGATTGGCTGTTCAGCTTAGCGAATCAGTGCATGAGAAGCGAAGCGGAAGTGAGGGACCAAAACAAACGATTAAGAAGGCACACACAGACGGCTAATCTTTTTCATTTTCATCTCACCCGGACGCAAGAGTTTCTTTTTTATCATGGCGTGAAGAAAGTGAAGACCAACTAATCAGCTTGATCCAGGAGAGGTTGTTGTTTGTTTATATCACGCAGTCTGTTCTTCTTCTCTCGGTGTATAACGCAGTCTGTCTTCCGGTTGTTGCCTCTTTTGAATGACAATACTACACTACCGCTGCCTGCTGGTAAGGACAGTTATTGCCACTCGTCGACTGAAGTCTTTGCGGTGTGTTCGTAGGCGGGCGGCGTAGCCGACGCAGGCGACGTAGCGGACGTAAAAGTCGGGACGCCTTCGGTACGCGTTCTTTGGTCTCAGGTTGGTGTGTGTAACGGAGGTGATCTCTGGGCCCATAGACCGAGGCCTCCGTTACGGATAATATAGCGTCCTTACTGGCGAAGTATGTTGATTTGTTACCTGGTTTTATTTTGAAAAGTGTTCCCCCTCCCGTCTTGTCTGTTACTGGTGATTGTGTTCACCTGGTGCCCTGTGTTGTCTCCTCCCCCCTCACCTGTGTTGTGTTCGGTTGATTAGTTTGTGTGTATTTAGGCTCGGTCTTTCCTGTTTTGTGGGTGTGAGATCCTTGTGGCTCCTGACTGTGTTCAGGTGGACAGCAATATTGAGGCTGTGAATCATGTGTCAATGATGAATAAATGCCCACACCGGGTCGTATTTGGACGTTCTGCCTCTGCCTCCTTGCTTGGTCGGGCCGCTCAATTGCCAGCTTCACAGTGTGTAGCGGCCTTTAAGAACAACCTGATTTTTTTTAGTCAGAAATAAAAGTATGAGTCAGTCAGAGACACAATGTACACGGGTAAACTTTCTTCCAGAAGCCATGACGGACTGTGGGAGTTGTGTGAAAATGTGCAGCCTAAGTGTGAACATTCCTAGCTATAGTTGCATTTTTCTTTCCCAGTAACAGAACTTTTGCTTCATTATACTAATGCAACTTTGTAAACAACAGATGTGCGATTTGTTGGAAAAGGTGTTCTCTAGGCTTTACCAATGTTCACAGAAGAAGAAAGTGTCTCATCTCTGATTTTGCCTCTTTTATGACCATATCAGGAAAAAACAATAGGCAACAGAATGTTTGAAGTCTAATTAATTGGCACGAATACAAGATAAGACATACCAGGATAAGAAAAAGCTACACAAAGTGCCAAACCTTAGAGGGGGAAAATAAATAAAAGAAAGTTCTGTCTACTCAAAGTATTGATTTGCATCATTACGAAACAGCTCTCTATCTGTCTGACTGCAGTGTTTTATGATTCCTTCCACTCTGCTGCGTGTCTGTCTTCTTAGATATTTAAAGCATACCGCTCATCGGTTAAACTGCAGGTCTTAAGCTGGCACAGGCAAAATACTTCTCTGTCTTCACCTGAACAAAGACTTTATTTCCTGTGATATAACCTCTGACAGTATCAATCTCTTTGTGTCTGTCCAAAAAGGAGAACCTCTAGTGAAAGAAAATCATAATAGCTAATCCACTTCCTTCCACCTGAGTCCTGCCTGTCTGACCTCGGCCTTTTGATCTGCATCGTGCGATGCAGTGTTTGTCTTCTCTCTCTGAGCCTGTGCCTTGACCGAAAAACCTGTCAGTAGCTATTTTACCCAGAAATCTTTATTAGCTAACACATTCCTCTGCACCTGAGTAACACTTGCGCGACCCCTGTCCTCTTACACCGAGCTGTCTGCACACTTCCTTCCTGAGCCTGTCAGAGGGTTGACGGACACGCAGGAGGTGGAGGTGACAGCTATCCACTTGTTTATTCTCCATCCTGCCACCACAGTAAGGAGGGCAGAGGGCAGCTGCATCGGATTTGGCACTGCTGATAAATAAGGAGGCAGCTTGTCTGTCTGCTTGTTTTTCTGTCTGTCTCCTTCAAATCACTCCTGAGTTTATATTTGCAACTTAACTGGCTGTCAATATATGAAATGCTTTTCTTCACTTCACTTCATATCTTCTATATCGCCGTTGTTTTCCATTGTGTATATTGACTGTTAAAAGCTTCATACATTCATAGTAGTACTTGGAAGATTGTTGACATCCTCCTGGATCACACTTTTTCAGTATTGTGGTTTTTCAAAAACCACATTTGAATTGTCTATGTTTTAATTTCAGTATCTTTAAATCTATACACACAGCACACTTTGCACGTCTGACCGTCCTGGGAGAGGGATCTTTTCTCTGTTGCTCTCCCCGAGGTTTCCTCTTTAATTGTGCGGTTTCTTTGGGAGTTTTTCCTTGTCCACTGCAAGGGTCTTAGGACAAGGAGTGCTGTACACTCTGTAAAACCAGCTGAAAATAAATTGGAACCACCATGTGAACAATAGCCACAAAGTAACTCTGATTTGTAAAGCGTGTCATCAATGCTAGTAGGACGACAGAGCTTGGAGTCATGATGTGGTGTCAAAGTAACCAATTTATTATCAAATCCATTGCAAAAATGATGCAAAAGGGTTGAAATCTGTAAAAGCCCAACTGTAGAGCTTGGTGATGCAGCCATCCAACGTTACAGACCAAAGTGGTTCTTGGGATCATCGACCTTTTTCTTGCTAAATGTCTGGTGCATTTCGTAACACCTGAGTAGTCACAAGTTCAAAACCGACAGGAATATTTCCTCTCTGTGATTCATCCCCAACCTGAGTTTTTGCTGTGGATTTTCAGTAGACTCTAGCCAACTCTGTGTGTTATGTCTAGGACCGTAAATGGCCAATTCTAAATAAACAATACAAATAAATAAAATGTAAACAAATAGTAATAGAAAATAATATGTATAATAAAAGGAGTCAGTTCCTCCCCAAATGTACTGGTATGAAAATAATGGCGTAGTTTAGGTATGGTTAAGTTAAGGCAAGTCGAAGTACTAGTGTAAATCCATGTTAAAGAGGTGGGACCACACTTTTCATACACAGCATCCCCCCCAAGGGACACGCCACCTCCTGTGGTTTATTGAACTTTAGCTGGAACTATGTGTATTTTTTGATGCACGATCAATTTTACTTGACACTAAAGAGCGCTGACAAATTGCCCAATATTGATCTCTTTTCCAATACTAATATTATATAAGATTCAACCCACACTCTTCACATTTCATCTCTTCTATAAGACTCAAATGTAGCTGTAACAGTTGCTCAATAGTACTTTCTTCTCCCAAACCCCAAACAACATTCCTGTTATGTCAACTCCTTCATCATCCTCTCCTTCCTTCCTCCTTCCTTCCTCTTTTCCTATTACTTATTTACTAATGATGTGCTGCAAATGCTTACTCTTGTGTTTTCATGCTACACTCTCCACCTCCCCTCTTCACCTTGCCCCTCTCCACGTCCTCATCCCCCAGGAGCCCCCTCATGTTCCCCACCCCTGACTCCACCTCTCCTGACCCCCTCAAGGTGAGTGGCTTTAATTGGCTGGCATCAATTAAATTCTGAGAGCCCATGAACTCACGGGGGACAAGTAAGTGGACTTCGCTGGAGCTAGTTATCTCTGCTTCCTCCTTCTGGACCTCAGACATGAAACTGATGCCTCTCATTTCCTCTCTCAAGCCAAATATTCCCCTTCATTACATGGTCATCTCTTCCTCTCTGTGTCTCCCTCTGTTTCCCCTATCTCCCTCTTCCTTATCCATTCCTGCCGCCACTTTTTAAATAGATCCCCGCGGCAGTGGCTGAGCCTCACACAGCCTCTATCATGGGACCAAGAGGAGGCTAATGCCTTTTTAATGAGGCCTCGGCCACAATGTGACACAGTGAAGTGGCAGGAATCGGTGGCTGGCGAGCCCTTGGTCCGGGGTATTTATCACCTAAAACCCTCTGATCCACTGGGCCTGTGGGAGGGATGGAGGAAGGGAGGGGGAGAGAGGTAGACTGAAAGGGAGGCTCAGAGGTTGAGGAGGAAAGAGAAAGTTACCAAAAAGCAGGGGAATAAAAGTGATGGAGGAGGAGAAGAAGAAGTGGAGCCAATGGATGGGAGGGGGAAATGGATATTATGGTAATAACATGTATTTTTTTACCATTGCGAAGAGATTCAAAGAATATTATTAAAAGGGAAAGACAAGAGAAAAATATGTTCCTTATTTTACCCTCTTCCCAAACACCTCATCCTCCAAAGTGTCTCGTACCTGTTTAGCATCCCACCACCGATTGCCCCTGGAAGCTGCATAATGCGAAATCATAATAATAACCATAATGCTCCGACAGTAATTAATATTTCTCCAAGGATATTGCCGCAGCGCCTGAGAGAAACCACGGAGAGGTTTTGCCTCCAGTTAGGGGAGCGCACATTATTATATTCCCACTTCATTCAATATTAATGCCCACTGGGCCCAGTATTCTAATATGAGCTCTGCTGGAATGGCCTTAAGTGGCTGAATAGCAAATAAGATAGATTAGCAACAAAAGAAACCACCTATTTTTATTAATAACGCAGATGATTGAAGGTAATGGGAAAAGGCGTGAAATCAAAGAACCTCTGAAATATGAACTGGAAGAATTTCCTTAAAGTGCGCTCACTTAGGACTTCAATGATGGTCCATTATTGCTCTGCACCACATCAAACGAATGAGAGGTCCAATCAAATGGCCATTGTAGTTACTTGCTTCAATCTTTCCACACTGCTGCGCTGAGCTCCGAAGCGGCCATATTCTCTCTCTCACAACCTGATGCTCGGGAAGTGATTTTTTTTCCTGTGGTCATTATTGCTCATTGCGTATTCTCAGAAGTACAGTAGCTTTTAACCTACAGTGATATTTCTTTAGATTTTCCTTCTATTAAAGCAGTTTTTATCTCATTTTTTTAGCCATTCCATGTACTTGCATTCTATAATTGCCTCTTTGAATAGTTCTTTGACTGTTATCTACCAAAGTCAATCAGGGACTGTTAGGATTGTACATTTCATTTTCAGCCAAGGCAATCCTTTGTTCATCTAAAATCCATGTTCCTTGACCTTAATTAATCAAGGTTCAAATGCTTTATTGTCATATGCTCTTTAGCTACAGCGTAATTGTTGGCAATGAAAGTTCCGGGCTCTTCCAACAGTGCTATATAATCTATAATCAAGACATAAAAGAAAAGTATAGTGCAAGTGACACAATTGTGCAAGTATGCAGGGAAATGGAGACAATGTACATGTGAAATAGAATAAGATACAGCTGTACATATTCAGAAATGTTTTTACCAAACTAAATGTGGTTTCAGTCACATGAGGAAATGTGTTGCCCCACGTCGATAAAGCCTCTTCGGTAAATGTACGTTGAGTGTATCAGTCGTGTTTAGAAGTCTACAAACTACCTTCTCCATACTGCCCTCTAACCCTTTGACATATTCACGAGATTTCAATCTACAACAACTTGTTCTGCATATGTGCTTCAGATTTGATATGTTCTAAAAGCAGGAATTCAAACTTAAACTCTAAAGATTGATCGTAATCTCAGCCTGTTTACATCAGGTTAATAATTGAACCTCCTAAAACAGAGCCTCAGTGATAAACTTTACAAAACTAACATCAACAGTGAGGGCTTAAAGTCATGAATAAATCAAGACCTCATGCTGCTACTTACAGAGATGCAAGCGGAGCAGATAAATGGCTTGTGACAGGGAAGTTGTTGGTGCAAATCTCAATCTGAAATGACTCGGCAGCCACCATCAGGGTGCCCTTGAGCAAATCAGTGAAGCCGCTCTGTTGCGGGCACTGCATTGCTGGGGTCATATGAGGCACAAACAAGGTGTTAAAGTTTGTAAATGTGATGCTGGGAAACTTCAAGACAGGGAACACTGGAGAAAACAAACAGGAAGTGTGTTTATGTGTCAGCTGTCCCGGAGGTCCCGCCTTTTACAAGCTCATCCCCCCGCTGCTGCTTACACTGGACTCTGTGCTGCGTTTGTGATACACAGTGATGGAATGTAACAAAGTACATTTACTCAACTACAGTACTTAAGTATGACTTTCCGGTACTTGTAGTTTACTTGGCCATTCAAAATGATAATATTGTTCTTTTTACTTTACGACATTCATTTTACAGCTTCAGTTACTTACAACTTAAGACTTTAGCATAACAACGCAAGTTTATAATAATTGTTTTGTGACATTTAAATAGCCTGGTTTATACAAGACCAGCTTAGCCAATAATCAAATTGTGAGAAAATTGAATGACATTTAAAAACATTGCGGTCCTTTTCAAATGTATTTAGAATAATTTTGGGTGTTTCTTTATTCTGTTAATTTATGTTTTATTTCAATTTGTTTGAATAATTTATTTATGTTAGTTTGCTCTGTATTGAGTTTTTTTTTACATGTAATACTTTAAGGACATTTTACTGGCTATCATTTATTTTACTTAAGTACCATTTTCAATGCAGGACTTACACTTGTAGCAGATTTTTTATACAGTGTTGTATTAGTATTAATAGCACATTATATACTTAATACATATTATACTTAATTTATATATAGTCGAAATACTTATTCCAACACTGGTGATAAACAGCTTCCAAGGAGAATTCTGTTTTACATTTGTGAGGGATGTAAGATGGACTAGATTAGGTGGATGTCCCTATGGGGAAATGTGTCTCCGACTCCAGACAGCATTTGTTCCAGTAAAGGTTTAAAGCAGGGCGATGCCACGAGATAATAGGTCTGACGCTAAGAAACCACAGCGGGGGTTCTCCCGGTCAGATACCAGCTGAGCTGTTAGAGTTGTTAGTGTTGGCTTTAGGATACGAAGATATGCCCTTCAGTTTCTTGCTGCAAGCGTCTGTACCAGACCGCCATAAATGTTATATGAGTTTGTGGATGGCCTGCGGAGAGGAGAGGAGGAGAGGAAGTAGAGGAAAGGAGGACAGTATCGGAGGAGGTAAAGGAAGGAGAGAAAGAGGAGGTATACAAATTGGTGGTTGTTGCTAGAACTTGACGATATAAAGAAAAACAAATATCCCAATATTTCTGACCTACATCAATATGGATTTTGTAATGATATTGTAGAGTTCACTGTTGGTGCTTCAGAAACTATTTACTCCATGAGATTTTTGATAAATAACAGGAATGTACTTAGCCGGTAAAGGCAAATAATACTAGTGCTAGAATAGTCTGGCAAGTTCAGAAAAGCGCATCACCTTACTGCAATGCAGCCTTTCAAAGGACGACAAAATATATGAAATATATCAATATAATATCCATATATTGCCCAATTTGTTGCAGTAGAAGTGAAGACACTCGATTGAACATATTCAAGGCCAGGAAGTATGTTTAAATACATTCAAAGTTCCTGTTATATATTAAAAGGTCAGTTTTTATGCACGTAAACAAGTTTTCGTACGCTTGAACTTCAGTGGATTGTGTTGTTTTGCGATTAAAAGACGTGATCTTGTCCTCCGTTGAGAAATTAAAGAAATGTTTAGAAACACACTTTGCTTCTCCTCCTGGGGAAGGGTTTTGATCAGCCTCTCTGCTGTAATGAGCGGTGGAGATTAAGAAACCTTGCTCTCCATGTGTATGCGTGTGTGTACGTGTGTGTGTGTGTGTGTGTGTGTGTGTGTGTGTCTGGTTGTAAAAGAGGACATCAAAGTAATGATCTGCTTTGCATGGCCGTGTATACTGCATGCTGTAGGTTTAATCAGGCACTCAGAGGCTCAATAAGTTCTGCTTGTAAATTAAAACAACACTATTTACATTCATTTACAATTCCTAGCAGCTCATGGATTTCACAACAAGCTGTCTGATTTAACCATGGAGGGCATCAATTTATCACAATTTGTTCAGGTGCTCATAGCCGGGGACTGAGTGGCCGTTTTTATTCTTCCCGCAGTGTAACATATTTAGAAAATCCCCGAAATCTGTTTGTTCAAAGAGCTGCTTGCAAATCAGGTTATATTTATTGAGAATCAAACTAAGTGTTGACAGAAACAATAACTCATGCTTTTTTGATTTATTTCAAAGCTTTGAAATCTAATCATTTGGATGCAACCATAGAAATTATTAAAAAATGTCCTTTCGATATTTAGTTTACTTTCACATAAGACAAAGAAAGGCAACAAATAGTCTTATACCCAGCCTCCCGAATCTAATTTGTTCTCATTCTTAATTCATCTAATATGTACCTTAATGTATTCTGACTCAGCTTGCCTCATCAGTCATTATTTTAAATTAATTGCTAGAAAACAAGGAGGGAAAAAACCCACATCCAGAGGCAGGGAAGCCACCAGTCTTGGCAACAAACAGCGTTCCTCTCAGGGCTGATGTGGGGCAGTGATGAATTCCATAGCTTCCCTGTCATTAATCAGACCGCAGCTTGTCTCTCTGTGGGATGGCCCCCCGTCTGAACCCCCCCTTGGAGAGGCCGCGGAGGGGGAGACTGCATAGCCCCCTTTTTTTTCCTTCCACCTGACAGCTATCACCCTCATCCTGCATTCCCTCTGGTGACAAGGCTCTCCCTTAGCGGAGAGGCTAAAAAAAGGACCTGGTAATGAAAGAGAGGAGGATGAGAAGCAGGAAGGAATAGCATATAAAGGGAAACAAAAAGGTACACGGAAAAGAAGGAATGGTTTGGTTGCCAGAAATGTAAACCTGGAAATGTTTTATGTTATAAATGTTATAAATGTATAGTACGGGTCCTCCAACGGGTCCTCAGCACACATAAACTGCCAGATTCTAACTCGCATAAGTGTCAGTTATTAGCATGATTGTAGCCTATGCAGACAATAGTTATAAAATGGCTTGGCCTATTTAGAACATTTTTGTGTTATTTCTGAGTTTATTGGAGATGTTGAATCCATTTCTGGCTTTTTCAGGATCAAAAGTGGCAGTTTTATGATGATTTTGATGAATTCTGGGTCGATATTCCAGTTTTAGAGGAAGCTGGATTATTTGTATTTTAGAAGCAGTTGTGTAAGGAGAAGGAAAGGGAAGGAGAAGGAAAGGAAAAAAAGAAAAAGTGCAGGGGAATATCAGGGTGCTCCTTTCTCTGTAAGCCTCCCCTAACTCACCCGCCATCCCCGCTTGCTCCCACCGACAGAACACACTGGCCCGTCTTTAACAAGGCGCCTGTCCTTGGGAGATTTCTCTCATCATCAATCAACGGCAGCCGGGGAGTCACGCAGGGCAGAGAGCAGGGGAGAGACATGGAGAGCGTGAGGGGAGAGGCAAAGAGAGACAGAAAGAAATAGAAGGAGAAAGATGAAATTGATTTAATTAAGAGATGGAGGAGGCAGTGAATGAGGTGAAGGAATACATTTTTTGGAAAATTCCCTTTGCCATTCCTCTATTTCTCATGTCACACACCGCTGACAACGGCCTCATTGAATATGAAACAGAGGCTGCACGCAGCGTGCGATGCAGCAACATGTTGTGACAAAACACAGCGCGTTATCAGACCCAACAGTGTTGTTTTCAGAGGACTTTTGGGCCCCGGATATGCCAGGTGAAGGACTGTTCTCCTCATTGATTTGTAGCCCTGATATGAGTTCTGGTGTCTAATATGTTGTGGTTTTGTGGTGTCGACTCATGTTTGATGGTGGAGACCAAAAGAGAATCTTAAGTTTAACATCCTTTTAGTGCCGCTCAGTCAGGCGGGTCGAATTTAATTTCAGTGCTGATGAAAAATAGCCCCAACGTTTACAATACGTGGTCGGACAGATTGGACATCTGCCAGCTTGAGAGACATTGTTCCGTTTTGGACTATTTCCCTTTACTCACCCATAGTTGGAGAAACATAACTAATGGATGTTTATTAATGTTTCTGCTGTGTGCAGTTGGCAACAATTGTGAATGTGCATATTTCAGCAAAGTAACGGTCTGTGGCATCATTAGCAACACCAATCTAGGATTTCCAAAGGCAGGTCTAGAAATGGCATTTTGTATTTAACATTTAGTTAAGTCAATAATATCACTATGTAATTACTTTTAATCAAACCTGCTTTTAGACATTTATCAATTACAATAAATCAACTGCAATAGGAATCTGCTGTGGCTACACAGTCCCAAACACATCAAGAACATGTGATTTTGCCACTCATACATTATGTGCATTTGATGTACTTTATGTATGTATGTTAATATTGCATTACTTGAACTGATACGCATATTTTTTAATCCAAAATAATTACATAAATGTGTTTTTGTCAAAGGGTGACGCCATGCAGTGTGCTAGATCAAATTGGTCATGCTCTCGCTATACTTCTCTCTATCCCATTTGTGAATCTGCGTGTTTGTGTGTTTGCAATATGTGTGTGTGATCCAGACGTCCACCCACCACTGCATGCTAATCAGCAGCCATAATGTCCCGTCAAGGGAAAAACATAATAAATCAGTTTTGGTTTGACTTTGCGGTGTGTTCTGTGCGGTAAAGAGATGAGCTGATGCACGTACACACAAATACACATCGCTCTAAGCACAGACAAGGGATGTCAAGTATGAATTATTCCCTCTGGCACACGGCATACACTTTGTATCCATTTCCTCATGGTCATCTCTCTTTCTCTCTATTTTCCTGTTCACTGTTTCATTTTGGTTTGCCCGTCTGTACTTAAACCGCGCCGTGTGCTGCCTCTCTTCTCTCCGTCTGTGTGTTACTCGACCGTTTGCCAACAATCTCAGGCTGATGTCCAAACACATGACTCATCACACCAGGGAGGTATGCATGTGTTCCTGAAAGCCTTGTTTTCAAGCACATGATCTCCTAATAGAGATTGGCTAGCTATGAAGCTGAGATATACCATCTACCAGTTCGAGAAGAGATGTATAGTAAGCATACTGACACACAGATTTGTACACTGTGACTATATATATGTATGCTCAGTTTCCTTTTTTAACACAGACATACTGGCACAGACTCAAACAGTAGCCAGTTTTTGGCCACGGGCGGAAAAACTGATGCAATTTTATGCCAACTCTCAGAAGCTTTTTTTTACCATCTTCGGGCTGGCCAAGGCAAACGGAGCAACTCCAGCTCTGCCTTCTGCGAGTTCATTTTCATGACAGCACAGTCTAATTGCTGAGGTAATTAGATTAGGGAAGACTGTGTTAAAAATAAAAGTCTCTCATGTTTCTCAGCACTTTTGCCTCGGCGGGTATAAGAAGAAGGCGTTTGAAGGCGACATCCACGGGGGCCGACAAAGTGCTGCGCTGTCCTCCGTCTGCTCGCCGCGCTCTTCTCCTCTCGCTGCAGGCAGAATGGCACTAAAGAGAAACTTCATTTCACACAGAATGTTCCGGTCGGTTTCCTTAGAGAAACAGGAGGTCAGAGTTCCAACAAGTCTGCACTGTTGTGTTGGAGGTTTTGAAGTGGGGATGTATAGTCCTGAAGAAAGGGATTTTGATCTTATTTAAAAGCAACATGCCTCGAAGGGTAGAGACATTTTTTTTTCTCTGTGATATAGTTTTGGTTTTTCCTCATCACCCTGCTGTGTGTGTATGCGGGTTGTTGTGCGGTTCTTTTATACTAGTCAGTGTACGCATGTCAAGATCCACATCAGAATCACAAACCCTTTATCCATCCCACAGCGGAGAAATGTACAATGTTACAGCAAAGGGACAGTGCAGACATTGCAGATAAAGAGGCTATCTAGACCAACACATGAAATGAGGAGGCAAGTAATCCATGGTAAAAAGTGATAAGCAGCATTACAAAAATAAAAAAGTAAGTGAAGAAGCATCCAGTAATAACAATAATAAACACACTCAGTCTCAATAGCTATGTATCACAACCTCTGTTATAGGGATTATGCAACAACCTCTCATTCAAATCGAGGCAAGTACTGTGACACTGTCGCTGTTGTAGCGGACCCCTGCCTGGTGAACTTTCTGACTCACTTTCTGACCTGCATTATTCATGTGGACGTAGCATTTCATTTTTGTGGCATATCCGATTGAATATACACCACACACATGATACGCCCTCTGTGCTGATGGTGTTATTGTGTGTTAGTATGGAGACAGCGGTGCGGCTCACCGCTCAGAAAATCCAGCGCTGCGTTCAAAGTTCAAATTATTTCAACTTTGACAACAAATAAGATGACAGCTGTGAAAGTAGGCTGGAAAGTAACAATAGAAAAAAAATTCAAAAGCTCTGCGCCCAACCTTGTTGTGAGCAAATGTCATATCATATGAAAGCAGCTTCAACATTTGTATTGTAAACTCTAACATTAACACACATTCCTTGTAAGTGATAACCTACAATAAAAAGGCTCAGATAATTTTTTTTGGAAAGCAGTAGGAGACAATAATGATGGTCGATATGTGCTGTTTTACAGCCACCTATAGTGCAGTATGTGTGTGTCTATATAGGCAGTCTTTGTTTCCCCGTGGGTTTTCCCCTGCTGTGCAGTGTGCTCCGCTGCATACGTGATAGATCCCCGTCTCTGTATCCACTCCCTGTTTTTCTTCAGGTGCGAAGGCATCTGGATCGATTGTGCGAGTCTCGTTCTTGATGCCGGGTGATTGATGGTGTGAATGTGATTTATTAGTCATGTCCGAGCAGCAGGCAGCAGGGGGAAAGCTCTTTTGTCCCTGTCTTTTGAGGGCCTCGATGTTGTTTTTCATTTTGTACGCTCTCTCTCCCAGCACAGCTCTCTCTCTGTCTCTCTCGCTTTGTTTTATTGTCGCCCCGCAGTGGCCTTTTAGATCTGGCTGTGAAATCGCCTTGTAGCGAGCACCGCTACATCTCACATGTCTTGCCCTCATACGGCGACAACAGTGTCTTTCTATAGAAACGCAATAAAAGCGCTGTAGGCAGGAGTGCAGCAGGGTAGTGTTTTCGTCTCACTCTTTCTTTGCCCTTGTCGCTGTCTATCTGACTGGAGGCTTAATAGCGTGCTAATCATAGGCTTCAATAGGTAGAATGAGTAATTTCCCTTCAGGTTTGATGTGGTAGAAGTCATGAGGGAGAAAAAAAGATGAAGACAGAGAAAGCGACAGGTTGCCAGCACTCCTCTCATACCTCTTGTAGCACGTTAACAGCTAGCAGAAGTGCTGAGGTCGTAGATACAATGATTGTGGATGCCCATCAATGGCATTTTAGCCGGTGTTCATATCTCATTCACATTTATATTGCAAAGTAGTTTTGTGATATGTATTTAAATATTTTGTTTTTATTTAGTACAGGCAAAATATTAACTTAAAGGACACAACAATATGATGAAATGATAACAACTCACAGACAAAGAAAACAGATAAAACTATATTACTAATGTATTAAATAGAATAATAACAAAACAGAGTTAACAGGATCGCTTTAACATTTCAAATAACAAGGTCTGATACACCCAACAACCAAAAACACACATGACATGCGAGACATATTTATTATTCCATATAATCCCACTCTCCATATTTAGTGTTGTGTCATGGTTTTTGGCCATTTTGTTTTTACAAAAGAAAGTGGCTTTGCAATGTTTTTTTTTTAGAAACCTCAAATTCAGATAACTCATTGATTGAGTTTAAGATTAACTATTTTAACAACCAGAATAATTGTATTTATCCAGAAACTTGCACCAAATGTTTAAAAGCTTGAGATAAGTTTATATGTAATTAATCGGACTTCTACAAGTAATCATATTGTGTTTAATCCGACCGTAACACTTTTTCCTTTGCTTTAAGAAAGGCTAAAATGTTACTTTAAATAACAAACATCACTTTTACGGCAGCTTTGTGCACTATTTATTCAATATGAGGAGGAATTCAATCTGTACAGGCCTGCTGTGGTTATTTATGAATGGGCAATGTACTTCATACACATTTAGGACTAAAATATACAATGGTGAAGGTGAACCGCTTAGAACTAAGCTGCTACCTTTTTATTATTACAGATTACAGATGAGTATCTCTCCCTCTAGAATGATATGTTACACTTGTCAGCATATAATCAATGATCCAATTCATGACTGAAATATTTGAGGCCGTCGTGTTTGGATATTGCCGAGTTTCAGGGTGTGATACAACATAATGTGGAATGATGTGATGCGATTCAATAGAGCATAAATAGTTTCATTTTAATTCTGCTATGCTGTTACATCGGTTGCGAGTAAAAAATATCCTGTTAACATAAATCAACACAATGCAGTTGAGCGAGAGAAAAATTCAAATGGGCTCCTTCGCACACTATTTGCAATGTCATTTATCTTAATGTACTGGATGTTTTGTAGCAGATAGAGGAAAATCATTTCACTTTATACTTTCAAACTGTCTAGTATAGCGTACATACATTCTTTGTTGCAGAGTTAACTAAACAAGCCCTAACTTTTTCACTTTTTGGAAACTCTCCATGCAGGACAATAAATGAAACAAATAAAAGGAAAATGTAGCTTTTGACGTTGTCTTGGAACACGACCTGTGCTATCCTTAGCACCATCATTAATGCTATTAAAGAGGTCCTATTATGCTTTTTGGGGTTTTCCCTTTCCTGTAGTGTTTTATATTGATGTGCATGTACATTTTCTGAAAAGGCTAAAATCCCTGTTCCCTCCAGAGGGGGTTTCTCTGCCACACACTCCCCCTCTGCCTGAAACGCCTCCATTGGACTCCTTTGTTTAAACACTTCTTTTGGCTAGCACACATACAAATTGTACGTGTACGCTTAGAGGCGGGACATCTCTAAGTGGTTGACCAATCACAAGATAGTCAGCCAGCTAACCAATCAGAGCAGACTGGGCTCTGGTTTCAGACGGAGGGCGAAAAGAGTGCTGCAGTATGAAAAAAATAAAGAGCTTTTTGTACATTAAAGCGTGTAAAGTAGAGTAAATCTAAACCTGGAAATGAGCATACTTCTCAGAAATAGCTTCATGGTGCAACTTCCTTTGATGAGCATTATGGCTAGTTTTAGACTTGGTTCTTCAACCACTCATTCTTTCTGCAGTGCCATGAACACAACAGTACGGTGGCCCTGAAGTGCAAGTCAAAACAGCATTAAAAACCTTTTAAAATGCGTGTTTTCTGAATGGAGATTGGATCGATCAGGATAAACTAACCTGTAGCTGCTCCGTCCAAACTCACAACAACGTCATACAGACATAAATAAAGCAGCGACTGTATTCACCATGACATAGACAGTCTGTGGTTTGTACTTGTTTAACTTTTGTCCAGTTTCTGAACGGATATGAGGAGCTGTGAGCTCTGAGTGTGTGCTAACAGCTAACGGCTGATGTTTCGGGACATGTTGCGCTGTCGGGTGCTGACCAATCAAGAAGCGTCATTTCTTGACTGGCAGCAAAAACAACCAATCACAGCAGTGCTTCTCTGGCTGGCTCTGTCCAATCACAAACAATAAGTGTTCTCCCTAAAGGAATACCCTTTCCGTATAAGTTGAAATGCTGTGGTGTTTTCTGAAATGCTGTGGTGTTTTCTGAAATGCTGTGGTGTTTTGTGAAATGCTGTGGTGCTTTCTGAAATGCTGTAGTGTTTTCTGAAATGCTGTAGTGTTTTCTGAAATGCTGTGGTGTTTTCTGAAATGCTGTAGTGTTTTCTGAAATGCTGTGGTGTTTTCTGAAATGCTGTTTTGATTTGCACTTCAGGGCCACCGTACAACAGTCTGTTGCTCCCAAAAGAATTTCAGATGTTCGTGAATTTTCAGTTTAACTACAGTTTTTGAGATGCTAGATTTTCGATTTATTGACACCTTTATGTTTTTTTCTCTTTTGTTATTTACAAGCAAGAGGGTGGCATGACAAGATGTCAATGCCACCTGATCTGCATTTTCCAAAAATCTAAATGTTCTCTGTTTACTAAATCCTAAGTGAGGAAATGGACTGTATGTTATGCCTTGGTCCTGATTTGTTCATTCTCTATGACATTACATGGCAAGAAATGACTGTTTTGGTGCAGTGCTTTCATTAGTTGATTTGAACAGTACACAGAACTATTGGAGACTTGACCAATTGAACTAATGTTACCTAACGTCACTGGATCCTGTTTAGAAACTTAAAGATAACTGGATCTTTGAGACTGAAATGATTTTGATAATTGATGGATGCAAAAGCAGATTTTAATATAAGTAGTTGGATCATATTTTTCCTCATAAACATAAAACATACAGTATACATACAGTACATTCATTTCTGGATAAGGATCAGTTTGATTTGAGTTATTATTTCTGTACACTCGTTTCTTGTTCTTGTTTCACCTGCAGTAAACTAATAAAAACGAATGGGGTGAGATCACATGGTATTGTTGTTTTTTGCTACAGAGCTGAAATGTCTCTTTGGGGAAGACCCTGTCGGTTGGCAGCTCGACAGTTATGAGTAAGTGTATGGGGGGGATGGGGAGAGGGAGACAGAGACAGGAAAATAAAATGGGAGTGTTGATTCAGTGTATTTGAAGTGAAACCGGAGAGGTGCAGGGAACCCTGCTGGGAGGAACGAACCTAGAAAGAACACTGCATGTGGATGAAAAAACACACACCAACACACAAATGTACACCTACCATAATCTCATCAAAAAACACTTAGCAAAATAAAACATGTTGTTTATGATCAGCGGTTTGTGCTGTATTCCAGGATCCAGAAGTTTTGTTGATATTTAGAGTGTAAAAACCAGAATTAGTCAAAAAAGGTTATATTTCAAGCTCTTCGTCTTTATGAACGCCATCAGGAGCAGGTGGAGGTGTCAGGAAATAACCGCAGGTGTGCCAGCTGACTGCCCAGTTGCATCAATTAGGTGTCACAGGCCTAATTTGTTGCACCAGATTAAACATTATTGCGTATCAACACCCAGCCTTCTTAATATACTTTTAACAACTTCAGTTCCTTAGCGCATAGGATTTTTGGACTATTAAACTGGAGGGATTTGCCGTGACACGAGAACACTTTTCAGACTTTGAGAGTATTGATATATTTTCTAAATGTACGTCTGTGACATCATCAGCCTAAGTGATGCAGCTCAGTAATCAGCTGGCACACCTGCTATGTGTTAGCCCTTGTCTCCCTACACCTGCTCCCGGTGAAGAATATCATTTTTGGGGTACATTTTGGTTACAATTTCATTTTTCTTCATCTCATATTTTGGGCACACTATAATTAAATTGACCCTTGATTCCACTTTCTATTTTTTCTTTTCTTGGTCTAACCACTGCTGCCAACCTATTTCAAAAAACAGAACCTGCCTGCATTTTTAAATTATCATGACTGATACCATTCAAGCTGTTTTTCTGAGATTTAATGAAATAGATATTATGTTATGTATATATTAAAGGTAGGGTAGGTAAGTTTGAGAAACCGGCTCGAGATCGCTAGAATTTGAAAATACACAACCGGAGAAAATCTGCCACTTCCTTACAGAGCCCCTCCTCCAACACACACAAACGCGCACATGACCAATGAGGGCACGAGATAAGTTTGTGCACAGATGGAAGGCTGACAGGCAGGTAGGCCATCCAGTTATTTTAGCCGGGCAGTATTTACAGTACTACGGCTTCCACAGATGACATTTTCTTATGGATTTTTTGTCAAAGCACTTAAGATATTCATTGCTATCGGGATGTTAAGAGCATTCCATGGAATATAACAAAAAGTGTATCTCGAGCCGGTTTCTCAAATTTACCTACCCTACCTTTAATAAATCTCTCCTATTTCACATGCACTGTTTATACTAGGCCTGCACACTATATACTGTTTTAGCATCGACATTGCAATCAGATTCTTGGATACACAGAGTTTGTTGTTTGTACTGAGTGACATCAAACCACCAATCACAATCACTCTTTACCAGATTCAAGATACATTTGCAGGAACAAACACATCAGTAGTATGGAAATATTGGCTATAGTAAGAGTGATGTTGTCATCATGTGAACATTTCTATATTTTTTCAAATCCTAGATTGCAAATTTGTCCAGCGATGCCCATTTTTAAAATTATAATCTGGCCAATGCCTATGTTTATGTTTTTGCTATTATTTCACATCCATAATCGTAATATGTATCGTGGGATACATCGCAATCACAATGTGAGATTTTTCTAAGCACATGCAACCCTAATATATTCTAACATTTCCTCAAGACATGCAGTGCCTTAAACTCTTTAGTCCAACTGTGTTTGCCCCCGTTAAACTCTGCTTTACCTTGTGTTGCTTATCTTTTATTCCCTTTCCCTTTCTCTCATTTAAACTGTCTCCTTCCCCTCTCTCATCCGCTGTGTCAGTGCTTGTTGGTGTTTATGAGAACTGTTGGTGTGATTAAACAGAATAGCTAATGCAGCAGCAGACATGACCCCAGCTAACTGCATAACATTCTTCTGCTTTGCATTCATTTGACAAGACATTTTCTTCATTATCCTCTCTTCCACACCATCATAATTCCTCTCTTCCCATTCAGCTCTCAGTGACTTATACCTCTACTGTAGCTTCTATCACCGCTGCATCTCTGCATGTTGTCTCCTTTTCTTTTGTCTTAGAAAAACATTTCCACATTTCCCTCATTCACTTCTGTTCCCTTTTTTGTTTTTATTTTATTTTCAGCTGTCAGTCAGTAAGGAAGATCATCTCTGAGACGATCAGTCGGTGCTGGCAACAAACCTTGAAAATCATTCCTGTAGAGAGCGGTTTGTGTTATTATTAAACCGTTTTAACTGGATAATTACTCACTATCCTTCAGATTGACATAGAGAAGTGAACAAATGTAATTGCTCCACAAAGGCAGCTGCTGAAAGACTGCAGCATATTTCTACTGTCATCTACCCCAAAAATAAATCTGTGCTCACACGCTTACTATTCCTCCAATGGATGGAAACAATCAGAAATGTTGTCAGTATTGTCAGAATTGCAAGAATAGCAACACAATCATCTGCAGACATGATCTTAAAGGGTTTTACGATGTAATCTTTGACCCTGGTGACCCTTTGTATCAGGATGTAGTTCCCTCAGCGACCTATAGAGGGTGCTCTTAAACTACACAATGTCAGACAAGCATGACCTGGCATTATCTAACCCCATGTAGCTCCTCTTTCTGTCTCACATACACACACCTTCCCACCTGTCATGCCCTAACTGTAGCCCCCCTCCCGCCCTCAGGAAAGGGGTGATGAGCGGGGGGAGGAAAAGTGATGAGCGTCGGGTGGGAGAGTGATGAGCGCGGGGAGAGATTGGCTCGCTGGCAGATGATTTGAAGATCATTCTGCCCCCCGAAAATAGCTCTCCAGTTACGAAGGTTGTCTGAAAACATTAATAAGTAATGAAAGACCAGCAGCCCTGGATTTGAGAATGCATACATGCATATTTGTGTGTGTGTGTGTTTTCTGAAAGTTTTCTGTTAGTGTGTTTGATTGCACTCGAGAAAATATATTCCATTTAATTGGATTTTATACTTTCTATTTTGCGATGTGTTCATTTGCTCATATGACATTCAGGTGAATGAACCTGTCTCTATATTTGATCTGATTTAATACCTGTCGTTTGTGTGTGTGTGTGTGTGTCTATGTGTGACAGAGGGAGAGACAGAGAGGGAGACGTGCCTGTGTAAATGTCATGTTCTTGATATGAATAATATTCAGAGCTGTCCTTGACTCCCATTTTGAAAAGTAGTTTACTCAGATGTATCTAGTCCAGAGGAAAGCGTTGGTGGAGTAATGTGAAAGTGTACAAAGGGACTATTCGTAATCTAAATGTAAATATCAGGGTCACGTAGAGCAAAAAAAACAAAACACAGCATACGGTTGAAACGTACTCAAAAATGATTGACAGGTCCTGTCAATATTTCCCTCAGGAACTTGTTTAGTCGAGTTTGTGAGCCACTGAAAACTCAGTTTAGTTAGTAGATCATTTCCAAAACCACATCTAAACTAATTGAATACATTACATGTGCTCTATCACCTCTCTCACCTTTTTCTCGTTCTTATTTTTCAAAAGCTTAACTAAGTTTAAGCGTAGTAGGAGTACAATTGTGATTGTGGGTAGCAGAGAAACACGTAACATGTAACATGTAACTCCATGTTTTATTATATACTACACACAGGGACGTGCACAGACATTTTGGGGGGCGGGTGCTCAAGTGAGACAAAGGGCACTTCCCATAATTATTTATAAAAAAGTGTTTTAAAACAAAAAGTTAAATATGTTGCACATCTCTGACTTACTGACCAATTTATTTTAATACCCTCACACTCACGCAATTGTTTAATACTCAACAGAATTCTACAAAATAATCAGCTAACACAGAGACATTAGCCGCGTTCACACCGGAGTACTTTTCACCGTACTTTTCGCGTTTAGTTCCGTTAGTACCCCTTATGTCGCGTTCACACCAAAAATCGTACTTAATCTCTGGAACTTTTACCCCCATTTTTAGTGCCCGCTGAGAGATCGTACTTTCCTGTGGGTAAAAAGTGCCCCAGTGCTGATTGGCTGGGCGAATTGCAAACCACGCCCCGTACATCTGTGAAAATGTTGTGTAGAGCCGCCATTGTTTTTCCTCGCTACAAAAACCCAGCGCACCGACGGAGAGTAGTTTGTTTTTGAAAGCAGTTATGGCAAGCATCAAGAAATCATCGGAGTGATGAGGAGGTGTCGGCGCTTCTGGAGATCTACGCCGAGGACGCGACCCAGGGAATGCTACTGAAGCCAGTTCAGTAGCTTTCACTCGACCTGGGAATCGTGCACAGCCCCACGGCACACCGGCTAAAAATAAATAAACTCAGGCAGGACTACAAACGGCGGATTCAGTGGCCAACGATGACGACCACGACGAAGGTAAAATCAACTACATGCAATGGGGTTTTAATCTGCACAATAATGGTCTCAGATGTGCTTTTATTTGCTCAGTAGATCAAGCTAGCCATGCTAGGCTGAAATGGCTAACACCGGCCCCGAGCTAGCTACATCTAGCTAGCTAGATATTCTTTAAGGTGCATACCGCCACCTACTGTACTCGCCGTGAAGTGGTTTGTGGCCTGCCAGTAAAGCCAAAGCAGAAGCAGAAGAAGAAGAAGTGACGTCAGCGGCTCATTTGCGTAATCTTCCCTCAGGGAAAAGTACTCCGGTGTGAACGCGATCTGTACTAAGTGCCCTGGGGTAAAAAGCGCCGGGGCTCTGAGTGCCGGAACTAAGTACAGGAAAGTACTTGGTGTGAACGCGGCTATTGGTCTTCTTTAGTATTCACTAAGCACAAGAGCAGACAACAAACTAGTACAATTAATAGTTATTAAATGAGCAGCCAACAATCAAAATTATGAAGTTACTGTTTAAGGACATTACAGGCAAAAAGATCGTTTTTTCATGGACTTGTTATTTTGGTCTATTTTGCATCCATGTTTTCTTTCACTCTAATGGAAATGAAACTTCCAAGAAACACATATAAATGGTGTTTGTTTTACTACCATGTCTGAATTCATCTATAGATTTAAAGCTAATCTGCATTTAAACATTACATTTCAGGGGAAAATACTGACTTGACGTAAGTAACTATCTGGGGAAGTTGTGAGGTGATATGTTTTTTTGTTTTATCCTTTTCACCTGCAATGCCTTGGTAACTGCATGCAAATTAGCGCATTTTAATTAGGCCTAGTTAACGCCTAATTTGCATATCAATGTGGCGATTGTGATGACGTTATTAGATACACATTTTACTGTATTCAATTTAAAGGTGGGGTAGGTAAGTTTGAGAAACCGGCTCGAGATCGCTAGAATTTGAAAATACACAACCGGAGAAAATCTGCCACTTCCTTACAGAGCCCCTCCTCCAACACACATGAACGTGCACATGACCAATGAGGGCACGAGATAAGTTTGTGCACAGATGGAAGGCTGACAGGCAGGTAGGCCATCCAGTTATTTTAGCCGGGCCGGCTAAAATGATTGGTCGTGCTTTTTACAGTACTACGGCTTCCACAGATGAAATTTTTTTATGGATTTTTTGTCAAAGCACTTAAGATATTCATTGCTATCAGGATGTTAAGAGCATTCCATGGAATATAACAAAAAGTGTATCTCGAGCCGGTTTCTCAAACTTACCTACCCCACCTTTAAGTGTCTCCCCTTAAGTACAGTACATTAGCCTGTACTGTGTGCCCATGATAAATTGTCTTAGCTAAACCTTGAGCTAACTTATCCATTAGCTAGTAGCCTACCTTCGTTAACTATTACATTACATTACATTACATGTCACTTATTAGACGCTTTTATCCAAAGCGACTTACATACTCAATACTGTGGGCAATACCCACAGGAGCAATTTGGGGTGAAGTGTCTTGCCCAGGGACACAACGACATGCTGACTGCAGTGGGGTTTGAACCTGTGACCCCCTGATCCGAACACCAACAAACAACCCACTGCACCACACGCCTCCCCTGTACTATATTTGTTATTGTCTTTTAGCTGATTATCTGTAAACTCGAGGCACTGGCAGTTTAGTAATTTGTTCATCACCACTCACCTTCAAAATAAGCCAAGAAAAGCCGGCATAACATGGGACAGTAAAGTGGGAGGTGCTGGTCCCTGTCTGTCTGAGGGACTGCCGATGTCCGCACCACTGTGCAGGAGACGTGGAGGGAGGGAGGGAGGGAGGGAGGGTAGGTAGAGAGAGCATCGGAACTTCACAGTCTAATCTCCCGACCTGATATTTAAATGTTGTATTCAATCAATATATTTTTGGAAAGGGAAACTGTGCGCAAACAGCAGTAGATATATATTCATTTATAAAAATAAAAATAAAGGGGAAAGCCCACTTTGATGTCTATGTGTGCACGTGCCTGACTACACATAAAACATACATGTCAAATAGAATGCATGTATGTTAGGGCTTGAAGTACGGTTATGGACAAGTTTAGGTACATTATTACGGTTCATACTTTGTACTTTGGGTTTTTACCAAAACATGTTTTCATGCTTTAATTAGCAAAAAAACATATTATTTTACCCATTCTATCTGTCTGATTACCCCCGTCTTGACCCTGTGACCTCTTCAAAGGTTGTATTTAAGCTATGGGGGGTCATCCTTAGATGGGGGGTTGTTATTGCAATGAGTTAAAGCAGCAATGTCTTCATGCAAAAGGGCTTAACACGGCCTTACGTACTGTAGGTATTTCTATTTTTGTGTTTAAGGTTGTAATGAAGGACACATATGGCAACCCATTAGCTCAAGATACTTCAGGGATACTCAACGTGTTGGGTGCATTGTTGTTGACGCATGCAGCCACTTCTCCGCTGTGTTTAATGAGGATTGCAACGTTAGACGTCCATTATAGCTGTGAATGTAGCAGTGCATTGCGTGTACAGTTTGTTTGTCGGTGAGTTAATGCTACAACTCCTCAAGACCCAATCCAAGTCCTGTGTCTTGCTTGCAACATGCTGATTAAATATATGTCATGGTGAGTTGCAACAACATTGTATGGCACTGGCAAACAACGTTGCCCCGCTGATACAGGCTTCATATTTGAAAGTGCTTGTCTCTTTAAAGGGCAGTTACACGCCGCATACTTTTTTGTAATTTCAATGACTTTATGAGACCTAATGAGCACATCACGCAATGTTCAAAAATCGATGTTCCAGCTTCCCAATGGGCATTCAAGTAGACATCATATCTAATAGCATTCATTTTTAAATGGAGGAAAAATAATTGTATCTTCCGTTTCCAACAAATCTCCAGCTGAGTGAGTCAGGAGTTCCCACTGTTCCCCGGTACATTCATTTGCTGCCAGAGCTCCTACAGTTTGTAGGTCCTTTGTGTTGTGGCCATTTTGCATTTCTCCCTAGTAAACACTCAGTTTAATTTGACTAGGGACTCAGCATGGCACAAATTAAATCAACTCCCTGTGTACAATCATTTACTTTAGAAGGACAGAGGAGGCGGCCAGTTAGAATAATGTGAATAGATCGTAAATCTGCTGCTCCACCTGACTGCCGAGCAGATAGCTGGTGCGCAACCAAAATGATGTAATCTTCAAACTGTAATGTTACTTTGTCCTTCGGTGCATACAGAGGCTTCATTTGAATGTAAGGGGCCTGGCAGCAGGGTGGGTTTTGTGGACCTTTTTAGTTCTGCTCGCTCAATAAGGCCAGAGCACCTGGACGGCACTAATAGATACAAGGTTGTAATTTGTCCTTTGGGTTAATCAGAAATGAGTGAGAGAGAAGAAGAAGGAGGGTTTAAGGGAGGCATAGTGGGGAATAAATGTACAGATTTTTAAGTGGGCGGGAGAAAGAGGAGGTAAGCACACTTGTTTTACAGAGAGAGGACTGCTGCGAAGAACAAACCTTATGAGAGAATAAATCAAGTCATCATGCGGGGCCAGTAATAAGCCATTTTTCTTTTAATAAATGACCTCCACGCGCTACATAAATATCATCTAACCCACACAAGTGTCACTTCCACTTTATCTCCTGCCAGCACACAGGGAGGAGGAGGAACAAGAGAAAGTGGTAGTGTCCACAGTATCTGCAGGAAAAAGGATGAAGGGATACATGAATCTATATGTGGGTAATAAGAATTCTGGGATTAGACTCCATGATATAAACTAGAAAATGTCCCGTGTCAACCCGTGGGGGTGACGGGAATGGAAGATGTATCACAGTTTAGGGCTGCTCGACTATGGCAAAAATCATAATCTCGATTATCTGGGTCAATAATTGATATCACGATTATTAAAAACGATTATCCATTTACTTTGAAAACATCAATTTATTGGAGAATTTTTTTTTGAACAGTATGTTTTTAACAGTTGATTACCCTGAACTTTAAGTATAATTCAACTGAAAAACCAAAAAAAAAAAAAAAAAAAAAATAATAATAATAATAAAAAGATAATCGTTTTATTTCGATTACGTTGTTTTCGTAATCGTTGCAAGCCATAATCGTAATCGCGATTTAAAATACGATTAATTGAGCAGCCCTATCACAGTTTCCCATGTTTAGTTCAGGGCAGAACAATTGTTTCTGAATATAGGACGCCAGACAAGGTTGGAACGTTGAATGAGGGACTTCTCAGATTGATTATATATTTATGAGACTTCGTGGAGGGTTGTTGACATTCCTAATCCTGGAAGTCTGTCCCTGGCTCTCCTTCCCAACCCCTTTAGCTTGTCATTCAGGTTGTGAAATACTGTCCACGCTTGGTTTATCTCTCAGGTCAACGCTTGGCAAATGCCTACATTTCAAAGTCTCTTCGTTTTTATCAAATAGAGTTGTGTCTTTCTTTATAACAAGAGAAGACAACAATGATTACTCTTTTCAAATGTAAATGAACTTGTTTTTAGGGATTTGTTGTGATTTAGATGCAGCAACCTCATTCCTTTCAGTTTTCAAGATCCATAAAATGCTTCAAACTAAGTGATTTGGGTTGTTAGCGGTGTGAAATATAGACACATTAAACTGCTTTTGCAGTATAGTCTGACATTATGGCCACCTGAAATACATGTTTAGCCAGAAGTTACACAGACATTGTTCAAATGTTTCAATATTCCAAAAATGTCTATCATTACCAAGTGGCAGCCACAGTGCAGATGAGTTTTAGCATATAAACAAGTGTCAAATGTGCGTTCATAGGAGGTTTGGTCAGGGAATAAAATGTCTTCATTCAAGGTTCCCACTTGCCCTGCACATGTATTGAGTGTGTGTGTGTGTGTGTGTGTGTGTGTGTGTGTGATTGTGTACAATACCGTCTGTGAGAGAATGACATGTTCCTCATCTTCCACATCCTCCGGGGGCGTTCTCAGCATTAGTTTCTCGTAGTGTCTCACCACTGAGCCTCAGGGGGGGAAATGCTTCATTGTTCACCATGATAGAATCAAAACACACTGATGATTCCCTGTCATGATTCCCATTGTCTCTGTGATGTTTTCTTAATGCCCCTACAACGCTCTGAGTGTTCCCGTCCCCAGGCAGGCAGGAAGGACAGGCAGAGCTCCAGATTGCACAGATCTTACGTTGAAGATTACATGTAATGCTATTACTGTAACATTGTTATAAATATTGTGACCGAAATCTGCTGCAAATACTGGAAAACAGCATGCTAATCTAATGTTGGTGTTATCATATGATTCCCGCAATACTGTATTCTACGGTGACTGACACCAGGCAAATATAAAAGCACAGAGGTGCCAAAACACATGCAAATGAAGAAACAACTTCACCAACTTGACGAAACATGCGCAGTGTTTAATAAAAAGTGATGCATTCAGCTGGGACCGGAGATTTTGTCTACATTCAGTGATTACAAAGTTGGCCAACTGTCACTGTTGTTGGAAAGTTACCTAACATTTTTGTTTTATTGGTTTATTTTACCATTGTGATCAAATGATTCCTTCTGATAATATTTCAGATCTGCTGTAAGCTAGCTATCTAACCTAGCTAACCTAGTCATTTCAAATATACTGACGAAACACTCATATAATTATGACCGTGACAGTAGGCCAATTTTATAATCCTCGAACGTCAACAAGCTCTCCAATCCCAGTTTTGTGTATCACTTTTTCGAATCTCCTGGTTCGCGTTTTGAATTTATGCTGCGTTTTGTTAATGCAGCGCTTGTAGTAAAGGTCATTGTTTTCTAAGTGCTGTGCATGTGTTGTCAAGTTGGTGAAGAGGTTTCTCCATCTGTGGAAATGTTTGGGGCCGTTGTAACGCGTTAGCACCCGTCAGCCACCATAGTAAATAGGTGGAGCTAAGTTAAAAGGCCTTTAGAGTGTCATTCTGAAAATGTAGGAATAATACAAAACTCATGACCACAAGGGGAAGAGACATTCTTTTAATCAGTGGATGCTCAGGAAATATGAATAATCAGTACATGATATATCCTCGTTTGTCACAATGGCATGTGACCTTTGAAAAGCAACGTTTTTGAGCTTCAGTTAATGGTTCGGCCTGGAAATAAGGCTGTATTTCTTTAATGCCCAGTGAAGCTTTAAGCCTAACCACCTGAGTTGTAACTGGTTGCATTAAACAGGATTACACTAATTTGATATAAATACTTAAGGAGCACTGGCTTGTAACAGGGTTTTACAAATTAGAAATAGTGTTTAGTATTCAGTTGGATAGTTCAAAGACTTTCGCTGCCAAAGGCCAAACTATGCAGCTTATTATCTTGATTAATAGAAAAAAGTGAATAAAGGCCAATTATAATTTCCCCAAGCCTAAGGATAAATGTTGAAATTGCTTGTTTTCTTTGACCAACAGTCTACAACCCAAAGATATTCAATTTACTAATATGAGGAAGAAAATACACAAATCACACATTTTTAAAGGCACTTCAAAGAAGGAGTTATTACCAAAAAAGCAGTCGATTAACTGGAAAATATTCTACTAATTGATTGATTGACTAATTATTTCAGCTCCAAATGTATACATTGATGAAAAACGTACAACACTAACAAAAGGGAGGTACTTCACCTTTCACAAAACCCTTTTGGAGGGAAATGTTTGTGCTATTACATGCTTAGTTTGTAATATTAGATTATACGATGACAAGCTGATCAGCATCTGTTTATCTTACTAAGTTTAGATCCGTTTTTGGGCTTTTTTATTCATCTTATAAATGCAGAACAAAACACAAGTCATGGGAAGACAGAGTAAGAAGAGACAAAAGGCCTCTTGGATTGTAAAAAACGATATAGCCACAGGAGACGTGTGACATTTCCAGGCCAAAATTGGATGCCCAGGTGTAGTCTCATAATGTCAGATCTTAGATCACCGCATATCAAAAATAGCAATGAAATGACAAGTGTGGATAAAAAACAGACAGAGCTTTGGGAGAGGGAAAGGAAAAAGTCAAAGTAGGAACAATCAGAGAGTGGGACCGGATTACTAAATTGAAGCTATCATGTCTGACTTGTCTTCTGAGAGCGGCAGTGAGTCGGACTAAACTTCAAATGACTCCGTACTCTTTTCACTCCCCGTCCCTGATCGATACATTAGTAGGCTCAGGCGCAGACAAAGCAGAACAAGGGGAAAGAGAGTCAAAGACTCAAGTCTGAGAGCCATTCAAATACGCTGCACTCTCTTTCACCCTTTTCACTGCTTGTCCTTGCCTCACTTTTTCGTTTTGGATGTCTTTTTCGTTTTCCTTCTTCATAGATGTATCTCTTTGCTCTCCTTTTACTTATTCAGGTGCCTGATTTCGTCCTAACCGTCTCAATTTTCCTTTCTCTCCAACCCGCATTCCCGTGCACTTTAATGTTTTTTTTGGTACTCTCCACGAAAATGTGCCTCCCTACCGATGTGAGATTGTGCATTTTCTTTCACGAGTGTTCTCCGTAAGTGGCGCTGAGGGTGTGTGTGTGTGTGTGTGTGTGTGTGTGTGTGTGTGTGTGTGTGTGTGTGTGTGTGTGTGTGTGTGTGTGTGTGTGTGTGTGTGTGTGTGTGTGTGTGTGTGTGTGTGTGTGTGTGTGTGTGTGTGTGTGTGTGTGTGTGTGTGTGTGTGTGTGTGTGTGTGTGTGTGTGTGTGTGCGTGTGCGTGTGCGTGGAGTTCAGCCATGTGTGTCGAGAAGCCATCTCACAGTTGGCTCTATTCAAAACAATATTCAGCAGCTGGGTAATTTCATCAGTCGCTCTGTGGTCCAGGGGTCAACCTTTTATTCATACCCGTTTCCAATCTCCAGGCTCTCTCACTCTCTTTCTCATATGCGTCACACACCTTTACACATGCGTTAATGCATGCATAGACACATGCGCACCTATATAAGAACCCATATGCATATCTAATGGGAATGCGAGGGTGTCCTTTTCCTTTCAACTCGCAGGAAACATCTATGACCTGCTCAAATCATTACATCACCAGTGAGAGTGTTTTCAATGGGTTATACTATTCATTAGTGTAAAAGTGGGCTTATGCTGTACTGTATGTCACCTTGCAGTACTTAACATTAACATTATCCAGTGGTCCTCTGTATGAACAAATACGATTATCTGACTATAAAAAAAACACTCAAAAGAAATTAAACTGCATTTTTTATAAAAGTTATTTGAATCGGAATCATTTTCCATTGTTTGTTTGTTTAAAAATAAGATATACAATTCCCTGCTTTTCAGATGAACTAGACATTGGGTTTGTTCTAATCTTTGAGTCACAACTGCTAAACTTGGGGTTTCACAACATAATAACTGGATTTAAAACACAAAAACACAAGTCTAATAAAACCATTTTTTTACAAGTTTTCCTTAATCTTGTTTCCTTTTCTTCAGTAGTACTGGATATTCATAGCCTTTATTCTTTTTTAGATTAGTTCTGAGATGTTTTGAGTAAAGATCACATAGTGCTCATATACATATAGTACTTACAAAGGCCTTTATCATTTATGGTGCATATGTGTCCCTGCTAAAGAACGAAAACCGAGGAGCTTATGAAAATGCAGTACTGACGCTCCCAAGCTCGACTGATTTCCTTGGTTTGGGAACCAGGGTTTATTACTTTTTACCACATTTAGGAATAGTGCAATGCCCATTTTGTATGACAGTCTTCTTCCCCAAGAAAGATTCTCCTCACTGTCATGGTTGCCTTTCATCAAAGTATTTCACCACCAGTACCGCCTTCTGCCAAATGTCTGTCTCCAAAACGTTGTTCCTCTAATCAATGCGAGCAATGTGGCCAGCTGATATTTTGTATTAACCTTTTTAACCAGAGATTCATCACAGATCACTCTGCCCAGAATCCCCCTGGGGAGGCTGGTTCTGTCCCAACTGCCTCTCTGATCATGCTTCATACAATGATTACAGCATGGCCAGCCTTTAAACAGTGAAATATGGCTTTGTCACTATAAATGTGACATATACAAACCTTCCCATTTAAAATATTTAGTTGGGGATTAACATGAGACAGATTACAAGAATAGAACCCATTGTGATCACAATGTAGAAGGAATGTTGCTGGTTTCTTACAAATGCACAGTCAGACTATATTTTTACTTTGCTAAATGGCTATATCCCATCAACCTGTTCTCCATCACAGGTTGTCTGGCAGATCAAATCCTATTCTTATGGCAATGCGTTTTGTTATAATCCATTTTACAAAATACTGATATCAACGCAGGGATCACAATTTAAGGAAACAGCATCTTTGTGTCAGAAGTTGTATTTTAAGGTCAGAAATACTGTAGATTGATTGATGTCAGTTTTTGTTTGTTCTGATCATCAGAGAGGTTGTGGAAAGTGTGTATGAATTGAAAGCGGGGGCTTAAGGATGAAGAGCAACAATAAAATGCAGACCATAAAAAGGTGTAGGAATGAGAAGAGGGAAATTGAAGATAGATGGAGAGAACGGAGGAGAAAAATGGGTGCCTGGTAGAAGCCATGATGAAAATCAATATCCATTTCAAGCTGACTTTTCAACTTTTCAATGTTCTGCAGATAATACAGGGTGTTTTTCAATGTCGAGGACGCTTCCTTGGTAGGACATGTCTTCCGAGTCAGGTCCTTCAGAAGCGAGGCAAGAATCCTTCCTAGCCTCGGAAAACGAAGAATGGTGGAACAGGCTAACAGGTGTGCGTCATATGCGAGGCCCCGCCTTAAATGGAGCGCGATTTCCGCCAAAGATTTTGGAAATTGGTCCGTGTGCAAAGCATTCTGGGGATTTTAAGACCATGTGCAGCCTCGAAATTTCCCGCAACGAAGGACTCCGGCCTCGGTAGAATTCCAAGGATCCTGGACATTGGAACAGTCCTTCGGCGGGACTCGATGACGTAGCATCCTTGAAATAGTGGCTCTGGAGGAGCCTTCCTTGACATTGAGAAACACCCACAGTGATACCTGTTTATGCCACAGAAAAAGAGAACATATATTTTAAGATGGACACTTGGTGGGAAAGAACTATGAATGATGGCTTCATGGACATCTCCCATTTGATGCAAATATAACCAGATATAGATGGAAAATGAAGTCAAAGCTGATGTTAAGGCAGAGGAACATCTACAACAAAAGCAGGAAGAGGAAGAGGAGGATGTATGTATGGGTTCTCTCAGCTCCTGCCTCCCCCTCTCCACGAGGAGGTCAGAGCTATCATGGTGTGTGGAGGAGAGCAGGGTTACAGATATGAGGGAAGAAGCTCTCTCGATAATGGATTAATATAGACCCACAGCACCCCAACTCTTGTTCCGCTTTTCTCCCCCTCCCCTCCTATAATTTCTCCCTCCCTCCATCACCTCCTCCCCTCCATCTCATCTCTCCATCTCCCAGACAGTCGTTCATCTTCCTCCCTGTTCCGCCGCTCCCATTTGTTCTCTCCTGACATGGCCTTTTACCTCAGATCCAATTCCCACCATTTTAATCGAGACAAAATCACATTACGGTGGGCTGCTGTTCCTGCTGGCCTGCGTGTGTGTGTGTGTGTGTGTGTGTTTGTCTGCGCGTGTGTATGTGAACCACCATTTTGTGTTTGTGATTGGGTGTGTCTACCTGCTGTCTGAATATTATGTCTGGCTTTATCTAATTGCCCTTCTATAAGAGTGTCATTTGGGTTTATATTTATCCGTGCAATGGATACAAACTTTGTAAAAACAAAACTTAAGATCAACGACGTGTCGTATATTATGATATTCATAATTATTTTATCATATTACCAGTTTATTACACTTATTGGTGTGATATGGTACAATATTTCGTTACCAAGTTAAGGCCAATTATCTGGAAACATGACGGTACTTGAAGAGCTTGAGACCAATGGCCTCATATCATATTACGCTGAAAAAGCTGAAACGTTGACTTTATTTAAATGCATTTCAACAGATTGCACATAACTGTATTAGGTTAGCTGAAAGCAATACTATTAAGTTTGAATAAAAAAACATTATGTTCAACTCAACATTATTGCTTTCAACTACCCTAAATAAGCTATTAATAGATAGATAGATAGATAGATAGATAGTACTTTATTGATCCCAAATTGGGAAATTGTTGTTGTTACAGCAGCATAAAAGGCATTTTACAATAAAACAAAACTACAAAATATACAAGAAAGAAAAATAAAATATAAAATATACATGTCGAAATAGAAAATATACATGCAGATATTATATATATATATACAAATATATATATATATTCAAAATATATGGAATATGGAGTATAAATATTGAACAGATTATAGAGTAAAATGTACAACGTGGTTTTATTTCTAGAGAAACTATGGAGCAGAGAGTTCTCTTCCAGCCAGAGGTGATTTGTTGTACAGAGTTATTGCAGTGGGCAGGAATGTTTTCCAGTACCTGTCCTTGAGACAGGGGAGCTGCAGCAGTCTGTTGGAGAAGGAGCTCCGCTGACTGTCCAGCTGCAGGTGGAGAGGATGGGTGGGGTTATCCATGATGGACAACAGCCTGTTCAGTGTCCTCCTCTCCACCACAGCTTCAAAAGGGTCCAGCTTGATGCCGATGACTGACCCAGCTTTCCTGATCAGTTTATTGATCCTGCTGGTGTCACCGGCTCTGATGCTGCCCCCCCAGCAGACCGCAGCAAAGAAGAGTGCACTAGCCACCACAGACTGATAGAAGATCTCCAGCATCTTGCTGCATACGTTGAAGGATCTCAGCTTCCTCAGAAAATAGAGTCGGCTCATCCCCTTCTTGTACACAGCGTCAGTGTTGATCCTCCAGTTCAGCTTAACATAGTTAAATATTTTGACATAATACATTTAATTAAAGTCAACAGTTCCGTTTTTTCAGTGTACGAATTATGATCTGGTTACCTTCCTGACAAAAAAATATAGTACGTTATGTATGCATTGGATTTATTGGATTTTTTGTATACCCTGGTATCGAATTGGTATTGAACATTTATTTATTTCAGTGTTATTCAGTTAAAACCACCGTAACCTTTCTCTTTATCTCCTTGATCCACAATATCTTTCAGTGCACATTTTGGCAATACAAATGAATTTAAAAGTCATGCCAATAAATACAATTGGAATTAAAAAAGCGAGAGAATCTGTCACCCATTTAATGTCCCTTAGAAAAAGACTTGGCTGCATACATGATGTCGTTCTGCAGTGTGAATGTTATCTCATTGGCTTTCGATACCTGTGTGTGCCCCAGAACAAACACAGTTTTTTTTTCGATGTGCATGTGCATATCGTCTTTTTGGGATGTTTATCTCTTCTGGTCCCATATCCCCTACTATTCTTTGGCAGACGGATCACTGGAGGCAGAAGGGAAAGGGCAGGTGGGGAGGGATAGAAACGGGGAGAGAGAAAGGTGAATCTCTGGAGCGATCAGTCTTATGCTTTTGAGAGAGGAGGCACTGATGTCCCTGAGTTTATCGCTCTCCTTGACCACCTGTTTTTCTCTTCACCTCTGTCTGTCTCTCATATCACCTCCGTCACTGTCTTCCATGTCGGTGTCCTAAACATCTCTGTCAAGTTTCTGTCCCATTGTCTTTTGTTTTAGCGCATCCATCCTTCTTGGAAAAAAAGCTTTTGTTAAAGATATTGGAAAAATATGACCTTTCATCTGCTAATATCAAGTGGTTCAAATGTGCTAATTGCTAGTCAATTAGTGCCACAGAATCAAGGTGACATATCATCACCTTTAAGGTTGCTATGACATGCTTGTTAGCAAACATTTATTTGTACATCCAACAAATGAGGCCAACTCTGGTTCGGAAAAGTGAAGCCAATTTGTTGCTTTTAGGGCGTGATCACCTGGTGGAGTATTCTTCATTTAAATATCGGACTTAATATCTTATGGCTTTTGGAGGTTCTGCCTCGGTTCCGCCTCTTTGCCCTTATTTGGATCAGGCTGGAGCAGGCGGGAGTTAGACTCTGACGTCACTGTCGAGCCGTTAGTGGCCGACACCGCCTACTTTAGGCTTCTCGGCAACTCTGCAGAATCCTATGGGTGACGTCACGGACACTACGTCCATTTATATATACAGTCTATGGTTGGTGCGCATAATAATCCCTAATTCACCTAGTTTCCCGAAATATTCGTCCAACCCAACCTGATTCAATATGCAGTTCACCATGTGTCTTGGATGTTGAGTTATCAAGCGAATATATTGATAATGAGGTTTGTAACATCCGGTAGAAATAGGCCCAAAACAGCTGGTGCCGAAAGGGGCATGATAAGGAGAAAGAAAGATACTATGGCTATGCCTTTTTTAAACCTTTGTTCTTTATTCAGCTGATCCAAAATAAAACACTCTGTTACCTTCATGTTCTGACATCAGGTTCTTTGTTGTGGAAGTTACCACAACAAAGACCGCATGAAAAGACCTCATTGAGTGTCCCTGCTGCTGCGGATAGTCGAGTTGTGATCACTCAGAAGATGTAGTCTGTCTGAAACATGGACACTCTGCAGGGTGTAATGCACAGATTCATCTCTCCGCTGAAAGAGGCGACAGATAATGACGACGAGAACGAGTGTCCTCACATTGTGAGAGTTCTTGGAACATAGTGTGTTATCTCTAGTGCTCTATTCAGACGTTTAATATGTTACGCATATCTCTCTCCTTTTACTCTTAAAAGCAAGTGGAAACCAAATGAGGACAGAGAGAAAGGCTGTCCTCTTGTTGTGATTAGTCTCACACTGATTACTGAGACTATCTACTAAACTCCCCCAGCCTCTACACAGGTCCAGACAATAGATAACATCTTTTGACTGAATGTAGTGGAGACAGAAGGATAGACGAACAGAGAGAATGAGTGGACCCTCGTTGTGTTTACTCAGTAGACGCCTGGAGCTCCCTCTCTTCTCTGTCTGTGTTTAAAGCCTTGATAACATCTGTATATCAAAAGAAAGTGAGAAAGAAGTGTAATACAGACAGGGGGTCCTCTTCTTGTACTTGTCCTGGTGTCCTGAAGCTGAGGCGGTTCGTCAGACTGGGCCGGATACGTTTGTAATTGGATAAGAGCTTTAAGCCCCAGATAAGAGCCGGTTATGTAAGATTAATTTAGTGATACAGCTCTTCAAGAAAATTGCCGAGATTGAAATGAAAAAAGAAAAGGGAAAGTGCCCCAGAAATGACTGCATTTAATTCACCCTCCTTTAAATAGAAACTCATCTCCTAGTTTCTGCTGCCTTTTAATAAACTCTCTTGTGTTATGCAAAGTAGGGGGTTGGTGATTGCACTAAAACCGTGGCTCATTAATATGCAGAACACCTTCCCATGCAAAATGACTTTTAAAAAACTGAATAAAATGACAAAACCAACAGTGTAGAGTTACCAAAAAACAGGATAAGAGAAAGTAATTTAATAACAGAAAAAAATAAATAAAACGGAGCTCTGAAATAAATAGGTTATATTTACGTTTTATTGCCACCAAAGTGAGCACGTTTATCATTCATATCATGGCAAAGTGCCACAGTATTGATATATACAGTTAGCAAGCAAGTAATACATTGTATTTATACAGTGCCTTTAAAGGCCCGATTTCGGCCGTCGATAGATGTCTGGCCGTTGATGAGCGTCCTGTCGCCCTACTTAGATTGGTGTGTCCACCACCGTCGTGTCTTTTCGGCCGTGCCGACACCTTCCGCTCCCGATTCAACAGCTGTCGGCAAAAATCACTCTGATTGGCTGTTCAGCTTAGCGAATCAGTGCATGAGAAGCGAAACAGAAGTGAAGAAGGCACACACAGACGGCTATTATTTTTCATTTTCCAGTACCGCACTAAACATGTTTTCGATTATAAGTCGTTATGTGAAACAGTCTGTGAAACAGTCTGTGATGGACGAGAGTGAAAATGGAATGCACGCTATTTGTTGTTTGTATATATCACGCAGTCTGTCTTCCGGTTGCCTCTTTTGAATTAAGAATACACACTACCGCCGCTTGCTGGTAAGGAGAGTTATTGCCACTCACGCATGCGCAGTGCTTACGTGCTACTTGGCCGTCGGCTGAAGTCTTTGCGGTGTGTTCCAGTGCGACTTTTTGGCCAAAACGCAGGAGACGTGAGGCGACACAACAATCGGGTCCGTCGGGACGTGTTCTTTGGTGTCAGTTTGGTGTGTCAGGACCTTAAGAAGCAAAAGCCGCTCTACAAAAAAAGCACACTTTCTAATGTTAGCATATCACTTGTTAAACACTTTTATGACAAATAAGGCTTTAGAAATTCTTAAATTGAGTATTATATTAGGTTTTTTGTGCCATAGAACACAACGTTAACATCTCATAAGCTTGTGCACAGAACTTATCTCATTCATAACCAAAACACACGAACAGTTGACTTTGAAACAAGGAACCTGCATGTGGTAAAATACTAACTCATATCCGTAGTTTAGTACTCATTCCTGTACCAGTATATTAAAATACATAAAACACTAAATGTTGAAATATTTTACAGTGGTTTATCAAGATACTGGTAACCGCTACATCTCTGAAAATAGGTATTATATGGGGTAGTCTGTATCCTCTCTCAATATGATCTGATCAGCCATTGAACTCAACCCTGAACTCCTCTCCCTCTAATGTACCTGTCTGCAGGCTTTTTGGTGCCACAACACAATTTGGGCTTCTGTGTGTGCGCATGCAGTTATGTGACTGTGTCAAATTGAGTGTGAGCATGAAGAGTGTCATGATGGTGTGTGAGAGAAAAGGTGACAGACTGGATGATGGAGAGAGCCCTTGTAGAGAATACTTGTCAGAGTTACTGTTTGTGATAATGAGTCTACGTATGTGTGCACATGACCCATTTCTGTGAGTGTCTTATTTTTTGAATGCTGCTCTCTGGCCTCAATATTTGTGCTGTGTGTATTAACCCATTTGTGGCTGCGGGTGACATTTTTAACTGAAATGTTTTCTGGGCCTACCCAACCAATTCTAAATTCAGACAACTGATTAACTGACAAGTGAGTTTTTCTTATTATAGTGTATTTAGTCTTTGGGCACACAGACAGGAGTAATGTTTTTTCGATATATTTCATTATATTTTGTGAAATAGAGTGACCAAAAATGTTATCTAAAGTATTGCACAAACTACATCGAGAACATTAAAGTATTTGGTATCTGTGGACGGACTTATAACAAATTGAATATTAAACATTTGGACCCATATCCGGTGACACAAATTGCTTTCATGTGTAAGACCTTTACAGACCTTTACACGTATAGCCTTTTAAATTGTCATACTAAATGTAGTCTTTGGACCCAAAAGGGTTAAACAAATCTCTAATTAGATTGTTTTAAGTTGTGTAGACTGACTTTATGTCCTAAAAAGTGAGTCTTTTCAGTGTGATTGGGTAAAATAGACAGTTCTAAATCTTGGGGAATTTGCTTATTTGTATCCTTGCTTAGAGTTGGATGAGTAGATCGATACCACTCCCATGTGGATGCTCAGTATGATGCTGGAGCCTGGAAACAGTTAGCTTAGCATATGTGGAACGGGGGGAAACAGCTAGCCTGGCTCATCTCCTTTTTATTTTGTTGGGCCTGAAACATGTACTATGTTTATGATAAAAAATAATATGAAATAATATGCTGAATCTGTTTAAACTGCAAATTGTCGGCTAAGGAAAGCTTAAAATAAGGGGAAAAATGTGAGTCAACAACACTTGTCAAATACAAGCATTTTAATAGGTGTACAGGTAAAGCCACACTACCCCTCTATAACTGTGTTAGTAATATCTGGTGTACAGTAGGTGTGTGTGTGTTCACCTGGCCTCTTTCTGCCCTCCCATGACTCTGTGTATGGTGTAACCTATCACTGTCTATATCTGTGTGTGTGTGTGTGGCGGTACTCCAGGCCCTCCCACGAGGTGGCAATGAGAGTGAATGAGCACTTCCTCCCCCACAGTGTCCGAGGGGACTAGCATCTGTCAGTGTGATGCACTCTGCACTGGTACAAACTCCATTACCCAGTGTCCTGCTTCTCTGTCACTGTCAGCAACCCCCGTAGCACCCATACGGGGCACGTTCAGCGGACACACACACAGATAACTGAGACTGGGACACACTCACAGACACATGGTCAGTTGGAAACAATAGCATGTTGGTTACACATGCACAATATGGGATGCTTCGGGTTTGTGTGTATGATGTCCACACACATTTACCATTTCCTTGCTTTCTCTCTATCTGTGTTTCAGTCACTCATTTACTTGCTGACTCCTAGTCTCACACACACACACACACACACACACACACACACACACACACACACACACACACACACACACACACACACACACACACACACACACACACTAGACTCCCACACACATTACCTAGACAAGAGCTTGTTCAAGCCCCTCTCTACCTCTTTATATTTCCAGGAGGGCTCCCCATAATGGCTGCATGAGTCCAGAGAGCTTTTCTACAGCCTCTTGTGTGGCTCTTTCATTAATGAACACCTAACTCCTTCACTTTTAAAAGCAAAAATTCACTGTTTTTACATTCAACGACTTTCAAGCCCTTCATGCTTGCAGACTGCAAGGTTTGAAATGTATGGAAAATGTGTCTTTTCCAGTGCAAACGCTTTTTGTAGACTGCGGAGTGTACAGTAGGACTACATGATTTCACCCAGATATTGTTGAAAGTGGATGTAGGATCGATGTTCTTAAAGGGGCCCTATTAAGCTTTTTAGGGTTTTCCATTTCCTGTAGTGTGATCAGAGCAGACTGGGCTCTGGTTTCAGACAGAGGGTGAAAAGAGGTGCTGCAGCACAGGCAGTATGAGACAAAGAAAGACCTTTTTAAACATTAAAGTGTGTACACATGTCACAGTAGAAGCACAGCATGCAAATATGAACCTGAAAATGGGCATGATATGTCCTCTTTATGATTTAAGATGTTCGTATGCAGCATTTTGTCACTGTTTTTCCCCAATAACTAGTACTAAATTGCTTTGGAGACTTGAACAAAATGTTTACTAGCTGCGTTTTAAATGTGTAAACTTTTTACCCTGGCATTCACTCTGCTACTTGCATCATTGAGAGCATCTGGAATTAAAGTACTGATTAAAAGCTGTTTTTTTCATGCTGTGAAATGAACATTTGAAGCGAGAATACTTAGTTTTGCGTGCCTCATTTTGCGTACGAACATCCCTAGTTTGGTTTGAAACAGCTTTTATTTTTGTCACCATTGTTATTACATTGTACTACAAATTAGTGCAATTGGAAGTTACTCCACAGACCTACGAGTCATTTTAGTTCACTCCATTTCAAAAAATCCGAGTGACCTTTGGAGTATATCTACCCTGTGTGGTTGTGAGGTACCTCTGTAGAAAGCCGAGTCCAGTGTTTTAATCCACTGAGTCTGACAAAGACAAACATGACAAAGTGACTCATCAGGCTGTGTGCTTCCATTTATTTGAACTTCAGTCCCTCTTCTGATGTGGTGCAGTGAAACTAAAAAGGTGACACAAAGAATCCTGTAAAGACAGCTGCTGCACAAAAAATAAAAGGTCATATAGTGTACCGTTGTGTTCAGTCGAAATTAGCTTTAAAATCTGATTGTTTTTCCCACTTCTCATTACTGTCTGTTTTTTATTCCATTCCTCGGTTTCCATTTTGTCAGTGGAATGAGATATTATATCTACCATATTCTACTTGAGTGCTTCAGATAAGTGTGTGAGTGTGGTGAATTGCATTGAATGAACTACCTGAGTGAAATGAATTAGGGCTTGATTCTCATTATGGTCGTGCTTTCTCTCTCTCTGTCTCTGTTTCTCTTTCTCAAACTCAACCCACTTACATTTTCCTCTTCCATTCCGTATTCAAACATGTAACTAAGATTATAGGGCTTATTATAATAACAACCTGAAAACCACATCATCTACGTTTTTCCCAACGATGTCTGTAAAATAAAACCTGAGGAATTGGCAGCACTTTGAAAATAGAAATACATTTAAAAATTGATACTATGGATTTTATCCATTACAGTGCTAGACCTCAAAAGTAAGTAAGCAGTATTTGATAACAAAATATACACTCAGTACACCTAGCTAAAACACATTTTTACTAATTCATCAGTGCTGCAATTGATCCTTCATTCATGAAGTTGATAATGTGTGTATTTTTGCTAATAGAGGAACTAATTTTACTTTAAAGAGTCTATCCTCTATTTTCCTTCTCATTAATCCATCTTTACGTAAACTATAAATACAAAATAAAAAGTGCAGACTCAGATATTTATAAGTGTATTTACTTATCAAGCAAATAGGGCATCTATGACACAAATGAAGTGTCTAAATAAATCTGTTTGTAAACTGGATTTCACGCAAATCATTTTTTTGGGAGGAGGAAATGCACTCTTGTTCACTCAGCACTTAGATAGGAAAATAGTTTTCCTGTTGCAAACATTGTCAATGTATCGTTTGCGTTCATCATATTTGGATTTTCTAATTGTCTATTCTGAATTGAATATAGTGTTGAAGAGTGAAACTAAGATGCTTTTTGTACCAAATGTCATGTAAATGTTTCCTAATAGGAGGGCTTTGACAGAGGTAATGCTAGTATGTGATCTTTTTTGCTAATTTTACAAAAAACTCGTCACTTTATCCCCGAGCACTATAGAAGAAATACACCAATCAAAATGCAATCGGCTCATTTTCACCACCTTGCCTTAAATACAAACTAAAAGCACACATGGGCCCTGTAGGCCAAATGTCCTGCTGAGATCGGACTTTTACATTTTCTGTTAGCGATGCTCTCTGCTGCTTCCGCCCTCCCTCTTTAGCCTGTTTATGTCATGACCTATTTGTAGTGATGATCAGTGACTCGGTGGGGGCCATTTATCTGCCCGGGCTCTGTATCTACAAAGCAGGATCCTCTGACACCTGCTGCTACTGAAGTCCACACACAGGCACATGACACACACTCTTCTGATTATTCAAACACATTCATGCATTCATAAACGAGGAAAGTTAATACGTGTGCAAAGAGAAACACAAGGTGAATATATGCATGTCTGCACAAACTGCCCAAACTCACAGTGTGGATATATATATATATATATATATATATATATATATATATATATATACACACACACACACACACACACACACACACACACACACACACACACACACACACACACACACACACACACACACACACACACACACACACACACACACACACACACACACACACTTTCTGTTGTCCAATGAGTAGTAGGGTGACAGAAACAGATTGGCCCTGCCTAGCACTTTGGGGAGGAGTAGCCATTCGTCAGCCTGACCTCGTTGTGGGACCGACATATTTAATATGATGTGTCCTGCACAGAGCTGCAACACACACACATTTACACACACTTTTTAAAACACATACATGCACAAGAGTGTATTCTGGTTTCAAAAGTGTGGTGAAACAATGAAGTCAGAGGTTATTCAACCGATTTTAATATATACAAATGGCAAGTAACATATAGGGTTGAAATTGGTGCGTTCCATAATCAAGGTAATAGCTAACCTAACAGCCGTGATCATTTATCATGGAGCTGGAATGTTTTTGTGATGTATGTGCGTCTCATTCTCGTGAAAACAATATCTCAGGAACCTATGGAGCAACTTTCTTCTAATTAGGCAAAACAATGTCCAGTTGGACTGAAGGAGGTACTGGCTAGATTTCTGTAAACCTCACATCGCCTTGAGGGAATTTCTTTGAATGTGGCACTTGGACTAAAGAATAAACTGATTTGAATTTGGCGATCCAAGGTCACTGTGACCTTACAAAGCACACCTTTAAGTAGTTTGGTAATTCAAGTTTTTTTTGTATTTCCATGAACAGATTGTTATATACTTTACTTCCTTATCTTTTTTATCCTCAATTCTGGCGTCTTTTAAGAGACCTGTAAATTAAATAGATTAAAGGATTTAGAAACATTATATTTTATTTTAATCCTCCAGTATGGCAAATAGTCTTTGAGAACTCTGATAAGCGCTATATATATATATATATCAGATGTATAACTATTATTATTAACTTAAAAAAGGATTTTGAAAAAAGTGTTGGTCATGTCCTGCCGATCTCTAATAGAAATGATTGCCTTGCTCATGAATCAGCCCTTCTGATGGCCCTTCCCCTCCTTCCAGAACAATCTCACCTGTTCATCCATGCCTTTTATTTCTAATTCATTTATTTCTCACCTGTCCCCACTTTCTTTTCTCTCCCTCTGTCCGTCTCCCTCGCTCCGTCTGGCTCCACCAGCAGCTTACATTAATGATGTTTGCATCGCGGGGACGAGACACTTCATTGTCCTCTCGCCAACCCTCATCCGCCTGTTCCCTATTTCCATCTTTATTCATTTACGCAGGTTCCCCTCTTCCCTCAAGATGCATATTAATACTAATGGCGGTGTGGTGCAAATTCATTGAGGTACAGAGAGAGAGAGAGAGAGAGACGGTGAACGTGTCCATCTGATGGGACGGAGGGGGAGAGACAATGACTGACTGGGAGAACACCAGAGATAATCAGAGGGAGAGAACAAGGGGATGAGGGATGGATGGAGGGCGGAGAAAAAGAAGAGAGATCAACATGGCACTAATTGTTTCCTCTGCACCCCCGCCGAGCCTCCATCAGCCATTCATCACCCCGCCGCAATCGGTCCAGCGCCGACACTTTGGCAAATGAGGCCCTCGGCTCGCTCCATCCGTTAAGACAGCAGCAACACATGTAGGTGTGTGTTTCATCCCGAGAATAAGACAGATCATATGTGTGTGAACATTCGATCGGGTGTATGTCAACATACAAAGAAATGATGACATGTGCGTCTGTGTCTTCTCTCCGTAAAAAAAATCCAAACACATCTCTCATTTTGTTCTCGTTCGGGGCAACACCATTAATCAGCTGTGGTAAATCAAGTGGAAAATCATCGGCGAGGGCTTTCTGCACGATGCTGACGCTGATATGCACTCTTGTATGAAAGGCAAGCAGACATCACGTGGAGAATTAAGATTTAAGCCTCGACACTGTAAAACGCAACCTTGAATCAAATTAATTTTATTAAACTGCAGTAAGGAAGCATCCTAATAAGCAAGTGAAAATTTGCTTAGCTCCAGCTCCGCGGCTGCCGGCTGTGAAATGAAAATGTGACAGTGAAAAATCTAATTACTAATAATAGCTGCTACTACAACTTGACAACCAACATTACTGCTTTAAAACACTTAGTAGCTCCTACTTTAGAGGCAAATCATCTCTCAAGCATCTAAGAATGGAGGAATATGGTTAAATATTACTTCATAATGTAAAAAAACGTTTCACTAAATGCCACAAAAATACAAACAACCTATTTATTTTACTTTAGTCTTACATTAAGATCCAATTACATTTACTTTGACAAAACATGTCTCATTCATACTTAGTGTAACTGATGTTTTCAGATACATCAGTTGCAATGCAATGTTTTCCGTGAGGAGGACCATGAGACTACAAGAGACCACCATCACCCCTGCAACAAACTGTTCTGTCTGCTGCCGTCTGGCAGGCGGTGCCGCAGCATCAGGACTAAAACCACCTGACTCAGAGACTGTTTTATCCCTAAAGGCCCAGACACACCAGGCCGAAATCGGCCGTCTTCGGTTGTCTGGCGATGAAGCGTGCCCTGTCGCCCAAAGTCAATTTGGTGTGTCCCGAACCCTCGGCCGTGACACGCCTTATTTGGCCTTTCACGGTCGACGCACGGCCGATTCAACATGTTGAATCGGCCGTGTGTCGGACACAAGCTATCGGGCCAAGAAACCACTCTGATCAGCTGTTCAGCTAGCAAATGAGAAGCGAAACGGAAGTGAGGGACGTAAACAAACGATTTAAGAAGGCACAGGACAGCAGCTAAACCCCAGCAGGTGATACTTAAAAGACATCAAACATAGCCCTTAAATGTCCTCTCTTACCTCCCACACATAGCAGGGACATCTCTGATATCGGCGGGAGCGTCCCCGGCTGTCCTCTGCTGAGAGCTCCGTAATTTGTTTGGTCAAGTCCGGTTTTTCATCTCATCGGTTTATTTGTCAGTATAAAGTTGCAGGATTAGTCTCAAGTACCTCAACATTGTCCTTAAGTACAGTGTCTAAGTAAATGAGATACTGTCTACTGCTGTTCATTTACCTATTGTGAGTCGCCTCGGATAAAAGCATCACATGGAAATGTAAATTTAGCAAGAAGTGGCCATTATTACATTACATACATTACTACATTGCTGACTCAATAAATTACACACCCGCCAGAACACTGCGATCATCAGATGCAGGTCTATTAACTGTGATTTTATAGTATGTCTGCACTTTATGTGCTCATTTCATCATTCATGTATTTTTATATTCTAAAACATGTTTGTTTATATCACAGTCTGTTCTTCTTCTCTGTCTTCCGGTTGTTGCCTATTTTGAATGACGAATACACACTACCACCGCCTGCTGGTAAGGAGAGTTATTGCCACTCACGCATGCGCAGTTCGTACGTGCTCGGCTGAAGTCTTTGCGGTGTTTTCCAGTGCGACACACGGCCAAGACGCAGGAGAACTCGCCGATGCAACAGTCGGTGTCGGTGTCGGCGAGTTCTCTGGTGACTGCCTGGTGTGTCTGGGCCTTAAGACTGAGCTTGCATTCTTTTTTATTGTTTACATTTGTATTGGTGTTATGTCTTGTAATTGCATTCTTGAGGAACTTGTGACCCATATTTTTCATTCATTACACCTACACTGTAGTTGTGCATATGAATATTAAACCATTGAATTGAATTGAGATGTGGCTGAAAGCTTTGGAAATGCCAATGAAGTGAAACTTGTCAAGATGTTTGCTGCTATTTCCACGATTAAAGGGGCCCTATTTATGCTCATTTTCAGGTTTCATAATTGTAGTTTGTGCCTGTACTTTGACATGTTTACATGCTTTTCTCTAAAGAAAAGCTCTTTATTTTTCTCCTACTGCCTGTGCTGCAGCACCTATTTTCACCCTCTGTCTGAAACCAGAGCCCATTCTGCTCTGACTGGTTAGCTGGCCGTCTCTGATGTGATTGGTCAACCGCTTAGAGATGTCCCGCCCCTTAGCCTATCACGTTCAATGTGTTGGATGCTAGCTAATAGAAGCGCCAGTGTTATGTAGTGATGTCACTATGTAACCGAAGTAAACAAAGGACAACAATCAAGCGTTTCAGGCAGGGGGTGAGTTATCATACATTATTGAAATGATACTGCCATATTATCCTTCTACTGAACTACGAAGCAACAGCTTTTTATGCACATTTGTTTTTGTGTATTGAAGAGTGAATTTATTTTAATTATGAAGAGTCTTGAGTTCATCAAATACAATTCAAACATAATTTTTAAATAGACTGCTACAACCTTTTTGTGTGCAGTAATCTAAGCAGCTTTGTTTTATATCTGAATCCAGCCTTCCCTGCATTAACTATTTATATTTAGAGTACATTTATACTTCTATACATATGAAAATCTGCGTGACTATATCTATAATTAATGTTTTTTATCCAATTAACAAAGAATTTGTAGATAATGTAGATGTTTAAAGCTATACCCTGCACATATCCTTCATAAATGGCTAATGTCAAAATATGCTTGAGTTACAAGACAGTTACATGAACATGAATGTATATATACTGTATATGGAAATGAAAGAGGGTGGAAGTGCTCGTGTCATGGCACGTTTTATTCCCTTGCTGCCCAGCATCATCACAGACTTGATATGATGTGATGTGAAGTAATCACGGTACGTATATCAACAGTCTGCGGGCTCAGTCCGCAAGTCCCGAGGGTAGACATAGGTGTCTACATTATACCCTCACCCAGTTTATCATCTTTAAAAATGATGTTTCCACAAAGAAGTTCAACAACAATTTGACAAAAGAGAAGTTTGACAATGTAACATGAATATACGTGTCGCTTCCACGAGCAAAAAGCAAGTGAAGTGAAGTTATAAAAGTGTTATAAAAAGGAAAGTTCAAAAGGTTTAGGAGTAAAATCTACCAAATTAAACACCATTTTGTGAACCATAAGTGGCTTATTCAGGACATTACCAACATTACAAATGTCCAACATACTGTACTGTAGAAAATAAGAGCCGCTTTGCTTAGTGTCAAATCCGAATACTGGACGTTTTCTCCAGAGAACACAATTGAAGCTCGCCCTTTTACACGCATATCTTGTACCTACATGATCACATGCCTGCGTACATGAAACTCCATCCAACACCTCCCATCTTTTTTTCATTATCTCAATGTAAAGTGCACCCCCTCCGTGTTGCCTGTGATCCAGCCTTAATTTCATTTTCAGCGTTCTAAATTAATTACGCCACATACGGAGAGGAGTTTATTTATTTATATATTGCTTGAACATCTAAGAAAATTGCATTAAATGGGATGAGGTGTGCGCCCCTTGGGAGGCCTTTCCCTTCCAAAAGCTGCTTGATTGTTTAGAATGCAATCCACAGCCATGGCAACACTGTTTAAAAAAATTCATTATGGGGCCCTCAATTAAGTGGACATCTTGTGGAGACAGTACGACGGGCTGAGGATGGGGGGGCAGCGGGTGCAGAGATGACGTGTTAGACAAAGAGCATGTGTGTTCATATGTGTGTGTGTGGAAGCATGCAAGTGATTAATGTGCACATTTAATTACACATACATGCTCGGATTATCTGCAGTGAAGGGAACATATAGGCGATGGCATGCAATACTGTGGCATCCTGGGAAACGGGATCATATAGGCGTTCTCTTGAGATGTTCACTCCCTTTCGCTATCATAATGTTGTTGGAAATCACACTGTATGTAGCATAAGGCTTCTTTTACTGATGCTTCTGCTCTCAACGCACCATTGAATCTAAATGACTTTGCGGGTGTGTGTGTGTGTGCATGGATGATTGCATATTTGTGAGATGCCTGTGTGTGTGTAGATGAATCAATAATGCTTTCTGATATGATGCCGTGTGTTTGAATGTAGCGCTCGTGGCTTTTTGCCTTTGTGAGTTTATACCGCTGTGGCGTACTGCGCTGAAAGGGAGGACAATAAGCTTATCGCCCCAACTGATCTTTCCTGTTCCCATAATCCACTTTGTCCTTCTTCCTTGCTCTGATCTCACTCCTTTGCCAAGAGTGAGTAACCTTGGTGCTGCTGTGTAACTGCCTGTCAAAGAGCCTCTGTCTTTGTAAAAAAAGGAAAGAAAATGGGTTTATCCCTATGAGTCAATGTTTCCATCTCCCTTTTGATAGCCTCTCAGGTTTAAAACAACATGACATTCATTTAGAAAAAAGATTTCATGTCTTTAAGCTCTATTTAACCTTGTTTATATTTGCTGTTGGTTTTGATTCATTTGTATTTATCATTTTTGGTTCTATTGGCCTTTCTTATTCCTTTCTTCTTCAGATTTATTTCTAATCCAGGTACTTTATTTCAAATCTTGTGTTTTTCAACTGATAATTACTTTTATTCTCTGATCTTTTCTTTACAGAATCAAAGAGCAGTTTCTTTTTTAAAAGGCCAGTAATAATAAGTAGAGAAAGGGCTTTGACCATTTACCATATAGCCCAAGGTGACATGTTTTACCTGACGAAAATATTCAGTGTACCCTAACAAAAAAAATCATCAAATCCTCAGAGTTCTAAAAAACCAGGAAATTAAATCGAGAACTTTTTCTGCTCTTAACATTTAAAAGAAATCGTCCAAAAGTACTCGGAGATTAATTCCTTTTTAATAAGGTGTCATTTTCATTACCGGAGTGATCGACCTTCTTCTAATCTGCAAAAACAATTCCTGAGAAAAATAATGGAAAAACAGAAATCATGCTTGTAATAACCCCACTGGCACATTTCACAAACTAAGCAAAAAAGAAATCTCATCTTAAGCCTGAAGATCAAATGACTTGTTGAGGAGGACATTTTTGTGCAGTGTATTGAAGGCTGTGTCCTTGACGTGCCCTTGAGTTTAACAGTGATGAGGTAGATTTATGTGTGCCTCTCAGGCACATGGCCGAGGCTATCATGTCATAAATTAGCGCCGGTCACAGAAAAGAGATGATGTGGAGATAGAGTAAAAGAGGGAGGGGGGGGTAGGGAGCTTTGTGTATACATGCTGCTGGTTTATCATAATCACGTCTTTATCCACCTGCTCCGGTTGTCCTGCCATTTTGTCAATCATCCTCATATTCTCTTTATCGTCTTTCCCTTCATCTCTTCTTTTCCCCTTCCCGCCTTCCCCCCCCTCTCCTCTCCTCTCCTCTGTGCTCTGTGTTTGAAGGTGTCTTTGTCCAGAGATAAAACTGTAGCATTGACCCATCTCACCTTAGAGGCTCTTTATTGGCTTTGTCAGCATTATAAAGGCTGCTGGAAAAAAAGATGAATGGGCTGAAAAAGGAAGAAGAGATGAAAAGGAAAAAAAACAGGGTGGAAAGAAAATCTAAAGAGGTGAAGGGCGGGACAAATCGGCGTATTGGCATGCGATTGCATCAGCGTGCGTTGACATGAGTGTGTATACGTGTGTGTGGAAGATTTAGGGAGATGGAGCAACAGCAGCAGGGGATTGATGTGGCGTGCCGCCGTTGTATTTGTGTTCGGGAATAGATCAAGCAAATGTAGCGTGCTTTAACACACGTGGAAGTCACGAGGGTTAAATGTAATAACCAACCACGGGGAGACTAAACAAAGATAAAACCTATTCAGCTCCATTCCCAACATGCAACTGGAGTATTTCTAACTTAATCCCAAATCCTCATTTTGTGATTGTTTCTGTTCATCCTCCCATGTTTTTGTGCTCAGCTGAATTTAGCCATGCTCTACTTCCATTAAAGCTTTTGAACTCAGGAACAGGAAGCGTGTGTGTGTGTGTGTGTGGATGTAGTTCCTCACTGTCAATACCGAGTACAATTTAAGCAAGTGATGCAGGAATGCAAATCACTTTTTCTCTCTTATGTGTTTCCATACAGACAGATGAGGATACCTTTTTTCCCTTGTTATGATTCCTGAGCATCTCTCCTTCTTTTACTCTGTCTCTTTCTCTGCCAGCTGTAAGAAATAATTATTTCCCAAACAAGCGCTCCCTTGGGTGAGGCCGTATTATCCAAAGCTGCCTTCATTAAAAATTCCCGCAGCTGCGTGGACGTCTTCGCACTGCGGTGAGGGGAAAGCAAGCGAAGTGACAAGAAAAAGCAGAGATACAAGAAATAGAAACAAGAGCAATATTACATGAGCTGGGACTTGTGTCCTGAATGAGGAGACAACAACAATAACATTAGGCAAGGAGAAAAGTTGTTTATCCACTAAAGAATTGTTTAATCAGGTACAGCCGCTTGGCATATGGCATGCATGTCTCTAATGGGAGCCATCAATACTTTGCGGCATTGTTGATGTCCTTTGTCTCCCGTAATCGTTCCAAATGTCCTTGTGTGCTGGCTGCAATTACACTCACACACGCACACACACACACACACACACACACACACACACACACACACACACACACACACACACACACACACACACACACACACACACACACACACACACACACACACACACACACACACACACACACACACACACACACACACACACACACACACACAAATTCAGCACACATGCTGCCATGCACAGCAGCACAGTAACCACCTATCCTGCAGGTAGATTTATGAGTAATCGAATATGACAAGATACAATTTAAATGCCTATATACCAGCCAGGCATGCAGCTATGCACATACACACACACACACACACACACACACACACACACACACACACACACACACACACACACACACACACACACACACACACACACACACACAGAAACGCTCACGTCCAAAAGAGGAGCAAGCTATTTACATAATAGAGTTGGACAACGCATAGCGTAAAGGTAATGCATTCCCTTCTTATGTCAGCATAACTCCACATATAGCACGAGTCAGTGACATGAGGCAAAAGATTGGCTTGCCTGAATCGATTTGCATGGAGAATGTCTGGGGGGTGTGCCTAGTTGTACCTATGTTAGAGTGGATTTTATCGCCAACTGCCTACCTAGCATCGGTTATTATTATTTTTTTTTTTATACAATTCAGTAGATAACCACTATCTGTTATATATACTGTTATCGACAATAAAGGATACGTAATTTAAAACTCCAATTATCACTTTTCTTGCCACTTTCAGGCAGCAGAAACAAGCTGAAAACAACGCTGAAAAACACAGCATTTAAGTTTAATATTCGCTTCTCATTTTCGCTCTGTTTTTGGTCTCCACCACCTTCTGCAGGAAACATCTGACTGTAAATCCATGTTGTTTACTTGCTGGTTGCGAACTTTGTCTATTGGCCACTTGATGCTTAGTAAAACAATAAAGCTTTTTATAGCTTTTGTTAAAACAGCTGTCTATTGCATAAAAAAAAAATTAGCTGAAAGATGTTGAAATGCTTCATAAAACTGACAAGAACTTTAGAGTCAGTATCTCTCCTTGGGTTGGTCACTTTGGCTTGAGTTCCACGCTTTACATAAAGGCAGTGAATCATTAACATGAGAAAAGATATCATGATCCTACACCCCCATGACATGATTGCTCAGTGTCTTTCAAAACTGTTACAAATCACTTGAGGGTAGTGATAAAACTTTATCGATAAAGATTCCAATATCACATCCTTTTATTAATCCGATTATAACCCTAACCCTAAACTTGATGTCTGATAAATTATAGAATGTACATTAAAAGCAAATACAGGTTTATAGAGCCATGTTTTCAAACCTTTTTCTTTCAATGGCTGCACTTCCAAACTAAGTCAAACCCAAGTTTTCCTTAGGTCATTGTGCAGTTATCAAAGGGAACCAGTTCCCTTTTGCCTTTTTATATCACCTTTGCAGAAATCATATAATTATGGTTGTTAGGTTTAGGCATGAAAACAATTCATGGTATTTATTTGTAGTGCTTTTCCAAGTGCTCAAAGCGCTTTACATTACATATTAACCTGGTTAAGGTTAGGGAAGGACGTTGTGAATCAAGCCTAAACAGAGGTTGTTTTTTTGGCTTTTCTGGAATTCCTGATACTTTCGCTTTTCTCTGAAGGACAGTCTCAAGATGTCTGAAGGACACTGGCATCACACAGTTGGACCACTAAGCAGCGGCCCAGCTTTTCAGTAAAATCCATTGTATCCTCCAGACTTTGTAAGCAGATTTCAATGACAACCCCAAGGTCACACCCTGCCCTGAGATCTGACAGGGTCCAAATGTTCAGAGAGGAAATGGAAAACGTCAGAAGCTCAAGGCGGGGAGATTTAGCTGAGTGTACAAAACCACTGGATCAGAATCCGGATCAGCTGGGAGTTTCCAAGGACGATTATGGAGTCAGAAAATACAATATGCAAAATTGAAATCCATGATAAAATCGGACATCATACCTTTATGAATGACAGCGAGAAAAAATGCTGCATGATTTTATTTCACCTCACTATTAAAATAGAGAAAGAAATGGTGTCACTTTGAGTGTCTTTCATGGAAGCAATTATTTTCAGAAAGTAGGTGTGACTTTTATTCAAATGCTGGATATTTTACTCTGGAATGAAACCTGCTTTATTTGCAAATTGTTGGCACTTTTATTCAAATATCTTCCCCCATTCCAAAAAAATACCAAACACACATATGCAGACACCGTGAACTGATAGTGAACCTGAAATATTCTTTGTATTGTAAATAGGGGGGAGGCGGAGAAAGAACTAAAGATAAATTCTGCACCTGCGTTTTCAAGAAGGATTTAAGAATTCAGTCTTTCAGTATTTCAGTCTTACTCGGTAAACTCTCCAAACTAACTTTCTCCGCATCTTAAAAATATATACATTTCCAAAAAAGTTAACTTAGCAGCTTTGAGGTATGCAAAACGTTTTGGGGTAAAACTCATTGTTAAACTTATAAAGAAATAACAGAAAAAGGGATGTTTTGGAAGCTTCTATTAAAAGAGATTAAGCACATCTGAAGGCCTCAAGAGAGATATTCAAACATATAGTAGCGTAAAAGTCAGCTTCTTCAGATTTTGAATTGTACAGAAACAATACCAAAGCTAGGTGACCTGACACATCCTGGTGGCTCGTAGCTTTTAAGCATGCACCACATATTGTGGAGCAAAAGCATTCAACTTTTTAGAAACGGGCAAGAGGACCTTCAATTCCTCAATTCATACTGTAAGCCATTGCTGTGATTTGAGGAGACGTGTACTGCTCTCTGCCCCTTGAAGTACACTGAAAATAACCTGACTGTCGGTTGAATACATGGAAAAGATGGCTGTCAAGGTAAAGACAAGATGATGGGGAAAACAACCAAGCTGCTTTTTTGTGTTGAGCCTTTAACCATTTAGTGACACAATACTCTTCTGGTCAGAATGTTTTAAAACTGATATACCGGGTCGCTGGTTCAAGTCACGATTGGACCAAAAATACGGAGTGTGTAGAGGGGCCAGTTCGCCTCTTGGGTGTCCTTGAGCAAGGCACCGAACCCCTAACTGCTCCCCGGTGCTGGAACACTGGCAGTATTACATGTCTATAGGGAAGTTTGTGCATATGTGTAATTCCGGCCTATGTGTGTAAGTGCAAAATAACCCAGTGAAGAACAGAATTTCCCCTAAGGGATTTATAAAGGTGGTCATCTTAAAAAGTGGGAAATAAGAAATCTGCAAATGTTGTATTGCATTACGATAACATATATTTAGTATTTTAGTTACAAATCCTTGATAGTTCAGTACAATGTGTGTTAAGTTGAAGCTATAATTTATATCAATTACCTTTAACCACAACAGGCCGAAGCACCCAACATTTCTGAGTCGTTTACAAATGAAACTGAAAAATATATTTTCTTCCCAGCCTCATTCTTTTTATTTAAGTGGGACATGAGATTCAAACAATCTGAAGACATGTCAGTGTATAAAGAAGGTTGGATTGAGTGTCTGTGTGTGAGTGGATTTATTTCCCACTCTTCCTAGAAAGTAGTGCACCGGGGCCACCCTCCTTCTCTTCAGAGAACAGGAAGAGAGACATCCACTGCAGATGAGAAAGGTGAAAAGACAGTGAGATGAGAGGTAGTGTGGGTGAGGAGGGGGAGCAGGGGGAGTCAACAAGACAGGAAAAACAAGTGAGGAGAGGGGTGAGAAGGGAATATGAGAGGTAAAAAAGAAAAAGGCAGGGAGATGCTGTGAAGGAGAGGTGAGATTGAGTGAAGAAGGGAAAAGAGGAACAAGAGAGTAAATAGTGGAAGGAGAGTGAGAGAGGTGAAGAGAGGGGGAGGAGAGGGGGGAGACAGGCAAACAGTAGACAAGACAAGCTGGGAATATAGAAGGGAGGCGTTTAAAGAGGTGGACGAGGTGTGGATAAGCAAAAAGGAGGAGGAGGATGGGACGAGGGGGGAGAGAGCTAGACGGCAGACGGTGTGTGTGTGTGTGTGTGTGTGTGTGTGTGTGTGTGTGTGTGTGTGTGTGTGTGTGTGTGTGTGTGTGTGTGTGTGTGTGTGTGTGTGTGTGTGTGGTGTGTGTGTGTGTGTGTGTGTGTGTGTGTGTGTGTGTGTGTGTGTGTGTGTGTGGGGGGAGGAGGAAGAGAGTCCGACACAGAAGGGTATTGCTGCATAAGCAGTCTGTCCAGCTGTCTCGCCTCCGAAAACCGACGGAGACGAGTGATGTCAGGACTTTCCTCTCCAACATCTCTCTCTGCTCTGTTACGGCTCCATTTCTCTTTTTCTCTCTTCCTCTCCCCTCTACTGTCAGTGTTCCTCGCTCTACCACTGCCTTTCCTTGCTCCTCTGTTTAACCGACCCCCCCCCCCCTCTTCTTTTGCTGTTTATTGGTTTATTCATGCAACGTTCAAATGTCTAGCAGTTTGGATCAAAGCTGGAAAACGAGCTTTGCATGCTTATGGGTGTTAGCGACTGTGTGAGTGTTTATATTACACAGAGTTTTTATGATTTGTGTCAGGTATGTTGTGTGTTTTTGACTCATTAGGCGCTTTCACACCGGAGTACTTTTCCCCGTACTTTTCGCGTTCACACCAAAAAGAGTACTTAGTGCCGGGAACTTTTACCCCCATTTTTAGTGCCTGCTGAGAGATGGTACTTTCCTGGGGGAAAAAATTGCCCCAGTTCTGATTGGCTGGGCGAATTGCAAACCACGCCCCGTAAAACTCTGAAATGTTTTGTAGAGCCGCCATTTTATTATCCTCGCATTAGCATTATTAGCATTAGCATTAGTATTAGCTGCTGGGAAGACTCCCTGCAGCTTCTACTGAAGCCAGTCCCCAACTCCGGGGACTTCCGGCCGGGGACTTCGGGTGGCAGTATACGCCGTGAAGTTGTTTGAGGCCTACCAGTAAGAAGAAGAAGAAGAAGTGACGTCAGCAGCTCCCTCAGGGACTTATTCCGGTGTGAACGCGATTTACAAGATAGTTCCAGGAAATAAAGGTTCCGGGGAAAAGTTCCGGGAACTATTCCTGGGAAAAAGTACTTGGTGTGAAAGCGCCTATTGTGTCTACAAGTTTTCAAATTCTAATTCCATGCAATATATTGTGTGTGTGTCACAGGTCTGAGAGTAAAGTGAGACATTTGCATATGCATTTAGGGGTTCCTGTGGTGTGGTATAGTGGAGGGACTAATAGGAAGAAGCAGTTGACCTGACAGGCACGTGTTGCACCCTGCAGAGACATTAAATTGGTTCTGGGGTGGGAGACGATACTGATTTCAAATTGAGCCTGTCTTTAAAGAGCAGCAGCGAGTAATGCAGGGAGAGAGGAGGAACAGAGCTGCTAGGAAATGCCTAAAAATGATGCATAGAAAGTGAAAGAGGGAGTGTATGCCTCATTCTAAATATGTCTATACATGTCTGGAGTTTGGTTTGTTAACAGCGTGTGTGTTCCGAGCTGAATAAGGGCGTCAAATGATGGCAAGACGCCCCCCTGGCGGAAACGATGACCCTTCTTTCTTTTCCTGGAGCTCTTTGCTTTGTTCCTCCTGCTTCAACATTGCAGTGTCCGCATTAGATAAAAAATGAGGCTTACTTTTTCAGACAGTCCCATTGTCTTATGATAGAATACAAACAGTTTTCAGGTCTCTACTTGCACACCCTAACATCCTAAACAGCCTCATGACAGGCTTTGCAGTGCTACGACATCATCAGGGTACTTCGTACCTTTTGGGGAATACATCATGAGAAAGGAAAGTTGAGTTAATGCATACACATACACACAATACACTGATACAGAGGCCATTAACAAAAAGCAATGTTTTATTATTTGTAATCCTCTATATCAGCGGTTCCCAACCTGTGGGCCGCAGCCCCCTAGTGGTCCGCGAAGGCATTGCAAGTGGGCTGCCAAATATATATATTTTTATTTTTATTTATTTTTTATTTTATTTTGTACAGGCTAAAGACACACACATTGACATAACAATAACATATAGGAGATGACATTCCCGTCTCAGTTCCTTTAATCCCACTCTTCGTTAGAGCTCATTATTTCCCATGTCATGGCGTGTTGAGCCACCCTTTGATTTTTTGTGGCAATAATTTTTTCCAAAATAAATTGTATTTTTAATCTACTCTTCAAACACCTTAAATTAAGATTACTCCTTGATTGACTTTTAAAAATATGTATTCTAGCCAGAAGAATAGTTGTATCTAACTGTGTGTGGTCTACATCTAAAAGCCCAAATAAAATATGAAAGGGTGTAAATGTAAATCCAATATTTGCCGCCAAATAATTTGCAAAACATTATGATTTGTGTGGAAACATTTTCATTATTAAGATTTTTTTTTATTTTAACCTCTTTTCCTTTCTCTTTATTGATTCTCCTTAGCAATGGTCATTACATGTCACATGTTCTGAATTGACCAATCAGAACTTTATTTAGCCTCCGTATTGTTTATGGTTGAATGTGGGCCGCAAAAACATTTTTGATTCTTAAGTGGGCCCTGAGTTGAAAAAGGTTGGGAACCGCTGCTCTATATCACTTATTGAAAGGAGATGTTTTTGCACCAATGTCCAGTCACACTATATCATATTTCATGTCTACAGAAACACATACACAGTGTTGCTCTGCTATAATGGACGCCAAGAAAGAGGAATAATAAAATGCCTTATAACAAATCATTACCAAACTGTTGTTTGAAAAGCAACAGGCGAGAAGTACAAACTGCAGGTGGCAATCCTCAGGTCAAATCTCTCTCTGTGTGGGAGAGGCAGCAGTCGGCTCTTGGCAGCGTATCGGCAATCCTGTGCTGCTGAGAGATGAGATCAAATGAAACTTTAATAACACCTGAGGGGAAATACGCTCATTGCAGCAGCAAATACCACAATGTAACAACAGAGCAATCAGAGCTCTGTACAACTTGAACCAGTCTCTCTCCACAATGTCAACTTAAAAAGGTATGGAGAAAAGACGGGTATGAAGATAGATAATCGTAATGTTTAATATTAGTAATATCAAAAAATACATAATGAGGAATAATTGCTTCCATTTCTGTCCCTAATTGACTCTGACAATTGAATATTGTTTAGCCACATAGTAATTAAATATGCAAAATGAAATCAGGAAAAATGAATGTGTGAAGCGGGTGCAATATGGCTCATAAGAGGAAATGCTGTTGTGTTTATGAGATGGTAAGTAAACACGCTTAATTTTTATTGTTTTCACGACCACTCATGGCTGTGGTTAGGTGATAATATGTGATAATAATAATCATTTATTCATTTATCCATTTGATTTTAAGATAAATTAACATCTTGCACCCAAACAGATGAAAAACAGACTCCACCACAGATGAGTATCAAACTACACACACACACACACACACACACACACACACACACACACACACACACACACACACACACACACACACACACACACACACACACACACACACACACACACACACACGTCAAAAACCTCATCTTTCTCTATCTCTTTTGTTTGTTCTTTCGTGTTAAAAAACGCTGACCGTGGCCGGCTGTGTTTACTTTTATTTTCTAGACCAGTGGCATTCGTTTTCATTCAGCAGACTAGCGTGGGATGAAGTGTTTTCTCTAGTGTGTGTCACTGTCTCCTCTTCTTCTGTGCATCTTTCCGCACGTACAGTATGTGTGTGTGTGAGAGCTGCTTTTGTCAGGAATCTATACATTAGACATCTGCATAAATGTACTCTTGCATTTAATTATTCATGAGTTTGTTTGTGTTGAAGTGTTAAGTGTTTCTGTGTGTGTGCCATTGTGAGGAAGTAGTGTATGGGACTGACAATTCCAATAAGCATCAGCATTAAGGCAGAACTGAGCATCCTCCTCATCCTCTCTCCACTTCTTTCTCTACTGCTCTTGTGTTGCTTTCCTACTTCTCTTTTCCCCTCCCTCCACCTCTTTCTCTCGCCTCCCTCCCCTCACATTCATGAGACACAGAAATGTCTTTAGCAGAATACACAGGGTAGTGCTTACCGTGCGGCTCGGCGTGGCTGCAGAGGCCTTTATGTGTCAGGAGAGGTTACTGATAGAGTTAAAGCCTGTTCTGGTTGACATGTCTGCTAGCTTAGCTTAGCTCCCCTGCGTGTACCTCATGGCCACAGCACACCACTGCTGCCAAGTGCAAGCGCTGTAAATCAGATTCTCATGTTTCTCTTCCTATTTTACAATTCTATTGAACATTCAGATTGCCTTAAGATGATGTGTAAGTTTCCTGCCCTGGGTACCCCAATGGGGGAGCTAAGGGGAACTGCAACCATCTTTATTACATTTTTAGGAGAAAGAAACCTTCTTTGTAGAGTGGATTTTCACAGAGAAGCAAGTACTTTTGGGCAGTTATGTTGCTGTGGGCATTTTAATCATTGATTTGACAGGGAACAAGAAGGGATTATGGCATAGCGACAAACCTCCTCCCCATAATCACAACGTAAATCATATTTACTCAACCTGTCAGTCAATGCTCGATTATGAATAAATAATACAGGCAGTCGTCACCAGAAACATTTCTTTATAATTGGCTAATACAAGCAGTTTATTGGCCCTATATTTGGTGTAAAAAAAGAGCCCACTAATTGTCAAAGTATATAATCAAGTCACATAACTTGTTAACGTCACATACTTTATTTGAACCCAAACCATGATATTTTCCTAAACCTTACCAAATCACTATTGTTGCCTTAAAGGTTGACAAGTAGTTTAGTTATACAAAGATCTTGTGAATGATAGTCACATGATCAAAACTGCTGCCGTTTGACCCTTTCACAACATTTAATATAACAGTTAAATATGTTGTCTTGGTCGTCCCCCATGTTTTGCAGTCAACTACTCCTCTGAACAGTCTCAGAAAAATGCTTTTCTAGTTTCTTTTTGGACGTTTTTATGGGCTATAATGCCTTTATTGGAGATAATGTGTTGAAAGGAGGAGATACAGGAGATGACAATGCCTGACATTTTCCAGCATATGGGCCGCCAGCTCTACCACTGAGCCATCCGATGGCCCATGCCTTTCTAGGTTTTTCTATAAAGTTGAGAATCACATATTTATCAATAAATATTTTACCATTTTGCAGTAAACACAGTTAAGGATATAAACATGTTATCTCAGTCTGATTTAGAGAAAATTATTCATGCTATTATTTCGTCACGTCTATACACTGATAAAAACGACAACCTACAACCTGTGAAAAGCTAGTAAAATATACCTGGGCAATGTGAGTAAAGGTGGGCGACGCCCCCGATGCCGTCAGAGGAGTTTGCGCACAGTACAGACATTTGAAAAAAAGCAGACGGTTCCAGTTGAAGAGAAGAGAGCATGGACCCTCATCTAAAATTAGTACTCGTGGATTTTGAATCATGTAAGTATATTTATGTACTTTATTAACTCTATACATCCCTGTTAGCTTGTCAGCTTAATGTGGATATCAAACAAACAAACGTCAGTCTTTCAGCTTAGCAACTTAGCTAGTTAGCGTGCTAGCTAATTTAGCCTGCTTTCATGGACGAGGCACACACAACATGTAATACTTTGTGGTTTAGTACTAGTTGTTTCAAACTAGTCAACAGCTGGAAAAATTCACCGTTTTGAATAAAAAAATGTGGCAGTGGGGCATTAGTAGTTCAGAAGAGGTTTTTTTACTTGGGGGGTGTGGTGTTCGCGCTACATTTTCAAATGCTACTCGTTAGTTAAGCAGTGTGGCGCCAAACTGAGTTTTCCTTTACTGTGGAAGTCAATTCACTCGCATGCATCCGACTGTGTGTAATGCACGTGTGCTTTTTTTCCTGTGTACAATGAGACAGATAGCGGCACCAGCTTCCTAAAAAAAGGGTATGTCACACTCACATTCACTGCCATGGACGCTGCTCTGTGTAAACTGCCTGTGATGCGGCCTGTTTCACTGCAGCCTAAAGAAGGCGAGGGGTGATCCAGGAAGACTACTGGGACAAGAGTCACTTCATTAGAAGTGTAACTGTTGGTGTCTCCTTCTGTAGCGCGTTGAATTGAAGTTAAGGCATAATCTTTGTCTCCAATATCTTTCTGTACTTACAGTTATGTGTGTTCGCTACAATAATTGACATGTCTGTTAAACAGCACCACGCTGAAGTTAGACGGAAGCCGCCCTCCCGCCTGATGGAGCTCCTGGAAGAGTCTGCAGCGGAGCTGATTAAAGAGAACCAGGTAAATGTTCTGCTTGATTTGTGTTAAAATGTGTCTGCTGTTCTGTTTGTACATGAATATCTCTATTCTCTAAAGGTAAGTACATCTTGCCATTATGTGAAAAACCTCTCCAGTTTTTAAGTTAACATTTAGATAAAGTACATTGGAATCAAATTGTACTGTATAATATTTATACACCTGGGACGGGAACACTTGTTATCTTTTCGGGGATTATACAGTTCTTATAGTATGTTTCGGGATTATAAAATACTATTTGGGACATTTGTGTTTTATTTATTTTCATCTTTTCTCCTAATGGAAATGTTTTGGGCAATTGTAACATGTTTGCACTTGTCAGCCTCCGTAGGCCTTCAAATTTAAATACAAACTCTTTGAAAACAAAAGTATAATAACCATAAACTCCTGCTTGTTTTATTTAAGGTAACTTTCTACGCTTTTTCTCAGCAATGAAACTATTAGTTAAAGACATGTTTTTTGCTTTTCCTCCTTCAAGCTAGCCTTATCACCTAATAACAATGAGACAGGGCAGGGCAGGTTTATTATTGTAGCATATTTCATGCAGCAGGTACATTCAAAGTTCATTACACACAATGAGCATATTATAATCTCAGAGCTAATAATAATTTAATACGTAGTAGTATTACACAGATTTTTCATAGAGGTGCATTTTCCACAACAGTGTTATTATGGTGCTCTGAGGCCTTCTGTGTGTTATTAGCAGTTATTTTTCAACAGCTCCTGGCTAATTTACTTTATTACTTACTTTAATGAGTAACCTGTCACTGTGCTGTATTACCTTATATTCAAAAGCTCTGCAAATTCCTATACTGCTTTTGTAAATCCAATTTCAAAAACATGCTGTAGCAGTACAGTTACTGCGGCAAATTGTATTATCGATCACTGCATCTAAATGTAATTTGAGTCAGCAAATCTCATATGTGTTAAGCCAGTTGTTGCATTTTTTTATCAACGGCATGCATTTTTCACCTGTTCCAACCTAAATTATTAATACAAAAAGGAGTCAGGAAAATAACATTTTAATTTATATCATCTTGATGTGTTAGAAAGAAATGTGCTGACTGACACAGACTCGTTCCTATTGACACAACACTGTTGCTCTGTCTGCATCTCGTTTTCTGTTCCATCATCCTCTCCCCCATACTCCCCCCTCCCCCTTCACCCCCATCCCCCTTCACCCCCATCCCCACTCGGACAGCTGATGTTGGCATGTCAGCAGTATAGTTATTTTTCAGGTGCAAGCTGCTGCTCCTGTAGGAATTAGTGCCGTATGTATGTGAGATATAGCCGTGTGTGTGTGTGTCTGATAATGTATGTTTGTGAGTGTGTTTATGTGATTTTGTGTATGGTGTGTGAGTGAGTCTGAGCATGTGTGTGTGTGTCAAGGTGCATAAACCTGTGTGTGCTTTTTTTGACTATGTGGGTGCATATAGAGTATTTTGTGTGTGTGTGTGTGTGTGTGTGTGTGTGTGTGTGTGTGTGTGTGTGTGTGTGTGTGTGTGTGTGTGTGTGTGTGTGTGTGTGTGTGTGTGTGTGTGTGTGTGTGTGTGTGTGTGTGTGTGTGTGTGTGTGTGTGTGTGTGTGTGTGTGTGTGTGTGTGTGTGTGTGTGTGTGTGTGTGTGTGTGTGTGTGTGTGTGTGTGTGTGTGTGTGTGTGTGTGTGTGTGTGTGTGTGTGTGTGTGTGTGTGTGAGAGAATGTTTGTGTAAGTGTGTGTCAAGGTGCATAAACCTGATGTCTATATGTGTGCTTTTCTTGGACTTTGTGGGTGCATATAGAGTATTTTCTGTGTGTGTGTGCCTACATTTTGCCAGCTGCTGCATCAGGCAGCTCGATTGCTCTCTGCCTGCATTTGCTGCATAAGGTATCTTGATGGTATGACTACACAATGTGACGCATTGCATTGCTCTATTGTTTTGCTGCATTGAGTTTTCCTACAGACCCGTCTCTACCTTCTGCTTCACTGTATCTGCATTATAGCCCGATGCTCCAGGGTGTTCACCATGCAAGCAGCATCTGGGATCTCCTGGCTCTCACTCCTCTTCCTAACCGTTTCTACTTGACTGAATGTTCAGCAGCATACCATTTAATTGTCCATTTGAAAGCGGGAGTTAAGGTAGTGCAGGGCCTTGCTACTACAGATGCACCAAGCAGAACGGGTGATTGATTCACATCGACTATGGATCATTATAAAAAAGCAATCTTTTTTCTACCAGTTACATACATTCAGTCACAGTGGGATGCATCTCAGTGTTTAGTGCTACAGCAATGCCTGCCCTTATATGGTACTGTCCATAAAAACAATTGTAATGTTTAGTTTACTATCAGAAGCACAGGTTTGAAACATTTTTGAAAAAATTGCCAATTGTGAGCGATATTGCAATTGCAGTGTGATTTACAATATTGAAGGGAATGGTGATTGTTGTATCATTATAATCATTTTTTGCAAGATTTCTTTATTCATAGAATATGATTTGTGGGCCAGGACAAATCTGCTGTCCAAGAATTTTTTATCTTATCACACATTTTGCATTTAACAACCATATTGGACCTCATGCGAATTGGATAATACACTAGTCCATATGGCATTTTTGATAGAACTCATTAATTGTCAAGCCCTACTGGTCTCCAATCATTACTTTGTAATGCAAAAGCCCAAAATATCAGGAGTGAAAAGATGAAATTGTGCATGCCTGCAACAGTTCTCTGAACCCTTCAGAGCATTAAGGCTGGTAAAATGTTTCGATGATTCAAACTAAAGGCAAACCCTGTAAAAACGTTGTAAAAAACAATTGAAATGGAAGAAAAAGTAAACTGAAACTAAAAAATAAGAATGTTTTTTCAATGATTCAATATCTTTCATGTAGGAGGAGGTGACATCAATACAAATTCAAACTTTTGATATCTCACAATTTTGTTTGACATTGATAATTACTATATTGCTGAACTGTAAGAAAATGACTACTCTGATGTTTACAAGATACACAATCTCCAAATCTGCATTGTCTGTCGGTAACTCACACCTACTTTTTGCACAGTTACTTTCTAATTTGCCCATATTGCTTAAAAAATAACTTACTGCCAACTTTTACAAAACTACTGATGTTGTGATCTATAGAAGCCTTTCAGACTCCAAATAAGTATATCGGCTTCACATTTACTAGTTAACGTTTTAATGTCACATAGTTTATAATGTGATAACCCAACAAAACACCAAAAACCAATGTACTGCAATACTAAAGCGGAAAGCAGTTCATTCCACCAGCTAACTACGCTGTATTGTTTTATGAAATCAGTTGAAAACAGTTTACCCAGCTGTCATTGTGACTTTACATTTTCCTCTGTGCCATTGTGCTATGGTTTATTTTTAAAACTTTGTAGTAATGTTGATCTTGGCCACATTTCCTTCCTTTTGCCATCTGCCTTATGATTTTTCTAGGTGTTGACTGTCAGCACTGGTAATCGCTGTTTCCATGCAACGAGAGATTTGTGGCGATGACGGAAGCAGCTATCGTTTGTTGGAGAAATGACAATGTAGATAAACAACAGAGCCAATCTCTCACTTCTGAACGCTGGCTCGCTGTTCACAAAGCATGACCCGTGTATCCCAGAGACTTTCTTCCATGCAGATGATCACATTATATCCCACATCGCTCTAAACCAGCATCAGAAAACAAACTCGTCACAGACATTCTTCTTCTGTTGCTATCCTCACTCTGTCACTCTCTCTCATTGTCCCTCTGTCATTCAGTCACTCTCATTACGTTTCTCATTCTGTCTCTCATTCTGTCTCTCATTCTGTCTCTCTGTACCCCCCCTCCCTCCTCCCTAAGTCTTTCAGAGTAGTGAAGAAGTGACGGATTGACTGTCTCTCTGTGGGAAATGAGCCTGCTAATGTGGCGAACTGGGCTTGTTCCATATTCATCTGAAAGCCTGTGAATCACTGCGCGACTACAGAGGCTGCGGCGCGCACGGAGGCACATCTGCTTCCCTTCTAAAAGTCAAACGGAGCGCAAAATGAGTGGTGAATATAAATCCATTTCCTGTCGCTTTCAGGCCTCCATCAGTCCTTCGCGGTGCTTTTCTCTCATGATCCTGCGCCTCGGTGACACCTCTCTATCTTCGCTTTCACCTGCTGCCACACGGATACTACGATTCTTTTCTGCCACCATTGTTTGTCTTATCTTATTTATGACTGTATGCACCATCATCCTCGGCTTTACAGAAAGTCACACAGACTGACAGATGCCTTTCCAGCTTTAATAAAGAAGAAGGAAGGGCATGAGAGGGAAAGTCTGAGAGTCATTAGGGGTGGCTGCAGGGATTAAGGAATAAAGCGTCATGAAGCCAGTCAGACACAATATTGTGGCCCCTGTCTGGATAGCTGGGCAGCGGGCCAGTATTAAACACTGGCTTAACCAGTGAAATATAATAGATAGTCGACAAAGGGCAGCAGGCTAGCAGCTCTGCTACATGAGGCCTGCTATCAGTGAATGTTAAGTAGCCGCCCAGTGGAGAATTATAGCTGAGAGCACAGCTGGGAAGAGGGCATTTCACAATAAAGGCTTGCATGTCTGTTATATTAGACAGCATATTGGCAGAAGGGTTTATCCAGAGTATTGTGGCCTGCGGGGTTCTGTTCAATAATGCTTTTCATATTGTGGTAATCTAGTTGTCCCTCCACAGAGTGAAATATTGAAAGAAGCGAATACAACACTCTCTCCTGGAATAAATTACATTTCATTTCATTTAGCTGACGCTTTAAATGTGTTCCCATACAACACAAGTAGGTTTTTCTTTAAATAAATCGCTTTCAGAGCTTCATTATTGTTATTTCAGTAATCAGTCGATTGATATAGACTATTGTGATTGTACATTTTCATGAAGAAATGGGAGTAAAATACGGTTTCTCTGTTTTTTATCACATTGTAGTGATTATGTATGGCTTTGGACTTGCATAACAAGACATTTAAAGACATCACCTTGGACTCTGTAGACTTGGTTGGATGTTTTTAACCACTTTCTCTTATGATATAGAACAGTTGATTAATTTAGAATATCATTGGCTGATTAATCGCTACTGAAAAGGACGGTGAGATGTAACCTTACCATAAGTTAGGAAAAATGTAACCACAACAGCCAGAATGAAAAGTTTTCTAGCAGATGTTGCTCTGATCATAAATACTGGAACTTTGCCTCACAGTTAGACTAGTGTGTGGGGAGTTTATGCTAAGTGTGAAAATATTTAAATGTACTATTGTTTGCTGATTGCAGCAGCTGGTTGCAATAGAAACCATGTATATGAAGAGAGAGGTTATGTAAAAATGAAAAAAAAGATCAGTTTGCGATGTAATGAAGTTGCATTGGATTCCAAAAAGGGTTTGAACCTATCCTTATGGAATGCTGAAATATAAGTTGCTGGTTGTTTTGTACAACGTAAGTACTATTTCCATCCCTTATGTTACAGAAAGTAGCCTTACAATGGAGTTATTAATGGAAACAGTGAGTCAAAGAGTTTGGACAGTTCTTTGATTTATTATCCCTCTGTCACGTGATTGGGGGGCACATCGGCGAGGCCCGTATGTCTGCCTTGTCGGCTTTATTACATCTGAATTTCAATGACTCATCTCCTGCCAGCTGGGACAACAGACAGGCAGCCAACACAGGCCAACAGAGAATTCACTTAGTAAACTCTGATTTCTTTCAAGTAAAGTCCTGCAAGTTTAAAGGTCACATTTGCCTCTCATGCAAAAGGCAAATCCCTATAATATACTTTCTTTCTCATTTTCCTTAGTGTTCCCTGTTTTAAGCCATAGTGTGTCATCCAAACCTTATACAACACTGCATAGAGCTTTATATGAGAGGGCTTTACTGCATTAGGCCAGCACTGACGTCAGTGTAGCCTCTGTAACACCTGAGGAAAGCAGGTTTAAAGCATAACCACAAGCCAAAAATAATTAGTCATATTTTGCACCGGATGCTGTGTCGTCATGCAATCTCAAACCAACTGTACTGGGCTTCACAGCTGATGCTTTAACCTGGCCTAAATCCATGTTGTAGTTCATCTGTTATTTTAATCTTCAGATATAATCTGGTTTTATATTAGTTACATTTGAAAGGGAGAGGAGGGAGAGAGAGAAATCACTCCAAATCCTGTGCATGTTACCCTGAGAGTCAAGGATTGATTGCAATGAAAACCACGGATATTCAGGGCATGATTTAAAGAATAAAACAAAAGTTTAAAACAAATCTGACTATCTTAAAGTGCATTCTAATAAAATGAATACAGAGGATCTCCCACAGTGTTCCTGTGTTGTGCTTTCATTAAAATGGTCTCTGCCCAGGAACTTGCTGCAAATGACGCTTTTCTTCACACAGAAGCAACAGACCGGGCAATGATGGATTATCAGACTGAGAGTATTATGTCCATAGTATTATGCAAAGCTATTTCGTGACTGACAATGTAATGGGAATGGCAAATTAGTTGCAAATTGGCAGTCTGGTGTCAAACTTATGGAAAGCAATATCTGTTTTCATAAAGTAGTGCTTGTGGTAGTTCAAGCGGGAAACACGGACATTCAATGTCATTAAACATTTAAAGCTTCAGGGTCCCTGATGACCCAAAGTGTATGATAATATTATCTGTAATATGGCAAGGGCTTTTGATTGATAAACGTTGCTGATGTATAATATGAATTATGTAAATGTAGGTTAGGCTCCTTTGTGAATAGTAATTGGTGCTTCACACCTGGTGCTCATCAGCCAATCATTAAGTGGTGTTGTGTTCTCTAATCCAGTGTTTCCCAAGGTTTTTTTCAGTTTATTATCCCTTGAATAGCGCAAAACTTGTATGGAAGTGAAAAAAAAAGCCTATACAAAGGGATAACATATTGTGCTGCACTATAACTGTCTGACTTATTTGACCTTGTAACTGAAAAAATTATAATTCTAAATTTCTGAGGAAATGTCCCTCACCATGATTTGCCTGTATCGACAACCCACCGCTAAGGTGGATTTCTATGACCAGGTAAAACTCATGCTGAATTCCTGTGACTCCAACAAAGAGCTAATTATTCTAGGAGACTTTAATATCAACTGGAATGACAAACAAAATAGAAAGAGCTTAAAACGGATCATGGATAATCACAACTTAATACAACTAATGGATCAACCGACTAGAATAACCAAAACCTCCAAGACTATGATAGATTTATTATTTACAAACAAAGCTGACAGAATAGTTAAAACTTACTGACTGGTCTTTCTGACCATAATCTTGTTCTTTTTACCAGGAAACTCACTTCGGTTCTCGCTTCATCCCCAAAAACCTGCAACAACGTTTTATGGAGGCAGTGAAAATGATTGATTGGGGGGGGACTCTGTCCTCTGAAGATATTGGTGAAAACAGTAATCTGTTTATATCTAAAATGAACGATGCAATGTCTTCCTTTTCAAGAAGAGGGTGCCTTAGGGATAGGAAGGAACATCATCTTCCCTGGCTGAATCTACAATGCAGGAATCTAATGAAATCTAGAGACCAACTATTAAAGCAGAGCTTGAAATCCTATCCACTGATAGACAGAAATTCACTCATGCTCGTAACAAGGTAACAAACAATAAGACAGGCCAAAGCGAACTTTTACATCAATATAATTGAAGGTGCGAAAGGTAATAGTAAAAACGTTTCGCAAATCCTAAATAAACTATTAGGTAAACATAAGAAACAGGAAAATAATGCTCTAGAATTAATAATCAATGATGCCCTGATGAAAGAGCCTGCCGTGTAGGCCAGCTCACTCAATGAGTATTTCTTAAATAGTGCTTGGACATTACAAAGCTCTTCCCGCCATCTGGGTTCTCACCTAGCCCGACTCTGGATACACACCCCGTTTTTGACCTGGAGGAAATCACAGAGGTTGAGATAAAAAATATAATCTTAGGATTAAGAGGTTCTAAGGCTAGGGATGCATATGATTTCAACACCAACTTTATAAAGACACAAATCGACTGTCTAATAAAACCAATTAGTATGCTAGTAAATCAATATATCAGCACGAGGGAAGTCCCATCATCCTGGAAGGTGGCCACGGTGACACCGATCTTTAAATCTGGGGATAAGGCAATGATGTCCAATTACAGACCAATCAGCATCCTCCCCTGTGTCTCTAATGCCCCTTTCACACCGGCGCTTTTTCAGCTCCGGCTCGGAGCTGGAGCCTGAAAAGTACCGTTTTTTCCTGTTCACACCGCAGCGGCGCCGCCTCATAGCTCCGGAATGCGGTTCACTTCCAGCTCCAAAAAATTGTCGGTCTAGAGGCAAGAGCTTCGGAGCTAGAGGCGGCGTCGCTTACGTCTCTCTTACGTCGAGGCGTGCAGGAAACTAAACCCACCTCCCCTGAACATGGGTCGACTGAAGAGTCTCGTCATGCCTGCCTACAAGCAGTAGCACTGAGCAAAGTGACTAGAAGGCAACCACACACTTATAAAAAAAAACACACTTTATAAAGTCAGGCAACACTAACCAGGCTTTGTGTGATTCTGTTTATTTGTACCTTACTTTGACCATCCGTTCGCTGTTATTGATCATTGTGGAGAGCAGGCAGACGTTTTGTTTGTTATTATAGCAGCTATCGGATGGAATCAATACATGGGCTGCACAGGTTGTCATGTCCGACTATCACAAGTAGAATCATAATGAAAAATACGCCGGTAAAATGTGCCTGTAGAAAACGGCTTAGCAAGTAGTCAGTTTAGCTTCAGTTGCTATGCTAACATCACCCATGTTATACCAGAGAAACTTTCATAACAGCGTTGTGATGCCAAACAGCGTCAATTCAGACTGACACACATTCACTTAAGGGGAACTGGGGATATGTATCAGCTGCTTGTGTGACAGTCAGACAGTGAATACTTTAGAGCCGTGTGAGCTAACCCGGAGCTAACGGGAGAATAAACTCCCGTGGAAGAGCAGCCAGCACTGCAGCGGTCGGTAAATGCAGCTGAAACACATGAATAAACAATGAACCACGGCACTCTGGAGAAAAGTATAAGGTTGGAGAAGTATGATTAAAAGCAACACGATCATCGACCCGACGCAGTCCCCCCCCGTTGTTGTTGTTGTGAGCTCCGTTGGTGAGAAAATCAGCGATGTAAACGGTGACGTCATGACGCAGCAGCGGCAGCTCTGGGCGGTGTGAACAGAGCGGGAGCTGAAAAGGGAAACCGGAGCTGAACCAGAAAAGCTCTAGCTAGGAACTAGAAAGGGAAAAGCGCTGGTGTGAAAGCCGCATAAGATAGCTGAGAAATGGGTGTCAAAACTAATCACCAAACATTTAGACAAAGGTTCCGCTCCACTCCACCCAATGCAGTTTGGTTTCCGTGCTCACCACTCCACTGAGACAGCTAACTGTGTCTTTGTGGAAAAGGTTAAATGTATGTTGGACACGAGCCCATATGTAGGTGCTGTCTTCCTTGATCTCAGGAAGGCTTTTGACACTGTTAACCACCAAGTGCTCCTTACAAAGCTGACTTATTTCAATTTTTTGGCAGATTCAATACAGTGGGTTAAATCAACGGTGCCAAATCCCCCTACCTTGTCAACCCTGTTGGGGTTCCACAAGGTTCCATTCTTGGACCATTACTGTTTTCACTGTACATTAATGACTTGCCTAATGTATGTCCTGAGTTGAATGTGCAAATGTATGCCGATGATGCGGTCATCTTTGTACACGGGAAAAAGTCTGAAATAATCTCATCCTGTCTCTCAAAAGCTTTGGACAAGGTTCAACACTGGCTGAACAACATTAGCTTACAGTTAAATGTAAAAAAAAACAGTATGCATGATGTTCAGTAAACGACCAGTCAAAATCGATGGATCCAATGTGTTTTTAAACGGAGCCCAGTTAAGCCCCTAGGGACTGCGGATGGAAATTAGCTCAAAGCTAAATCTGGCACCTTTACGCTTGACACATTTGAATGTTTTAAGTGTTCATTACTGTGCATTGTCCCTGCTAAATAAAAGATTAAAATAAAAATATATAATAATTATAATCCATCGCAAACTAAAGGCAAACCAATGTTTTGCCATCATGCAAAAGCGCTTAAATGGCAATGGTGTTGCATTAAATGGAACATTTCACACGAGAATTTAGTGAGAACCAAGACCCTCTTTTTCAATTATTTCTGTTTTCTTCTATCTTTCAACCACAAATTGATTTTCTTGATTTTTGACCGTAATTTTGATATCAAAACTGGTTTCCTCAAACGGCAAATACGTTATTATGAGCGTTTGTTACAGCACTTGACCTTTTTTGGCAGTTACAGTTGCATTGAAAATAGGCATATTAAATACAAATATGTTTTTTATTCACAATTTTTAAAGAATCACTTTTTTCACAATTGAATTTCTCTAAGGGATAAAACGTTTTTTTACACTTGCCCTGTTATGGGACTAATCATTTATATTTAATAGGTCTATATCATTAAGATCTTTCTCTTTCTCTTTACAAAACTGCTTCAGCTCTGAAATTGTATTGGGAGTTAGGGTGAACAGCAATACTACAAATCCAAGAGGGCTTTATTGCCATCATGTGTCTCACTCTCAAAAAAAGGCTTTTACTTTCTGGTGTTGCGCTGAGGAATGTTTTACTCTCCCTCGGGGTGCTGTGTTTTGGATTTTTGAAAGTCGGTTTCCTTGTTAACAGCCTTTTCTCTAAGTGCCAATCATATTAGGATAAATTGATGATGAAGCTGTTAATACCTTTTATCCAACATTCCTGTATTTCCCATCTTAGTCTGTCCTCTGTCTGTATTTTCTTGCACCTCTGACATATTACAAGAGGCAGCAGTCGTGTCAACATGATCCATTTTACAGTGAAACGTAACATCCAAACGCCCTTCATCAGCAAGCTCTTAAACAAATCAATTAATTAGTTAATTCATCAAACAAGTACATCCGTGCTGTATGTGGACATTGATCCACACACACTCCTCACACACACACACACACACACACACACACACGCACACACACGCACACACACACACACACTTAGTGGATCTCAGTATGAAAGGGTCCCGCGCTCAATTGTAATTTAATCTCCGATCTCTTTTTCAGCATCGATCTTCATACACCCTGTGCGCCACAAAGTGATATTGAGAGGGGGACTGATATGGAGATGGACATTGATTTGGAATAGGAAAAAAATGAAGATGTGCCCCAGTGCTTGAAGACATAACGACGAAGAGGAGGTGAGGCGCTTCAGTGTTAAATAGATAGAACTTTTACAGATATTATCACACAACCGTTTCTTCCATTTTCCTCTTAAACTCTGAGAACTTTATCTCTAGAAAGTTATTCTGAATTATGCAGTAGCCTTGCTGGGGTTGCTGGCAGATTGTTCTGGCATCTGACATGTACAGGATCATCCAAATACTAGCCGAAGGTACAGTGTTGGTACATCAGGGCATTTTTCTGTGGATTTTATTTCTGGTTGTAGGGTTAAAATGTATAAGCCTGCTAACAGGGTTGGCTCCTATTTTCGGAAAACAATGAATGTGTGAAAGAAAGCAGCCTTGAGCGTTTTCAGTTCGCACAACTTTCGGATTTACATGTCAGCACAGGAAACTACACCAATGCACCAGAAAAATCAACAAACCCTGTTAAAAGTGCCTCTGCCCACTCTTGACACTGCCATTGTATAAAGCCCAAGCTTAAATATACCAACACCAATTTCCACAGCATTTCAAGATCAGCCGACTACTTCTCTGAAATAGCTTCAATGTTTTAATAACTCGTATTGACTGGTATGAAAGCTGAGACATAAATGTTTAGAGAAAAACCCCACAGACGCATTCAAACGGCAATTAGACAGACTTGTTGGTGGTCAATGATTTCTAACAGCAGCAGCTGCCTCACATTGAGCGCTGTAGGGTGATTACGCTGCTACTCAGCCTGGCCTCAATCAGGAAGTGGATTTAAAATGAACCATCCAGGTCGCAAGAGGTAACCGCATGCACATGGACAATCAAACTACTCCAAATCTGAATAACAAAATAAAGTTCTGTAAATCTTCTGAGGATTACATTTCTATCTACTGTAAGACTGGGTAGTACATTTAGAAATAGAGTTCAGAGCTAAAGTTAGGTCATTAATGGTTGACATTAGTCTAAATAATGATGTTTATTTCAAGGTCAATGCTAAGTAAAGGACAAAAGTCCATATCAGTCATTGTGAGTGCGTAGATTTTTACTCAATATGATCTCTTCTGCATTTGTATAATGTCAAAAAGAGAAAAAACTAAATAAAAACAATTTTTTTTAAAACAAGGAATAATAACTTTCAAGGCTTTAATAGTCATTTCTGCATTTTGACCCAGTTGTATTTATCTTCAAAAGGCTTTTTATATATTCCAATATAATGTGGCTTTAAATGAAAGACACCGTTTTTCTGAAGGTAGTAACAACAATCTTCACCTTCTTTTTTAATTCTTAGTTGATTGAAATTACTGACACACCACAGAGGCCCAAAAAGTCAAGGTATGTCTTCCCTTATGTGATGCCGGGCCCTACAGCGGGGCCCTTGCACTCCGCGGGGGGTCTTAACCCCACTGCGCTGAGCTCAGGAACCTGCTGGGCTCACTTCACCTCCTTTGCTTTCCCCTGACACCTGTGAGCAGAGGAGACAGATAGAGGGAGACAGAGATAGATAGTGAGAAGGAAAAAATACTCCTGTCTCCTTCCCACCTCCATTTCCCCTGCTCCTGTGGATATCTGTCTCCCTTCTGCCCTTCACATCCTGCACTCCCTCCGCCCCCCCTTCTCATGCTAAGTTGTTTATTTGCTGGGATTCTCTTCTTGTGTCTGTTTTTTTTCATCTATCTCTCTCTTCCTCCTTCTCATTTTCCCTGCAATGAGGTCAAGAGGTAGAGTAGAGGAGGCATCGAGAGAAGGTCAGGTTAGGATGAGAGGGAATGAAAAACAGTAGCAAGAGAACTGAAACAGATAGATGGTCTTTTCCTCTGCTGAGGGTGTCCTTAACCTCGATGTAGCCCTCTCTGGGCCGTGCGAGCCCACTGCCTTGACCTCAAGGTTGTTCAGCCGTGTGTGTGTGAAGATATATTTCATGGAGCTTCACTCCTCTTGGAACTGCTCTCACTCAGTAATTACGATAACCTCTCATCCCCGTCTTACTTGAAAGTATGTATGTGAATACATGACTGGGATGTAGAGAATATTCTACAGGGAAAACAGGAAATGAGGTCACCTGCTCAGGTATTGACTGACCCTGAAACCTCATTAAAAATAGGTTTCATTTAATCGTTTATTTGGCAGGGACAATGCACAGTAATGAACACTTAAAACATTAAAATGTATCAAGCGTAACAGTGCCAGATTTAGCTTCGAGCTAATTTCCATCCGCAGTCCCTCACATAAAACATTTAAGAAAATTACATTTTACAAACATAGCAAAAACAAAATACATGATATGCAAAAGAGCAAGAGCAGCATACACAAGTATTTATGACATGGTAATACAATATAGCAGCAACGACATATAAAGTTCAAGAGAAGATACAAGAGCTACCTAAAGTGCAAGAGGAGATACCCCTGTGTTAAAGTGCATTTAGCGGTGATTGCACGGATGTTTGTTTCTCAACTATTCTTTGAGTTGACCTTTGAAGCTATTGAGAGTGGGACAATCCCGTATCTGAGTTGGGAGGCTATTCCACAAAGAGCTGCCTTTAATGGAGAGGACATGTTGTCCAAAAGTGGTCCGTCTACGGTGGACCTCACAGTCTCCTCTGGTTTCTGACCTAGTGCAGCGTCCAGTGTGTTTTGTGGATGAATTCCCCTGAGGGAGGGGGGGCCAGTCCATGTAAACATTTATAAAAAAAACACATACTTTTAAAAGAGTTAAAATTGTCAAAACTTAAGAAATTGTATTTTTCAAGGATGGTACAGTGGTGGTATGAATTTGGCTTTCTGTCAAAAACCTTGATAGCTCTCTTGTACAGCTGTTCTATTGGTTTCAGGCAACAAGTCCTCCAACTCATACGACCAAATAGGTAGATTGTTCAAGGGCTTATTACGACCAAATAGGTCGATTGTTCAAGGGCTTATTACGAGCTATAATCACGTTTTAAAGTTTTCGACCTCTCGTACTCCCGTTGACTGCAAACGCTCCGGAGGGTCGTATATTCACAAATAACCCTCTCTGGAAAATCCTAAATTGTAGAATAGTTTGGCCATTAAAATGCTTTTTTATTAGATTTTCTAGGGAGAAGTGTATATTGTACTTTTAGAATCCACGTCCAGTGGATGTGTAGGATTTATAGTTTGATAGATATTACGAAGATGATTTGAGGTCTCGCCAGGAGAACGTGTAACGGCAACATCCATGTAAAGATAGCGTCAACCCTCACGGGGTGAAAACAGTATTTCCGGTCTTGACGTTTTCATAATAAAACCGTATTCCCCTCACTGTCAAATGATTTTAAAGCTATATCTGCAGTACTCATCCACTAAAAAACATCAGTTTATCCGATTCTGAGAGACACATTTCTTTTTTCAGAGGTTTTGATAGGCTAAAACATCGAACTACCCATAATCCTGGATGTTTTGGCCACAATGCACGTTGGGATATGGTGTTTATGCGATGTGAAATCCAAAAACATTTATAAAAAAAAAATAATACTTTAATCCGAGTGTGCTTGCTTTTCTCTTTGAAAGTAATCACATAATGGCATTGTAATACACAGTTCGGCTGCATTAAATATTACACATCTGCCGTAGTTCTTTAGCCCTAACCCTGATCAGAAGATTTCTGAACAAACTGGAAGAACTGCCGCCGAAACTGATACGTGACGTGGATCATAAATATATCAGCAATTACACAACATCTTCAATTTCTCTTCACACAATACGTCTCCTTGCAGTATCAACACTAATTTGGCTGACTTTTATATTTGATCCAATTGGTAGATAGGCTATATTTACACCATAACGGTGCACAGCTGATATAAAAGGACTTGTCGTTTTTAAAGATATTACTGATTTTCTTTGAATGTAAGAAAGTAAATACTGAGTTGAGAGAATAGTCAGGGGTTTTGGGTGATGGGAGACGCATCTATGGATTCAGAATTTCAATAGTTTACCATTAAATGACGGATATACCTTTCTGTCTGTGATGTTTTACAAATCAGATATTAATGTGTATAACTACAATATGTGAAATATTATAGCAATATCCTGTACAATTATGTGAAAACATGAATAAAACTACACATCTTCAGATGTTATACATACATAAGTGTCCTACACTAATAATACAAAGTTATTATGGCATGGTATGCTGTGTGTTATTTGTAACATCTTCAGAAACTACCTTTCCAACTCCTCATGCAGTTGACTGTTACAGGTCTATACAGGTTCATGATACAATGCATAAGCTTCAAGAGACTGAAACTGTATTTTTCTTACAGTGACACTTTTTTAACCCGCACCGCCTAGTGGTTAAAGCACATTATTGAATTTTGTTGTTGAATGTTATATTTGATGAAAACATTTAAATATTAAGAGTAGCCTACATACAAATCAGGGGGAAAGTAGAAGGTCACTGATAGAAATATAGAATAGAAAATATCAAGAAGTTACTGTAGTGATCTCTACAATAAAACAGCTAGTGGAGGACGTCCAAAGATATTAATAGGAGGATGTGCAAAACAGACAAACTAATAAGGCTTTATTTAAACATTAAAGAATACTTTAAGTTAAGGTCTTCTTTTGAATAAGAAAAAAACTTTGGGGGTATCAACAGATAAATATTAAGTCTGACAAAGTACTTAACGTCTAATATATTGCATAGTTTATTTTGTCACTTGACAATCACCTTCCCTGAATTTTACTCAGGTTTAACTAAAGTCTGATTTAAGGGTTGTTTATATTTCACATCATTAATCAGAATCTGCAAAGTAACTAAAATAAATGTAGTGGAGTAAAAATACCAGGTTAACCTCTGAATTGTAGTGGAGTAGACCCGTTCGAGTCCAGTTTTTGATAGTCTGCCGTGGTTTCATTCCATTTCAAAGAGCTCGGCATAACCTTGTCGCACTCCAACATCCAATCACAGAGCTTGAGGACTAATCATGGGGTTTGTACAGCAAAGCGGATGTTGTAGTCCCAAACGATAGCTGAGGATTATGGGTAGTGTCGTGTCTTCGGAAACTCTGTAGTGTCTAAACAACAAAAAAACTATTTGTTTCTCCGAATCGAAGGTTAAAAACACAAAAGCATTGTACACAATTTAAACCAATCAATATTGTGTAATTAACAAGGATAAACTGATGTTTTTTAGTGGATGAGTAATGCAGATATCACTGTGTAATCATTTGACAGTGAAGGGAATACTTCCGGTTTTATTATCAAGACCGGAAATACTGTTTTCACCCCGTTGACACCAACTTTACATGGATGCTGCGGAAAGACGTAGTATAGTGTATACACGTTCTCCTGGCGAGACCTCAAATCATCTTCGTAATATCTATCAAACTGTAGATCCTACACATCCACTGGACCTGGATTCTAAAAGTACAATATACACTTCTCGCTAGAAATCTAATCAAAAAGCATTTTAATGGCCAAACTATTCCACAATTTAGGATTTTCCAGAGAGGGTTCTTTGACGACCCACCGGAGCGTTTGCAATCAATGGGAGCATGTTGTTTCTTACACAACCACTAGAGGTGCTACACTTTAAAACGTGACTATGAGTCGTAATAAGCTGCTAAACAATCGACTTATTTGGTCGTTTTTTGTAGGAGGACAGGCTGGTTTCAGGTTTGTGGCACAAGCAAGGTTATTTATAGAGCTAAGATTATAATTGGAGATGCTGTTTTTTGTAAGACATAAAATAAGTATATGTCATAAGTTAATCAGATGTGTTTATACCGTTCATTCTCCTTTTATTTGAAACAACTGCTTGAGTTAAGAATATTTTCCAAACAATTTCAATCCAGTTGCTCTTTTTTGAAGAGTTACTCCTTTTATAATTTCCATATTACGTATTTGTCTTTGCCGTAATAGTTTTTTCCTTCCTGCTTTAAGCTAGTCAATGTTTCCAATATACATATAACGGTTTTTACTTGTTTTGTTTTATAGAAATGGCTTTCCGATCTTAGTTTTACTGGAAATAGAGACATTTAGAGTAAATGTATACTTTTTTTTAAATGTGTGAGATGCTGCAATTGGCAGCATCTCACAGATATAAGTTGGGTCGACTCAATGGCAAACCATACAGTATTGGTATAATTCCATTTAACAGCAGTAATAACTACAACCCACATAATGGTCAAGCAAATGGTTCACTGATCTGAGGGCTAGTTTTTACCCGTGTTGTCATTGCTCTTATTTTAACTTCTTGCTATTGATACAGATGCATGGCTACATTTAGTTTTTCTTGTATAATCTCTTCAGTGTACCAATAATACATTACAAACCAATTGTTTTTTTAGGTAAATTGTAAATAACCATTAGTATATATTGAGAAAAATCGCAACACATGGTCATTTATTAGGTCATTTTCTGTGTTTCCAAATATCTTACAATCTAAAGCAGGGGTGTCAAACTCAAATACACAGTGGGCCAGAGGTGGGACCAAGTCATTGTTTTGCAAGTCCGAGTCAAGTCTCAAGTCTTTGCGCTCAAGTCCGAGTCAAGTCTCAAGTCTTTGCGCTCAAGTCCAAGTCAAGTCTCAAGTCAGGATGGGAAAGTTCAAGTCAAGTCCAAGTCCTAAACTTTGACAAAACGAGTCTTAAACAAGTCATTATGTGCTTTTCAACAAATGTAATGACATCGATCAACAGAATAATACTTAATAATCAAACTGCTCTCACATTAATAATTTAATAATCCATTTTCTCTCTGCTGGTAAAGTAACGTGTTTTTCTTCTATTGTAAGAGGGATCAGTAAGTTAAGGCTACCGTGACGGTTTGATTCAGAAGGAGTTTAATGTATAAGATCCCTGATGTTGAGGTGACCAGAATGTTTATTTCCACTGTGTACAGCATGTTATAAGGGACCCACAATCTATCTTTATGCAAGGGATAATGTGCAGCGAGGCGGTCTTTATGGGGAAAAGAACACCTGAATCTAGATCCCTCTGTAGGTGGTACTTTAACTGTATTTTGATGCTAATACTTTTGTACTTTTACTTGTAACATTTTGAATGCAGGATCTTTTATTGTAACCGAGTATTCCTACATTCTGGTACTTTTACTCAAGTACAAGATCTGAACTTCTCCCACCTCTGGCAATAAATCCTGAGTGGTTACCAAAAAAAAAAACCTGCTCTGAAGGTTATTTTCATTTTACAAATCCTGCACTCAGCTTTGCTTTCTCCAATATCATTGAAATGCAGCCAGATGCTGCTTCTTTTTTCGGTTTTCGCAAATTTCTTGACTTTTTCCGACGCGCTTGCATTTAAATCTGTCTCCCCGTCGCTCTGTGTAGCTGGCCTGTACCACTACACCTGCTGTCTTTGGAGCGTCTGCCCCCCACCCTTCTTTCACATAATGGTATGATCCTAGTGTGTCCTCGCATATGATTGGCCGCATGGTGGCTCAGCAAAATAAAGTCCCGCCCCTGCCTGCATGGATTCTCAGCAAGAGTTGCAGCGGCTGGAGATTCTGCTCTCCGCGACGGGAGTCTGCTCTTCTAGCGGCATCTCGCGATCGGCATGTTGGAGACCCCTGAATTAAATTATCAAGTCACCTCAAGTCAGAAGGCTCAAGTCCAAGTCAAGTCCCGAGTCATTGGTGTTCAAGTCCAAGTTGAGTCGCAAGTGTTTTGTGATTTTGTCAAGTTGAGTCCAAAGTCATCAAATTGGTAACTCGAGTCTGACTCGAGTCCAAGTCATGTGACTCGAGTCCACACCTCTGCAGTGGGCCAAAATAAAAAAATCGGTGCTAGTCGAGGGCCGGACTGGTTCAATGTTTATTGCAAAACTTATTGAAATGAACTTATTGCACATATTAAACCTGGAACTAACAAAGCTTAAATGATTGCCTATAAAAACAACATTAAACATGAAATAATCAGTTGCATTCATTTTTCTTATGGCTCCATCTGCAGCTTTTCCAGAGTCATTTCTTATGAGTACATTTTTCCACAGGCCAACAACAGCTTCAAAAAAACAATTTCCCTCAAAGAAAAAAACAAACATGCCCTGTTGTCGCAAGAAAAAAAGTGCAGAAGGAAACATCCATTTAAACTCAGTGTGCTGCTCTGTGATGCTAAGCCAGATACTTGGCATCTCATCTTGGGTGCAAGCTCATCAATGTTTGGGCTCAGGCTCTGAGCTGAGGAAATCCTCAGGATTGAGTGAAGGTGTGCGTGCAATATACCGGAGGGCCAGATCTAATAGTAATTAGAAATTATCCTGCGGGCCGAAATTAAACCAACCAAGGGCCTGATTTGGCCCCCGGGCCTTGAGTTTGACACATGTGATCTAAAGCCTCATTGATATACATAGGGCAGACTAAATATTCTAACAGATATATGTTCAGACAATTCAATAACACTACAAGCTTTAGCCTCCAAAATGACAATAGATGTGAATCAACACTTTTCTAAAGTAGTTTCAACCACAAAATAAAAGGTATCCTAAAGCACAGTATCGGTCCTATCGTATGGCTGTGACCTTGAACAGGTAAATCAGATTATTCAAACACGACCATCCATTGATTCTTGAGGAAATGTGACAACACCACTGCTCCTAATCAATTATCACATACCATGATGGATTCACTTGTCAAAAACTCTATTAGGGACCCAATAGCAAACACAATATCAGAATTCAATCAAAAATCTACAGTATTTCATGATGAATTTTCTTGAATTACTGTGTAGACAGCTCTTCTGGCTTCTATTAGTGGGATTCAGAGAGTATTTGAGCTTTGATATATATTTGGATCCTTTTAGAAGTATAAGACATAAAGCATTGTTGTTTTATCGTTATATCCTAATGGTCAGCTATATTTCCGCTGGAGCTTTGCGCTGTTAATGCGAGATTTATCGCACACTGTGGTCGTTCATTATAATCTTTGTCAATACCCATAAACATAAGCTTGTATTATTATGTCTTACAGCCGTGAGTTTCTGGGAACTCTTTGCAATGGGAGTTATTAGAGAAGAAGACCAGACCTGCTGTCTACCAGACAGCCAAACAGCCTATTCCTCTGAAAGCCATTAAGACTTTAAGATGAGGCCATAAAACCAACTGCAGCCAGCCCTATTACTGGACCCACCATTTCTGTCTGTCACTCAGTCAGTTGGTCCCTCTCTTTGGTCCCTTTGTGGTCAGCATTAGTATCACTGGAGGCCTACATAATGACTGAGTTATTATCTCATTTAGTCCAGAGTGAATTTCTCCCCAATGGAAATGGCCATGTAAGTAATTTTCCGCAGTTATGGGGGGGGGGGAAAGAACCGGACCTCTAGGGTGCTGTGCTAATTCTTTTTCAATCTGTAAAATCCAAGGCACAAGTCTGACTCATGCCGCAGTGATTAGTTGATGTTTGGAATTATAGAAATTAATATTTTTGACTGTTGCTCATTTGAATCACTTTTGAGAATGCACACCACGAGGGAGGACGCTTTGAGATGATTTAATTTATTTGGTGCCATGTTCATTTGATGTAAGCTTCCTGAACAAGTCGTGTAAATGTCGCTTAGCGTAGACGTCAACAGCACACTCCGAAAAAAATGAAATTTTTCTCTTTCTTCTCTCTTTTTTTAATAAAAACTCTGGGGAAATTATTATTTTTGTGGGACATTTCTACCAGCGAACATACGCACACACATATTGCCCGTTTGCCTGAGTGACACAATCTTGCTAATTATTCCTCAATATTCTCTTTGGCCTTTGAAAACTCCCATTACATATGAATGAGTTTTCTCCCCCTCTTGTGTTTTGACTTGACTCAGCTGAGCACCAGCCTCCCAAATCATCAGCTTTATGATGTTAAGCTGCCATCAATTAGATCTCATTTGATCGGCCCCCTCCCCGGCCACCCGGTCTGATGATGCTGTGTGCCTTTGGCGGTGGCAGTGGGGAGGGTGCGGCCCTCAGCAACTTGCTAATTAAAGCAGTAATTAGGCCTAATCCTGGGCTTGGAAATAAACTCCTTAGTGAGCCAGGTGTGCCACACAGCAGTGGGGGACGAAATATCCTCATTCATTCACCGG